>NW_026712249.1:37260147-38462647 GCF_030504385.1 Musca domestica
TTATATATTATTATATATTATTATTACTATATTATATTATTATATTCTATTTATATTATTCTTATTATATATTATTATATTATTATTATTTATTATTATATTATTATTTATTATTCTTATTATTATTATTATATCCATAATCTTATTATTATATTATTATTATTATTATTATTATTATTATTATTATTATTTTTTTTTTTTTTTTTTTAGACATTGTTTGAAAATACTAATTGGGATTTAAAAGTTAAATTCAGATAATAGCTGATTTCTACATTGTGTGCAAATTTTTATAAAACTTGCGACATATTTCCAATTTACAATATATCCATTTAAAATATTTATAAGGCCATCTTCCTTATGCAGTGTCTTTTTGAAGAACATAATTCTAAATTCTTTAAATATGGGGCAGTTACAAAGAAAATGTTGAAATGTTAAACAAAGTATGTATGTTTATTTATTAGAAAAACCCACATCTACATAAATCTCTTTACTATATTGTAATTATTAACACAAACAAATTTTAATTTTTGACAAATTTTAAGTCAAATTCAATATTTGATGATGCAAAGGATTTTGACCAGGAGAAAATGATAAGGTAAATCAAAAGATTATCGGAGCTATGATCCTAATTTTTTTATAAATTCTATTTATAAAGAATATAACTACAAACACTCTCAGGAAATCAGGGATTTTTAAACAAATATCTTCTAGAAAATTCTAGCCAAAATCGTGACTCTACGGGAGTATTTTAAAAAGGGCTTCTTAAGCTAAAATTATAGTTTTTTTAAAAAAAAAAACTTGACTCAATGACCTCCCGGCAATAAACCATACAGGGTGAGATGAAAGAACTGCAACCAAATTCAGACTGCTGTCTTTTCTAAGCCACAAAATTATTCCAGTAAGCTGAACATATTGCAATATTCCACTCGGAATTATTGAAACATGAGCTCGGGGTAAATCCATTGAAATTTCAAAAAGTGCAACTAAAGAGTTGCTTCGCTTGGCCAAAAGTGATAAACTGCCGAATTTGGTTTTCTTCGATGAGAAAACATTTGTTGTTCAGCAGTTTGTAAACAAACAAAATGATCGTGTTTACTTCCCAAAGGAGTCAACTGAAAATGTGCCCCTTCGGTTGGCCACCAGAACTCAAGCGCCGGCCATGGTGATGGTGTGGGCCGCCATAACAGCCGATGGTCGCTCTCCGCTAGCATTAATCGAACGTGGCATTAGAATAAATACCGAATATTATCGCGAAAATTTTCTGGAGGGTGTATTAAAGCCTTGGGCACACAAACATTTTGACCGCAGATCTTGGCCATTCTTACAGGACTCAGCACCATCGCTTCATTTCCAGCGCACAATGGCCACCAAAATCTCCGGATACCAAATCCGTTGGACTATTGTGTCTGGAGAGTTTAGAAAGCAAGCTTGGCACTAATAAATACCAAAGTGTCGATTACCTCAAGCAAACACTTCGCCGAGAATGGGCCAAAATACCGCAGATCAACATTCGGGCAGCGTGTGACGGTTTCATTGGCCGTTTGCAGGCCATACTTCGTGCCAAAGGTGAACAATTCGAACATATCTAAACTTAATCTAAAATTTGATACTATTTCCGTCATTTTTTGCTTTCATTAAATAAAATTCAAAAAAAAAAAATGTAAAAATTATGGCGTTTGACTTTGTTGTAGTTTTTTTACCTCACCCTGTATAGGCCTTTTCTACACTTTTGGAAATGTTCGGATTGAGATTTTTCGAAATCCGTGCATTATTGGTATTTAATGTTTCAGGAAAATTGCTAATTAAAAAACACGAAATATTTTGGTCAAAAATTTTCACAAGACAACGTCGGAATCTTGTGGTCCTTTTTAAAAATATGGTTAAAAATCCGCGAAATTTAAAGAATTTTTATGACAATTTATTCAAGGACCTCCTAACACAAATAGCAGAAATTTCATATTTTTTAATGAAAATTATATTGAATGACCTACTAATCATTAGTGGATTTTAAAGAAAGGATCTCCTTACCAATTACTGTCAATATTTAAAATTTTTTGGGATTTATTTATTTACTTTTTAATTTTATTTGCGGAAGCCGAAAACATAGTTTTTAAAGACGATTTAAGGCTTTTCGGAATGACCTCCTAGTCAAAAGTGGAAAAAATTGCCAACTACTGGCAATTTTTTTATTTTTTTAAGCCAAAAACATGGTTTTTAAAGACGATTTAAAGTTTTTCTAAAATTACTTTTCCTTTTGAAAAATATATATTCCATGACATTCACACTAAAATTGTGCATTTTTAAGAAAATATTCAAAGCTTCCTATCGAAAAATCGATAAAATCAAGAGGAATGACAATTTTATTCGCGGTCCTCCTAGTCAAGAACCGTCAAGTTTTTAAGAAAATTTTTTATAGAACAGTGTTGGCTTGTTTGTTCGGCAAAACAAGGTAACTGATGAGGATTGGTGACTTTTTCCGAAACCTAGGTATTCCCTGCCTTTTCCCCTGGTAAAAATTACCATCGTTCTCCACTAATAAACAAACGTTGTTTTTATAAAAACAACAATAAAGGGATTAAGCCTGACCATTTTGCAACAACGAAAATTTTTTATTATTTCCAAAAACCCTCTTTTGAATTATCATTTTAGGGATATTTTTGAAGAACATCTTGGCCACAATTTTAGTTAAATTTATTCTTTTTTTATTTATTATTACGGAGATGGGTTGAGACCTATTTTCAGTAAATAAATAGTAAAATGAATAAGAATATTAATATATTTTTTTTAAAGAATTAAATTCAATTTATTAAAGAACTATCAAAAATAAGAATGTATTTTTAAGGAATATTTTCCATGACTATTAATGGTACAAACTTGAATTTCCCAAAAATCACGAAACTGATTTCAAAATTATTATGCATTATAACAATTGTTCATAATCGTTCTTTTTATATTCAGCGAACATGTCCTTGATTTCATGCAGTGTTCCATTATATACATCACCATTTCTTCATCTATAATGTAACACATGTTAATGCCGCTGCATGGCCACACATATTTTAATTTAATGTCTCTAAAATGAATTATTGCAACCATTTGGCCCCCCATTTCATCGGGGAGGCCCAAAAAAATATATATTTTTTTTTTCCAAAGTTTATGCGAATATTTTGCGTGTTCGTGCTTGCAGCCTACAACGAAAATTTATGTTTGAAGAATTCTTAACCTTTCACGTGTTGTTTATAACCATGTACGTGAGATTTTCGTAACGACAGTTGTTATTTTTTTGGGGAATTTCAAAAACAACAATAAGAGCAACAACAAAGTATTGTATTTTGATTTATATTGGTCAAAACACGTTCGTTCGTTCGTGTTGCTAATGTGCGTGAACATAACGAAAAACACGTGAATAAATCCTTACTGGGATAAATCAAATTTTTCCTTCTTCAATCCTTAAAATACACGAATGTGATTTAGTGTGGGAAATTAACTTAAGTTTATATATAAGCTTGTTAAATGTTATTGTTAATTTGGGCTAATAAATAACCTTTGGCACATAACCTGTGGCGGATTATAATTATTTGTAAATCTTAATCAAATGATTTATTGTGTGTGTGTGCGAAAGTTTTTGTTTTTTATAATTGGTCTCCTATACACTTGTGTGGCGCCTTTGGGGATTCGGAGACGTTTTTTTTTGATTCCAGGAATATGCCACATGTGCATGTTTGGCTTGAAATACCAATTTCTATAACTTAATTAGTTTTCGTAGAAAATGTCAACAGGTATTCAAGATATTTTGCTTAATTTTTGCCAGGGCTAAATATCTTTGAACATGTCTTTAATTATACTAAAAGCATGTGAAGAAAGGATATATTTGGTGGTGGAGCTAATCATCACCCGAATTCTTTGTAACAAATGCCGTTGGCCAAGAAAATTTCTTTGTCAAGAAACGAAGAATTAAGTAATTTAAACAAAAATTTTCAATATTGAGTTAGAGAAGGCTCTTCACCTAACTCTGCAGCTGTTAAACGCGGAAAGTAACATTTTAATGGGATGTGGCAAGGATATGTGCATGAATTTTGAAGGACTATGAAGGCTACAACCATCAATTTCTAAAATTCTTTTGACAAATTCAAGATAAGCTGGATAACTTTAAATAGGAAAGACTTGTGAAGGACTAGATATGGTGGTAATTTATATTTTCAAGGACCATAAAGGACATATAAAAGTATAATTGTAAGGGTATTTTTTAAGGATTATCAAAGCTCTAATCGTTGATTTTTTATGATGGAATTATTGTGGATATTAAAAGAATATTTTTTAATGATAATCGAAGACGTTGCCGTGGCTTTAAAGAAATGCTTAAGAAGGACTATCGATAATTTGGGAATAAATTTTTATAAGGCTTTTTTTATATTATTAAAATACAATTTACAATGTATAACAAAAATTAGAAAAAAAACACAAAAAACGGAAATGTAGCTCAAAAGTTGTTTTAAAGATTTTCGAAAATTTCCACGATTATTCCTGACTAAATTTATCATAAGAATACCTTAAATAAACTTTCATCAAAATCTAAATTAAAAATCCACGATTGTTGGTGTGGGGGAGGTCTTTGAAAAAAAATTTCATAAAAGGAAATCTTAAAAATTTCACAACTTTTATTTTGGAGGGAGCTAAATACAATTTTTATTTAAAATTCCACTAATTTTTGTTATTGAGAACTGTGAAAGTTTTTTCTTTAAAATCCAAGATTTTTGGCTCAGAGGTCCTTGAATAAAATTTTCATGAATAACTTAAAAAAATCACTAAAATAATCATTTTTTCTTAACCATGACTTTCGGTAAGGAAACCCTTGAACAAAATGTTCAAAAATTATTGTTTAGAAGAGCCTTAACGAATATGTTCAGGAGGGCCTTGAACAAGTCTATGTCTAAAAAAAATACAATCCACATTTTTTGGTGAGGAAGTCCTTGGTTAGGAGATGCTTTAATGAAAAATTTTTAAGAATCTCCTATATTTAATTAGGAGGACATGAACAAATTTGCCCATAAACTCTACAATTTTTAATCAGGTGGACTTTAAATAACATTTTTCAAAAAAAAAAGGATATGATTAAAAGAATAATGGATATCATAGCCAAAAGTGCACATTCGTCTGTAGGTGTCATTTTTTCCGAAGGAAGAAAAAAATCTTAAAATTGTCTCTATTGTGAAAAAATAAATAAATAAAATAAAAATTTACGATTTTTCAGAAGAGAAATTCACAAATTTTGATGAAAGTCTTTGAATTTTCCTTGAATTTTTTTAAACAAAAATATCCTTGAATAAAATTGTCTCAAGAGAAAGTTTGTAAAATCCACAATTTTTGTTTTTGTGGGACCAGAATAAAATTGCAATAAAACTCAATAATTTTTTTTTGTCTGACCAGGTCCTTGAATACAATTTTCCTTAAAACCTATGACCATTGGTTAGGAATAAAATATCTTTAAAAATTTACTATTTTTGCTTGGGTTTTCCCAGAGAAGCCACAATTTTTAGGTGGGAGTGGGGAACAGAATATTGTTTTTCTTTGCTTAAAACTAAAATATTTAAAAAACCTTAAAATCAACAACTTGTAGTCAATAATTCTCGGGACTTTAAATAAAATATTTCTAATATTTCCTCAACATATATCGCACCAATATCATTTGTATGAAATACAATTTTTGTTGTGGTTGTTGACATGAGGCGGCATTTGTTTGTTCTTTCCATGCAGGTGTAACGCGACACGAGCATGTTTGTGTGGTGGCAATATTTACTTGGGAATTATCTTCGTTGCAGCGCACACACAAGAGTTTTGAACACGTTCAGCAACTTTTTTTTACTCTCTACCTCACTCTCACCGCACTCTCTTTTTACTCTCACCTTAATTTGTTATTCTTTTATTACACAGTGTTATCATTACGAATTTAACTAGTCGCCGACCAAAAATCCTAAACACACCAAACATTGTTAGCAAAGATATCGAATATCAGAGTAAAAATACCTTCGAGAAATTTTGAAATAATTTTAAAAACTGATTTTGTACGACTAGAGTTAATCCCGAAGTTGTAAAAATACAGGATATAATATGACGGAATAAGCGATAATCTATACATATAAAAGACCAGTGAAATAACCGACTGACTTAGAATCAACGCCCAGATGAATAGGCTGAAAGTAGAATCTTAGAATTTTGCACCATGCTCAGTCGTGCTATATGGTATTTGGAAATTCGTACCAAAAGTACAAAAAATTTGAATTCTTTGTATTGGACAAACGGACTGAGTTAGAATTCTGAAATTTAGAACAAGAGTTACTGATTGACTACAGGATAGATGTACCAAAGGGTTTTCAGAAAGCTACGAAAAGAAAGTTACGAAAAGCACTAAAATGGTAGCATTTGGTATTATGTCAACGCATAGAGCTAGAAACTTGAAATTTAGTATGAGAATCAAGGTGGGAAATCATGTTTAATAATGAAAAAGGGGGTTTTGGAAATGTGTACTAAGTGTGCGAACTGTACTAAATTGTACTAAATTTGCAAGAGTTTGGTTTAGGGTGAACGGATTAAGCTGGAGTTTAAGAATTCTGTATTGAGCTTAGGTTTGTGATAAAATGGTGGTTTTGGAATTGTGGTCCGCAAATTACTAAATGGTACTAAATTTGGTACAATTTGGTATTGGATGAACAGATCTGCTTGAAATCTCAAAATCAATTAGGGTCTCTGTTCATGTGCAGCCTGGACATATGAGATGTTTTTTGGAAATGTGTACTATAATTGTTTGACAAGTACTTAATGGTACTATATTTGGTATTGACTGATATTAATTATTAATGGCATCCGTTTTTGAGATTTGGCATTGTTTTGGAAATGCGACGTATATTTGTAGAAAAAGTACTAAAAGGTACTAAATTTTATATTGGCTGAAGGTATAGGGCTGGAATCCCGAAAGGTGATATTGAGCTCTCTGTTGTTATGTGGGTTTGAGATATGGAGTTGGGTTTTGAAATGTGTACTAAGAGCACAAAATAGTACTAACATTGGTATTTGCTGAAGTAAAAGAGCTGAAATCCGGAAATTTGATATAGATGTCTCTGTTGGAGTCTATTCTGTGGTCAAGATATGGAGCTGCTTTTGGAAATTTGTACTGTAATTGTTCGAAAAGTACTAAGTGGTATTAAATTGTGAATTGGTTGAAAGGATAGAGGTGGGATCCTGAAATTTAATATTGAGGTCTCTGGGATTGAGATGTGGAGTTGGTTTTGGATATGTGTACTATAATTGTACGAAAAGTACTAAGCGGTACTAAATCTGGTCTTGGTTAAAAAGGATGGATCTAAAACTGTGAAGAATTTTATTTCGATATCTGTTGTTGCCTAGGATTTATATATGGATGTGTTTGGAACAGTTTTCTAAAATTACACGAAAAGTACTAAATGTTGCAAAATTTCGTATTCACTGAATGCATGGAGCTGGAATCTCGAATTTTTATACTGAAATTTCTGTTTGTATCTGGCGATGGTTTTTTGGTTCGAAAAGTACTAAATGGTACTAATTTTGTTTAACTCTTGATGTCAGGGATGGATAGATGTCTGAGGTTTTTGTTTGAGGATGTACTGAAATTTACTAAATTTGACATTGGGTGAAGTGATAGAGCAGAAATTCTAAAATTTTATATTGAGGTAAATGTTGGTTTCTAAGGTTTACAAATGGAGACGTAGAGACGAAATAAATGAAGAGACGAAATAGTTTTGGATGGAAAAGTTTCATGTGGGTGCATTGTGAAATAGTTTTATGATATTCCCCTCGGTGAACTTCAAATTGAAAGATTTTTAAGGCTTTATGGTGTAGAATGTAAACAAATAAAAAACCTGTAACGCGTTGCGTTCGACAGATATCAACAGGAAATTTTGTTAGGAAAATAAAATAAGATTCTTCAAAAATTTAAAATTATTAAATCAGAAAAAAACGAATTTTTAGTTATGCCACTCTTTGAGTAAAAATTCCATAACGTCTTCAAAAACTAACAATTTTCTTTGTTTCATTTGAAGTGTTCGAATTTCCCCATCATTTCAATAAAAATATGACCTTCGATAACCTAAAAGACAATAAGAGTCCTTATGTCAAAGTCCTTTTTTCGATATGATTAAAATAATAATATCATAGCCAATAGGAAGGTACATATCGTCTGTAACGTGAGCAGAAGCGTTGGGCGCCATTTTTGCCGAGGTAAGAAAAAAATCTCTATTGTCTTTGAGGTGTTTTTATTACCCAACACTTCACGATATTCAGAAAAATTGGTCTCACGACTTCACCCAACGTTGCAGACCATAACATTTCCCTTACTATGGTGTGGATGACACAAAATTTCATACCATTCAATGGACATCTGATATATGCTCGCTCCTCTCCAATCCCCTTCTGGGCTTCTATCACATTTTCCTTTTACCCCTGTATCTTCTCATATCTTCGCAATAAATTATAATGGTCGTCGGTTGGACCATCCAAAAAGAGCTATAAAATATACACAAATTATATTGAATGACTAGACTAGAATTCAAAGGTCGCATGCCAATGGGTTGTAAGAATTATGGTATAACATCATTGTTGCCGCCAAATAACACCATGGATCCTTGTACAAAACAAAAATAAAAAAAAAACAAAGAATGTCATAAATTTTGTGGTGTCACCCACTCACTCCCTCCACCTTTCATACCCCTTTTTCCAACCCACTCAAGTTGTGCCCAACAAAAACAACACTTAGAGGATATTTTGTTTTTAATGGCATTCACACTCTGGTGACACTAAAGATGATACCAATGGCCCATCATCAGCCAAAGGGTAAGTGGCGGGGGTTTCATGGTTACACTATATTGAGTGTACCGAGAGATTTTGTAAAAAAAAGAAACACACAGTATGAAACCCCATCTGCTACTGATGAAGTGCAGAAAATATCACGATGATAAAATGTTGCTGGTCGCCGGCAATGACCAATGGGAATTTCGCTTGTTTTTTTTTTTTTTCAAGGTTTATACAAAAATGTTTTAATAATAATTTTTTGTTAATGAACATTTTGTGTGCTCTCGGTTTGGTGTTTGTAATGGTCATCATTATTGTTTCGGTGGCTAAGCTTTTTTTCCAAAATTACTGGAGTGGGTGTTAATTGTGTTTGTAATATTCTCAAATGTGTTGCATGCGGATTTTATATTCAAGTCATTATCATGAAGTACTTGAATCCACCTGTTTATTAATGGGGTTCTAATGTTGAAAATGTACTTTCATTAGGTGTGTATTGGTGATTAAAAAGGATATGATCCTTTTGCTGTATCATAAACACAGTGGTATTAAAACAAGTAAAAAAGCTGTAAGTTCGAGCGGGTTGAAATTTTAATACACTCCACCATTCGGAACGATTTTAACAATTTTCAAAAAAATAAAATCCGTTAAAAATTCTGTTAAAATCTTAATGATACCGAATGTAGCCGGTATAATAGGGTCTATCCGACGAAATGGACCTGTATAGGCAATTTTTGTCATAAGCCATTACAATATTCAAATGCGAAACTTGAAAAAAAAAATCGATGAATAATGTCGCTAATATCATCAAAATTCCGAATATCGGGAGGTACCGTTATATGAGGGCTATACGAGGACGTAGACCTGCAGAGACAATTCTCTATCATAGGCTGCAGTATCCATTACAAACTTCAAATACCAAATGTGAACCAATTTCGGTGAATAATGTCGCTTAAATCACCAAAATACAGAAAATTTTGGCCTATTTTACAATACCAAAAGTCCTGCAGACATAATATACATTTGACTAAAATGTTATCAACCTACATCATTTCGTTGGGAAGCTAGAGTGATTTCCACAGAAGGGCAGACGTACAGACGGATAGACGGACGGACATCGCTAAATCGACATAGAATTTTATCTTGACCAGTGTAAAATTCTGAGACTGTCCGTCTGCTGTAATCACGCTAGGGTCAGAGCGAATTAAGATAAGAAGCTAAAATTTTGCACACATCACTCTTTTGTGTGCGGGCAGGTCAAGTTCGAAGATGGGCTATATCGGTCCACGATGCCGATATTTTGATGATTATAGCCACATTTTTCCATGGAATTGTCTGAAATTCTACGCAAGGAGTTCTTTGTGAGCACTTTACCCCCTGGAGTAGAACTGTATAGATCGATATAGGTCTACGATATCGAATTTATCCCATATGACGATATCTCCCGATATTCGGTATTTTCATGATTTTAGTCAAATTTTTCAATTGAATTGTCTCAAAATCCACACAAGGTGTTCTTTCTGAGTACTTTACCCCCTGGAAGAAAAATGTCTACATACAGGCTCACGATATCGTATAGCCCGGTACAACGGTAACAATCATTACTTCCCTATATTCGGTATTTTGACAATTTTAGGTACAATATCCATCGAAAATGTTTCAGATTTTGTATTAGAAATATGTCAATGCCAGGTCTTCGTATAGGCCGCATATAACGGCACCTCCCTATATTCGGTATTTTGTTGATTTTAGCTACATTACTCGCCGGATCTTTTTTAAATTTCGTATTTGAATATTGTGATGACAAAAGTTGCCAATACAGGTTCACGTCTTCGTTTAGACTAAAATACGACGGCTATACTCGGTGTTTTTAAGATTTTAACAGAATTTTGAAATTTTATTTATTATTTTTTTTTTTTGAAAATTTCCAAATTCGTGCCAAATGGAAAAGGGTATTCAAAGTTCGGCCCGGTTTCTGGTTAAGCGAAAAATTTAGATATAGATAATTGTAAAGAATCACTGATTTGTTTCGCAAATTATGATAGATAAATGTATTGAAAAGTGTGACCCTTTGTGGGTGAGGTACCGGAAGGGGTTGGCAGATATCTATCATCATCACAATAGACTTTGTGTTAGCAAAAATGTTCGGATGTGTGAAATTTGAAATCGGATTTTCCTTTCTCTTTCTGTGCAGTCAAAAAATATTTGTTTGAAAATTTCGACCTTTTGTGAGAGAGGTACCAGAAGATATGATCCGATCTCTACCATCTTTATAACAGATCATGTATTGTTAGAAATATTGAGATGTACCAAATCTGAATGGAATCGGATGTTAATTTCACATTTCACGAGCTGCATGGATGTTCAAAATGTTGACACTTTGTGGGGGAGGTACCAGAAAGAGTGGACCGATGCATTGCATCTTCACACCAGGTCTTGGGTTTATAAAAATATTGGGATGTGTGAAATTTGACGACAATCGGACTCCTATATCACATTTTATATGAGTTTGATCCTATGTGAGTTATTGAAAATTTTGACCCTTTGTGGGGAAGGTATTGATGGAGTGGACCGATATTGTCCATTTTCGCACTTGACCTAGCACTTATGCAAATATTGGGATTTGGAAAGGTGAAGCAAAATCGAATTATCCATTCTCTTTCTGTGCAGTAAAATGCTATTTTTGAAAATTTCGACCTTTTGTGGAGAAATGGTCCGATCTCTATCATCTTTATAGCAGATCTTGTGTTGATGGACACATTGAAATGAACTAAGTCTGATTACCCTTTCTCTTTCTGTGCAGGAAAGTATTTTTTGACAATTTCGAACTATTGTGGCGGAGGTAACGGAAGAATTGGACCGATATTGCCCATGTACGTACTCGATTTAAATTTGATTATAATATTGCAATGTACAAAGTTTGGATCAAAATCGGAAACTCCCTTCGAGAGTCATCGTGCGCACCACAAGACAGACAGACAGACTGACGGACATCGCTAGATCGACTTCAAATGTCTTGAAACGGATTTGGTTCAAAGAGACCTAGAGGTCTAAAACCATTGTGATATGAAACCTCTGTTGCCATATGACTAAGGGTATTATAATTGTTTGTAACGAGTGGTTTGCCCGACTACCAATCAGAAGATCGCCAGTTCAAGCCGACCATCAGGCAAAAAGATATCAAAACAAAGTATGAAGCGCGGCGAAGTTAAAAAAATATCAACGGTGGAGTTTTAAAAATAAATATTTTTTTTTGTTGGCTCTTGGTGTCAGTTTGGTAAGTTCCTACATCTTACGATATGCCCATGTTACAAGTATTAAAAAGTTACTTACTAAACCAATTATTTGGTAAGGGCATTTTTGCTAGGAAGTCACCGTACATAATAAGGTTTTCCGACGCTGAGTTTCGAACTTACAACCTTTGGCTTTGCATCCGGATCCGAACTTTAACATCGGTTTAATGGTTTATGTGACTCTCAAATTTTTGCTGGGTCATTGTCTGGTTAGTTTTACTGAGGAGGTTTTCTATCCCCCCTGCATTGTACTTATCGGATTTTGAACTCAGATAAGGTGGTGTGTTTTTTTTTTTTAAACAGGGGGCATGGTTTTTGAGAGGTTTTTATGAGTTTTAGTGCTGCACACTTTGGCTGCATATTCCCATAATAGCAGACCTCTTGCAGTTCACAGTAGGTCAAAACAATCATAACTTTAAATTGTGCTTGCATTTTGGCCTCTACCTCCGGCAATAATCATAAAATCTTCATAAAACTCCTATACATAAAATGTAATTTATAAGAGAACTAAGACTCTTTTATCTGCCCGTCCATGGCTAATAGTTGTTGTTTCGATTGTCTGTCTGCTCTGACCATGGGCCATGTAATAAAAATCTTGACAACTCGTAAGGAGACACAACGTAGCGTAAAGGAATCACATCACCATAAAAATAGATATTAACTTCGATGGCGCCAGGATTATTGGCAACCAAGGATATTAGAGGGAACACAAATAACACAATCTGGGCAAAGAAAACGACATAAAAAACCACACAACACAACCACCATTAAATGTCTACAAAAAAGGAAGCTAACCGCACAGGAGACAGTCAGGCACACAATGACAGACAGACAGGAAGAGAAGACACAAATTGCAGATACATACACGCACGCACGCACATGTAATTCTTATCGTTTACAGATGAGTGTTTTCCGGATTTTTGTAAAATAAAATATAAATCTGTAGACCAATTAGAAAAAGTTGTAAAAGTAGAAAATATTTGAATGGAAGTTGGATTTGAATACTAATTTAAGAAAAAAGTGAGGGATATTGTCTTGCATTGAAGGTAAGGGTATTGGATATTTTGTTGGTATTGTAGAAAATCGAATTTGGGGGTGGGTTTTGTTTTTTGGGGGGGTTCCAAAAAATAATTTTTATTTTTTTTCATATTTATTTTGTTTTTTTTAGATTCTAATATTTTTCCTTCACAATGACTAGACTTTTATACCAAAAATTAATGAATTAATTCATCTAAAGCAAGTATTAACAATTATGTTTATTTTGTTGCTGTCTATTTCCCCTTATCTTATCAGCACAACACACACCGACGACAACAACAACAAAAACAATTCGTGGCACAATTTCTGAACTACCTTCATTTTCTTCTTCTTCTCAAGACTTTACCTTTTCAATGACATATTGTGAATTTATCTCCTTCATGATGAAATTGAATTGAATTTACATTCCACGTCGTTATTCAAGATTTTTCTTTTATTTTTGTAATTAAATGCACAAAATGATTAAAATCACAAAATTTCCATGGAATGGCTACAACTTTTCAGCATTCCTTAAACAAATGACACAAACAACACAATTCTTTTACACACATTTTCTTCTCATTTCGTTTTTTGAGAAATAAAACTCCCGAATGACCGGTAAATTTAATTTGTTTGTCAAAACTTTAATAATAAATCTAAATAATTTTTTTCTATTTCCGTTTTGTTTTTTTTTATTTTTCTTCTTCAATTTTTTTTCACAAAAATCCAACTAGAACGCGACACACTCACTAAAGTTAGAATTTACAAAGAAAAAGCCGGCAGCGTTCACTCGTCAATGGGACCCAGGCAAGCGAAGAGAGGGAGAAAGAAAAACGGTAATGTTGTTATTTATCAACCACTTTAAAAAATATGATATCAAAATGGTTGAATGGAGAGTGGTAGAGAATGAGGAGGAAGAGAGGTCATTGTTAAACACAGTGTGAGAGGAGAGAGTGTTGAGTTAAAGCAAGAGAGGGAGGGTGGTTAATACCAACGTGTTATAAAATATGTGTTTACTTGAGGGTGGGTATGCGTTAACAGTAACCCCCCTTTTGCGGCTCTAAAGACATTTCTCCCAAATGCAGTTACGGTAACAGTGACACGCACACACACACACACGAAGACATAGATGAATAATTAAAATCAGAGATGGAATATTTGGTATTATTGTTTTCATTCAAGAAGGTACCATATCATTAAACAGTGAGGGAAAAGTACTATTTAACAAGTAAAAAACAACTAAGTTCAGCCGGGCCGAACTTTGAAGACCCTCCACCATTTTAAAGAAACTTGAAGATTTTCAAAAAAAAAATCGTAGAAAAATGCCTTTCAAATGATAACTCGTATGTGGGGACTATACGAAGACGTGTTTTTTCATTTTTTTCCATAGGCTGTAATAGCCATTACGAACTTCGAATATAAAATTTGAAACAATTCCGGTGAAAATGTCGCTAAAATAATCAAAATACTGAATATATCGATAAAATCGTCAAAATATCGAATATAGGGAGGTATCCTCATATAGGGGCTATACGCAGACGTGGACCTACTTAAGCGATTTTTTAGTACCTATTACGAATTTTTAACACGAAATTTGAAATAATTCCGGTAAAAAATATCGCTAAAACATCAATATACCGAATATTGAGAGATACAGTTATATGGGGGATATATGAAAACGTGGACCTACGTGGACGTACCATTTACGAATTAAAGCTGATTACTGTTAAAATACAGATGTGTGGAAAATTACAACAGACAGACAGACGGACATGGCTAAATCGACTTAGAATTTTAGGCTGTTGGGTCTGACATGAGTATTTCGAGGAGTTACAAACGGAATGGTAAAGTAAATATATGGGGGATGGTATAAAATTAGTATCATTTTGGAATGTATAAAAGAGCAGTGAAATTACTGACTGACTGAGAATTAATCCTTCTAAAATTATGCTTTGTTGGAGATTTTTGCATAAAATCTCGAAAAGTATAATTTTAACCCTAAAATGTTTCTTTTTATATGGTTTCCTGGCGTTTAGGAAAGATTTAGGCTCTTGTCGTATGCATTTTATGAAAACTAATTTTGTAAAATATTTTGCCTTGCTACGGTCCCGTTTAACGAGGAATTCTTAACAATATTGTAAAAATGGACCAAAAAGACCCCTTTTTTAACTCGCTTCAGGGTTAACATTTCCAACAAATATATTTCTCGTATATTTATCTGTTATATTGCCCAAGACACTTTGTACTTAAAATAAGCGGATTCCGAGAAATCTTAATTTGAAAACTTGCAGGAGTTATGAAAAAGGGGGATATTGTCCCTTTATCCAGGTTATTTTGCGATGTAGTTTTTGAAAAAAAAATAAATAAAATTATCACACAATGTTATTGGCATCGAAAAGTAACCACATTTTGAGAATCAATTTATAAAAATAAAAAATATGTACGAAATATATATAAAATAAAATCTTTCGAAAAATATTCCTTAAAAATTCTCAACCACTCGAAGAAAATTTTAAAATATGCTTTAAAAATTATTTATAAAAAACTCTTAGATTTTGAAAAATATAAAAAAAACTATTCTCAAAATGTTCAGGAAAGACTTTAGGAAATCTATGAATACTGTTTGTAAAGCATTCTTAAACAGTTCACAAAATTTGCTCTCAGAAACATTTTAATAAATCAAAAAATGCTGTACTAAAAATTACTTTCAATGAGTCTTAGATATTTTGTGAAAAATAGCTACGGATATTAAAAGTAACTGTCACATCATTTGGATATTTTAAGAACTCAACAAGGGAAAATTACCGTTCTACTCGAATTTGCTTCCAATTTTGTACAACTGTTCAATACATCAAAATTTTCATAAAAATATAAAACCAACAGTGGTTACCACTGGCTGTTAGCTGTGGCTACTAAAAAAAAACATATGCTCTTTGTGGCATTAACGAATTCCATAAAACTGGTAAGGGTGGCTGATAAATAACAGATACGCTTAGACGGGGTTGTTAAACGATTTTCAAATAATTTTCTGTATTGATATTTATCTGTTGGAACGGTTGACTCATATTCTTAGCTGTCAAAAAGTGACAGGTTTTCTTTTTTTAGATGCAAAGAAAGTCGAAAACAGTTAATGTAAACATTGACACAAGAGTGCAATCTCCCAAGTGCTTCACAAATAGAATGTGAACCAACAATTATTCTGGGCTAATACAAAATTGAAGTTGTTTTTATCAATCTCTCCCTTTGTTTGTTGACGTCTAACTTATCGGCCAGTACCTATGACTGATAAGAAGCAATACTTCTTTTTGACTACGTTTTTTGTTTCTGTTAATAGCGAGAGTGGTTTGAACTGAAGTATAATATTCTGAGTTGTGCCTTCTCATTTTACAGTTCTTTAAACGGTGACGTCATATATTCATTAAAAACCGGTCTTGTTACCGGTAACGTGTATTCAGGTAGAATACCAAAACATGTGCATTGGTAATCTACATAGAGAGAGAGAGAGGGAGTGTAAAATTTAACAACACCATGATCATAGAGTTCATGAGAGAAAAGTTGTAGAGAGGGGAGAGAGAGAGAAAATGAGGGAACAGTTATTAATGAGGGATTGCTTGACTGTTTATTTGTTGTACAGGTGAACAAAATGTGTAAATAATAAAAACTATCAATAACTATATGTGTTCTCGGTGGTTAGGGTTGCCAAGTAAATTAATGGCGAGAGAAAATTGGGAAAATGTAGATCTTATAATATTTTACATTAGAAATTTTTCGAATGATTTTAATAACAAATATTAACCAGAAGAATTAAATATTGGAATTAGTATTGACTGGTAAAAGTTATGTGGTGTTTTAAAGAACGCCCTCAGAGCAAGCAGAGCGAGAGTGAGATTATCCTATTTATTCGATAATGTAATTTGTAATCCCCTACACTAAATTTGAGATTCTAAACTTTCCATTTCTAATTCAAATGATTTCATTCCAAATTCAAAATATTGTAGTAGTAATTCGAATCATTTTATTTATAATTCAAAAAAAGCAACTACGACGGCGTGCCACCCACACGTATTTGTATATCCTGCAACACCATGTGTTGGGGGTATTATACGTATGATTGGGACAAAAAATAAGTAACACCACGACATATTGGTCCAAGACATATGATCTTATATCTGGATCTTCCTATCTCGCAGAGCTGAGTCGATCTAGTTATGTGTGTTCGTCCGTCCGTCTGCCCATGTTCAATTGTAATCACGCTACAGGAAGCAATTATGGCCCGATCTCCACGAAACTTTGCATGGAGGTGGAGTTAATATATATAAAGCTATTGCTTCTGAAGATGGACCAAATTAGATAGTTTATTGATTTTTCAGTTGCTCTAGGGGCCAGAATAATAGAGAAATCGACTAGTCTAGAGTTTAGGACTGAGAGTTTCGATGGCCAATTTAAATGGTAATCAAATAATATTTAAAGGGTGAAATAGACAATAAATTTTATATTAAATAATAATTAAAAAGCAGTAAGTTGGCCGGACCAAAACTTGAATACATTAAAAAAAACATTAACAAAAAACCGTTAAAAATTCTGTTAAAATATTAAAAATACATAATATAGAGAGTTGCCGTTATATTGGGGTCTATACAAATACGATCTGCCTAAGGATTCAAAGGAGGATTCAAATACGGAACTGGAAACAATTCCGGTGAATGATGTCGCAAAATCCTCAAAATACCGAAAATTAGGGGGGTACCGATATATGGGGGCTACACGAATACCTGAATCTGTCACATTATTACGAATTTTCAATATGATATTTGAAACAATTCCGGTGAATGAACGTACCTAAAATCGTCAAAATACCGAATATGGGGAGGTGCCGTTATATGGGGGCTATACTAAGACCTGGACTTGCATAGAACATTTTCTGTCACAGACTGCAATACGAATTTTCTCTACACAATTTAAAACAATTCCGGTGAATAATGTCGCCAAAAATACCGAATATGGGGAGGTGCCTTTATATGGGGGCTATACGAAGACCTGGACTTGCATAGCCAATTTTTTGACACTGGCTGTAGCACCCATTACGAACTTACAATAAGCAATCTGATACAATTCTCTTGAATAAAGTCGCTGAAGTCATCAAAATACCGAATGTCGGTACCTCCCTGACATATGAGCCTATATGAAGACCTGGACCTGCATAGAACATTTTCTGTCACAGACTGCAGTACGAATTTTCAATAAGAAATTTAAAACAATTCCGGTGAATAATGTCGCCAAAATTACTGAATATGGGGACTATACGAAAGACCTGGACCTGCATAGCCAATTTTTTTTTTGTCACAGGCTGAAGCACCAGCTACGCACTTACAATAAGCAATTGGATAAAATTCTGTTGAATAAAGTCGCTGATGTCATCAAAATACCGAATACAGGGAGTTACGGTTATATGGGACCTATACGAAGACCTGGACCTGTATGAGCCACTTTCTGTCGTAGGATGTTTTACCCATTAGGAACCTCAAATTACAAATTTAAAACATTTCCGGTCAATAATGTCGCAATAATCATTAAAATACCGAATATAGGAAGTTACCGTTATATGGGGGCTATACGAAAACCTGAACCGATAGTATGTTAAGTATTATAGGAGACATCATCTATAGTTCAATTGAAATGTTATTCCGTTGAATTTTCATTAAAGAAATATTTGACTCTACATTATGTCATGTAAATTGTCCTTGTACAGTACATAAGAAGCATATTCCGTAATTAGGCATGTGATTTTCCGTTGGTGGATAGTTAAAAGAGCACGAATATTTGGTGCGACTATAGGGTCCTATTGTTTAACTTTTTTTTTTTTTTGTTTTGAACATTTATTCCACAGTACTGCAAAAGTAGGATTTTGATTGTATAATAAACAATTACATTGGGCGCCATCGATTTATTTTTAAAATAGTAATCTAAAGAATTCAGTAAATGTTTTGCAATAATACTAAATTGTGAGAATCTGATTTTATTTTATAAAAGACAACCTTATATATTTTTTGGTTCAAAATTCGATTTTTATACCCTCCACCATACTATGGAGGGTATATTAATTTTGTCATTCCGTTTGTAACTCCTCGAAATACTCATGTCAGACCCAACAAAGTATATATATTCTTGATCAGCGTAAAATTCTAAGACGATTTAGCCATGTCCGTCTGTCTGTCTGTTGTAATCACGCTATCTTTCGAACAAATTGAGATAGAAGGCTAAAATTTTGCACACATGTATATTTTGCCAGTAGGCAGGTTAAGTTCGTAAAAGGGCCATGTAGGTCCAAGTTATCATATAGCCCCCATATACCGTACCCCCCGATATTCGGTATTTTGATGATTTTAGCGACACTATTTACCGGGATTGTTTCAAATTTCGCATGTGAAGTTCATAATGGATACTTCAGCCCATGCCAGGTCCACGTCGTCGTATAAGCATTCGGTATTTTTAAGATTTTAACAGAATTTTTAACGGATTTTATTATTTTTTTTTTTGGAAATTGCCAAATTTTTACCAAATGGTGGAGGGTATTAAAAGTTCGGCCCGGCCGAACTTACACCTTTTTTACTTGTTCATTTTACACTTGATAGACTATTAGATCTCTAATATGTTACCTTCCATGACATGCCTGCCTCCCTTCTTAGGAAAAGAAATTTTACTGGATCCACTGTTCGTCCGCCGTAACTTTGTGTTTTTTTGTTTGGCAATTTTGTAATTTTCGTTACGAATGTTCACTAAATGGTTGTTTTGGCGTCCAATAACACCACCTTCTCAAAAGAAAAACAAATGAAGGACAAAACAGAGAGTTTAAGGAGAATGTAGTCAAATTACGTTTGTTTATTTGTTGTTGTTGTTACTTTTCTGTTTTCTTTTGTTTTCTTTCCTCCATCAATATTAACTTTTATCATATACTTAAGTGTTGTTAGTTGTTGTTGTTTTTCGTTTGTTTCTTCCAGACAGTTTTCTGTTGTTTGTTTAGGTTCTTTCCGCCTTCAAAGTAACGAGGAAAAAGAAAACAAAAAAAAAAACGAACTTTTATTTACGCAATAAAATTTGAACTTTTTGTTTATTGTTTTAGGACATTTTTTTAACGGGAAATGATGTATATAAATGTATATTAGGGTGAGTGAGCTTAAAACTCTACGAAGAGAAAGTAAAGATCTAAGGTCGAATGCATACATATGTGCCCAGAGAGTAATTCTCTCCGCGCTCACAATCACAACCATTAAAAGATTAAAATTCGAGAGTAATGAATTTGAGAGAATATAAGACCAGGAGTTCGGATATGTGCAGGAAACAGTACAGTTTAAAATAATTGGATAAATAGTTAGATAATGAAAGAGGGATCCCACTATTTTATTTTAATTTCATTAAATTCGAACTTCTTTTTTATCGTGGTCCGAAGAGAGAACATTTGGGGAAATATTCAGCATAAATTACTTAGGCTTGTGATGAGATACAATATGTGATAATCTCTCATTTTTTATATCCTCCACCATAGTATGGAGTATGTTAATTTTGCCATTTCGTTAGTAACTTATCGAAATAATAATTTTATATCCCACAGAGTATGTATTTTCTTGGTCAGCATGTCGATTAAGAGATGACCATCCGTCTGTTTGTCCGTACATCTGTGAAAATCACTCTAGCCTCCGAACGGATTGAAGTGGGTTGATAAAATTCTACTCAAATGTGTGTTTGGTCTGCAGGACTTTTGGTATTGGAAATGAGCTATATAGGTTCACGTTTAGATATAGTTCCCGTACAGGGTGAGATGAAAAAAATTTAACCAACTTGAGACCGCTGTCATTTCTAATCCACTCGTCCGACAGCTGTTAAAATTATTCCAGTGACAGCTTATTATATTGTTTACAAGCGTACAAAGCATTTTGGTGAGAATTTTCCAGAAAAAAAAGTTATTCGTGATGGAATTCAAGCGTGATAGTGTGATTTCTTTATATTTGGCTGGAAAACCACAAGTGGCTATAGTTAGAGCACTCCTGCATTTAAATGTGAATAAATCTAGTAGCGTAGCCCGGCATCAGCAGAAATGGTTCGAAAAGTAAAGAAGCGACTTGATGGAAACCGGCGTCGCATTGGCCGAAAAATGGCTTGTGAGCTGAACATATCGCAATATTCTATTCGCAAATATTGAAAAATGAGCTCGGGGTAAAGCCATTAAAATTCCAAAAAGTGAAAGAACTTACACCGCAACAGAAAGAAAATAGACTCAAAAGAGCTAAAGAGTTGATTCGCTTGGCCAAAAGTGTTGAACGGCCGAAGTTGGTTTTCTCCGATGAGAAAACATTCGCTGTCCAGCAGTTTGTAAACAACCAAAATGATCGTGTTTACTTGCCAAAGAGGTCAGCTGAAAATGTGCACCTTCGGTTGACCACCAGAACTCAAGCGCCGGGCATGGTGATGGTGTGGGCCGCCATAACAGCCGATGGTCGCTCTCCGCTCGTATTAACCGACCGTGGCATCAGAATAAATGCCGAATATTATTGCGAAAATATTCTGGAGGGTGTATTGAAGCCTTGGGCTAGCAAACATTTTGGCCGCAGACCTTGGACATTCCAACAGGACTCAGCACAATCGTACTCAGCCCGCGTCACCTTAGAATGGTTACAAAATGAGGTTCCTCGCTTCATTTCCAGCGCACAATGGCAACCAAAATCTCCGGATACCAATCCGTTGGACTAATGTGTCTGGAGTAATTTGGAAAGCAAGGTTGGCACTAAAAAATACCAAAAAGTCGATCACCTCAAACAAGCGCTTCGCCGGGAATGGGCCAAAATACCGTAGAGCAACATTCAGGCAGCGTGTGAAGGTTTCATTGGCCGCTTGAAGGCCATAATTCGTACCAAAGGTGACCAATTCGAACATAACTAAACTTAATCTAAAATTTGATGCTATTTCCGACATTTTTTGCTTTCAATTGATAAAATTTAAAAAAAAATGTAAAAATATGGCTATTGACTTTGTTGCAGTTTTTTATCTCACCTTTAATTCGGCATTTTGATGATTTTTGCGACATTGTTCACCGGAATTGTTTTAAATTTTATATTTGCATTTCGTAATCGGTACTACAGGTTGAGACAGAAAATTGCCTATGTAGGTCCATGTCATCGTATAGCCACCGTATAACGATACAACCCTATATTCGGTCTTTAGACGGTTTTTGGCAACATTATCACCGGAATTGTTTAAAAATTTCGTATTTGATGTTTCTAATGGGTTCTACAGCCTGTGACAGAAAATTGCCAGGTCTTTGTACAGCACCCGGAATGGTTTCAAAATTCATGTTTGAAGTTCCTAATGGGAACACAGTCAGAAAATTGTCTCAACAGGGCTAGGTCTTCGTATAGCCCCCATATATCAGTAGCTGACTCTATTCGGTATTTTGATGATATTAGCTAAATTATTGATGGGAGTTGTTTTAAATTTCCTATTAGCCGTTCGTAACGGGTACTATAGCCTGTGACATAAAATTATCTATACAGGGTTACGCCTTCGTACAGGCCTCGTATAAGGATACCTCCTTAAATTCGGTATTTTGATGATTTAGCGACATTATGAACTGGAATCGTTTCAAATTTTATATTTGAAGTTCCTGAAGGGTCTTTGAGAGAAAATTGCCTATACAGGTCCAGGTCTTCGTATAGTCTCTAAATAGTGGTAGCTCCCTATATTCAGTTAATTGATGAATTTAGCTACATTATTCACCCGGATTGTTTCAAAAATCGTATTTGAATATTGTAATGGCCTGTGGCAAAAAATTCCTATGTAGGTCGACATCTTCGTATAGAACCCCAAAAAGGCGGTAACTTCCTATATTCGGTATTTTCAAGATTTTAAGGAATTGTACTTTTTTTTTTTTTTATAATTTTCAAATTCGTCCCAAATTGTGGAGTTAACATTTCGATCCGGCCGAACTTAGTGCTTTAAACTTGTTTTATTTCAAGCTCTGTCAATTTTTAGGTTTAGGTTAGGTTAAGGTTAAACATCAATAATTGATTAATTTTTTTATTATTGACTCTAATGGCTTACGTCAACATCTATGGTGAACATATTTTTCTTCCGACCCACCCTAATAAACATTTGGTATTGTCTTTTGCCAAAAGTTCAGTTAGGAGATATTATTTTATGCAGATATTTGGGGAGCCTGAAGGCTTGTTTGTGTTTGTTTATAATTTATAAGGATAATAAGAGGTGCGTCCACAAAATGTTTTTTCATATTTATTGAACGCTTGTCGCCGCCGCCATGTCTGTATTTATTTTAATATTTACAAATAACTGGATGGTGAAATCAAAAGGCGTGTCATTTTGTTATAATGATAATACAAATAATAACTTAATTATATTATTGAGGCGTCAAAGAGTAGAATACAAAAAACAACGAAAATATTTTTGAAAATGCTTTAGATGGCGGTTGTAAGAATATGGAAATGAGTTTTACACATTACGCCAAAAAGTATGCTATCACAAAGTGTCTTTGTATTCTCCATTCACGACAATGAATACATTGTTCATGTGTGAGTTTGTGTGGGTGGTGTTTTTTTTTTTTTTTTTTTTGAAATGCATACTAATGTTTTATTCTTTTATGACGTCTTTAGATTTTATTTTATTTTTCTTTTTTTTTGACAGCCACTCATTCTGAATTTTACCACAGTAGTAATCACACACACGCTCTGTTCACGCCAATTCATTCAATTCACAAGCGTATCATAAAACTCAGACAGAAGAAGACAATGCCGAGTCTCCCTCTCCTCGTTTAGAATAAAATGAAAAATGTAAATAAAGAAATCCATTATTTAAACAAAGGAAAGAAAAATGAGCACATCCACACACCACACATTTACAAAACATATAAAGGCAACAAAAAAAGGAACCTGAATATTATCCGAAACTTTCCATTTTGAAGATGATGTTGTTCTTTGATGGGAAGAAAGAAAAAAATGAAATAAAACAAAACAAACTAAACAACACTCCATAAAGAAAATTGTTTTAAAGATAAAAACACATAAAACAAGGAGAGTATTTCACAGACTACAAAAAAGGTATCACATAAAACATATATATATATACTTAAAAAGAAAAGAAAAAAAAAAAACAAGTAAATATGTAAAAAAATACAAATTTGAGGGAAGTACATTCACATGAGCTTCATCATACTTTGCATGTGTGTATAACACATACATATGCAAAGTGATTATTGTAGAAGAATGTTTTTCCGTGGCTATATATGCGCGTGCATTAGTATGTGTGCGCCTCATATCCGTTGTTCTTTTATCCTGCTTTTAGTTTTACATAAGAGTAATATCCTTATTTTAGTTTATATTCAACTTTTGCAAAACGTCATGTTCAGAATACATATTTAACTGGCAAATGGCTGTAGCTTATAAAAATTCCGCACAATCATCCTAAAGACTTCCGAAAGCACTTTGTAAAAGAATTCGTCAGATTTCAAATTTCTTCATTAAAAAAATATGTATCAAGAATTTCTTACTATTTTTCGTTTAAGACATTTGTGTGAAAAATATATAATAAATATAATAATAAAATATAATAATATTTTAAAGAAAACGTCCATAGAATTAAGAAATTAAGATTGTGTAGTTTTTACAAAATGATACACTCCAAAAGATCACATTTTCAAGATGTATATAAACCATAAACCTTTTGCATTCACATCAGAGATGGGAACCTGTTTCCCATGAAGTTAAATGTCACAATTAAAATTGCAGAAATACAAATCCTAATTCTACCACATGAAAATTAAAGTTTTCAAAGAATAACCTAGTTGTCCTCTTGGAAATTCCGTTACAGGACATTTAAAGTTGATATGAGACTATCTCCCGTCCGTCCTTCCATAACACTTAACTTAATAACATCGTAATATTTTCTTAAACTTAGAGTTCGAAAATGGGCATTATAAGTCAAATTCTTTTGGCAATTCAGGTAACAAAAAAAAAAAAAAAAACAATTTAAAAAGTATTAGTCGTTTTTGCCGACAGATGTATACCCTCAACCAATGTTCGGTGATTTAAAAATACTTTGACTTCTGTTATGACTATTCAAATATATGAGCTTCTATGGAGTAGGTTCCTAAATAAAAATGATATAAATAATGCGATGTGTCAGGTTTGGACTATATTTGCTATTTCGTTCACTTTTTAGAAAATGTAAAAATCTGCGTGAGTCGACCGAAGTTCTCCATTCTCATATTTCATCTAATAATAATTTTATGCGAAATCATAAATTCCATATTCATATCTGGTTTCTGGTTGAGAGAAATATTTAGATATAGCAAGTTGTAAAAAATCGCTTACTTCTTTCGCATGTTAGTGATTCGTAGCTATATATCATCTTCTTGTGTTAGCAAAATTTTTTTTTTCAAAATCAAAATCTTGAACCATATGTGGGGGAGTTACCAGAAGAAATGGTCCGACCTTTACCATTTTTATAACAGATCTTTTGTTGATAGAAATATTCAGATGTTCCAAATCTAAATGGAATCGGATGATAATTTCGCCTTTTCTGAGCTTAATGTATATTCAAAATTTGACATTTTGTGGGGGAGGTACCAGAAGGAGTGAACCGATGTATTGCATCTTGGCACCAGATCTTGGATTGATAACATCATTGGAATGTGTGAAATTTAAACGCAATCGGACTTTTACATCACATTGTTTAAATTTGTACTTATTCAAAATGTTGACCCCTGGTGGGGGAGGTTCTGAACGGAGTGGGCCGATATTGTCAATTTTCGCACCTGACCTAGCACTGACGCCTATATTAGGTTTTTCAAAGTTGGAGCAAAATCGGATTATTCTTTCTCTTCCTGTGCAGTAAAACATATTTTTTGAAAATTTCGACCTTTTGTCGGGGATGTACCAGAAGGACCGATATTGCCCATCTCCGAACTCGATCTAAGTTTGACAAAAATGTTACGATGTACCAAGTTTGGACAAATCGGATACTCCCTTCGAGAGTTATCGTGCGCACCAGCCAGCCAGACAGACAGACGGACATCGCTAGATCGACTCCAAATGTCCTGAAACGGATATGGTAAACCATTATTTCGACTAGTCACGATTTAACCGTATGAAATTATAACAACCCTTTCTAGCCATGTGGCTGAGGGTATAAAACTAATTTAAGGGTTAATGTAGCTCTCCATTTGAGTGTATGGAAAATAGTTCAAAAATTTTGTTTTTGGGGAAAGAAAAAATATGCTACGTGAAATTTCAAAGAAAATATTGGAGGAACTTCCCCGCCCTAAGTATAAACATTCAAAACTTCATATTTTTGGCTCTGCTTTCATAATGAGTTTTACTTACGATTTTTTTTGTCGCATAGTATAATAAGAAAATGATTTATAAAGAAAGTTGGCTTTATATTCTGAAATTGTTTGGGGTGCTTAACCGAGTTTTACCAAATCCACTTGGAATTTTCCAGAGTCCAGACTGGCCATTGGACATTGAAATTACAGGAAATTTTGCTGCAGATTTTATCTCGAATATTTGGTACTTTGACATTTTCTCTAAAATATGAAGTATTAAGGATGATTCGGACATAGAATGGAAACATGTTAAATTAGCATTAAACACATAATTTTTACTTTTAATACATAAAATTTGAATGCAATTTTCTTTAAAAATTCAAATTAAAATTTTATGTTACTTTCAACTCTGAAATATTGCCTAAGAAAATACATATTCTCAAAAGGAAGCAATATTTACGATTTAGGTAAAAAATCGCCTATAATAATAATTCTGTCATACATTACATACATTACTTTCAGTAGCTTCTTAGCAAAATGCCAAATTTTAAATTATAAAGCCCCTGTAAACTGACATAATACTTATCTGGCTGCATCCAAATTGATATTTAATGAACGACCACTTACCTAGAAGAAAAAAGAAAAAAAAAAATAGAATTATTGAGGTTAATTAAGATATAATATGTTAAACTTAAAAATAGTTCGAACATTTTTATAATACATTTTTTAAAATTAATTTTATTCTTAAAGACAACATAACCACATAAATGTCATTATATAGATAGCATTCTTTAGAAAAACCAAGAAAAAGTGATTGATGGCTTATTCAAAAAAACCTTTAAAATAAAACACATCCTCAAAAAAGGATGACTTGGTTATCGTTATTTAGCAGACAAACAAATTAGATTTGACACTTAAAAGTCGTTGACATAAAATGGAAAATACCAAAAAAAAAAAAAAAAATTACAAAAACAAAAAAAAATGTGCCAGCATCAACCTACAATCTGCCGAACAACAAACAAAAAGTATCAAAAAAAAAGCACCCCACCAAAAGAAGATTAATCAGTGATTGGTAGACATTTCGTGTCCTGTCTTTTTTTGTCCTTCATTTAAAATGGCTTGTCAACACAAAACTTGGGCAAACAAATAAATCTTTTAGCCATTATAAATAAAACATGAATGGAAAAAAATATATATCGATTGGCCATAAATTTGAAACTTTAAATGTTTGATAAGGGACTGAATGAACGAAACGACAATTCGATGGCAAATAAAAAAAAAAAACAGAGAAAACAAATAAAGTTCAGCCAGTGATGGACAATTTGAAAAGAATGGTTAATACTACATAAATTATGATATAAATTTAAATCGAGTGTCAACTTATTGGGCTATCAATGTGTTGGGGTTCTTCTTAATTGCGTGTGGTGCATACTTTTAGGAGGGTGGCGAGAAAAAGGGACCTTTGTTTGATAAGGAATGATTGCGGAGAATAAAATAACACACCTCACCACTTTTGTGGTAAAGAAAAAAAAACACTTGCTTGGAAATTGTTTGGATTTTTGGGAATTGTATTTGGTGCATACTTTTAGGGATATGACAAAAAGAACATTTGTTTGAAAATGTCAAAAATATTTGACTTCATCATGACAATGTGTTGTAGAATCTAATAATAATTCAATCTAAGATTACTCGGAATTCGATGGCAGCAAAAAATAAAATCCGAAACTAATGTGTAGCGTAGCCCGACGTCATGGAATTGGACAGAATAAAACAGCAAACTCAGCAGAAATGGTTCGAAAAGTAAAGAGCCGAATTGATCGAAACTCGCGTTGCAGTGGCCGAAAAATGGCTCGTGAGCTGAACATATTGCAATAATCCATACGGGAAATATTGAAAGATGAGCTCGGGGCAAAGCCATTGAAATTCCGAAAACAGCAAGAACTTACACCGTAACACCGGAAGAGAATGAAAATAGACTCAAAAGAGCTAAAGAGTTGCTTTGCTTCGCCGAAATTGCCGAATCTGCCGAATTTGGTTTTCTCCGATGAGAAAATGTTGAAAAATGAGCTCGGGGTAAAGCCATTGAAATTCCAAAAACTGCAAGAACTTACACCGTAACAGAAAGAAAATAGAATCAAAAGAACTAAAGAGTTTCTTCGCTTGGCAGAAAGTGGTGAACTTCCGAATGTGGGTTTCTCCGATGAGAAAACATTCGTTGTCCAGCAGTTTGTAAACAAACAAAATGATCGTGTTTACTTGCCAAAGAGGTCAGGTGAAAAAGTGCACCTTCGGTTGACCACCAGAACTGAAGCGCCGGCCATGGTGATTGAGTGGGCCGTCATAACAGCCGATGGTCGCTCTCCGCACGTATTAATCGACCGTGGCGTCAGAATAAATGCCGAATATTATCGCGAAAATATTCTGGAGGGTGTATTAAAACCTTGGGCCTGCAAACATTTTGGCCGCAGACCTTGGATATTCTAACAGGGCGACGCAGCACCATCGCACTCAGCACGCGCCACTCAAGAATGGTTACAAAATGAGGTTCGCTTCATTTCCAGCGCACAATGGCAACCAAAATCTCCGGATATTAATCCGCTGGACTATTGTGTTTGGAATATTTTGGAAAGCAAGGTTGGCACTAAAAATACCAAAGTGTCGATCACATCAAGCAAGCGCTTCGCAGGGACTGGGCCAAAATATCGCAGAGCTACATTCGGGCAGCGAGTGGCGGTTTCATGGGCCGTTTGAAGGCCATAATTCGTGCCAAAAGGGACCAATTTGAACAAATCTAAACTTATTCTAAAATTTGTAACCAAGAATGGTTACAAATTGAGGTTCCTTGCTTCATTTCCAGCGCACAATGGTCACCAAAATCTCCGGATACCAATCCGTTGGACTATTGTCTCCGGGGTATTTTGGAAAGCAAGGTTGACACTAGAATATACCAAAGTGTCGATCACCTCAAGCAAGCGGTTCGCCGGGAATGGGCCAAAATATCGCAGAGCAGCATTCGGGCAGCGTGTGACGGTTTCATGGGCTGTTTGAAGGCCATAATTCGTACCAAAGGTGACAAATTCGAAAAAATCCAAACTTATTCTAAACGTTGATGCTATTTCCGACATTTTTGCTTTCATTCAATAAAATTTAAAAAAAAAAAATGTAAAAATTATGGCGTTTGACTTTGTTGCAGTTTTTTCATCTCTCCGTGTATATGATGTACCTGTTGAGAACATAATGGTAATTTGATGATAAATGGGGTGTGGTGCATACTTTAGGGCGTAGTGAAAAAGCACTTCTCAGTAAGCATTAAGTATGTCTTAAAAAGAATTTTACACACCACCATTCTCTGGTGCAGAATAAAATGGCATGAGTTTGCTTTAAAGTTCTCATATCTGGTAGATCTAGCAATATCTGTCTCTATTGTTGTCATATGACTTATAATTTCATCATATTTCACATATTCGTTTGTGGGAGCACATATATTTTATTCATATCCAACCTGTCGACTTAAATTCCTATCTATATTACTTGAGACACACAAAAAGACCTACCTATTGACATTCAATTTTGGCCCATAACAAAATCTGACAGGTGTTGTCATGGTAATAAAAATTTATAACAAAATGGAAAATATAAGAATTTCTGTCTTTGTATTTTAAAATTTCATTCTGATGTCACATTCATTCATTTTCAGCTCAGCTGTTGTTCTTTTGAGCATCCTACACCCACATTCGCACACACACACACGATGGCAAGGTACCATTTCAAATTTCACAATTTCTCATTACCTAATAATGTACTCTCCTGCAACTGTAACCCTCCCCCACATATCGCGTGTCGTTTTTGTCTTCGTCATCATCACCATCAACTGGAATTTCATCCCAGTTGTCTATAAATCAAAAGTCAAGCATTTGATATTTTATGGCAGCAAATGATAAACTTTTGCTTTTCCCTTTTATGTTTCCCAGACAGAAGAACAAGAGGTAGAAGAAAAGAAGACTGAAATATGACATGAGAAGAAGCTGAGGAGGTAGAACAATGGGTAAAAAGGGAGCCGGTAGCAAGATATTTCATTTTTTTTTTTTGCTATGGCATTTAATTTAAAACAAATCACCTTGGGGGCATAAATTTATAACTAAACAAAGCAACATATGTTTGCTGCATAGTTTCAGGCGTTAAGACAATATGACATTGTTTGTCATGACAACGCAAAAGGTAAGGAAGGAGAATGGGAGTATCTAATAACTTAGTTTATAAAATAAATCCTTTATCTTTTCTAATATTTCATGGGGTTCGCAATATGTCCGGGAAGGAAGAAGATATTGGCAACCGCTTTAAGATGTTGCTAATGAAAGGTGAGTTAAGGAATATATATATAGGAATTTGTTGACTTTAGGGGATTTTTTTATTTTTTAAACTTGTTTGGCTTTTGCAGAAGAGACGACCAGTTTTCCAACAAATAAACAAAGTGCGATGCATACTTTTAGAGATGTGTCGAAAAAAAATAGTTTGACAAGCAAATGAGTGCTGGGCATAATTATACACAATACCAGGTTGTATTTTAAAATAAAATGGTTGAATGTTAAACGTTAAATGAGACCGATGCATACTTTTAGGAGGCACGATGAAAGGGGGATCGATAACGGTAATATATATTCAGAAATATTATAAAAAACCGAAAAGTAGAACGCTGACTTGTTTCGGAAGTTATGACAGATACAAGTTTTGAAAATTGTGACCCTTTGTGGATGATGTACCAGAACGGTTTTGCAGATATATATCATTTTCACAACAGATCTGATAGCAAAAATGTTTGTATACATGAAGTTTGAAGAGAGTTCGATGCTTATTTTGATTTCTTTGAGCGTTTTGTTTTTCAAAATCTTGAACATCCAGGGCAGGTACTAGAGGAAATGGTCTGATTTCCACCATCTTTATAACATATCTTGTGTTGGTGGAAATATTGAGATTTAACACGTCTGAATAGAATTGGTGTTTTATGAGCTTCATGTGTATTCAAAATTTTGACCCTTTGTGAGGGAGGTACCAGAAGGAGTAGACCGACATTCCCCATCTTCAGATGGGTAAAATGTAAAGAGAACCGGATGCTTATTTGGGATTTTATAATAGTTTTGGTTATTCAAAACGTTGACGCTCTGTTAGGGATGTACCAGATGGAATGGTTCGATTTCTACAATCGTTATAATAGATATTGTGTTTATAGAAGTATTGATATGAACCAAGTCTGAATAGAATCGGAAATTAATTTTGCGTTTTATGAGCTTCCTGAATATTCAAAATGTTGACTCTTTGTGGGGAGGTACCACCGAGTGGACCGATATATTCCACCTTCACATAAAAATCTTACACCACATTTTAAAAACCGTTGTAATTATTATTATTCAATTTAACTCTTTTTGGAGGGAATACTTGATGGAGTGGACCGATATTTTTCATTTTTTTACCTGACCTAGTACTTATGCAAATTTTAGCATTTGCAAAGTTGCAACAGAATCGGATCATCCCTTATATTATTTATCCTTTACATTTTAGATCAACTTTTCCTCGGCCTTTTTTGGACTTAACGCCTAAAAGTAACATAAAATTTCGTTTTAGACAGAAAGCTTTAAAAGAAGAGATATTCTAAACAAAATTTCACTACAAGTCTCAGAATAAACCATATAAGTAGGTTCAATAGTTTTTTTTTGAGAAAATTGCATCCAAAATGTATACATTACAATTGATAATTACAGGGTGAAATTAAAAAACTGCTACCACCTTCAGACTGCTGTGATTTCTAAGCCACTCCTCCGACAGCTGCAGCTCATTTGCTTCATTGTTTTGGTGAGAATTTTCCAGAAAAAAAGTTATTCGTGATGGAATTCAAGCGTGATAGTGTGATTTCTTTATATTTTATTTAAATGTGAATAAATGTTTTGTGTCTCGTACCATGGCTCGTTACCGTGATACTGGTAGCGTAGCCCGGAAGTGGATGGAAGAAAACAGCAACATCAGCAGAAATGATTCAAAATGTTAAGAAGCGACTTGATCTAAACCCCCGTCGCAGTGGCCGAAAATGGCTCGTCAGCTGAACATATCGCAATATTCCATTCGACAAATATTGAAAAATGAGCAGGGGATAAAGCCATTGAAATTCCAAAAAGTGCAAGAACTTGCACCGCCAGAGAAAAAATGTTCACCAAAATCTCCGGATACCAATCCGTTGGACTATTGTGTCTGAAGTATTTTGGAAAGCAAGGTTGGCACTAAAAAATGGCAAAGTGTCGATTACCTCAAGCAAGCACTTCGCCGTGAATGGCCCAAAATACCGCAGAGCAACATTCGGGCAGAGTGTTACGACTTCATTGGGCGTTTGAAGGCCAAAATTCGTACCAAAAGTGACCAATTCGAACAAATCTAAACTTATTCTAAAATTTGATGCTATTTCCGACATTTTTTGCTTTCATTCAATAAAATTTAACAAAAAAAAAAAAATAAATAAATAAATAAATAAATAAATAAAAAATTATGGGTTTGATTTTTTTTTTTTTTTGCAGTTTCCAGGAATTCATATATACTAAATAGACATTTTAGGGTTAAAAGCGTACTTTATGAGAGTTTTTGATAAATTCTCTTATAAGGCGTCGTGTTAGCAGGATGTCGTCACTATAAGTCACCAAAGAATAGAAATCACTATTTTCATTTTATTTCAAAATAATATTAACATCAATGTTCCCAAAAAAAGTCTCTGAAAATATTCCTTAAGTTTTTTTATTAGTTTTTCATCGGACTTTTTTCGATTTGACGTCTGAAAGTAGCATAAAATTTCGTTTTAGATAGAAAGCGTTAAAAGAAGAGGAAATATTCTAAACAAAATTTTACTGTAAGTATCAGAATAAATCATACATCGAGGTTTTGTAATCTTGAAGAAAATTACAATCGAAATTTGTATATTACAAGTAAAAATTATGTGTTTACGTTTTTAAATGTTAGTTGAACACGTTTTCAATCTAAGTCAAAATCTCCATTAATAATTCATCTTTTGGGAGAAAATATTCTACATCAAATTTCAACACGAGTCTCTGAACAAAAGAATTTCGTACATTTGACATGTGCCCCAAAAAATACCAGTTTTGGTTTATATGATTTCATGTTTATTTTCCACAAATTTGAACTTTTTCCGAATTTGCTGATAATTGTCTTATAATTTCACTGTCCAATCATTTCACAGTCAATTCGAAAAATTGGAAGGAGGGGGGATTTTGCTCCCTCTGTTTGGGCTACTTTGCGATGTAGACTTTCAAATCGGCTCTACATGTGTCATCTCTCTTTTAGCTCTACTTTTCTAAACTTCTACATTTGTAATTTAATTATAAAAAACAAAGAAATAAATAAATAATAAAATCTGTCGCACAGTGTAATTATAAACTATATGATATAAAATGCTTCTGATTTTTGTTTATTGAGTCGAACGCATACTGTTATTTGAATTTTGGTCTGAGTCATAAGAAAGTGTCAATATCTGGTCTTCGTGTAAACTACGTCCCCTTGTTCTTACTTCTCAAGTGAAACAAACAATTACAAAATCTCAATTCACATTCCCATTAATTGAAGTCAATATTCTATTTCACTTTGGATTGTCTTTCCACTTTCTTCTTTAGGTTTGCGTTTTGCTGGTCTTTTTTCTTTTTGTTGTGAAAATGTATTTTCCTGTTTTCTTTCCTGGCTTATCATTTCAAACATATCTAATGATTATTCATTTGACACTTACTTGTTTCTTCTTTAATTTTTTTCTTCTTTTTTTTTTTTTTTTGTTGTTGATATTCAAAAGAAAAACAGAAACGCAATACAAGAATACAATAGAATCACCAGAATCATTTCGAAAAGGCAATAAAATATACTTTCGTTAACGAGATATTTGACGTAAATCGTTTAGACAACACAATAAAGCATACTTTTGGGAGATTAAACGCTTTTGCATGAGATTAACCAAAGTTGTTGTGATAAAAATGTTTAATAAATTATGGCGCTCTCAAGACATTAGCGAACATTAAGATATGCGCAGTTAAGAGTTTAAATGTGTTAGAATAGCAATGAGTGAATTGTTCGAAATGGGAAACATTATTTACACATAAATATATATAATTCAAATAATAATGATTTTCGATTTCAAACTACAAATAGAATAATTTTGCCTTCAAGAAAAGGAGAAGGAGATTTGAAAGAAAGTCCAAAAAATATGAAATAAATGACAAGATGAAAATTTAAATAATAGTGATACTGGTTCGCTTAAAAAGACATACTATCAACTTTTTAGAACAAAGGGTCCGAATAAACGTTCTTACAAGAAGTATGCCAGCCCAAAAAAAATATTTTCTAGAAAAAACCGAATGTCAAATATTACAATGTTTCCGATAGGTTATAAACAGTAATTAAAAAAAAAAACGGAACAAATCACTTAGTCACGAGGAGGCTAAGAAGAAAATAAGACAATCTAGAGAAGAACTCAATTGTGGTATGTCTCCATATAACGGTACCTCCCTATATAAGGTTATCTGATGACAATGATTATTGATACATGTCCACGTTTTCGTATAGCTACCATATAATTGTACCTCCCGGTATTCGCCACTTTGACGATTTTAGCGGAATTACTTAAAATTGGTTATTTGTTTTAGCAGAACCATTTCTATATTAGTCAAGGTTTACTATAGTCCTCATCCTTTGCAAATAGTGGGAGGTATAAACAGTTCGGTTGAAATCAACTGCTTTTCATACCCTATACCACATAATGGTAAGGGTATTATGTCTTTGTGTATTGGTTTGTAACATGGAGAAGGAAGCGAGAGGATCTTCATAGAATCACTTTCTAAGTCGATTAATACATGTCAGTCCGACCTTCCGTCTGTCCATGTATTTTTGTAAACACATATTCAGGTCGCATTTATTATCCGATTCAAATGAAATATTCCAAACAATATTTGTTTGGTCCAATGACGAACTCTATTGAAATTGATGAGATTCGTTTTAAATTTAGATATATCTCCCATATATACAGGGTGTTATAAAAAACTGCAACAAAGTCAAACGCCATAATTTTATTTTTTTAGATTTTATTGAACGAAAGCAAAAAATGTCGGAAAGAGCATCAAATTTTCGAATTAGTTTAGATTTGTTCGAATTGGTCACTTTTGGCATGAATTATGGCCTTCAAATGGCCAATGAAACCGTCACACGCTGCCCGAATGTTCCCCTGCGGTATTTTGGTCCATTCCCGGCGAAGCGCTTGCATGAGGTGATCGACACTTTGGTATATTTTAGTGCCAACCGTGCTTTCCAAAATACTCCAGACACAATTATCCAACGGACTGGAATCCGAAGTTTTTGGTGGCCATTGTGTGCTGGAAATGAAGGAACCTTATCTTCTAACCATTCTTGGGTGGCGTGTGCTGAGTGCGATGGTGCTGAGTCCTGTTGGAATGTCCAAGGTCTGCGACCAAAATGTTTGCATATCCAAGGTTTTAATACACCCTCCAAAATATTTTCGCGACAATATTCGGTATTTAATCTGATGCCACGGTCGATTAATACGAGCGGAGAGCGACCATCGGCTGTTATGGCGGCCCACATCATCACCATGGCCGGCGCTTGAGTTCTGGTGGCCAACCGAAGGTGTAGATTTTCTGTTTACCTCTTTGGCAAGTAAACACGACCATTTTGTTTATTTACAAACTGCTGGACAACGAATATTTTCTCATCGGAGAAAAGCAAATTCGCAGTTCACCACTTTCGGCCAAGCGTAGCAACTCTTTAGCTCTTTTGAGTCTATTTTCTTTCCGATGCGGTGTGAGTTCTTGCACTTCTTGGAATTTCAATGGCTTTATCCCCAGCTCCTTTTTCAATATTTGCCGAATAGAATATTGTGATACGTTCAGCTCACGGGCCATTTTTCGACCACTGCGACGCGGGTTTCGATCAAGTCGCTTCTTTACTTTTCGAACCATTTCTGCTGATGTGGCTGTTTTCTTCCGTCCACTTCCTTGACGTCGGGCTACGCAATGGTACTAGACACAAAAGATTTATTCACATTTAAATGCTGGAGTGCTCTAACGATAGCCAGTTGTGGTTTTCTAGCCAAAAAAAAAGAAATCTCCTATCACGGTTGAATTCCATCACGAATAAATTGCTTTCTGGAAAATTCTCACCAAAATGCTTTTGTACGCTTGTAAACAATATAATTAGCTGTCACTGGAATAATTTTAACAGCTGTCGGACGAGTGGCTTAGAAATGACAGCAGTCTAAAGTTGGTTGCATTTTTTTTCATTTCACCCTGTACTTTAACGACTCTCTGGAGTCCTACCTAATAGGAAAGGACTGACTAGTTACCTCCTCATTTTTAAATTTAATGGAAAAAAGTGTTGGGTTCCGGAGGCTGCGGATTCTAGTAATTTCTAACTACTTTTCACAACTTTTTATCGGATCTAAAATTTCTGGTGATGAATCATTTAGTACTTTTCATATTCGAAAATTCGGCCGCACTCCAAACACGTCTTTTCACAAATTTTTATCGGATCTACAATTTCTTCTAATATTGTAATTATCCTTTTCTTATTTCCTTTATGCCTCAAAAATGGTGATGAATCATTGAGTACTTTTCATATCCGAAAATTCGGCCTCACTTATCCCCAGGGACGGCCCTCATAGGGAATTTCAAAGGTTCAAAAAATATAGATTTCCTACAATGTTTTGAAACAATTTTCCTTTTGTCATCAATCTTTACGCTCCCTTATGTTACCAATTTTCAAAGACCTCTTTTTATTTCATGTGTTTCCATTAAGAGTAGCCCTCATGCAAATCATTAAATTTCTACCTCTTATTCACAGCTTTTGGTATTTGAGCACAATTAAGGCACGGAGTTCCGAAAACTTCAATTTTTTCAAAAGTATTTTTAAGTCCTTTATTCCATTAGTTTTTTAGTTTTTTTCTTCAATTCCTTCCCAAAAATTTCCTCACAATATATTTTACCTTTTGTCTCTTTCCTGTCATAACTAATCCGTTTCTCTCGTCAAACACTGATGAAATGTAAAGCTTAATTTTTCTTTGTCTGGAAGCCAGACAGTCCGCTTAAGCATTATGCTTAAGCTGTCAGTCAAATCCGCAACAAAAAAACATTCATACGTCAAGACAGGCAAACAATTACCGTTGTTCTGCCACCAGCCAACTTAAAGCATCCATCATTTTCGAAGATGAATGCTCCAAAATTCCCAATTTATAGACAACAGAATTTGGAGAAAATTGAGAGAGAGAAAAAAACATTGCAGAGAAATTAAATTAATTATTTCCATGTCTCAAGAGAGATAAAGAGCAACAACGATATACTTGTACTCTGGCATTTAGCAGCAGCATAAAAATTCATTGAACCTCGTAATAACCAACCATCACGTTGTTTACCTTTTTTTTTGGCCACGTCTAATTCCTTGGCTAGGTTATATTAACCGTATACTTGAGACTTGATTCAATTAAATTTTCGTCGTTCATTATCTGGCCGGTGAAAATCTTAAGGATTCGACCGGTTTTGTGTGGCTATGCTGCTGGTGATGATGACGATGATGCTGATGATGTCTATGACTTTATTAGTAGTCTTCTCAGGGTTTCTTGTTGTTGTTCTTTACGTCTCTAAGAAGTTAAGGAATATTAAGGGTCTTCTTCAATATTTTGTTGTTGTTGTTGCTGGCGTAGCTTGGTGTGCTTTTGGTCTATTGTTTGTGTACTCACAACAACCGCATAGTCCTTTGCTTTGTTGGGCATCCTTGGATGTCATAATCGCACAGTGTTGCAAAACTGGGTTTTCTTGGTGAAAATTCGTAAATTTTTTCAAGGAATTAAGACATTTACATATTTGTCTTCATCAAAAATTATATTTTATACAAATCAAATTATATTTTATAAAAAAACCAAAATGAGGGATTTTTTTCTATTTTTCAGTTCTTTTTTTGGACATCCTTCAAATAATCATAGACATCAAATCCTGGCAAAAAAAAAATAAAATAAATAAATAACAAGTTAAAAAGCGTCAGTCAGTTTGGCCAACAGATGTATACCCTCCAGCCACTGTTCGCTTTTTTAAACATATTTTGACTTGCGGTTTGATTATTCAAAATGTTGACCCTATATAGGGGTGGTTCCAAAGGAGTGGGCATATGTTGTCCATTTCGTATCTGACCTAAGTCTGATAAAAATGTGGCAGATTTGGACTACAGGGTTGCCCATATTCGACGGACCCATGTTTTTTTTTTTTTTAAATCAAAGAAAAAAATAAAAATTTGGCAGTTGACAATGTTAATCATTTAATTTGTTCCAAGTAGATTTGTTTACATCAATTTTTGAATATGATATCTCTCAAATGGCCGCCTCTGGCGTAGATGACGTATTGTGCCCTTTTTGCTGCATTTTCCATCGTTTTTGCCAATATTTCGGCCGGAATAGCGGCTATTTCTTCACGAATGTTGTCCTTGAGCTCTTCTGCGGTCCTTGGATTTTTAACGTAAACCTTTGACTTCAAATATCCCCACAAGAAGAAGTCAGGCGGTGTCAAATCGGGCGAACGCGGTGGCCAGTCCAAATCACCACTTTTCGACATCAAACGGCCCGGAAACAAATTCTTCAGAAAATCGATTGTTATGCGACTTGTGCGCGGTGGAGCGCCGTCTTGTTGAAACCAGAACTGCCTCATACGCTTTCGACGAATAATTGGCATCACAAAATAGATCATCATGTCACGATAACGCTCCTGATTGATGGTAACAGCATGGCCATTTTCATTTTGGAAGAAAAACGGCCCAATGACCGTTTTCGTACTAACGCCGCACCAAACTGTGACTTTTTCGTCATGAAGAGGCACTTCTTGAATCTCCTGAGGATTTTCAGTGGCGTAAAAACGGCAATTTCGTTTATTTACGGTCCCATTCAATGTTAAATGGGCTTCATCGGACATGATAATTTTGTTGCGAAATTGCTCGTCATATTCGGCCATTTCGATGACTCTTTGGGCCCATTCTAATCGACGAGGCTTGTCCGCAGGCAACATTCTTTGCGTCAATTGAATTTTGTACGGGAAGAAATGCAAATCAATGCGAATAATCCGTTGTAAAGTGGACCGAGCCATGCCCAACTGCTGAGAACGGCGTTTTTGGGATGTTCTTGGGGACCTCTCAACACTGGCTCGTACGGCAGCGATATTCTCGGCCGATCGCCTTGGTCGACTTTTATATGGCCTCTTCGGATTAGAAAGAGCCTTACCAGTCGATAATTTTTCGTATAAACGCTTAATGGTGTTCTTAGAAGGCGCACTTCTCACATTTTTTTTAACCGGTTTACCGATTAATTCTATATTCACATCTCTAGTTACCAAATTTTAAAAGAATCTCTGACGTGTATCGTAAATTACGTGGGATATAAGTATTGAAAATTGTGGAGGAGGTACCAGAAGCGTTGGGGCCGATATTTATCATCTCTACATTAGATCTCGTGTTAATGGAAATATTGGGGTGTGCGAAATTTGAAGGGAATCGGAATCTTATTTCGCATTTTAGGAGAGTTATAATTATTCAAAATGTTGATGCCCTGTGAGGGAGGTACCGGAAGAAGTGGTTTCACATTTTTCATTTTCACACCTGACTATGTTTTGATAGAAATATTAGGATGTGCCAAGTTTGAAAATAATCGGATGTCCATTTTGCGTTTTATGAACTTCGAAGTTATTCAAAATGTTGACCCCTTTGTGGGGGAGCTACAAGAAGGAATGGACCGATATATTCCACCTTCACACCAGACCTTATGTTAATAAAAATATTGGGATGTGTGAAATTTGAAAAGAATCGGATGGTTATTTCGCGTTGTTTTGAGAAATACAGATATTCAAAATTTTGACCCGTTGTGGGGGAGGTACCAGAAGGAGAGCTCTGACATATTCCATCTTTATATCGGATTATGTGTTGGTAGAAATATTGAGATGTGTGGAATTTTAAGTGAGTCGGAAGCTTATTTCGCTTTTTATGAGTGATATAATTATTCAAAAATTTGACCCATTTGTGGGGGAGTTACAAGAAGGAGTGGACCGATATATTCCCTCTTCACACCAGACCTTGTGATAATAAAAATATTGGGATGTGTGAAATTTGAAGAGAATTGGATAGTTATTTCGCGTTGTTATGAGAAATACAAATATTCAAAAATTTGACCCGTTGTGGGGGAGGTACCAGAAGGGGAGGTCTGATATATTCCATCTTTATATCTGATTATGTGTTGGTAGAAATATTGGAATGTGTGAAATTTTAAGGGAGTCGGAAGCTTATTTCGAATTTTATGAGTGATATAATTATTCAAAAATTTGACCCATTTGTGGGGGAGGTACAAGGAGTGGTCTCACATATCCCATTTTCACAGCAGATTCTGTTTTGATAAAAATATTGGGATGTGTGAAATTTGAAGAGAATCGGATGGTTATTTCGCATTGTTATGAGAAATACAGATATTCGAAATTTTGACCCGTTGTGGGGGAGGTACCAGAAGGGGAGGTCTGACATATTGCATCTTCATATCTGATTATGTGTTGGTAGAAATATTAGGATGTGTGAAATCTTAAGAAAGTCGGAAGCTTATTTCGCATTTTATGAGTGATATAATTATTGAATAATTTGACCCATTTGTGGGGGAGGTACAAGCAGGAGTGGTCTCACATATCCCATTTTCACAGCAGATTCTCTTTTGATAGAAATATTGGGATGAGTGAAATTCATAGAGAATCGAATGCTTATTTCGCATTTTATAAAAGTTATAATTATTCAAAATTTTGACCCCTTTGTGGGGGAGGTACCAGAAGGAATGAACCGATGCATCCCATCTTCAACCCAAATTTTGTGTCAGTAGAAATATTGGGAGGTGTGAAATTTGAAGAGAATCGGATACCCACTTCGCGTTGTATTGGAGATCTAAATATTCAACATTTTGACGCCTTGTGGGGAGGTACCACAATTAGTTGTCCGACCTCTCCCATTTTTCTGTCAGACCTATAGTTTTTAGAAATAATGGGATATGCGAAATTTTAAAAAAAATTAACTATTACTTCACTACTATTTTTCAAAATTTTGACCCGTTGTGGGGGAGGTACTTAATGGAGTGAGCCGATATTCTTTATTTTCGCATCGAACCTAGCACTACAGAAAAGCGGACGATCCTTTCATGTTCTATACAAAAAGCTATTTTCTCTGAAATTTTGTGGAGGAGCTACCAGAAGCAGTGGTCTGATATTGCCCATCTCCGAAATCGATCTAAGTTTGACAATAATATTACGATGTACTAGGTTTGGATGAAATCGGACAACTCGGACGATAGTTAGTTAAAGGTTCCAATAAGATCCTGGCAAAAAAAAAACATATGACGGAAATTGTGTGACTCTGTCCTGGAGAATTGAATTCCAAATCACTGTGCCCCATCTTCATAGGTTTTTCTGTTTTTGGTTGCTGTTACTGCTGCTGCCGCTGTTGATGGTCCAGGGCATAATTGCGGCCGTTGTTTCGCAACTTTTGTGGATGATTATATTTTTAGTTGATGGGTAAGCTGTTGGCGTTTATCTCATTCGTTAGTTGCTTACTTTATTGTTCGTCGTATGGCAGGACGAATACAAAGAAGAAGAAGAAGCTCAAACTGTTTCTTGCTGTAGTTGATAAACAATGGGTGCTTGTTATGCATGACATCAGCCAGCCAGTCGCTGAAGTCAGTCATGTATAGGAGGAACATGACGAAGGGACGTGTTCTAATGTTTGGTATATGGATTACTACCCCCCTGCCCTGGCTTTGATTATGGCACTCGTGCGACAATAGTAACAACAGCAGCAACAACAACAACATCAAATTCAGGAAGCATTTTAAAATCTCTATACAGAGATCTTGATAAATTGCGCCACCACCGTCAGAGTTTTTTTTTTTTTTTTTTTTCTTCTCCGTCTTCTTACTTCGCTCAAGATGTTCCACCAAGTGGAAGTCAACCATTTGCTGGAGTACAACAACGTTGCTCCTTGTTGTCATGTCTATATAAATTGCCAACAACTTGAAAGGTGTTGTACTCCATTTGCTTCATTGTTTTCCTCTTCCGATTTTGCCAGTGATTCAGCAAGCATTCGCCGGCAGGTGGAGCCGCGCAGCATCATCTTCATTGATATTTAACTCCGGAATTTGAAGAAGAAGTTGATGGAGAACAACCAGGTAGTTGTTTGGTTATCAGATGACACTATCAGTCCCGTAGTAGTAGCAGTTCTTGACTCCAGCATCTTCAGTGATGGAGCTCCCCTCGTGATGTGTTTTTCTTTCCCCCATTTTAGCCCTTGGCAGCAGCAGCAGCCGAAACAGTTTTCCTTTGTTTGGTGTTTGTTTACCTCAATTGAGCACCAACATCCAACAACAACAAAATTCCTCTTTTTTGCAAATCAGCAATTTTTCCCTTAGCATCTTCTAAACAATTGCTTTTTCCTTTTTTTCGCACAGCAACCACCGAGCTTCTAAAGAGCTGTGTTAATATTGAAGTAACTCGTTCTTCTTTCTTGTGGGTACCATGGCAAAGGGAGAGAGAGTGACACATGAGGGGCGCAAAAATTGCTGATGTAAAAAATATTCTGCCAGTATTTTGACATTCGTATCTGGGCTTTACATCAAAATGTGTCAGCGTTTTGCTCTTGGCTTGCTCGGTGATGATGAAGTTTTTTTCAGGTTGAAGTATTATTTTAAAAATTTTTAGTTGTTACTGCTGTTGATGGTTACTTCGAGTGTAGTGGGTAAGTGATTTAAATTTTTGTGTAGCTTCACGCAAATGGTGAGCAGAAGGAGAAGGTGTTTTTTTGGGTCTGAGATTATCTGATTTTAATTAAAAACTGCATCTGGGAAGGGATTTATGAATGAAGTAATGCCAATGACTTTTTCTATCTGCTCTAATCTTATCTGGAGGAAATGTTTGCGTGCATTCTAAAATATAGTTGCAGAATCTTTAACAGGGAAGCCAAAATCTTCACATTTTACATAAGGGGGAAACCAATGGTGCCGAGGGGCGAGAAAAGATGCCGCTTTTGAAAATTAGTATCGTTTGATTAACAAAAGTAGCAAATCGTAAAAACTTGTTGTTAAGCGATTGATAAATGCTAGAACGTTGAATTCAGAATGTGCAGAGATTTGTAATAAACGGGCATTTTTGGGTTTCGTACTTTAAAGGTACAATATTGTACAATATACTTATTGGATTATTGTTTAGAGCTATTAAATATACAAAGAGGGTTATTATGGTAAAAGGCGGAGTCAGGTGAGAATTTCGAAAATACATACATTAGTGGTACGAAAAGACCTAAATGGTATGGTATTTGTTGAACTTCGCACTTTAATGGTGCAATGTGATTAAATATATTTATTGAGTAATGATGATTTGTAATAAGGCTCACCGGAAGGGAGAGAAGGGAAGGGTTAAAATATTTATACCTCAAGGCACATAAAAGTACTAAATGATACTCCACTGTTATAAGTCGACGATATAATCACGAAAATTTAGCCTGTGCTAAGGGTTGAAAAACTCTGAGACTTTTTGAACTTCGTATTCTTTTATTCATTTCAAAAGTTCGAGTTAGGTCCTTTTTGTTCTCAAAATTCACAATTTGCTCATTTTGACAACATTTTTAATCGAAAATTCATACATCGCACCAAATGTTTAACCTTTCATGGATTTTTCTTTTTTGGAAGGAATAAGGAACATAGCTCCAGCTGGCGGAAAATTCTGAAAATACCGCTTTTTTACTTATCTATTTCTAAACCAACAATCAAAATAAAAAATTAAAAATATTTCTACAGGGAGGTTTTTGTACCCTGATTACACCATCAAAATATTTGCGGGAGTTGGGTTCATACTTCCCGAAATATAGTGTTCCAAAACAAAGGGCTTGAGATTTTCTCCTATAGGGTGTGTCCAACACCTGCTTCGCCAGCCAACGGTTTTTAAAGTAAACGGCCTTTGGATCCGGCTTGAGATTTTCTGGCTTCGCGAACCAAAGGATGTTAAAGTAGACGGCCTTTGGCCGGGGCTTGAGATTTCCGAAAATGTTTTTTAGTTGTAATCAGGATAAAAAAACAGGAACAATTTTTAAGTTTTTATTTGGATTATTGGTTTAGAAATATCAAAGTGAAGAGAAGAAAAGAACCGCACTAAAAAAACCTACCTTCGATAAAATTTTCAGAATTTTCCGCCAGCTTGAGCTAAACTCAATTTAAGCCAAGAATAATATGACAATTTTTTCCATTTACAACAAAAAGTCTTTAAAATCTTTCAGTTTAAAATTAAGCGAAGAGAATATTAATAAAACTATTGCACATTGGACTCACATCCAATTGTTCTGGCCAAAACTATTTCAACTTCTCGATATGTAAACCCTAGAAACCAAGAGAATTCTCAACTCAAATTCCAAAATTCCATCTATATCCCTTCATTCAATATCAAATTTAGTACAATTTACCATCTAGACCCCAATGGGGATCTAAAATAAGTACCATTTAGTACTTTTCAAACAATTACAGTACGTACCAGATCCCCAGATCTCAAAATCATAAACCAACAAGGATCTCAATATCAAATTTTGGGATTTCAGCACTATCCCTTCACCCAATTTAGTAGAACTTAGTATTTTTCGAACATTTCTAAACCCACCTCAAAATCTCGACCTCAGTTACCAAAATGTATCTAAATATCTAATTTACCTCTATTCCTTCAATCAGGACCAAATTTCATACAATTTAGTAATTTTCATACAATTAAATGCACACTTCCAAAACCACCTCCATATCTCAATTCCAGTTAACAACAGAGACCTCATTATAAAATTTCGGTATTCCAGCTCTATCCCTTCACCCAATACACAATTTAGTACCACTTAGTACTTTTCGAACAATAATGGTACACATCTCCAAAACTAGCTCCAATTTCCAACCACATACATCAACAGTGATATGCATATCAAATTTCAGGTTTTCAACCCTATCCCTTCATTCAATACCAAATTTAGTACCATTTAGTACTTTTCACACATATATAGGACACATTTCTATACCACCGCTGAATCTCAAATCACAGATATTGTCAGTAATCTAAATATATATACATATAGTACCATTGAGAACTTCTTGTACAATTGTAGCACATATTTCCGAAACCACCTCCATATGTCCAGGCTATACATGAACAGCGATCTTAATACCAAATTTGAAATTTTAAGCACTATCTGTTCACCCAATACTAAATTCGACCAAATATAGTACAAATTAATACTATTCGTACTACTATAGTCCACTTTGCAATAACCATTTCAATCCCAGATACCAACCGACCCCTCAATATCAAATTTCAGGATTTCAGTTCAATTTCTTTAACCAATACCAAATTTAGTACTTTTCGTACAATTATAGCACACATTTGCAAAACTAACTCCATAACTAAACCACGGATACCGACAGTGAAATCTATATCACACTTCAGGATTTTAACTCTATTCCTTCAGCTAATAACAAATTGTACCAAATTTAGTACCACTTGGGAATTTTGGTACACATTTCCAAAATAAAATTTAATTCCCATACATATTGCCAAGAGGGCTCAATACCAAAGATTACATTTCAAATACTATCTGATCACCCAATACCCAAATTTTACGAAATATAATATTATTTAGTACTTTTCATGCGGTTATAGTACACATTTGCAAACCCACCTCTTTATGACAAACCTTAAACCAACATGAAACCAAACTGTTGAAAATTTAGTACCTTTTAGTAAAGTTCGTACACTTTTAGTGCACATTTCCAAAACCACCTCTTTAACACAAACCTACCACCAACAGTGACCCCAATGCCAACTTTTTAAAATACCAGCTCTATGTCCCCCACCCCCCAAAAAAAAAAAAAAAAATTAATAAATAAATAAACTGTTCTAAATTTAGTACCGTTTAGTACAGTTTGCATACTTAGTACACATTTCCAAAACCACCTCTTTAATACAAACCTACCACCAACAGTGACGCCAATGCCAACTTTTCAAAATACCAGCTCCATTCGTTCGCCCCCAAAAATAAACTGTTCTAAATTTAGTACCGTTTAGTACAGTTTGCATACTTAGTACACATTTCCAAAACCACCTTCATATATATTCATACAAAATTACTTTCCAACCTTTATTCTCATACCAAATTTCAAACGTTTAGCTCTATCCGTTCAGATAATACCAAATGGTACAATTTTAGAAGTTTTGTACTTTTTGTACCTTTTAGTACGAACTTTCAAAATCCCACCCTTTTTCAACATTTGAAGATTCTAGCTTCAGCTGTTTCGTTATGGACTTTGATCCTCAGTCAGTCAATAAATTTTTCAAACTGGCATAAGGGATCCTGCAGTTGTGAGGGGGGTTAAAACGGCTGGTTGAACAAAAAATTTGTACGAAAGGGTACAAAGAATCACTTAGTGTATAATGTACAATTAACTATATGTTTTAATCTAAAATATTGAAATTTTCCCATATATGTCACCATTTGTATGGGGTACGGAAACTTTCCCATATATGTCACCATTTGTCCGGGGTACGGAAATTGGTACTAAGAGATACGAAATTTAGGAAAAGAGTCCCTAAATTTCTTTTAATTTTTGTCTGATGATTTGTATTATAAATAAAAAAAAATCTAAGATTTAGGAATAAATTCCAAACTTTGGAATAAAGATCAATGTTAACTGAAGGAGGTTGAAAACGTATCTGGTACTAGTAGCAGTACTTTATACAAGGTTAGACAAGGAGAATATCATAGGATATCGGCATTTGAAAATATTTTCATTTCATTCACAATTTTGAATTTCCCTGCCTAGTCCTGACTTAGTGCCAATTAATTCCAAAAAGTGAAAAATTGGATAAGCTTATAAGCCACATATTTTATTTCGCTTAAATTAAATTCAGACACTTCTAGAGAACAAATATATGCTACCCCACAAAATAGGTAACCATATTTATCACATACGTGGTAATGCGTGGCATACAAAATTTAACGCTCGTTTCCATTCTCATTGTATTCATGGCAAATAGAAAACAATAATTTTTTGTCGTTGACATACATGCATACATAAAGATGTAGGCCAAAATAAAAATAGAAGAAATAATTTACATACGAATTTTCCCGCGACGGAGAAAGTTGTCCAAAAAAAAAAAAAATCCGGCATTGTAAAATATATATCCTAAAAGTAGGCTTCTAGGTATTATTGTTTTGACAATAAACATGCTTTTAAAGTTATGCTGTAGAATCAGGCATTGTAATGTGAAGTTATTGTTCTGCTGGCAAGCCTAAAAGTATGCTATTTAAATGTGTGGCTGTGGCTTACTTTAAATGTAGGCTAGGCATGTGCATATCCAAAAGGCGTTTGGTGTTGAAATTCGAAACACACCAAAATATAAGGGCTTAAGTGATCCCATTTCTTTTTCAGTTGTTTTTTTAAGCTTGAAAAAAATATATTTTTTTTTCGCCTATAGTGGGATGAAGATAACCGATGCCTGATATGGCAGGAAGCATTTCATTATCTCGACAATTAATTAAACTGGACATAGTGATTAGAAATGAAATCTTGAGACAAAAATCCGTTTTTGTTAAAAAAAAAAAAAAACAAGTTAAAAGCCATAAGTTCGGCCTTGCCGAACTTTGAATACCCTCCACCATTTGAGAGAATTTGGAAATTTTCAAAAAATAAAAGCCGTTAAAAATTTTGTTTAAATCTTAAAAATACCGAATATAGCCATTATATTGGGGTCTACACGACGTGGACCTACATAGGCATTGTTGTCATGAGCCATTACCATATTCAAATTCGAAACTTGAAATAAACGGTGAATAGGGAGGTACCATTATATGGGGGCTATATGAAGACGTGAACCTGTACAGACAATTTTCTGTCTGAGGCTGTAGTATCCATTTCGAACTTCAAATACCAAATTTGAAACGATTCAGGTGGATAATGTCGCTAAAATCATCAAAATACCGAATATCGGAATGTACTTATATATGGGGGCTATATGAAAACGTGGACCTACATGGCCCATTTACAAACTTATCCTGCCTACTGGAAAAATAAGCACGTGTGCAAAATTTTAGCCTTCTATCTCAATTCGTTCGAAAGATTGCGTGATTACAACAGAGAGACAGATAGGCGGACAGACAGACCAGACGGACGTGGCTAAATCGACTTAGAATTTTACGCTGATCAAAAATATATATACTTTGTTGGGTCTGACATGAGTATTTCGAGGAGTTACAAACGGAATGACAAAATTAATATACCCTCCATTGTATGGTGGAGGGTATAAAAAAACAGTAAAGAAAGTCTTAATATCGGGTAGGCCGTCTTTATGATACCCTACACCACGTTGTATATGTAGTAGAGCTTCACATAACATGGGGGAATTTGTGGGAATTAAATCATACCAAGTATGATTACAGTATAATTAAAAGTCTAAAGGAACTAATATATGGGAGGAATATCCTCCTCTGAATCGATTTTTACTAAATTTGTCGAATAATTTGCGCCTTTTCAATTCGGGCTTGTATTATCCATTTGGTGCACAATTAAGTTGAAATTGGATAGATATATATGAGAGCTATATCTAAATCTGAACCGATTTCGATAAAATTTGGCAAAGGTATTTCTGGGCTGTATTTGATATATTTCCCCGAATATCGTTACTACGGAGTCCATATTACGGCTATGGAGGGCAAAGTCAACAAGTCGGATGAATAATATATATATGGGAGCTATAGCTATATCTGAACCGATTTCCACCAAATTTGACATACTGGTTTCTAGACTCAATTCGGTCGTAAGTACTAAATTTCATTCCATTTGGGCTAAAATTACACGTTTGGTGCACAATTAAGGAAATCGGACGAAGATATATATGGGAGCTATATCCAAATATTAACCGATCTCGATTAAATTTAGCAAGGGTACTTATGAGTTATATTTGATATATTTCCCCAAATATCGTCGTTACAGAGTGCATATTACGGCTGCGGAGGACTAAAATAAGAAATCGGATGAACAATATGTATGGAAGCTATAGCTACATATATCTGAACCGATTTCCACCAAATTTGATATACTGGTTTCTAGACTCAATTCGGTCGTAAGCACCAAATTTCATTCCATTTGGGCAAATATTACGCGTTTGGTGCACAATAAAAGGCAAATCGGACGAAGTTATATATGGGAGCTATATCCAAATCTGAACCGATCTCGATAAAATTTAACAAAAGTTATTTCTGAGGCTGCGGAGGACAAAAATAACAAATCGGCAGAACAATATATATGGGAGCTATATCTATATCTGAACCGATTTCGATTAAATTTAACATACTTATTTTCAGGTCCAATCTGGTCGTACGTGCAAAATTCTTTAATATTTGGGCTGATATTACACGTTTGGTGCACAATCAAAGGCAAATCGGACGAAGATATATATGGGAGCTATATCTAAATTTTGACCGATTATCTCCAATTTCAATAGGGTTCGTTCTTGGGTCAAACAAATGATTTGTGCAAAATTTCATCTGAATCGGGCAATAAATGCGACCTGTACTTAGTTTACAAAAATACATGGACAGACGGACGGACAGAAAGAACCAGATTTTTGAAAATAAGTTTGAAAAGATTGAATAAAATTTCAGTTAAAAAATTATATAAAAAATCTTGTTTACAAATAAATTTTTCGCCTGGAATAGTGTGCCCATATTTTTCTATCAATCCTTTCCTTAGGCCATAACATATATCTCCATTAGACGAAACGCTGTCGTGACCCCTTCAGTTGTCTACACGTCTTTTTGCCCAATATTTGCAATTGTTTTGCCCTCTGTATGCTATATATCTTTATATTCAGAATCCATTCCAAATCGACTATTCATTCTGTTCAATTTAATGCCATTTTTCTGCTCAATAAATGTCCGTTTCCGTTTTGCCTTCAAAACGGGGTGTCTATGGATTGTTCTTGTAATGTCCAGCCCTTTCGCAATTCCTAACAAAAATTTTATTGCAAACATTTATGTTAGCAGTTCGGCTGGCATAACAGACGATGGCTTAATACGACGAGTCTTTTCATTTGGTGGTTGCAAGGGTAGGCGTGAAAACCTATTCACACATGCATTCAAACATATAGTCAAATATACATATATGTTCGTGTATTTGAATTGTTTCAGTGTATATTTTTAATGCTTAGACACATCCTGATATCATTCGGCCATTCGCCATTAGTCTGTCCTACCAGCCAACCAGTTTTTGTGTATTGTTTATTGTTCTTCATATATGAATATAGTAGAACTTTACATGAACTAATCTGCCGTTGGCAGACTCACTCACAATGGCTGAAGAATATAATGGATGTTTCTGCTGGACGTAATATCATTTTTTTCTATCAGAATACAATATCAGACTGGGAGGATAGGTATTTAATATTGGATTTTTTAAAGGATTCTCTTAGTACACAATATCGTAATCGTAGCCTAAAAGTATGCAACATATATTGAAAATCTTAAATCTATGAAAAAGAGAATATTTATTATTTGATACAGCAACAAGTTGATGTCAGCTGGGATTCTGACAGAATTATGGGAAGGAGCGAATTTACAATATCGGAGTATTTTACCAAATTTAAGCGGGATAAAACTATTACTATTTAAGAAGTTCGGATTACAAAGGATATCCACATACATTTTTAAAAACCACTTCTATTTTTTTTTTTTTTTTTTTGAAAAATTTTTGCTATAGTGTTTAAGGTTCCACAGAGAGTGAACCGATTAACATTAATTGAAATCTGCAAAGTAAGAAGAAAATCAAATCTTTATTTCAGATTTGCCTAAATGAAGAATTGGAACCATATGACCCACCTTCCTTCTAGGTTAAGACAATATTTTTTGTAGTTTATCAGAGCTATTATTTAGAGGAGAGTTACTGTAAAGAGTGAAATAATCATAACCAGAATAAGTGGACCGATGATGCCGACTTTCGAACCTAAAAGAACATAAAAATTTCACGGTGTGAAATTTTAATCAAATCAGATACTCCATTTGCTTTGAATGAGGTAAATGTTTTTTTTTTTTGGGAAATATTGACAATTTATGGAGGCAAAACCACTCGTTCGACAGCTGTTAAAATTATTCCAGTGACAGCTCATTATATTGTCATCGTTTTGGAAAACCACAGGTGGCTATCGTTAGAGCACTCCAGCATTTAAATGTGAAAAAATCTTTTGTGTCTTGTACCATCACTCGATACCTTGATACTGGTAGCGTAGCCCGACGTAAAGGAAGTGGACGGAGGCAAACAGCAACATCAGCAGAAATGGTTCGAAAAGTAAAGAAACAGCGACTTGATCGAAACCCACGTCGCAGTGGCCGAAAAATGGCTCGTGAGCTGAACATATCGCATCGCATTCCATTCGGCAAATATTGAAAAAGGAGCTCGGGGTAAAGCCATTGAAATTCCAAAAAGTGCAGGAACATACACCGCAACAGAAAGAAAAAAGACTCAAAAGAGGTAAAGAGTTGCTTCGCTTGGCCGAAAGTGGTGAACTGCCGAATTTGAATTTCTCCGATGAGAAAACATTCGTTGTCATGCAGTTTGTAAACAAACAAAGTGGTCGTGTTTACTTGCCAAAGAGGTCAGCTGAAAATATGCACCTTCGGTTGGCCACCAGAACTCAAGCCCCGGCCATGGTGATGGTGGGAGCCGCCATAACAGCCGATTGTCGCTCTCCACTCGTATTAATCGACCGTGGCATCAGATTAAATGCCGAATATTATCGCGAAAATATTGTGGAGGGTGTATTAAAGTTTTGGGCACCCAAACATTTTGGCCGCAGACCTTGGACATTCCAACAGGACTCAGCACGCGACACCCAAGAATGGTTACAAAATGAGGTTCCTCGCTTCATTTCCAACGCACAATGTCCACCAAAATCTCCGGATACCAATCCGTTGGACTATTGTATCTGGAGTATTTTGGAAAGCAAGGTTGGCACTAAAAATTACTAAAGTTTCGATCACCTCAAGCAAGCGCTTCGCCGGGAATGGAACAAAATACCGCAGAGCAACAATCGGGTTGAGTGTGACGGTTTCATTGGCCGTTTGAAGGCCATAATTCATGCCAAAGGTGACCAATTCGAACAAATCTAAACTTACTCTTAAATTTGATTCTATTTCCGACATTTTTTGCTTTCAATAAAATAAAAAAAATCTAAAATTATGGCTTTTGATTTTGTTGCAGTTTTTTTATCTCACCCTGCATTTAGCTGCATAATGGACTACAACAACTAACAGCACGACGGAGTGCATAAAAAAATTGGTTCAAATGTATGTTATGTCTGCAGGACTTTTGGTATTGGAAATGGGCCATGTAGGTCCACGTTTTGGTATAGCCCCCATATAACGGTACCTCCGGATATTCGGTATTTTGATGATTTTAGCGAAATTATTCACCTGAATAGTTTCAAACGTGGTATTTGAAGTCCATAATGGATACTACAGCCTAAGACAGAAAATTGTCTGTACAGGTCCACGTCTTCGTAGAGCCCCCATATAACGGTACCTCCCGATATTCGGCATTTTAATGCTTTTAGCGACATTATTCGCCGGAATTGTTTCAAATTTGGTATTTGAAGTTCGTAATGGATACTACAGCCTAAGACATAAAATTGTCTGTGCAGGTCCACGTATTCGTATAGCCCCCATATAAGGGTACCTCCCGATATTCGGCATTGTAATGATTTTAGTGAATTTATTCACCGGAATTGTTTAAAGTTTGGTATTTAAAGTTCGTAATGGATACGACAGCCTACGACAGAAAATTGTCTGTACAGGTCCACGTCTTCGTATAGCCCCTATATAACGGTACCTTCCGATATTCGGTATTCTACATCCTGGATACTTAAATACATAATATCTCAGTACCCAATAAGAGAATGTATAAACACAATGCATATTGATTATGTAAGATCTGAAAAATTTGCTGGAAAAGGACCGCAAAAATAGTGACTAAAAAAACTGAGGCCATATGTTCTAATCTCTTTGTGAAAAATCTCACATATTTTATTTTTGTAATTTCGAGGAGCCTTAACATATGTTAGTGTTTACAAGCCAAGATTCCCAAAGGTATGCTTCTAGTCTTTCAAAACGGAATTTTTGTGGTGAATTTATAATTTTCCCACACTTTAAGCAACCTTCAAACTCATACCGCACACAACTAAACAAAGAACATTTAATAATCCCGATATATTAACTACATCTCCTCTCATTTCGTGTTAGTTATGAAGTCTCTTTATGTTGCCTTCAATTAGGCGGCTACATAAATTTTCCTCACTCTCTCTCTATTGCTGCAGCAGAAAATTCCCTTCCATTACTTTTGCTGTTGTTGTTGGCATGAAAAATCCTTTAGTTTCCCTATTAGAATGTGGAAGTGCAACTTTCACAGGGTTTTCTTAAACAGCTGTTGCCATTTAATGTTGTCTAACGACACGAGGAAGACGGCGACAACAACGACAGGACCAGTAATCGTACTAGGGCTAACATAACAAGCCAGGCAACCCGATTGCCAGCCTGCCTGATTGCAAAGCAGAAGAATAGTTGTAACAACAAAAAACAACAACAGCATTCAAATTAATGGCTTGAAATGCAGTTTCATTAAGTTTAACATATTGCATGTGGCAGCAAAACTAATGCTGGCTGGCTGGCTGGATGTGTGTGTGTGCGTGTGTAAGCGGCATATGAAGGAAAACTACAAAAACAACAGACAGGCAAATTGTGGAGCCTCATGAGTTTCCCTGTATGTTATATGTATATATATATGTTTGTGCGTGATGTTCTGCTCAAACCTCTAAAAGTTCATGGCAGAGGTTTGTGAATGTGGTTTTAGAGCCACAGGCAGCAGTGATGGGGTTGTTGATGTTAAAAGGCTTTTGTCTACATATCTCTCTGTATGTTGCGCCTCTTCTGCTACATTTCACACACACACACATGTTCACTGGAAAAACTATGAAAAACTGCTGTTGCAACATTGAAGCGAAAAAAAAAACAAAATTACAAACTTTATTTTACACACTTTTAATTGTCGAAGTTAAAGCTGTAGGCTTACAAGGTTATGCCATTACAAAACAGCAGCAGCAGTAGCAACATCTACAACAACAAATTGTAAAAATATTAAAGTTTTAATTAATTATTGCAAGCTTTACAACAACGACAACAACCGCAGCAAGTAAAAACAAAAACTATGCTTGATGTGAAAGTGAATGCAGATGTTAATTTCATTTGGGGAAAAATTCTTCAAGCAGTGAAATATGAGAACATGTATTAATCAAATATGTTATCTGTCGATTGTTAGTTTTTGTTTTAATATTTTAAATATGTAACAACTTTTTGTATTGAAATCTAAAACTAGATTCCAAGGATGATGAAAACAAAAATTAAATTAATAAAATTAGTGGGTCAACAATTTTAATAAGTCGAGTTTGAAAACATATTCAATTACCAAATGTAAATGTATTATGATGACCAAAAAAAAACAAATTTTATTCCGAAATTTGATCCGATCCAGAAAAATTTTGTGGAATTCGACACAAAAAAAAAAATTAAAAATACCGAATTTAGCCGTTATATTGGAGTCTATACGACGTGGACCTACATAGGCATTGTTTGTCATAAGCCATTACCATCTTCAAATTCGAAACTTGAAACAAACGGTGAATAATGTTGCTAAAATCATCAAAATATTGTATATAGGGAGGTAGCGTTATTTCGGAGCTATACGAAGACCTGGACCTGCATAGACAATTTTCTGTCACAGGCTGTAGCATCCATTACGAACTTCAAATATCATTTCTCAAACCATTTCGGTTGGTATTGTACCTAAAATCGTCAAAATATCGAATATAGGGAGGTACGATATGGGGCCTATACGAAGACCTGGACCTGCGTAGACAATTTGAAACAATTCTGGTGAATAATGACGCTAAAATCATCAAAATACCGAATATTGGGAGGTACCGTTATATGGGGGCTATACGAAGGCGTGGACCTGCAGAGACAATTTTCTGTCATAGGCCGTAGTATCCATTACGAACTATAAATACCTAATTTGAAACAATTCCGGTAAATAATGTCGCTTAACTCATCAAAATACCGAATATAGGGAGGTACCGTTATATGGCGGCTATATGAAATCGTCGACCTACATGGTCCATTTACGAACTTAACCTGCCTACTAGAAAAATAAACACGTGTGCAAAAATTGTATCTCAATTCGTTCGAAAGATAGCGTGATTACAACAGACGGACATCGCTAAATCGACTTAGAATTTTACGCTGATCACGAATATGTATACTTTGTTGGGTCAGACATGAGTATTTCGAGGAGTTACAAACGGAATGACAAAGTTAATATACTCTCCATAGTATGGTGGAGGGTATAAAAAATGGAAACACAACGATAACGTTATCAAGATTTAAGGTCCCAGACAAAACAATTCGGAAGCCGAATTCTATCTTTTTGGTCAACTATCTATCAGATCCCCATTAGTAACTATTTGTTTAAGAACCTGATGCTCGTTTAAAATGGATTTTCTAAGAAACAATAAAAAACTGCCAGATCTTTGTTGGTGATTATCTATGGTGTTTATCTATAAATCTGAATTGAAGTTTAAAAAAATAATGTAATAGCTTCAAAATCATTTAATAATATATGACGCCCAAACTGAGAATTCAGCAAGATATCTTGTCTCCGAGGATATTAAAGCGTTGGTAAGCCAATTTAAAGACAGCTAATAACATGAAGGGACTCTTAAGCTAGAACATATATGGCGCCCAACGTGGGGTTGGGTGGGGTTTGTCATTTAAGAAAAGGCAAGCCAACGAAAATGTTTACAGTGCCACCCAAAGCCATTGCAAGGCTCGACAAGACCAGTCAACAACTTTTTTCTTTAACCGGGAGTTCCAAAGAGAAGAAGGATATGTTGTTGAATGTTGACATAAAAGAGTTGTGAAGTAACTGATTTATTGAAAATCAACTCCCATATGGAGCAGCTGAAGCTAGAATCTTGAAATTTTGCAGGGTTGCACATTTTTTGAAATTGGTACTCAAAATGTACGAAAATTACTAAAATGTACTAAATTTCAAATATTTTGTTATGGACAAACGGAATGAGCTAGAATTCTGATATTTGAAATGAGAGTCATTAATAGAGTGCAGAATAGAGTGCAGGATAGGGTTATTGGAAATTCTAACTTAAAGTATACGGAAATTTCTAAAATAGCACAAAACCTATAAAAATAGTACCATTTCGAATTATGTGAACGGATAGAGCTGGAATCCTGAAATTTAGTATGAAATTTGGTTAAAATGTTTGAAATATGACTTTGGTCGTGGAAATGTGTACTAAGTGTAAAAACTGTATCAAATGATAATAAATTGGGAAGAGTTAGATTAGAGATGAGCGGATGAAGCTGGAATTTTGAAACTTTGTATTGGGGTCCCTGTCGGTGGTGGGTTTGTGATAAGGAGGTAATTTTGGAAATGTGTAATACAAAAGCACGAAATGTATCAAATAGTACTAAATTTACTATATTTTATACCATTTGGTATTGGGTGAACGCATAGTGCTTGAAATCTGAAATGTGATATAGGCGTCCTTGTTCATATGTCGCCTGGTCTTGGAAGTATGTATTACAACTTTACGAAAAGTACTAAATGGTACTAAACTTGGTTTTGCTTGAAGGGATAGAAATAAATTTCTAAAATTTGATATTTAGATTACTGAGGGTATCTATATTTAAGATTTGAAGGTGGTTTGAAAATGCGTCATGTATTTATACGAAAAGTACTAAATGGTACTAAATTTGGTACTGGACCGAGGGGTATGGATGGAATCCCGAAATTTGATACTAAGGTCTCCTTTTGGTATCTGGGATTAAGATATGGAGCTGGTTCTTGCAATGTGTACTATAATTGTACAAAAAGTACTAAATAGTAATAAAATGGGTATTGGGCGAAGGAATGGAGCTGAATTTCTGAAATTTGTTATGAATGTCACTGTTGATGTCCGTTGTTAAGGTATGGAGATGGGTTTGGAAATGCGTCCTTTATTTGTACGAACATTACTAAGTGGTACTAAATTGGGTATTGCGCGAAGGAATAGAGCTGGAATCCCGAAATTTGATATTTAGGTCTCTAGTGGTATCTTGAATTGATATATGAAAGTGGTTTTTGGCAGATGTGTACTACGTTTTTACGAGAAGTACTAAATTTGTACTAAATTGGATATTCGGCGAAGGGATAGAGCTGGAATTCCGAAATTTGATATTGAGGTCTCTGTTGGTATCTTTGGTTGAGATATGGAGTTGATTTTGATAATTGTACGAAAAGTACTAACTGGTACTAAATTGGATATTGGGCGAAGGATAGAACCGGAATCCCGAAGTTTGATATTGAGGTTTCCGTTGGTATGTGGGAGGAAGATATGGATGTGATTTTGGAAATGTGTACTATAGTTCTACGAAAAGAACTAAATTGTACTAAATTGGGTGTTGGTTGAAGGAACAGAGCTGGAATCCCGAAATTTTATATTGAGGTCTCTCTTGATGTCTGTGGTCTGGTAGTGGTTTTGAAAATGCGCACTACAATTGTTTTATTCCATATAGAGACATTGATAGAGTTTTGGGCAGAACAATTTGATAATGCTCCATTGCGCAATTGTGTTACTTATATCCTCCCCGGTAAACTTCAAAATGAAAGATTTTGAAGAAAAAAAAAAGGAAAAACAAAATCTCGAAAGACTGACAGTTTAGTATGGTCTATGAAGTTTTGAATTGAAGTTTTGTCAAACTGAACAAGGTTCACATTTCGTGTACTAAAAAGGTCTAACAGGAACTCTTGAAACGAATCTAAAACGATTTTCCGCTGACGAAGTTGAGGGTACTTGCTAGTTTGACATAAAAATAAATTATAGATTGCAGAATAAATCAAAAGTATACAAATACATTTGAAAGCCATACTTTATGTGAATTTATGCAAAGTTCTCCTACCAATAATCATTTTAGAAGGATGACCTCAAAGACAAAAACATTCTTCATCAAATTTCACTATTAGTTACCAAAGAAAAGAAATCTTGATTTTCATTATGTATCAGAAAAATATTGGCATCGTTGCCAACGAAACGCCAAAATATTTCCTATTTTTTATAGATTTTTCCTTCGCCTTTTTCTGAGTTTACACCTGAAAGTAACATAAAATTTCGACTTAGGCGAAAAGTGTCAAAAGAAGAAATATTCTACACAAAATTCCATTATAAATCTCAGAATAAACCATATATCTTGGAATAATAGTTTTTAAGAAAATTATTATCATATTATAATTACATAAATTATGTGGTTAGCTTTTTTGCTGCCAATTTAACACGGTTTAATTCTCAGTCAAAATCTCCCCTAATACTTCATTTTTTGAGGGAGATGTCAAAGGAAGAAATATTTTTAATCGAATTTCAATGTGAGTCTGTGAACAAAAGAAATTTGAATACTTAATATTTTTTCACAAGAAATTGCTCAAATTTTGGTTTAAAAAAAAAAAAAAAAAACTTTTTTTTATTTTGTTCATATTTATAATTTTTTCGAATTTATCTGGGTTGTGAAAAATTACAAGGGGATTTAGTAGCACTCGGTGTTATGTCATTAAATATTATTTATTAATATAAAGTTTAATAGTCCTTTAACTAATTAAAACTTATTTTCAACACTTCTGACGTTTTTCATCCTTATTTAAAAAAAAGTTTCGTAATGATTACCAATCCCTATTCTAAATGTAAAAATATCAAATTCCTAGCCCACATATAATTCTTCTATTAAAAATTTGAATTTCTGATTTAAGCTACATTGACTTTCACAACTCTTTATTTGTTTTCTAAACTAAACTACTCCGTAAAATAGAGCAAAACAACAAAAAAATCAAATCATCTCATTTCATTTTAGGCAAATACCAGCCCCAACCGAACTGCAACCAAACTTTGTTAATAAACAAATTCCAAAGTTTTACTTTCACTTGCTAAAATTATTTGATAAATTTTCGGGGAAGCATTTTGTTGCTTCATTTTGTATGCCAGAGTTGCTGCTTTTTTGGCAACGCATTTTTCTGGTAATTCGGCCACTTAAGAGGATCTACATTGCCGGACTGGTGAAGCGTGTAAATGAAAAGTTTTTCGACCACACGTAGCACGAGTTAGGATGATGATCTCCGGGTGAAATAAACCTGTCCTGGCATAGGGAAGGCGCGGGGGCATGAAAATGCCACCATGGAATGGAATTTTTCTCATTGACAAATTGTTCAAGTGAAATAACCACAATGGAATTGAAAAAAAAAAAAAGAAAAGAATTTTGCTACGTGTTTCGATAATAGATATAAAGTACTGGAAGAGTAGATGGAAGGGGGAAATGAGAAACAAAAACAGATGAGGTAAAAAAATGGAAAACAACAATTGCAACTTTTCTTAACTTTGTGGTATTAGGTTAAATTGTGTACAACAATCGCTCACTGGGCATTAAGGCAAACGTTTTCCCCTAGAGAGAGTGAGAGAGAGAGCGAACTTTCAACCCTTAATGATTTTGCAAAAAAAAAAGTTGTTGCCACTACCAACTTTGGGGTTCCAGACAGATTCCCCCATTGTTTTGCCTACTCATTCATGCCTTCTCGCCCCTTCTTCCCCCGCAAACGTCTTCTAATAAAGCATAATGAATTGCCTTACGTCGAACCACAACGAATACGCGCCGCTTAATTAATGAATTGCCAATTTGTAAAGTTTAACGGAGACTTAAAAAGAATTTTCGTTTTCTTTTTTCTCCATTCCCTGGAAATTGTGCCGCAATCATTGGATCGTTTCTTTTTTTTTCTCTCTCAAATACCATTTTTATGTCAGTTTGTTGATAATTTTTATTAATGAATGCCCCCCAGAAGATTAATTGTCGAGATTCAGACAGGGAGTTTTATACACTTCGTTAAAATTTAAGTCATATTAATGACTGTAGTATTTGTTGTCCATATTGCTTGGGGAGAGAAATTGAGAATATCTAGGGGGAATTCAGTGGGCAGTCGAGGTTCTATAGGGAATTTATAAAAGGATGTTTCTCAGTGTTTTAAAAGTACCAGTAGGTTCTGCCGACTCAGCCAATGTTAGTTTATTTAAATATATTTGGACTTGAGTTATGATTGTTCAGCTCTTGACCCTTTATGGGACAGGTTCCGAAGGAGTGGAGGCTAATATTGTTCATATGCCGAATTTGTTTAATATAAATATTATAACCTAGCAGATTTGGGCTATATTAACTAATTCCTTCACTTTATGAACCTAAGGTACCAGAAATAGTTTTCGACCCCATCTAATACGGAAAAAAACTAGAAGCAAAAATTTAAAGAAACAACCATATTCACATCAGAATTCTGGTTCAGAGAAATATGTCGATTTATAAAGTATACAAGACGTACAATTTTTAAAAACATGTTACCCTTTATGGGGGAGGTAAGTAGAAATATTGAGACGTGTGAAATTTGAAAAGAATCGAGCTTATTTCGATTTTATAAGATATATAATTAGTTTTGACAGGTTGTGGGCGAGGTACCAGAAGGTGTTGGCCGATATCTATCATCTTTGCACCAGATCTCGTGTCAGTACAAATATTGGAAAGTGTCAAATTTGAACCGAATCGGATGATTGTTTTGCATTTAATGAACGTTTTGCTGTTTAAAATGTCGACCTCTTTTGTGGGAGATGTGCTTCCCAGCAGATCTTAATTTAGTAGAAATATTGGGATATGTGAAATTTAAAAGAATCGTATGCTTCAATCGTATTTTATATGAGAGAGACAATTATTCTAAATTTTGACCCGTTCTGGGTTTAAAATGCCGACCCCTTTCGTGGGGGATTTACTAGAAAGAGTGGGCAGATGAATCCCATCTTCCCAGCTGATCTTAATTTAGTAGAAATATTGGGATATGTGAAATTTAAAGAGAATCGAATGCTTCATTCGCATTTTATTTGAAAGATAGAATTATTCTAAATTTTGACCCGTTGTAGGTGATGTATCAGAAGGAGGTGTTCGATATATTTCATCTTCACACCAGATCTTGTGCTGGTAAAAATATAGGCAAATGTGAAGCTTAGAAGGAATCGAATGCTCATTTTGCATTTTATGGGCTTTTTGGTTGGTTTGGTTTTAAAACTATAAACCCTTTGTGGGTCAGGTATCAGAAGAAGTACACTAATATTTCCCATCTTCATAGCATATCTTGTGTTAATAAAAATACTAGGATGTACGAAATTTAGGAAGAACTGGATGCTTATTTAGCATTTTTTGAATCATATAATTATTAAAAATTTTGACCCGTTGTGAGGGAGGTATTAGAAGGAGTGACCCGTAATATTTCGTCTTCTCATCAGATCTTGTCTAAGTAAAAATATTAAAAATTGTGAAGCCTAGAAGGCATCGGATGCTTAAATCGCATTGTATGGGCGTGTAGGGGTTTCGAAATGATAATCCCTTTGGGGGAGAGGTACCCGAAGGAGTATACCAAATATCCCATTTTGAAATCTGAACTTGTGTTAATAACAAATAAGGATGTGTAAAATTTGGGATACTTATGAGAGATAAAATTATTCAAAATGTTGACCTGTTGTGGGGAAGGTACCAAAAAGAGTGGTCCGGACGGAAGGTCATCCCTAGATCGACTACAAATGTCCTGAAACGGATTTGCTGCAAAGAGGCCTAGGACCCAAAACGATATTTCGATAAGGCACCTTTCGGCTGTATGAAATGATATATACCTTCTGTAGCCATATGTTGAAGGGTATAATGGGAATCAGGTCAAGGGGTCTATCAAAATTTTTTTCCCCTACCTTCGAGTTAGTTAGAAATAAATTTCGAAAATATTTTGGCGGGAGGGGCAAAAAATACCTCTTTATTGTACCCTACACCATTATGGCCCATGATCCGCCCCCGTTTAAAATGTTAAATTTTCTGAAATTTTTTTTAAATATTTTGCCATAAAAAACCAAATTTTCCCTTTGGGACTCCTTGAAGTGGTTTCGTAAGGCATTTCTGGATATACCTATCAAAAAGTACCGACCCTAGACCCACCTTATTAACACTAATTCTCAGTCAATTCGGTTGGAAAATATAGCCAAAACCCTCGCAATAGCTCAAATCCGGGGAAAGTTATATTGATAATTTTATGCTAGTAGCATTTCTACATTGTAACAAATTAATAAACAGCTAAGTTCGGCCGGGCCTGACTTTTAATACCCTCCAACATTTGGAAGGAACTTTTAAAATTTAAAAAAAAAATCCCTTAAAAAATACCGCTTAAGTGTTAACCGTTTGGCGGGGTCTATACGAAAAGGAGGACCTACATAGGCTGTAGTTCTGATTCCGAACTTGAAATACGAAATGTAAAACGATTCCTCTTAATAATGTCGCTAATATCATAAAAATTCCGAATATTGGGAGGTAGCGTTATAATATGAACACGTGTACATACATAGACAAGTTTCCGCCAGAGACTGTGGTACTGACTCTGAACTTTCAATACGAAATTTTAAACAGTTCCGATCTATAATAATTCTAGAATCGTTAAAATACCGAATATTGGGAGGAACCATTATATGGAGGCTATACGAAGACGTGGACCTGCATATGTATATGTATAGAGGCTGTAGTAATCATTAAGATGTGCAAACACGAAATTTGAAACAATTTTAGTAAATAATTTAGCTTAAATCATCAAAATACCAAATAATTAGAGGTACCGTTATATTGAGGCTATGCGAAGACGTGGGCATGCAATGCCATTTTTTCTGTCATAGGTTGTAGCACCCATTAAGATATTCGAATACGAACTTTGAAACAATTATCGAAAATAATGTAGCTAAAATTATGAAAATACCAAATATCAAGAGGTATCGTTACAAGTGGGCTATACGAAAACTTACACCTGAAACAAAATATTTTTCACAGGCGGTAGTGCCTCTTGCTACCTACAATTACGTAATTTACGTAAGAAACAATTCTGCTCTATTATGTGATTAGAATAATTAAAATACCGAATAATGGGAGGTGGTATCATTATATGGTAGCGAAGTGGCCTTTTTTCGAACTTAACCTTTCTACTGCCAAAATACAAATTTGTGCAAAATTTTAGCTTTCAATCTAAAGTTGTTCGAAACGCAGCGTGGTTACAACAGACAGACTAATGGACATCGCTAAATCGACTTAGAACTCTACGCTGATCCAGAATATGAATACTTTGTGGGGTCTAACATGAGTATTTCGAGGAGTTACAAAGGTAATGACAAAGTTCATATACCCTCCTCCATAGAATGGTAGAGGGTATAAAAACCTAATGGTGTTTTTATCCATATTTTGAAAAAGAACCAACGTCCTCTTTGGGTTCTTACGTGAGGGTTGAAAATTTCAAACAAAAATACTCAAATTGTTTTCGGTAATACCGCCGAAGATAATATATATATAAAATGATTCCGATAAATTTTAATCCGAAAATTTCAAAAAAAGTTTAAAGGGGTATATTGCCCCCCTACAAATGTTACTTTGCTATGGACCCTTTCAAAACGCCGATTAAAGTGTCTTCTATTTTTCACTTGACTTTCCTAATCTGCTAGTATTTCCCTGTAATGGCATTGTTATTAATAGATATGTGGGGTTAACCTCTTAAAAATATTTCCCTCGAATAACAAATCTCAGTATTTAATATTCTCCATAAATTCCATAACGCACAAGTGCCATAATTGAAATAAAATAGAGGCATTTATTTCAAATGCACTCCTTTCCCTTGCCTGCCCAACATGAAATCAAATGTTACCATCAAATCTACTGCCCATAATGACCCAACCCACAAAAAAACTCCATTGTTATGGCCACTCTACGAGCATAAAAACAGGAAAAAATAATATTATTAATACCCGTAGTATTATAACTAAAGAACATGGCCATTACTATCAGCTCGCAGGCAAACGTGAAGACATTTATCTCAAGATTATTACAGGAATTTTAAGGATATGCCCAGGCCAACCGCCTTTCGACACACCAAAGTGGTAGTGGGCGAGCCAGTAAAAGAAGTCATATAAATATGCTCGAGTAGAAACTACAACACAAAAAAAAAAAAAAATAACTAACACTTGAAATTCTCCAGGAGTAACACCCTCTGAAAGAGAGTTGGGGCAGAGCAGATGTGAGTGTGCCGTGTGCTGCAGTGTAAAGGATTTACGACGATTGAGCCATGTGTTTTGTATTCGGCTGCCTTTTATTACACGACTACACGTGAATGGAATATATCAAGTCATTTATAACGGTAGAAAACGTGTTAAATGTGTAAACATATATAATACTAATGTCCACACATATATATATATGTATACAACATATAAACATACTGCTAATGTTATTGTACTTTATGGTACTCCATCTTTGAGGACGCTAGCTGCTGCCGGTGAGAAATGCTAAACATAAAACTAGAGAAAATAACTAGGATTTATACTCGCATGCAGAAAGAGGGAGGAGGAAGGGGGTAGTGGGTGTTAGGGAAGTAATGGAAAAATTCTGATAGTAAGGTTAACTCGTTGCTCACTTTAGCAGTTGATACCAGTTTTTATTGCCACACATCATTCCTTAAGGACTTTACGTTTCGAAGGATTTTAACACCAGAAGATGGGATTCCCTTTTTTATACCCTCCACCATAGTATGGAGGGTATATTAAGTTTGTCATTCCGTTTGTAACACCTCGAAATATACATTTTAGACCCCACAAAGTATATATATTCTTGTCGGTGTCGATTTAGCAATGTCCGTCCGCCTGTCCGTCTATCCATCTATCCGTCTGTCCGTCTATGGAAATCACTCCAGCTTCCGAACGAAATGAAGTAGGTTTATAAAATTTTACTTAAATGTGTATTATGTCTGCAGGACATTTGGTATTGAAAATGGGCCATGTAGGTCCAAGTCTTCGTATATCCCCCATATAACGGTACCTCCCAATATTCGGTATTTTGCTGATTTTAGCGACATTATTTACCAGAATTGTTTCAAAATTGGTACTTTTCATTTCGTAATGGATACTACAGCCTATGGCAGAAAATTGTCTGTGCAGGTCCACGTCTTTGTATAGCTCCCATATAACGGTACCCCCGATATTCGGTATTTTGATGATTTTAGCGACATTATTTACCGGAATTATTTCAAATTTTGTATTTGAAGTTAGTAATGGATACTACAGCTTATGACAGAAAATGAGCCATGTAGGTCCACATCTTCGTATAGTCCCCACATAACGGTACCCCCCGATATTCGGTATTTTGATGATTTTGGAGACATCATGTACCGGAATTTTTTCAAATTTCGCATTTGAAGTTAGTAATGGGTACTACAGACTATGCCAGAAAATTGTCTGTGCAGGTCCACGTCTTTGTATGGCCCCCATATAACCTTACCCCCCGATATTCGGTATTTTGATGATTTTAGCGACATTATTTACCGGAATTATTTCAAATTTTGTATTTGAAGTTAGTAATGGATGCTACTGCCTATGCCAATTAGAAACAATTTTTTTGCAAGTTTCGCATTTGAATATAGTAATAGCTTATGACAAAATTTGCCTATGCAGGTTCACGTCGTCGTGTAGACCCTAATATATGGCTACATTCGGTATTTTTAATACTTTAAAAGAATTGTTAACGGATTTTATTTTATTTATTTATTTTTTTATTTTTTTTTTTTTTTTTTGAAAATTGCCAAATTTGTACCAAATGGTGGAGGGTATTCAAAGTTCGGCCCGGCCGAACTTACAGCTTTTTTACTCGTTTTCATCTAAAATAAAGTTATTTACACTAAGCAAAGAAAGTTAGGTTTATGTGGGAGGAGTTGAAGCGTAAAGCGAAACTGTTAAAAGATGTCTGTAAATAAAATTTATGTTTAAAATCGTTGGGAAGGCAATGTGTAATTCCCACATACGCAGAACGTGTGGTGTAAACAAGCAGTATTCAAGTTCAAGCCAAGTTATAAGTACCTTTAATATTTAAAGTTAACAATTTTATGGTAGTTTATGTTTTTGAAGGAAAAGTGTTTTTGTGTCTTGCTTTTTTCCACATTGGTCGACGATCTCTTCTCTTCTAATCGTAACTATTCAGCCTGATTTAAAGAAATTTTCAAGGTCTTAAGGCTATTTCGCACCTGTTGGACTATAATTCCCAGTTGACATAAAGATAACTTCTAGCTAAAATTTGTCCAAAGCCTAATAACACTGTGCCAAAAAATTAAAATTTTCTATAATAAAAACCAGTAAAGAAAGTCTTAAAGTCGGGCGGGGCCGACTTTATGATACCCTACACCACTTTGCTAATTTAGTAGAGCTCACAACAATTAAAAATTTTTATGGGAGAATTCTATCATACACTATATGATTATAATTTAAAGATCAAAAAAACCAAATATGCCGAAGCATTTGTATCTTTTAAATTCGGACTTGTATAGCCCATTTGATATATGTATGGGAGCTATATCCAAATCGGAACCGATCTTGATAAAATTTGGCAAATATATTTCTAAGCTGTATTTCATATATTTCCCTGAATATCGTTGTTACGGAGTGCATATTACGGCTGTGGGTAACAAATATAACAAATCGGATGAACAACATATATGAGAGCTATAGCTATATCTGAACCGATCTTCACTAAATTCGACATACTAGCTTCTAGACTCAATTCGGTCGTAAGTGCCAAATTTCATGCCATTTGGACAAATATTAGACATTTGGTGCACAATAAAAGTAATTCGGATGAAGTTATATATGGGAGATATATCCAAATCTGAACCGATCTCCATAAAATTTAGCAAAGGTATTTCTGAGCTGTATTTCATATATTTCCCCATACATTGTTGTTACAGAGTGCATATTACGGCTGCGGAGGACTAAAATAACAAATCGGATGAACAATATATATTGGAGCTATAGCTATATCTGAACCGATTTCGATCAAATTTGGCATACTTATTTTCAGGCCTAATTTGGTTGTATATGCAAAATTCTAAACTATTCGGGCTGATATTACACGTTTGGTGCACCATAAAAGGCAAATCGGACGAAGATATATATGGGAGCGATATATAAATTTTTACCGATTATCTCCAATTTCAATAGGGTTCGTCCCTGGGCCAAACAAATGATTTGTGAAAAATTTCATTTGGATCGGGTAATAAATGCGCACTGTACTTTGTTCACAAAAATACATAAACAGACGGACGGACATGCATAAATCGACTCAGAATATATATGCAGATCATCAAGTTCCAGTTGGCCGAACTGTTGGTGAACTACCGAATTTGGTTTTCTACGATGAGAAAACATTCGTTGTCAAGCAGTTTGTAAACAAACATCGTGACATGATCGTGTTTACTTGCCTAAGAGGTCAGCTGAACACCACCAGAACTCAAGCGCCGGCCATGGTGTTGGTGTGGACCGCCATAACAGGCGATGGTCCCTCTCCGCTCCGTATTAAAGCCGCAGACTTTGGACATTCCAATAGGACGACTCAGCACGCGCCACCCATGAATGCTTACAAAATGAGGTTCCTCGCTTCATTTCCAGCGAACAATGGCCACCAAAATATCCGGATACCAATCCGTTGGACTATTGTGTATGGAGTATTTTGGAAAACAGGGCTAGCACTAAAAAATACCAAAGTGGCGATCACATCAAGCAATCGCCAAAATCGGAATGGGCCAAAATATCGCAGAACAACAGTCGGGCAGCGTGTGACGGTTTCATTGGCCGAACGAACAAATCTAAACTTTTTCCAAAATTTGATGCTATATCCGTTATTTTTTGCTTTCATTCAATTAAAAAAAATATTAAAAATTATGGCATTTGACTTTGTTGCATTTTTTTATCTCACCCTTTATCCGACATATACAGAAGAACAGAACAGGTAATACTCAACCCGAAAAATATGTTCGACAGCGAATATTTTTTTTTTTTTTTTAAAAAATTAGAATGCATTGTCAAGAACTTGACTTGAATTTTGTAAATAAAAAGGACCTACATATCTGTACTCATGTTTGTACTTCACAAAATATTCATTAATTTTATGAAAGACTAACAGAGCTAAGATCGTGAGTTTTTAAGTACTTTTTCTTGAAGGACACCCAAAGTAAAAAAAAACGCGGATTTTTTCCAAACATTTTCTCAAGGAAACACAAACGTCTATTTTTATTTATTTATTTTTTTTTTAAATTTTAACGTCATTTCCGATTATTATTATAAAATGGATTTATTGAAAGCCAACTATCAAAAATATCAAATACAGCTTCCATTTATCCTATTCTAAATGTTAATTTTTCCGAAGATGTACATTTAAAGTCCGTCCAGTTGTTTAATCCTGGTAAGCCAGGTTATGCCAAGGAGCAACCATAATATGAGTCCTTTATTTCCCATTAAGGATAACTATAAACATAAAATGGTGACCTCAACATGTCTGCTGGTATTTCAAGTTTACATATTTTCTACACATGACCATAACTTTCGTAAGCACCTTACAAAGATGGCTATGAAAGCACTTAATGTTGCCACTTTAGTTTCTTAAGATATGACAGGAGATTTTTATATATTTAATTTCGGCAACATAAAAACTACAAATAAAATATGTATTAACAAAATATATGAGTATGTTTTTATTGCATACACACAACATGGACATGGGCCATGGCAATTCATTTTGCCCCTCTTGAATGAAAAACACATACATATTTACAACAAACAAAACATAAAAATAAATACAAACATATAAATAAAAATAAAGAAAATGAAAAAAATAAAATAAACTAAAGCATTTTATACGTGTATGGAATTTTGAAGAAAAATTCTCCTTCGGATTTTGTTTTTGGGTAAAAATCTAAAACAACCAAAAAAAATTAAGTTTGTGGTTGGTTTTGGAAGGGAGATGTTGTGTGATATGTGTGTGTCTATGGGCATTAAGAAGGTCATAGAGGACTTTATTGGTTATAAAAATTCATAAGGTTAAGTAAAGGAAAAACTAATTTTCTTGAGAGTATATTTCTTTGTGTGTATGCGTGTGTTGCCACCCAGCCAGACAGTTATGAAATGTTAATGGTGTCACCGAAATGTCTCTAAATTAGATAAAATGGAAATTTGTAAGGCCCATAAAAAGACTAATAGACCAAAATTGTTATGAACTTGGCCTAAAATTAGTTTAAGGAATTTGTTTTAAATAAATGAGAGAAAGAGGAAAAATAGGAAATGTCCTTAATAAAAATATTTTTATGGAAATTGTTTGAAGACTCGAAAAAGAGAAGGAAGGATATTTGTATGCCCTCCACCTTCAATGGAGGGTGTATTTACTTTGTAACCCCCTTTGTAATTATACCCTATACCACAAGGTGGTCAGGGTGTTATGTCTTTGTGCATTTGTTTGTAACAGGCAAAAGGAATCGAGATAGACCCATAGTTCCGTTTCTGAGTCGATTTATGTATGTCCGTCCGTCCGTCCATTCGTCCGTCTGTCTGTCCGTCTGTCCATGTATTTTTGTGAACAAAGTAAAGTTCGCATTTATTTCCCTATCCAGATGAAATTTTGCACAAATAATTTGTTTGGCCTGAAGACGAACCCCAATGAAATTGGAGATAATCGGTCAAAGTTTAGATATAGCTCCCATATACACCTTCGACCGATTTGCCTTTTATTGTGCACCAAACGTGTAATATCAGCCCGAATAGTGTGGAATTTTGCACATACAACCAAATTTGGCCTGAAAATAAGAATGCTTAATTTGGTCGAAATCGGTTCAGATATAGCTAAAGCTCCAATATATATTGCTCATCCGATTTGTTATTTTTGTCCTCCGCAGCCGTAATATGCACTCTGTAACAACAATGTATGGGGAAATATAGCAAATACAGCTCAGAAATACATTTGCAAAATTTTATCGAGATCGGTTCGGATTTGGATATAGTTCCCATATATAACTTCGTTCCCATATATAACTTCGTCCCATATAACGGTAGCTACAGACTTTCGTTATTTTTATGATTTTTGTCATATTTTTCCACGGATTTGTCTAAGAAATTTTTGGAAATAGAGCCACAAATTGTCAAAAGAGCCATAAAACGTGAAAGTTTTTTAAGGAACGCCGAGACCTCTCTGTCAACAGAGCTCCAGTAGTAGACTTTTAGGAATAATTTAAGATTTTTTAAATTTTGGTATTTTGGGTCTTTGGTAGATTTTTTAGGTAGAAAGAGTTATAATCGAGAAATTTTGGGAATACAAGCCTGAGATTTCTAATTGACTATCGGAGTCGCTTATGTGTGTTTTTTAAAGTACCAAAGGATCTAAAAACAAAGATCTGTTACGATTTTCTAAGGGGTATTTTTATGAATATTTTCGAAAATCGTCAGCTGGACCAAACGCGGGGTTTTAAAGACTTTATCACCAGGGTCTGATCAGAACTAAAAAGGATTTTTAAGGACAGGGTCAGAACAGGACCAACGCGAATTTTTAAGGATTTTATGACAAGGGTCTCAAGATGACAAAACGAGGGATTTTTAGGCTATATGGCCATAAAATAATAAAACGAGGGAATTTTAAGGCTTTTTTTTAAGAATTTATGGCGAGGGTCTACAAAGATCAAACAGTGGTGTTCTAAAGAATTTATCACCAGGGTTTAAATATGACCTAGCCTCAGCTGAACCAAACACGGGGTTTTAAAGACTATCACCAGGGTCTGATCAGAACTAATCAGGATTTTAAGGACTTTATAACCAGGTTCTGAATAGGACCAACGCGAATTTTTAAGGACTTTATGACCAGGGTCTCAAGATGACAAAACGAGGGATTTTAAGGCTATATGGCCACATAATAATAAAACGAGGGAATTTTAAGGCTTTGTTTTTTTTAAGAATTTATGGCGAGGGTCTACAGGCGATCAAACGGTGGTTTTCTAAAGAATTTGTCACCAGGGTTTAAAGATGACCTAGCCTTGATTTTTAAGACTTTATGAACAGATTGCCAACAGGACCAATCAAGGGGTTTTAAATATATTATGGCGAGGGTCTACACAGGACCAAACGAGTTTTTTTTTTTTTTGAAGAATTTACCATCAGGGTCTCAAGAGGACCAAACATGGGTTTTTAAGGCTGTATGGCCAGTATCTCAAGATGACCAATAGTAGGTTTTTAAAGATGTTATGACCAGGGTCTCAAGCGAAGTCTTTCTTAATCTAAATGTATGGCCAGGATCTCAACAAGGCTTCCCTAAAGAGTTTATGACCAGGGTTCCATGTTGACTAAATATGAGTTTTTTTTTTGCCCCGGCCATACAGGACCACACGTGGAAGTTGTTTTTTTAAGGCAGAATGACTAGAACAATAAACGTGAGGTTTTTGGAATATTTTTAACGGTGTCCGTCTTTCTGTATGTTAATATGACGATACAGCCCACATTATTTGAAGTAGAGCTTAAATATTGGGTACAATCATGTGCATTGTGTCTAGGATAATTGATATGGATGATGATATATTGGTCCACGTTTTCGTATAGCCCCCATATAACGATACATCCCGATATTCCGTATTTTTATGGCCTTTGTCACATTTTTCCACGGATTTACCTAAAAAAGGGTATTTGTAGTTCGTAATTGGTTCCAGTTCTGGTGGCGAAGAATTGCATGTATAGATTTAGGTTTTTGAATACCCCTCATATATCGGTACCTCCGATTTTCTGTATTTTAAAGGTTTTTGCCACACTTTTCCACCGATTTGTCTAAAAATGATATTTGTAGTTCGTAATGGGTTCCAGCTCCTGTGGTTGAATATTGTATACATATGTCCACGTTTTCGTTTAGCCCCCATATAACTTACCTCCCGCAATTCGCTATTCTGATGATTTTAGAAACCTTTTTTCCACGGATTTGTCTAAAAAATGGTATTTGTAGTCCGTAATGGGTTCTAGCTCTGGTGGCGAAACATTTTACATATAGGTCCACATTTTCGTATAGCCCCCAATACAACGTACCTCCCGATATTTGGTATTTTGATGGCCTTTGACACATTTTTCCATGGATCTATCTAAAAAATAGTATTTGTAGTTCGTAATGGGTCACATAGGTCCACGTTTTTGTATAGCCTGCATATAAAGGTTCCTCCTGATATTCGATTTGCCTTAAAAATGGTATTTGTAGTTCGTAATTGGTTCCAGCTCCGGTGGTGGAACATTGTGAATATAGGTCCACGTTTTTGTACATTCGGTGGCCTTGGCCATATTTTTCCACGGACTTGTCTAAAAATTGGTATTTTGTAGTTCATAATGGGTTCTAGTTTCGGTGACAGAACATTGGATATCTGGGTTCACGTTATAGCGCACATACAACGGCACCCACCGATTTAAGATATTTTGATAATCCTAGACACTTTTACTTACAAAATTGTTTCAAATTTGGTATTTATGACATACCAATCTTTGTAACCTAAAATTGTCTATATCAATTCCCGTATTAATACAGCCCACAGATGACGGCTTCAACCACCTTATGTTTTTGTCTTACTAACATTTTTAGTTTAAAGTGTAAAAATTGAATCCGGATAATTTTTTATAAAAATGTTTTCTTTACACAATGTTGGATTTATTCAAAGTTAGGCCCGGCCGAAAAAAAATATACCTAACATATTTTTTTTATAACCCAAAGGAAAGCATGTGACCAAGAGAGAAATAGTTTCAAGAGCCTTGTATGAACATTTATTAGCATCGAAGATAAATTTTTAAGCCATCTATGAATGGCCTTGTATTTGTACTAATAGTAGCCCCTCCCACCTCTACATAAAATCTTATCAGAATTGACTATCGTTGACTTAATACAAAACCCCATTAACGCCATAAAAACAAATAAGTGTTTAGTAAATAAATATAAATATTAATAACAAATCTATTTGCATCGAGAAAAACAAACACATTTTAATCAAATTCCTAGCAAAGAAAATTTTCATATCATTTTCAAGTGCATACTTTCGGGCTTTATCATCATAGAAAATAAACAAACATTCAGAAAAAAATCAATTTTTATTACAAATGTTATTGACTTCGCATCGCAAACAGCATTTCAGTTCATTGAACTTTGTTTGCCTTGAGCATAAATACATTTTTTGCAAAAGCAATTATAATGAGATATAAGATTTGTTTTGTATCAAAAACACCTAAAATACAAAAAAGTAACAAAAAACATAGTCATGCGGTAGAAAAGAACATCGGTGTGCAGACGTGTGTGTAAGGAGAGAGAGATGAAAAAAGGACGTTATAAAAATATATATAGAATTCATGGCTTTATCCTTCTTTACAGGTGATATTGGTTTACATCATTAAAATCGGTGATGTTAAGCATGATATGCAAAATATAACATTACACACCCGTGGAGCGAAAGTGGGAAGGAGGGGACAGAAAGATAAAAATCAAAATATAATGATGTTGTAAAAAGAAACAAAGAGGAAAAAATTGGAAGAAACTGAAGAATCAATAGGAATAAAAAAGTATACATTTAAAATCAAGTGGCATGGTATGGGATAGAGAAGTATAAAACGGTGGAGGTTGAAAAAGACTTAATTTTACCCCGCCTTTTTTTCTACTTGCTTAGGGAATATTAATGTTTTTTTTTTTTTCTTTAAAAAAATATAATTAGGTTCGATGTTTTTATAGCAAAAAATAAACTAAGTGGCTTTCGAGTATAATTTTTTATAGAAAAACAAAAAAAAAACCATTTGCACTAGAGTGCAATTTTTTTACTATAGCAAAAAGATTGAAGATTGAGTAAAAATTCTTCAGTATTACAGTAGATTTTTACTATAGAAATATGACACAATGGTACATAAAAATGATTTTCTTTATAGAAAAATGTGAATTTTTTCTGCAGAAAAAATTGATAAAGAATTGAAAAAATCAATGTCGCAATCGTATATCTTTTAAAAATATTTTTTTGAAGGACAAACAGAGCAATATTGTAAATTTTAGGAAACATTTTTTAAGGACCGTCAAAGCAATAATAGTGAATTCTTAATGAAATTTATTAAAAGGTCTATTATTTTTTATAGCCATAAATAAAAAATATAGTAAAAAACAGTTGCGTTGAAAATATACTAAAAATTCTTTAGTGTAATGTTTAGGAATTTTTTACTATAGAAAAAAGGCACAACGATACTAATAACTAATTTCCTTCGTAGAACATTTTCCCTAAAGAAAAAATTTAAAAATTGATAATTAATTGAAAAATCACAGTCGCATTTATAAATGTTTTAATGTTTTTTAAAGGACGAAGTTTTGAACTTTAAGAAATATATTTGAAGCAATGATGGTGTATTCCTAAAAAAAATCTTTAAAGGACCATTGGAACTATAATCAGGGATTTTTGGGTAGGATTTTTGGTTTCAGCAATATTTACAAGGAGCAACTAACCTTTAATTGTGCATTTTCAAGGATATTTTTTTAAAGACCGACTGTCAATCTCGATTTTTAAGGAATATTTTAAGAAGTACTATCAAAACAATAATATTCATTTTTTTAGGAATAAATTTGTAGGACAATCAAATTTTCCAATTTTATCTAAAATTGCTTTGTACTTTGAGAAAATAATTTTGAGTGACTTCTACTGCTATATTCTTGGGTTTTTAATGATATTTTTTAAAGGACTGTCAAGGCTATATATTTTTTAACGATGTTTTAGAAAAATCAAGCCTGTAAATTTTTTGCGATGACATCTTAAATAAAATTTTTGAAAATTAAGAAATACATATCTGTAGGATGTTCATGATTATTTTGTGAAATACCAGCAGAGTCAATTTTAAGGAGTTTTTCTTGGAGGATAACAACTCGGAAAAAAATCTTGGATTTTTTAAGAATATTTTTCAAGGATCAACAAATGTATATTTTTCAAATATTTTGCGAAGGAGCATCAGAGCTACAATCATACATTTTAAGGAATATTTTTTTTGAAGACCAACCAAGCCCCACTAGAGAATTTTGAAAATATTATTTTTTTGATACTTTCAATATTTCTTCCAAAGGCCAAGAGATATCCAAAACGGGATGCGATTTCAAGAACCAACAGATCTGAAATTTTCTTTCTTTGTACTTGTCAGAGAACTAGAAAACCAAAAAAAGTGTTTTTCGGTTTTTTTAGTAACATTTTTTCGAACCACATGTATATTCTGCAAGGATCAACAGTACCGCAGAGTAGAATTTTATAAAGAATATTTTTCTTTAATTTTTTACGGAGCAACAAAGCCTCAAAACTTTGATTTTTTAGCAATATTTTTTCAAAGATCATCAAAGCCTAATTTTGAGATATTTTTTAAATATTTTTTGAGGTCCAGAGCCCCATTTAAGGATTGTTTATTTTATTTTAAAATATTACTCTCCAAGTACTGAAGCTTTTTAAGAAAAGTATATTGTTGAGGCAATATTTTTTCAAGGACAAAAAGGACCTTATAGAGAATTTTCTAAAAATATTTTCTCGAAGCCTAACAGAGCCACAAAACGTAAATTTGTTAAAGAACATTTTCTTTAGGATCTACAGGGCTCCAGTTAAGGATTTTTAAGTTTTACAAGATATGGATAGTAAATATCCCTGAATCAACAGAGCCACAAAACTGCGAGTTTTAAAGTATATTTTTCAATACCAAAAGGAGGCCCAAATGAGAATATTTAAGGAATATGTCTTCAGAACCCAACAAAACGGATTTTTAAGGGCAAGCAGATCAGTACAGTACAGAATATTCTTTCTTTGTAATTTTAGGGAATAAGAGGGTGATAAAACTTGATTTTTTTAGGAATATTTCTTCAAGGAACAACAAAGCCACATCATATTTACAAATGGAATAACAAAGTTAATATAACCTTCATAGAATGGTGGAGGATATAAAAATTTGAAGAACCATCGCTAATTTAAAAATATTTTTAAAAGAAACCTGAGAACCCCTCTGTTAGTACTTTAATGGGTGTTTAAGGAACCCGATCAGATGTATTTTGGAAAAAAAATGAAGATTAATTAGTGGTGCAACCATTGATAATTTTTAAAGGAATGCCAACCTCGACAAAAAATGGCTTTGAAGGAAGGTTTTTTAAATGATATCAAAGCCTCGATCGTTGGTATTTTAGGATTTTTTCAAAATCTTGAGAGCCGAAATCGTGGATTTTTTGAGGATCCGCCGTATTCTAATCACCACCATTTATCAATTTTATTTCAAAGTCACCATTGTCGGGAATAATAACGAATTTACTTCTATATGGCCCAATATAAGTTATATATTTTAAACGAGGAGAAGTTAACTTTAAATATTTTTCTTCCAATTTTTTGCGATTCCTTAAAGTTTATACAAAAAATCTTCAACTTCACGCAAAATTAATGGGCGTGTATAGAGTGGAGGATGTCTCCATCAAAACACCATCCAAATTCCATATGTCACATCTTCGAAGAACTTGCCTCACACACAGTTCTTGTACTTTTTTTTCGATTCTGATTAATACACAACGAATGCTACCATTCCCGTTTCAAATATATGCATGATTTGACATGTGTATTGAACCAATTCCAAACTATATGTCCCGTGAAAAAGTTGTCAGATCCACAAAAGGATGGCAGGGGAAAAACAATATGTTACTGGCTGTCATCTATGGTTTGTTTCACATCCCGACAAAGACATGTATATTACAAATGGTGAAAAAAAAAAAAAAAAACAGAGGAAAATCGAAAAAACAAAAACAAATGAGAAATAGAAATGTTAACCCTTCATTAGAATATTGAAGCGACAGACGACGACTGGCTGACTGATTCATCAATACAATCGTGATGGTATTGATAACGAATGCATATGGAATTGTTTTTCTATTTATTCTTCGTGATGTGGAAAACCAATTGTCGTTGCTTCCTTTTTTTTCTTCTTTTGTTCCTTTTCGTTTCGCAGAAGGCTGACAACCGTGACGCCTCTTAAATATGCAGACAGAAAACAATTGAAAACATATTAATGTTGGGTTGTGCGCAAAAAAAAAATCCCCCATGCCATGGAATGAAAACACATGTGCATGCCTAAAAGTATGCCGCAGCCAACGCAACCCCTCAAAATATGCCTCACTAACAACACAGAAAACCATTTGCCAACAACATTCATCACTTTGCCGATGTTTGTTCTTCGAGAAGCGAGAAAAAAAAATACTCTTGACGATGCTGGCTGGCTGGATGGCAGCCTCAATGCCTGTTGGTTGAATGCCTGTATTTTAATGATGTTTGTCTAGGCAAATTCAGACCGAGAGTGTTGGCATTTCCATTTTGGCAAATTCATGTAAACACATTTTCAACTTACTCAGCTATTAGAAAATTTATCTAGTATTAAATTGCTTCTGTTGCGTTCACTCACCTGCAAAGAAATGGAGAAAAAAGGGATTCAATTAATTATGTTGCTTGCTACATTTTTCTAAAGTGGAGGGGTTTATCAAATCTTAGGTATTAAGCTATTAATTTATATGTGTGCAAACCTTAATGTAAATATAAATTAGAGAGAGGATTATGTTGGCCCGCCACCAAAAAAAAAAAAAAAACTGGAGATAACACCCAAAAACATTTTTAATGGCCAGACGCATAAAGATCCCAGCACCGGAACATAATCCCTTTCAATTCTAATCCTAACCACCTTCGCATAAAATCTCATAAAAGTGTACGCAAAAAAAACCAAGGGGTTCCCACACACACACATGTGATTATGTGTATGAATATGTGTTATCAAAAAGGTTTTGTTGATGACCTCCCCCTCATCCTCTACCCCCACCGCCGAAAAAAGTATGTACGTATATATGGCTTTATTTTTTTGGTTGTACGTTCCTTTTCCGTAAATATTTTATGAAAAGTTTTATTATTCACATATGGGACGTTAAATGTATGAGGGGGGTGGGCCTGGCCGCCCACACTTTGGGGTAAAACATTTACAGAAGAAAACTGAATTTTTGAAATTTCACTCCATTTGATGGAATATGTAAAGTTTAGATAAACAACATATTCACTACATACATTTATGTAAATATGTATGGAATTTTTGCTACAGATTATTTTTTAGTTTATTAATAGGTAGCGAACTCGTTGCAGAGTTTCAACTGTTTCTATGATGAAGAAAGCTTTTAGAGCTATTTTTGGGCAACTTTGGGAGTTTTATAGGCAAAAAGTAAATAATTGTTATCGAGAGAATAATGCGACTTAATCCCGCTATTTAAACTGTTTGTAGAGTTATAAATCGAATAAATGTCTTCCTTTGAGACATTCCGCCTAAATTGAAAATTTATGTTACTTTCAGGCGTATGCTCGAAGAACGTGCGAGGAAAAATATGTTGTTGTGTGTAATTTTAAGGGACACAAGAGTTCCCGTTTATACTCCAAAAATGGTCTCTTTATACTACTACCGAAATTACCGATATTACAATATGTAATCCTGCGTTGATTTGATGGAAAATTATGTTGTGGGTCTGATTCTGGACGTTTTTCCTGGATTTATCTATTTTAACGAGCAAATTGTGTAGGTCATATGAAAGCGGAGTACATTTATTTTATTTCTCCATATATATTATCCCAAACTTTGTACAGACATTGATATTCTCCAATAAGTTAGAGACTTTATAGGTACATATCGGTTCACATTTAGATAAAAAGGTCGAAGAGACATTCAAATAGCACAGTATTTTAAGTCTAAAAGTATGGATTTTTGAGAATACATTTAAGAAATACAAGAACTTTTAATGTAAATTTTGTAGGATTTTTCTTTTGTAGTTTTTTTTTTTTTTTTTTTTTGACATCAAAGATACAGTCGCGAAGTTTTATTTACTTATTATTATTTTAATTTTTTTAAAGGCCAAAGCGTGTGTATACTGGTTGAGATAAAAAACTGCAACAAAGTCAAACGCCATAATTTTTACATTTTATTGAATGAAAGCAAAAAAATGTCGGAAATAGCATCAAGTTTTAGAATAAGTTTAGATTTGTTCGAATTGGACCTTTGGCACAAATTATGGCCTTCAAACGGCCAATGAAACCATCACACGCTGCCCGAATGCTGCTCTGCGATATTTTGGCAAATTCCCAGCGAAGCGCTTGCTTGGACACTTTGGTATTTTTTAGTGCCAACCTTGCTTTCCAAAATACTCCAGACACAACTGTCCAACGGATTGGTATTAGGAGATTTTGGCGGCCATTGTGCGCAGAGAAAACCACTTTCGGCCAAGCGAAGCAACTTTTTAGCTGTTTTGAATTAACTTTCTTTTAATATTTGCCGAATGGAATATTGCGATATGTTCAGCTCACGAGCCATTTTTCGGCCGATGCAATGCGGTTTTCAATCAAGTCGCTTCTTTACTTTTCGAACCATTTCTGCTGATGTTGCTATTTTCTTCCGTCCACTTCCTTGACGTCGGGCTACGCTACCAGTATCACGGTAACGAGCGATGGTACGAGACGTAAAAGATTTATTCACATTTAAATGCTAGAGTGCACCTTGTGGTTTTCCAGCCAAATATAACTAAATCACACTATCACGCTTGGATTCCATCACGAATAACTTTTTTCCGAAAAATTCTCACCAAAATGCTTTTGCACGATTGTAAACAATATAATGAGCTGTCACTGGAATAATTTTAACAGCTGTCGGACAAGTGACCTAAAAATGACAGCATTCTGAAGTTGGTTGCAGTTTTTTCATCTCACCCTGTATAATCGTGTTTTTTTTAAATTTTTTTGAAGGACAAACTAATCCACAATCTCGGATTTTTTGAGGTGGTATAGTCGAGAATTTTTTAAGAAAATTCAGAATTCTGAACATTTTTCATCTAGTCTTAGATTTTTTAAATCAATACAATTATAGTTTTGTATTAAATTAATAAATAAAGGAACAACAGAGTTTCAGACTTAAAAAATTTAAAAAAAAATTGTTTGAAGGTTCAACTGAATGAAAGGAACAGGTTTAAAGGGAGCAACAGGTTTGTAAATTTTCAATTTTATTTATTTATTTATTTATTTTTTTAATTATAAACAAATCTAGTCGTCGATTTTTTTAAATCATCGATATTTAAATTTTTTAAAAATATTTTTAAGGGAAAACAATCGTAAATTTTTAGAAATATTTTCGCAGGAATTTTTAAAAATATTTTTGATTTTTATTGATTTGTAAAAATATTTTTAAAGACTAATAAGGGATTCTTGTAAACTATTTCCTTAAAGGATGAAGTCGTGGAGAATTTAAAAAAATTGCTTAAGGCGTTTCTAAGGCGTTTATTCTACGGTTTGGACTTAAAAAATATTCCTAAAGGACCTAAAGACGTGGACTTTTTGAAAATCATTTTAAATCACAAAATCGTGGATTTTTTAATCGGATTTTTTTTAAAGGATAAAAATATTTATAAACGACAAAATCGGATATTTGTAAAAATATTTTTAAAATGAAAGTAATTAATAGCGTTAGTTGTGGATTTTCTAAAAAATTTGGAATTGTTGATTTATAAAAATACTATTAAAGGACCAAATTATGGATTTCTCAAATATATTTTAAAAGGACAGAGATGTGGAATTCTTAAATGACTTGTATAAAACCATATCGGTTGGTCCGTCATCCACGACCAAATCTTGGATTTTTTTTAAATATTTTTAAAGAATCAAATAACTGACGGACCAACTAATATGGCAGTAGATCGTCAGGTCTTTAATCGAAAATATTTTTAAAGGATTAGGTGTTTAAAAACATTAAAAAAATAAATAGTGAATTCTGTATAAATATTTATATAAAGCTTCAAGTCGTGGATTTTTTAATATATATTTTTTTTAAGGTCAAAGGGTCTTTAATTGTGTGCTTCGTTCAAATATTTTTTGAAGGATAAATAGTCTGAACAAGCGGCCATTAAAACGGATGTACCAACTAACTAAAAATTTGCCAAATTTTTAGAGAATGTATTAAAATTGACTATTACGGAAGATACTATAGATATTTTTTTTCTTTTTATATCATATTAATAAGGCTTTAAAAAAGATATATAACATGAAGAACGTGGGGACCTTCCCCACAAAACGTCAAGCATTTGAATAATTATAACTCTTATAAAAATCTGAAATAAATACTTGATTTTTTCAACTTGGTCTTCCCCAACAAAGGATAAAGCTTTTGAAGTATAATAAAGTACAATAAGAGCGAAATAAGTTCTCGATTTATTCCGAATTTCTAATATCTTAATATTTGAATCGGGTGCGAAAATAGCTAGTATAGGTGAGAGCTAAGAAATGCTCGCTCGAATTCGAGAGAGATTACTTCTGCAGGTAAAAAAGAAATCGATTAAACTATATTTTTGTGTCATTTACTCTATTTCTAATATTCTGCATTCCACGCTTTTTTCAGAAAGGGGGACCCGCAAGCACTCCCACATAAAACAAAAACGTGGAGGGAAAACTTCGTAAACTCACACTATTCGAGCACTCCCGCCCGCGAGTTTTTCTACCCTCGAGTACAAATGAGCAAATCTGAGCTCTGCTATAGGCATACTCCTTGTGATACCTTTCTCACTTACCAGGGTCAAAATTTTATATAATTCGAACATAGTTTTTTTTTTTTTTTTTTTTTTTTTTTTGAATCACAATAAAGTCAGGTGCGAGTATTGGCTGCCTTCTTATAGTACAATTGGTCAATATTTTAAATAACCATGACTCTTAATATTTCTATCAATTAATGTCTATCAATTAATTAACGTTAACGTGTTGATAAAACTCTATGCCGACTCCCCTCAAGTTGTGAGAGAACTAATAAGAATTATATTATATTTTTTAATTCTGATACTAATTTCTTTTTTTCGAACCACCAATTTCCAAAATATTTGCAACATTTTATTTTTTAAGGTTATTTGGGCTTCATCGATCTGATTATGACATATTTCTTATAGATTTACGGATTTAACGGAAATCACAGTTTCCCCCCTAAATTTATTTTTTCCCAGTTACTAAGTAGAACAATGTTTTGTCCCACTGCAACATTTGCCAAAAAATGATTTTTTTATAATTTTAAATTAATAAAGAAAATGTTAGTATTTCTCTTTTAAAGTTCACCAAAACTTTGTTTGAATTTAAATGTATGTTTTTATTTTTAAATATTTTTTATTTTAATTTTTATATTTTTATGAACACTCACAATAAAAAAAACTTAATATACTCACCGAAAATGCTTTCAAGAACACTAAACACTGGATGATGCCTTCCATTGTGTCGCCGGTTAGACAAAATGTGCCCGTCAAATGTCTACCCTTACGGCCCACTGTGGCCGCAGCCAGCGAGGCATGGACCAGGGCACGTTGTTGGCCCTTTGTTGTTGCCGTGTTAACGCTAAGAGCGCGCGGCAATGGTGCCGCACGCATTATACGCTCCAAGGAGTCCATAATTTGTTAAAATGGATGTGTAATGGCGAGCGAGGAGAGTGAGTGAGAGAGAGGAGAGTAGATGCAGATGCAAATGTAGTTGCAGTTGCAGTTAAAACAAAAATTGTTGTTGTTCTTGTTGGCTCGATGTAATGAGCAGCACCAGGTTGTTGTGGAAAATAGAAATATTTTCTTATTTTTTCTTGTTGTTGTTGTTAATTTTAATTTCAAGTTAGTTAAGTGTAGTAACACTTTTCATGGTGTTGTTGTTGTTGTTGGTGTTTTTTTTCTGTTGCTGCTGCTATTTAGTTTTAAGTTAATGGCTTCACATACTTTACAACCTACTTGGTAGGTGTTTTTTAGTTGCTAAGTTGTTTATAATTATTTCATTTATGTTGTAGTAGTTGTAGTTGTTGATGAAGTTTTTAGTTTTGGTTTTCTTGTTGCTTGAAAATGTCATTTTTTTCGTATGTTTATTTCATTTAAAATTGTTTATATTTAATTTTTGATTTCTTAAAATATTTACATAGTTTCTTTATTGTACAATATTTTCTTAAAAATTTCTTAATAACGTTCAATTTCTTTTGTTTCGTTTTCTTGATCTGAGGAATCTAACTTTAGAAAGAGATTTTCAAAAGAACAAAAAGAGAACGGAAAATTTGAAAATTTTTATTAGATTTTTTATTGGCTGGGTTGGAGAAAATAAGGGGATTGATTTTTTTTCTGTGATGGGATGAAATGAGGATTTTTTTTTCAATTTATTTTCTCAAAGGAAATAAATAAGAAAAAGCACACAGAGTTAAGGTTTTTTGTTGAGATGTAATACTTCGCATATTTAAATTTGATGGCATGTCTTAAAAGCCTACTCTCAGGCGAATTTAAAATAATCAAAACATATACTTCCGGTACTTTCATTGAAAGCACATTTCCGTTGTATGAATGTTGTAAACTTCCGGCATATCATTAATTCTCAAAATGAAAGAAGATGAGAAAACAGGAAATGGTAGATATGAAAGGATATGTTAAGAGGTCATGGGGATGGGGAAGTCGCTCATATACAAATACTCCAACCTCCAATGAATCCCCCATTCAGATGTGTTAGAAATACCATGTAATTTACTTTGCCGACCACCCTCATCTTCCAGTCGCACACCTCTATAAGCCTTTCAAATGTGTTGCAGTAATTTTGTAACACATTTCCATACAATTTACACAGCACTTTTTGCTGTGGTAAGCCGCCCACAAGTAGGCTTTGATTAAAAAATGAATTACTCGAAAGCCTACAAGTATGCTGTGATTTACCACAACTAACATTTAACAGGAAAAAAAAAAACAGCCAACCGTGTAATTCTCCATACGTCTAAGTGTGTGTGTTTGTTTGTTTGTTTGTTTTTGAAGAGTGTCTACGGAGAAAATGTATACAAAATAAATTGAATCAAAATGCCTGTAAACCAAATTTACACACTAGCTTTTTTTTCGAAATGCATATGTATGTACATACCCCCCCCCCCTTTTTTTTTTCATATGATATATGAATACCTTATCTACTCCATGTTTACTAACACTTCTACACCATGTAAAGAGAGTATGGAGAGTATATAATGAGGCAAAAAAATGAGATGTTATAAAGAAACAAAAGTGAAAGAAAAGAATAGAGGATCTGTTGACTGCCAGAGGTAAATTTGTTTTGCCAAATGAATAAACGAATGAATTGAAAAGGGTATAAACGAAAGCACACAAATGAAACACCATTCATCCACATTCACATGTTTGGATAGATAGACAGACCTTTAAAGAGAAAACAGATAACAAAAAAAGTATGTTCCAAAGTTTTTCCCAGCAAAACAAAGTTTCAGAGATGGGACAAATGGGTTTTAAAGGCAGATAGTATGAAAATCTGATCGATATAAAACACAGTGCGACAAATTTAAATTTTTCAAAAATCGCGTCAAAAATCCAGCAGATTATGAAATTAGAGGTAAAAATAGGAGTCACCTGTATCGGCGTTACAAGGTAATTGAAAAGTTTCTAATTTTTTTTTTGGAAATTTTAAGATTTTTTGGAATCCGTTGGTTTTAGGTATAAATTGGCTTTGGCAAAATTGGAGATAAAAACACGAGTCAAATAACCAAAAAAAATGGTTGAAAATTTTAACCACCAAGCAAGTCAAAAGAGGGGTCTTTTTTAAAAATGTGGTTCAAAAATCCCTTTATACGGGATCGTTCTAAGTCAAAATATTCTACAAAATTATTTTTTTTATAAAATTCACTCGTCCGACAGCTGTTAAAATAATTTCAGTGACAGCTCGTTATATTGTTTACAAGCGTAAAAAAGAATTTTGAGGAGAATTTTGCAAAAAAAAAATATTCGTGATGAAATTCAAGAGTGATAGTGTGATTTCTTTATATTTCGCTGGAAAACCACAAGTGGCTATCGTTAGAGCACTCCAGCATTTAAATGTGAATAAATCTTTTGTGTCTCGTACCATCGCTCGTAACCGTGATACTGGTAGCGTAGCCCGACGTTAAGGAAGTGGACGGAAGAAAACAGCAACATCGGAAGAAATGGTTCGAAAAGTAAAGAAGCGACATTATCGAAATCCGCGTCGCAGTGGTCGAAAAATGGCTCGTGAGCTGAACATATCGCAATATTCCATTCGGCAAATATTGAAAAATCTGCTCGGGGTAAAGCTATTGAAATTTCAAAAAGTTCAAAAACTTAAATTCAAAAGAGCTAAAGAGTTGCTTCGCTTGGCCGAAAGTGGTGAACTGCCGAATTTGGCTTTCTCCGATGAGAAAACATTTGTTGTCCAGCAGTTTGTAAACAAAAAAAAATGATCGTGTTTACTTGCCAAAGAGGGTAGCTGAAGACCACCACCAGAACTCAAGCGCCGTCAGCCGATGGTCGCTTTCCGCTCGTATTAATTGACCGTGGCATCAGAATAAATGCCGAATATTATCGCGAAAATATTAAAGCCTTGGGCACGCAAACATTTTGGCCGCAAACCTTGGACATTCCAACAGGACTCAACACCATCGCACTCAGCACGCGCCACCCAATAATGGTTACGAAATGAGGTTCCTCGCTTCATTTCCAGCGCACGATGGTCACCAAAATCTCCGGATACCAAGACTATTGTGTCTGGAGTTTTTTTTGGAAAGCAAAGTTCGCACTAAAAAATACCAAAGTATCGCAAGCAAGCGCTTCGCCGCAGAGCAACATTCGGGCAGCTTGTTACGGTTTCATTGGCCGTTTGAAGGCTTTTGGTCCTTTGTGTTCATCCTAGGAAGAAATATAGTTGTTGCTGATAGGAGAGAGACAGAAAAAAGAGATAAAAGGGTTTACAGAGATTCACTACAGTTAGCAGGGCGGTCTGCTTAGCCAGGGAAGGTTGTTGGCAAAATTGAAGCTGAAGATAGCATCTATGTTAACAAAAAATTTGTTCGAATTTATATCTCGAGCTAATTCATCAGACACCTCATTCTCCACTACGTAGCTGTCCTGGAACCAAAAAAAGTTTAATGCTATCACTGAAAGCAGTTTTCAATAAGAGTGGGTGTCCTCGATTCAAAGGAACTTGACTGATAGCTTTTTTTTATTTTATTTTTTTTTCGGAGGGGGTTTTAATTTTTTTCTTCCAAATGTCATCGCTGTCGTGGAGGCGCTTAGATTGACCATGGCTAGCCTCCGTACCATAGACCCAATAACTAAACCGCCAGGTATTAACGAAGCTCTGTTAGAATACGTTCGGTACCCTGACTGCAAACCTGACACACAGATGGGCACGTGGTCGCATAACACTTCAGCCAGGAGGTTTGGCTACTTTAGGAGCACCGAAACATGGTCTCGTAGGTTCAAGGGTATTAAAGCCGGTAATCGGACCCCATTTTTGAGTTCCAAAAAATTTCGAATATAAAATTTGAAGTTGGGCTTTTCTCTGACGAAGTAGCGGCCACTTGTTAGGGTTTATATATTCTATATCAATACATACGGGATATTATTGGTTAGAGAAAAAAAACAAGTAAAAAAGCAGTAAGTTCGGCCAGGCCGAACTTTGAATACCCTCCACCATTTGGAACGAATTAGAAAATTTTCAAAAAAAAAAAATAAAATCCATTAAAAATTCTTTTAAAATCTTTAAAATATCTAATATAGGAAAGTGCCGATATGGGGGGATATACGATATTGTGGACCTATAAAGAAAAATCTATGTCTGCGTGTAAAGCACTCACAAGGAACTCCTTGTGTGGATTTTCAAAATACCGAATATCGCGGGGTATCTTTATATGGGAGCTATACTTTATCGTTAACCGATACAGAGAATTCTCTGTCGGGGGGTAAAGTGCTCACAAAGAACCCCTTGTGACCATTCCGTTGAAAAATATGGCTAAAAACATCAAAATACCGAATATCGGGGGTACCGTTATATGAGGGCTATACGATATCGTGGACCTATATAGATAATTCTCTGCCGAGGTATAAAGTACCCACAAGGAACTCCTTGTGCGGATTTTCAGATAATTCCGATGAAAAATGTTTGTAAAATCATCAAAATACCGAATATCGGGGGTACCGTTATATGGTGGATATACGATATCGTGGACATATATAAACAATTCTTTTTCAGGGGCTAAAATGCCAACAAGGAACTCCTTGTGTGGATTTTCAGACAATTCCGATGAAAAATGTGGGTAAAATCATCAAAATACCGAATATCGGGGGTACCGTTATATGGGGGATATACGATATCGTGGACCTGTATAGACAATTCTCTCTCAGGGGGAAAAGTACTCATAAGGAACTACTTGTGTGGATTTTAAGAAAATTCCATTGAAAAATGTGGCTAACATCATCAAAATACCGAATATCGGGGGGTACAGTTATATGGGGGACATACGATATCGTGGACCTATATAGACAATTCTTTTTGAGGGGGTAAAATATCCACAAGGGACTCCTTTTGTGGAATTTCAGACAATTCCATTGAAAAATGTGGCTAAAATCATCAAAATACCGAATATCGGGGGTATTTTGACAGACGGACGGACAGGGCTAAATCGTCTTAGAATTTTACGCTGATCAAGAATATATATACTTTGTTGGGTATAAAATGATTATTTCGATGAGTTACAAACGGAATGACGAACTTAATATTCCCTCCATACCTTTTTTGGTGGAGGGTATGAAAACAAAAAACCATACTTTCTAATTCCTGCAGGTGAGTTTTAGGACATCACCACAAAATTTATGGTGCCTCGAAAATCTAAAGCACTGCCGAAAAAATCCCAAATACCTTATAAATGTCTTTGATAAAAATGCCTTATCTATTAGTCACACTTTAGGGTTCAATTAATCTCATGACCGCAAAAAAAAAGAGGAAAACAAAAACCCCGAAAGGTTTTCCAGGATTAATGGATTTAGGGCAAATTTGATTTCCGTTACCAAAAAACTATGGCATCTTCCATAAAATATACTCTTAAGCGTATAAATCGTACGACACAGCAACCATGTCTAAAGACAAGGAAAAGAAGGTCCTTACATTTCACAAGTCATTATTCACCCTTTTTCCCGGAGATATCAATGAAGAGTGAAAAACACATACAAGTCATGCATAAGCTATACATTTCGATCATTCCCCATCATCGTCATCTTCCCTTTTTCCTGTAATAGTGCAAAAAAGGGTCAGGTATTCTACTGACTGCAAATAACAAAAAAAAAAAAAACGGGACAGCAACAACAACCCTATCATATTTTTGCTCTCTCTACAACAACTAAAGGTTATCAAATTTATACGAGCGCACACACACATACATATGGCCATTGGCATATCATCATCATCATACGCAATAGCAACAGTCAGTCAGACAGTTTGTCAGTCCGTCAGCTAGTGCGTCAGCCAGCCAGTCAGTCAGTATAAAAAGAAAATGTAATAAAAAAATTTGCTCAATATTTATTAAATAAATTTTACCCCTGGGGATTTTATACCGACGCACACATACTAACACACCCTCTCACCCACATACATGTGTTCCTCCATCTCCACCCACCAACACATAAGAATGGATTATATTCCCTTTATACGTTTTATATTTCAAAAGATAACACTAAACGAAATAAGTTTTGTTTTGACTTTTGTGGAAATGCTGCAAAAAAAGAGACCAAAGGAAAAGTTGTAGTTGTTGTTGTTGCTGTTGTAAAAACAGCAAAGCAGAACATCCTTTGGCCAAAGGTTTCATTTAGATTGCTGTGTGAATGTTTGGGCGTTTTCAGCTTTTTCTATTTGATTTTGTTGCTTCTGTTGTATTTGTTGTTGTTGTACAGAAGGTCAGTAGAGTAATCTTTTATAAATGACTTTAAATAAATGATAGTCATTCATATAATTTCAATGGGAATTTCCAGCCATAGAGAAATGGCTCAAAGATTAGTTTGGCCAAAGAAAAAAAAAAAAGAGACGTATGTACTAAAGTAAAGGAGGCTGAGTCACAGAAGAAAGTACAAAATCGGCAAAGAATGATTTGAGTAATTTTTATTTAATGGCAGAAAACTAATTTCTCTCTTACCCATTGAAAAAAAGAAAAACAGGGAAGGACTTTTGAAAGGAAATGTCATCTAATCAATGATAATGGCCAGCTAATGTACTACCAATAAATACTTCATTGATTACAGGTTTTTTTTTCATGGAGTATAAATAGAATTATGGGAGGGATATTGGACAAAAAAATTATATATTTTCATTATTTTTAAAATAAAAATGGAAAATTTCTTAATGCATTCCGATTATAAAATACTTGTTTTATTCCCTTTATATACAGAAGAACAAGTTAAAACGTAAACGTCGGTTTTGCCGACAGATGTATACCTCAGCCAATTATTTAAATACGTTTTGACTTCTGTTACGATTATTCAAATTGTAGACCCTCTATGAAATAAGCACCGAAAAAATGGACCAAAATGTTCCCTGTCGTATCGGACCTAAATAAGTATGGTATAAATATTGTGAAGTGCCAGGTTTGGACTATATTGGTTACCTCCTTCAATATATATGGGATATGCGATAATTTATAGAAAATGTAAAAAAGGAGTTGAGGTACCAGATATACAGGGTGAAATAAAAAAACTGAAACTAATTTCGGACTGCTATCATTTCTAAGCCACTCGTCCGATAGCTGTTAAAATTATTCCAGTGACAGCTCATTATATTGTTTAGAAGCGTACAACAGCATTGTGGTGAGAACTTTCCAGAAAAAAGTTAATCGTGATGGAATTCAAGCGTGATGGTGTGATTTCTTTATAGTTGGCTGAAAAACTACAAGTAGCTATCGCTAGAGCACTCCAGCATTTAAATGTGAATAAATCTTTTGCGCCTCGTACCATCGCTTGTTACCGTGATACTGGTAGCGTAGCCCGACGTCAAGGAAGTGGACGGAAGAAAACAGCAACATCGGCAGGAATGGTTCGAAAAGTAAAGAAGCGACTTTATTGAAATCCGCGTCGCAGTGGCCGAAAAATGGCTCGTGAGCTGAACATATCGCAATATTCCATTCGGCAAATATTGACAAATTAGCTCGGGGTAAAGCCATTGAAATTTCAAAAAGTGCAAAAACTTACACCGCAACAGGAAGAAAATAGACTCAAAAGAGCTAAAGACTTGATTCGCTTGGTCGAATGTGGTGAACTGTCGAATTTTGGTTTTCTCCGATGAGAAAACGTTCGTTGTCCAGCAGTTTTTAAACAAACAAAATGATCCTGTTTACTTGCCAAAGAGGTCAGCTGAAAATGTGCACCTTCGGTTGGCCACCAGGACTCAAGCGCCGGCCATGGTGATGGTGTGGGCCGCCATAACAGCCGATGGTCGCTCTTCGCTCGTATAAATCGACCGTGGCAACAGAAAAAAGGCCGAATATTATGGCGAAAATATTCTGGAGGGTGTATTAAAGCCTTGGGCACGCAAACATTCTGGCCGCAGACCTTGGACATTCAGGACCTTGGACATTCAGGACTCAGCACGCGCCACCCAAGAATGGTTACAAAATGAGGTTCCTCGCTTCATTTCCAGCGCATAATGGCCACCAAAAACTCCGGATACCAATCCGTTGGACTATTGTGTCTGGAGTATTTTCGAAAGCAAGGTTGGCACTAAAAAATACCAAAGTGTCGATCACCTCAAGCAAGCGCTTCGCAGGTAATTGGCCAAAATACCGCAGTTCAACATTCGGGCATCGTGTGACGGTTTCATTGGCCGTTTGAAGGCTATAATTCGTGCAAAAAAATTGATGTTAATTCCGACATTTTTTGCTTTCATTCAATAAAATTAAAAAAAAAAATAGAACAGTGTTTGGCTTGCTTGTTTGGGATACCATAGTATTTTGTTGTTGCAAAAATCGTCAGGCAAAATCCCATTATTGTTGTTTTTATAAAAACAACGTTTGTTTATGAATGGAGAACGACAGTAATGTTTACCAGGGGGTAAGGCAGGGAATACCTAGGTTTCGGAAAGAGCCACCAATCCTCATCAGTTCCCTTGTTTCTTGTCTGGGATATTCTCCCCAGAAGTTATTTAAAAAATAACTTCTATGACAAAAAACATTTTTTACCCATGTGACGAGATCGTAAGCTGAATAGACGAGGAACAAAAGAATTACATAAAACTAAAATTCTTTTGGAAAATCTTCTAAATCTTACAACCGCACTTATAAACATTTACATCTTTCTCCACTTGTTATGCTTTCGTTCAACCTGAACGAAGTAACATAACCATGTAAGTATGTTTTGTCTGTTACAACAAAAAAAAAAATAAATAAATAAAAATTATGACGTTTGACTTTGTTGCAGTTTTTTTTATCTCACACTGTGTATCTCAATTCCAGACACCAACAGAGACCTCAATATCAAGTTTGAGGATTCGAGGATTCGAGGACTATCTCTTCACCCATTATCAACTTTAGTACCATTTAGTACTTTTCGTACAAATAAAGGACGCATTTTCAAACCACATCGAAATCTCAAACACAGATACCATGAATAATCTGAATATAAAATTTCAGGATTTCAATATCAAATTTCGGATTTCCAAGTCTATCCCTTCACCCAATACCAAATTTAGTACCACTTTGTACTTTTCGAACAAATATAGTACACATTTCCAATATCATTTTTATACCTCAATTCCAAATACCAATAGAGACCACAATATCAAATTTGAGGATTCGAGCCCTATTCCCCAATTTTGTACCATTTATTTTGGACACATTTCCAAACCACCACAAACACAGTTACAACGAGTAATCTGAATTTTAAATTTCAGGATATAGTATCATTTAGTACTTTTCGTACAATTATAGTACACATTTCGAAACCACCTCCATATGTCCAGGCTACAAATGAACAGGGAACCATATGCCAAATTGTTAAATTGTTCCAAATATAGTGCTATTTGGTCCAATTTCTGTACTTGTAGTACAACTTTCCAATGCCTTTAACACAAACCTATCACACAAATACAAAATTTTGAAATTTCTGCTTCAAACGGTTCAAATATAATATAGTTTACATATTTGGCACACATTTTCAAAACAACCTTCATAAATAAAACCTACTTATTAACATTGGTTATCTTACCACATAAAACAAGTGTTACAATTTTACAAGTTTAGTACCATTTCAGATCTTTCCCTTCTAACCTTAAAGTTCCAATTTACAAACACCTTTTGGCATATCTATCCTGCCGTGACTTTCATTTCAAATATCCGAATTTTCACTCATTCCTTCTGTCCAATTCAAAATATTCAATTTTTAGTACATTTTAGTACTTTTCATATTCTTATAGTACGAATTTCTAAAAGCCCATCTTTCAGTTATCCTCAATACTCTACTGAGTATAAGCCTCATACCATACTTTTTTCATCTATTTATTTAATAATTTGCCATAGAATTTTATTTAATTTCCATAGTCCGTATTTCATTTTCATTACAAAAATTACAATTCCAAAGAACTTTTCCCTCGAAATATTTTCTCATCTTCACTTTTGACCTGAATAATTTCCAAGTGATGTTAAAAGAAATTCACTTTCTCTTAGAAACTTTGCTGTTTTTCCCCTAAAAGTATGCTTCAACATTTTGCATGCATAAAAAGAAGCATACTTTAGAAAGTAATTTTCGTTTCTATCTCCGATGCCGTTTTTTTATTTTCTTAGGTATTTTTTGAGGAACTTTCTTTTCTGCATTGTCTTAGCAACGAAATGAAATTTATTAAATATGTTCGTAATGTATTGCATAGTTTTTTTTTTTTTTGGGGTTGGGGATTCATATTTTTTCTTGGAATTTTTTGATAATATTTTGCTTTAATTTTCTCACAAGTAATTAATTGTGTAATAGAATGAAATTTGATAGAAATTTTTAAAATGTGAAAGTTGATATTCAGTTATAAAATATTTTTAGTATTACGAGACCGATTTTTTATACTTTCCGATTTGAGAGAAACTCAATACATTGGAAATATATCAAAATACACTTATAAATAAGGTAAAATGTGCACAATTTTTTTTTTGCAAAGAATGACTTAAACCATGAATCAAAGCCATGATCGCTATACATTTCTGTGAAAAGGATTTCTGTTTTTAAGGGATATTAAAGTTTCAAGGGAATACCATGGTTTCGGAAAGAGCAACCAATCCTCATAAATTCCCTTGGTTTTTTGTTTGGGGATATTCTCCGCAGCAGTTATGGAATTTCAAAGTCGGAATAGAATCGGATTTTAATTTCGCTTTTTATGAGCTTCAGGGTTATTCCAAATTTTGACCCTATGTGGGGGGAGGGGGGGTACTAGAATTAGTGGACCGACATATCCCACCTTCACAGCAGATCTTGTGTAAGTAGAAATAATGGAATGTGTGAAATACGAAGAGAACCGGATGCTTATTTCGGATTTTCTAATGGTGTTTGTTATTCAAAAAGTTGACCCTTTGTGGGAAAGGTACCCGAGGGAATGGTCCGATCTCTACCATCTTTAAAACAGATCTTATATTGATGGAAATAGTCAGATGTACCATGCCTGAGTGTTATAGGATGTTAATTTCGCGTATTGTGAGCTTCATGGATATTCAAAGTAAACCCTTTGTGGGGGAGGTACCAGAAGGAGTAGACTGATGTATCCCATCTTCACACAAGACCTTGAGTTGATAAAAATATTGTGCAGTGTATTATTTGAAGAGAACCGGATGCTTATTTCGGTTTTTATAATCGTTTTGATTATTCAAAACTTTGACCTCTTTTGGAAGATGTATCCGAAGGAAGAAGTGGACCGACATACTCAATCTTCATACCAGAACTTAGGTTAATAAAAACATTTTTATGTGTGTAATTTAAAGAAAATCGGATTCTTACATCACTTTTTATAACAGTTTTAATTATTCATATCCTATTCATAACCTCGCAAACTGATGCAAATATTAGGATTTGCACAGTTGGAGCAAAACCGGTTTTTATTATTTTGAAATTGGAATTTTATTTATTTTGAAATTGGATTGTTTTTTTGAAAGTGTTGACATTGTGTTGGAGGAGGTACCAGAAGAAGTGAACCGATATTGCCCATCTACGAACTCAATCTAAGTTTGAAAATAATATTACGATGTACGAAGATTGGACCATATCGGATACTCCCTTCGAGAGTTATTGTGCGGACCAGCCAGGCAGACAGACGGACGGCCATTGCTAGATCGACTCCAAATGTTCTTAAACGAAATTGGTCCAAAGAGACCTAGGATCTAAAACCGTTATTTCGATAAGGCACGTTTTGGCTGTATCATATGATATATAACTTCTCTGTGGCCATATGGCTGAAGGTACAGGGTTGCCCATATTCAACGGACCTTTGGGCCCTTTGGGCCCATTCCAATCGATGAGGCTTGTCCGCAGGCAACATTCTTTGCGTCAATTGAATTTTGTACGGGATCAAATGCAAATCAATGCGAATAATCCGTTGTAAAGTGCCATGGACCGAGCCATGCCCAACTGCTGAGAACGGCGTTTTTGGGATGTTCTTGGGGACCTCTCAACACTGGCTCGTACGGCATCGATATTCTCGGCCGATCGCCTTGGTCGACTTTTATATGGCCTCTTCGGATTAGAAAGAGCCTTACCAGTCGAAAATGTTTCGTATAAACGCTTAATGGTGTTCTTAGAAGGCGCACTTCTCACATTTTTTAATGTTTTAAAAGCACGTTGAGTTTTCACAATTGACTTCTTGTAAATTTCAACTATTTCAGAACTCTCGCGTGGCGTGTATTGGCTCATGGTAAAAATCTGCTTGGACTGACGCTTCAAACGCGGTATGTCATTAGGCGATGTGACATCTCTATCAAACGTTATGGCGTTGCCAGATGGGTCCGTCGAATATGGGCAACCCTGTATTATGCGACGACTATGTTAGTAATAAACAGATTTACAATTGAGATATAGATGGCGTTAATAAAAACATGTTTTCAAATTCAATTGTCTCTCTTCATGCCTGCTGTTTCTAATTTATGTGTTTTTAAAAAACTAATTTCATTAAATGTTAACCCATTAAATTTAAAATGTTTCACAAAAATGTGGCGCCCAAATGACGTACTTTGTTATCATGCAAATTGCAAATTGAAGTATAGATGGCGTTGAATTTTTATAAAACTAATTTCAATTTCCAATAACTGAACTCAAAAATGTTTAAATTTGAAATATTGTTGAATATCTTATAATAAGAGTCAAAAGACCAGGTTTTATAAGTTTTTTATATTTTTGTATTTTCTTATATATATTCCTTGATGTTGCTAACTTTCCCTGCAGCTGGGGGAAGAGAGACCCCCATACAAACAATCCCTTAACGTCTAATGCTTCCCAGGGAAGTATTGTTTCTAATTTATTTATTTTTGTAAAAAAAATTAAATTTTTTACAATTTAAAAACTATGTGGCTCCCAATTGACGTTCTTTGCTAATTTAATTTTTGAAGTTTGAATTTGCGGTATAGATGGCGTTGATACAAATTATATATTTTTTTTTTGTTTTTAAACCAATTTCAGTTGTCAATTACTGAAATTAAAAAAATATAAAGTGATTATTTTTAAGATTTTATTATAAGAGCCACATATAAATTTTCCCATTTAAAAATACAAAGTTTCTATTGATCGATTTTTAAATATTTTTTTTCTATGACGTTGCTAAGTTTCCCTGCCGCTGGAAGAAGAGAAAAAACTTCCCTACTACCTAATGTTTCCCCATGTTTCCCAAGGAAAGTATTTAAACACAATGACACCGCACAGGCATCCTTGTTCCTTGGAATTTGAAACAAAAAAAAAAAAACGAGCAAGAATCTATGTTTAGCTATGCGGTTTAGTGGTTTATTTTTCTATTTTCTTATTATAGTTTAAGTTATTTTCCTTTGCCAACAAAGCAACCAATGAAGCCTGCCAACCACCACCGTCACCGCCACCACCATCAAACAAGTTAATCAATTTTCTTTTAAAGAAACAATATCATGGAGCAATTTTCAAACTAAATCATTCCTAGTGGCCAACCATTCATCCATCCATCCACCTTCCCAACTCCTGTGGAGGAAGCCGAAGAAAATAACTACTGCCTGCATCGTCGTCAACTTAATTGTCAGTGGCAGCACGAGCCAGCCAAGTAGAGCATGGCTCTTCCATTGCCACTTCTTGAGAGTTTGGGCCCGCCAGCACCCGCAGTATCGACTTGATGACGATGATGACGCAGCAACAATACTAAAAGAATTATATTTAACTATCACTATGACGACTAATGGCACAACTTTAAGTGTAGATGAAACGTGAGCAAAACTATAGCATTCAAACAGTCTTCAAGGCATTTTCTTTGGCCTCTCTCTCTAATCCATTTCCCCCCGTAGGCAGGAAGGCAGGAGGTATGATGGTACTATTGCCATACTGGAAAATAAAAACACCCATCATGGACGAGCTGATGATGCTTAACCACGGTTGTGTGGCAAACTCACGAAGAGGGGAGAAGTGTCCAGGGGAGCCAACCCCCCGAAGACGTATGGGGTTTATGGCAGCTGAAGCCAGTAGCGAACTCACATTGTTTGGCTGATATTTTCTTTAATTTTTTCTATTAAAAACTTAGAACTGAAGTGGGCCGAGAAGAGAGAGAGAGTGAGAGAGGAAAAGGGGGACCACCTTACGATTCATTGCCAATAATAATGTCAGGAGTAAAAGATGTCTATGAAAATAAACAAAGACGAACCAAAAAAAAAAAAAACGAGAAAACTATCAGAAGAAGTAAAATATGTATAAAAACGAAACGAAAGAATAAAGACGCCATTGTTGTTAAATGGCGCCATCATGGCGGTCATAGGACTTGAAGATAACAATGGAAGGAAATAATAATAGAAACGAGCAAAAAATAAAATAAAACAAAAACAACACATCCTTACTGACTGAATGACTGACACAGACATAGATAAATTGTAACCTCTAACCAGGCACAAAAGAAGTGGGTACTTGTGCGGTATACGGGTTATAGCAACGATGATGACGACGACGACGACGCCAACGAGGAGGCCGATGATGATGCCACTGCTGGTGGCCAAAGGAGACCTTCGTTAGGTTTTAAATACCTCCAAAACCCCTTTACACTCAACCAACAACGCCCAAGATGAAGATGAGGAGCCACAAGAAAAATGGAGGCAGAGGTCAGTCAGTCAGCCAGCCAGTCAACCAGCCTGATAGATAGATATGACCGTTGCTACCATCACACAAGTGATGATAATGGCCAACGATGAGTAGTAAATATTTTGCAATTTTGTTCCATAAAGTTATCTATCGCCATATTGTGTGTGTATCTCAAAGAATAAAAGTAGTTATTGTTGTTGTTGTTGGGAAGAAGAAGAAAATATGAATAATGAAAAGGAATGCCGCGTTAAGTAGCATTTTCAAACGAAGCAAGGACATTAACATAATATCTTGAAATAGCAAAAAAAAAAAAAAAAAGAGTGGAGAGGAATTTTGAAAAATAATCGCATTAAAATTTTAATTGGCTGTTACTAATCTCCAAAGTTTTTTTTTTTTGCAACTTTGTTATGGCAAAAATTAGTCAAATTAAAACTAAAGAACTTGGAGGGGAAATAAGTGAAATTAAGCAGTTTATCTTATGTGACCAAAAGCATAGTTAAAAAGTATTGCAAAAAGTATGGTTAAATGGCCATAGGAGTACTACAATTGAAGTTTGAAATAAAATATGTTATATTTATCTTAATATTATTCTTGGAAAATATTCAAAACCCCATCGGAGTTCAATTTATGTTCCAAATCCTTAGACTATTTTGCCACTTAAAAATTAACAAAAAAAACACAAGTTAAAATGATTTTGCATACAGATATATATCCTCAGCCAAAGTTCGATTATTTAAATATATATTGACTTCTGCTATGCTTATTCGAATTGCAGACCCTCTGTGGAGTAGGTTCCGAAGAAATGGACCAAATTTGTCCATTTCGTATCGGACCTAAAGAAATATGATGTAAATATGGCGAAGTGCCATAGTTTACGGAAAATTTTGAAATGTACCCTAGATAAAGTCGACCGAAGTATTCCATTTTCATACTTTATCTAATACAGACAAAAATGTTGGTATGGGCAAAATTACATGAAAATCGAAAATTTTTCAAATTTTATGCGAAATTGTTTCCGATAAATTCCATATTCATCTCAGGTTCCGGATGAGAGAAATATTAGAATATAGCAAGTTGTAAAGAATCGCTGACAAGTTTCTCAAGTTATGACAGACAAAAGCATTAGAAATTGTGATCCTTTGTGGGTGAGGTACCATATGGGGTACGCAGATATACAGGGTGAGATGAAAAAACAGCAACCAACTTCAGACTTCTGTCATTTCTAAGCCACTCATCCGACAGCAATTAAAATTATTCTAGTGACAGCTCATTATATTGTTTACAAACAATTTTGGAGAGAATTTTCCAGAAAAAAAGTTATTCGTCATGGAATTCAAGCGTGATGGTGTGATTTCTTTATATTTGGCTGGAAAACCACATGTGGCTATTGTTGGAGCACTCCAGCATTTAAATGTAAATAAATCTTTTGTGTCTCGTACTATCGCTCGTTACCGTGATACTGGTAGCCTAGACCGACGTCAAGGAAGTGGACGGAAGAAAACCGTAACATCAGCAGAAATGGTTCAAAAAGTAAAGAAGCGACTTGATCGAAATCCGCGACGGCAGTGGCCGAAAAATGGCTCGTGAGCTGAACATATCGCAATATTCCATTCCGCAAATATTGAAAAAATGGGTTCGCGGTAAAGCCATTGAAATTCCAAAAAGTGCAAGAACTTACACCGCAACTAAAGGAAAATAGACTCAAAAGAGCTAACGAGTTGTTTCGCTTGGCCGAAAGTGGTGGTGAACTGCCGAATTTGGTTCGTGTTTAGTTGCCACAGAGGTCAGCTGAAAATGTGCACCTTCGGTTGGCCACCAGAACTCAAGCGCAGGCCATGGTCGCTCTCCGCTCGTATTAACCAACCGTGGCATCAGAATAAATACCGAATATTATCGGGAAAATATTCTGAAGGGGGTGTATTAAAGCCGTGGGCACGCAAACATTTTGGCCGCAGACCTTGGACATTCCAAGAGGACTCACCATGAGGTTCCTCGCTTCATTTCAAGCGCACAATGGCCACCAAAATATCCAGACACCAATCCGTTGGACAATTGTATCTGGAGCATTTTGCAAAGCAAGGCTGGTACAAAAAAATACCAAAGTGTCGGACACATCAAGCAAGCGCTACGCCGGTAATGGGCTTAAATACCACAGTGCAACATTCGGGCAGCATGTGACGGTTTCATTGGTTGTTTGAAGGCCATAATTCGTGCCAAAGGTGACCAATTCGAACAAATCTAAACTTATTCTAAAATTTGATGCTATTTCCGACATTTTTTATGTTATTCCGACATTTTATTAGTGACATTTGGTGTACAATATTTTCTCTCTTGACATTTTCTGTTGAAAACAAAGATGTATGTCACTCCTATTTTCTGGAAAAAATTGGAATCATTTTCGTTTCTTGGGGCAAATTTTCTAGATATTCGATTTTATCTATAAATGAAGACTTCTTTTTTTTTTTTGTATTTTCCGTAATCACTTGTAATGAAATTTGATGCGGAATATTTTTGTCCTTCATGCCATCCTTCAAAAATGATATATTTTGCATAAACTCATATAAAGTACGACTTTATCCCTAACAATCTTTTTTAATATTTTTAATTTTTTGACGTTTATGTAAGATTTTGGAAATCTTATGTATTCTGACAGTAATAGTAGAATTTTATGACAAATGAAAAGTTGAATATTTAATAATTTACCCTTTTGAGTTCATTTTAATGCCCTAAGGCATTGAATATTGGATTCTAGTTCATCGAACGTATGTCCTCGATAACCACAAGAAATTGTTGCCGGCTTCTACAGAACGTTGTGTGTATATGTTAAGCTTTGAAAATCAGATTTCTACAATCAGACAATAGACACTTGGAATGATAAAAATGTTTCATTGCATGATTTCAAAATTGATCTTCGTCTAGCAACAAAAATAGCATCTACTGTGCCTGGTGAGCCGCTTCCCAATTTTCAATGCCGTCTCCTTAGCTCAGCAAAAGATCCCCTCGAAAAAGGTAATGATCAAATATCCATGAACAAATGACCTTCGTCTTAATAAGGCAAAATTGTCAAAAAATAAAATGTTTCGACTTATTTCGATCCCGTTTATAAGGGTTTCCAACTATTTCTTTGAAAAATCGACCAGAAGAAACTCTTTGGTGACTCGCTTAAAGGTCAGTATTGTCGGCAAAAATATTCATTGTATTGGCATGGGTGATAAGATAACTAAAATTTAGGGATTTCAAGGAATCTGAATTCGAAAAATGTTCAAAAAAATATAGAAAAGAGAGAATTTGACCGCCTTGTTTTGGTTACTGTGTGAGGTAAACTTTTAAAATGGCGATACACGTATCTTCCCATTTTAACTCTACTTTCATAATTTATTGGGTTTTTTTTTGATGTAAGCTAAAATAATGTATCTGCCATTTTATGGTTGTATTTGTGACGCTTTCTTAAAAAATTATAGAAACTCTTAGTATTAAATTTATTTCACTTGGAAAATAATTCTAGTCCTAATTAACAAACTTGATAAAATCAAATTTTTTTTCTTCCACCACAAGTGTATAAATTTCAAATAACATTTTTCACAAAGTCAAGGCTATCCTGTGTGTGTTCTGCTAGATCAAACATACATAAAAATCTATCTTTTTGTCTGGATTTTATGACATAAAATAAATGTATTTATTTATTTGTATATACACTTTCATGATGTCTATGAACAATAAATACAATAAAAACAAAACAAAAAAATATCTGAAAAAAAAAACCAAACAAATAAAAAATGAATAGCATGGAATATAAAACCACATGAAATGGATTGTTTTTCACTTTGCAGTGTGTGTGAAAAAAATAGATATGAAATAGAAACGCTCACACAATAATAATTGTTTGGTTATGCACGCAAACACATACACACATATAGAGAGAGACAATTTCTATGGGATATGGCTGAAGGCTTTGAAAGTGAAAATTCAAAGAGAGCAGACATGAAAACAAACACTCACACACACAGATGAAAGCAAATGAAACATCAAGTTACAACACACATGTACTCACACGTATACATATATATTATTATACATATACAGCACGTATAGCCAGCCAGGTAACATTATTAAATTTTAATGATTTATGAATTTTATGTTTTTTAAATTTCTTAATAAATTGAATCACAGAAATATTGTATAGAAATAAATTAACAATTCTGCTTGGGGCTTTTTGGCTTGACAACCAATTAAAGGTGAGTTTGCCGATTTAATTAAGCTATCATTTTTAATATGTTTTATTCAGAAAAGAAATAATAATGCAAATATGTATTTGGAAAATAACCTCAATGGGAACTGGTATTGTTTTCGAAACTTCTCTTTCATTAATACAAATGAAAGAAATCCGTACATATCTATTCATATTTCACAGTTCTGATTGATGTTTGTTTGTATTTTTTTATTTCTGTTTTCATGTTGCAACAATCAATCTTTGAACAAAGCGCCAGCATTGTTTTAACATTAACAATAGCTGGAGAAGTGTATGATGAAACTAGATTGAGAAACTAGAACACATGTTCTAAAGGAGTTATTCTATTTCATTGAATGCCAACAATTATGTATGGAATTTGCTTCTTCATATTCACTAGATATGATATGGTAAAACAAGGGTTGTTTAATTTGAAAAAATTGTGTATACAATAATGTTCCAGAAAATTGCATTTACCTTTGTGGAGATTTGCTTTTACAAAGTGAATGGAAAACTATTTTAGTCATAAGACTTAATTGCATATCTTGTTATATTTAAATAAAAATACGCTTGGATAACGAGTCAATGAAGGATCATCATCAATATCCTTCCAAAATCCAAGCTCAACGTAAAAATGTGGGTGAAAAGATTATAGAAATTCGTCCTAGAAATCTAAAAATGTTCTGTATCCTAAAACATTTCTAACGAACGCCATCTACACTTCATTTTTACAATTTCCAGATATCCATCATACTATGGAGGGTATATTAATTTTGTCATTCCGTTTGTAACTCCTCGAAATACTCATGTCAGACCCAACAAAGTATATATATTCTTGATCAGCGTAAAATTATGAGACGATTCAGCCATCTCCGTCTGTCTGTCTGTCTATCTGTTGTAATCACGCTATCTTTCGAAAAAATGGAGATAGAAGGCTAACTTTTTGCAGACATGTATATTTTGCCAGTAGGCAGGTTAAGTTCGTAAATGGACCATGTAGGTCCAAGTTATCATATAGTACCTCCCGATATTCGGTATTTTGATAATTTTAGCGACTTTACTTGCCGGAATTGTTTCAAATTTGGAATTTGAAGTTCGTAATGGATTCTACAGCCTGAGACAGAAAATTATCTGTGCAGGTCCACGTCTTCGTATAGCCCCCACATAACGATACCCCCCGATATTCGGTATTTTGATGATTTTAGCGACATTATTTACCGGAATAGTTTTAAATTTGGCATTTGAAGTACGTAATGGATACTAAAGCCTAAGACAGAAAATTATCTGTGTAGGTCCACGTCTTCGTATAGCCCCCATATAACGGTACCCCCTGATATTCGATACTTTGAATTTGGTACAATTTAAAGTTCGTAATAGATACTGCAACATAAAACAGAAAGTGGGCCATGTAGGTCCACGTCTTCGTATAGCTCCCCATATATACCCCCCGATATTCGGTATTTTGATGATTATAGCGACATTATTTACCGGGATTGTTTTAAATTTCGCATGTGAAGTTCATAATGGATACTTTAGCCCATATAAAGGTACCCCCTATATTCGGTATTTTGATGTTTTAGCTACATTATAAACAGATTTTTCTTTATGTTTCGCATTTAATATCTAATGACAAAAGTTGCCTATCCAGGTCCACGTCGTCGTATAGGCATTCGGTATTTTTAATATTTTAACAGAATTTTTAACGAATTTTATTTATTTATTTTTTTTTTTTTTGGAAATTGCTAAATTTCTACCAAATGGTGGAGGGTATTAAAAGTTCGGCTTTTTTACTTGTTCGAAACTGTTTTTATCTAAAAATGTTCTATATATATTTAAATATTTCGCACGAACGCCATCTACACTTCATTTTTGAAATTTCTCAGATACCCATAAATTTTTCCTAACTGTTTTTTTGGAGGCTTGCTCTCTTTAGAAACTCATACTTAAAATATCTATGAAATCCTGAAATATATTGAACAGAGGCAAATATCTTAGCTTACAGATGATATTGCTATAGAGCACTTTGCTACGAAAGGTACACATTTAAATATGGTATACAGATATCCATATAAAAATAAACTAAAACAGTGAGGACCTCACCTAACACCTAAAAACAGAATATTGATGTTTTACCGAATACAGTTCATGTTAGACAATATTCTAATGAACGCCCTCTATTCTTCAGGTATTTTGGAGTATTTTTCGAAACTAAATTAGTTTATAGACTTGACACAATGCATTAAAAAAATGATTTATGAGTGTAATATATAGAGGCGCAGCTCATAAAAAGGCATGTTATTGACAAAAGTACATTTATAGAGCAGCATGACAAATATCATCAGATTCAGATACAGACATTGTAAAATCGTTGGAAATTTATAAAAATTGTAATTTTGAACTATATATTAACTAATGCCATTTATACTTAAAGAAACCTGTTATTGTAGCCTTGGATACTAAGAACACACTAAATAAACGCATTAAAAAATGTCCTTAATTTTAATTTATCGTTTCTAATGATTGGGGTAAAGAACGCCATCTATACCTTATATTTGTTATAAACTTTTATTTAAGCCATAATCCGCAGTACAAAATCAGGGATCTAAATTTCGCTCTTGCCGATATTGAAATTGTATAAAAGGATTACAATTGGTGTGAGGTTTGAAAAATGATTCGGGTTTTTGGAAATCGAAGTTATATAATTAATTACAACAATGAAAGACCTAGAATAAAATATAAGATAATGAACGAGTTTTCGGAGTTGTTTAAATACAAATATCAAAGATCTAGAGAGTGGTATGGAGATCGACCGTAATTCTCAAGATTTTTATGTGAATAGCTGAATAACATGAAGTACAGAAAACTTATAGAATAGGATAATATTAAGAATCATCAGAATTGAGATTGAGTACTGATCGTTGAAATTATTACAATATTGAATTTTTAACTTCGAAGTTTACAAAAAATAATTTTTGGTCCACAAAATGTGTCCCATCAGCTCAAAGACGATTTCCGATTTTCGAGTTTGTTTAGCTTTCAACGATAAGGCCGACTTATCGAAATTCGAATAAGGTTTTCAAGTACGGTATATTTGAAAAACAGAAATAAATAATATAGACATATTAAAAAACATTTTTTAAAATAATATGGGAACTATAATATGAATTTGAAAATAAGTATTTTATAGATAAATATATAACATTTATATATAAAAGTTTATGCACATTGGAATGAAAACCGGTGTGATGATTTTTTTTTTGAAAAGTATTATTTTAATAAAAATTTAATTTAATGAGAAATGAAATAACAACTATGAGAGGTGAATTTTAAAATGAGTGAGATCAAAAATATTTGTGATTTTTCATAAAAAAAAAATTGAAAAATATGTAATGAGCTATCTACTTCTTGAAAATGTGAAAAAATGGTAAATGGTAATGGTAAAAGTATAAAAAATATAAATTTGCTTAAAAAGAAATGTAAGTGATGTGAGATGAAGAAAAAACATGAAATGCATTTTGATTTTGTAAATGGGGGTTCGCAGAGATTTTTTGCGTGAAATTAAGTTGTGGTGAATTTCTAAAAAAGTGGTAAATTTCTTTATACACCGAATATTGCCTAATTTTTACACTCCCTTGGGTACATTTTACATTTTTTTTATTCTTTTTTTAAATTTCGACTTTTTATTTGATTTGCTGCTCTTCAAAGAGTTCAATTTATTAAGGATTATTGATTATATTAATTATAAAAACTTTGTAGTTGCTATACAAACATTATTTTGTGTATTCATGTTTTACTCAGAATTAAATGTAATCAAAATTGGGGTGTGTTGAGTTCCCAGTGAAAGTGGAAATTTGCTTAATTTTTGGGAAATTTTCGAAGCAAAATGAATTTCATGAAAATAATAACGTCTTTCGGAACTGTTTCTGTTACTACCGTGTATAATTACACCATTTTGTTTGTGTGGGCTGCAAATGTTTTTTTTTTTCGGACACTTCAAGTAGTGGTAAAAAATATTATATTGTTCTACCTGTTTTGGAAACCCATAACCATATTTTAATTGGTACTAAACTACCAGGAATGATTGTGAAAAATTGATTGATTTCCATTGAATAAATGGCAAGTGACAAGAGTTATGAGGGTTTCAAGCGAATTAATGATAATATTTTTTAACTTCTTTCGTAGAAAAAATATTTCAAGTATTAATATTTATTCAGTGACACATTGCGGATGAAATACAATGAAAATTGAGGTGTGGTGAATTTCTGTACAAGGTGGTGAATTTCTTTTTGAACCTTAATTTGTCCATTTTTAATATTTTTTATGTGTTATTAGGGAAATTCTAAATTGATGAAATCCTGGAAATTGATGAGTACCTGCTTAAAAAATGCTGCTTGAGGTGTTCGAGAGCAAATGAGCGAGAATAACGTTCAATTTACAATGACAATGTTAATTTATGTGTCTATATTTTATTCAGCAACTGATTCCGAATGAAATGCGATAAAAATTGAGGTGTGGTGAGTTTCTGAAAAAAGTGGTGAATTTCTTTAAACACTAAATTTTTTTAAATTTTTGGGAAATTTTCGATGAAAAATGTATTTCATGTCACAAATTTAAATGTATTGATTGACTGTATTGATTACTATCCTGTATAATTACACCCAATTCTTTTAAGGGCTGCGAATATATTTGCCTGATTCTGAATGGAATGCAATGAAAACTGAGGTGTGTTGAGTTTCTTAAATAAGTAGTAAATTTCTTTAAATGTTAAGTTCTTCTTAATTTTTGGGAAATTTTCGAAGAAAAATGTATCTTACGTTACAAATTTGAATGTGTCATTGAACTGTATCAATTACAATCCTGTATTATTACAATTCCTTTTATGGTTTGCGAATATATTTGCCGATACTTTTCAAAAAGTACATATCGTTGGTAATAAATATAATATTGTTTTAGCATATTTTGTTGTAAGCCATAACTGTATTGTGATGTGGTTCTAAACTACTTGGAACGATTGTGAAAAAGTGAGTGATTTTTCTTTGAAAATGGATGGCAAACAGTGGTGTGATATGAGGCGTTAATGGCTACAAGGTAAATATGAGAGTGACATCTGCATTATCTCTCTCTCGAGAGACACAAATCTAAATGATGAGTATTGGGTTGATTTTTGGTGAAAACGAAATGCCATGGCGCTGTGTGAAAAATATGCCTTTAAAACATGACCACAAAACAGGTGAGGCTGGTGACATCAGGCCGTTACACCATTTCTCATGATAAGGTAAGATTTCTTTAATGTTTATTTTGGGTGGAGTTTTTTTTTTCTCTTTTTTTTACTTACGAATATTTAGTTTCTTTTTTTATGCGTGATATGCTTGATTATGCGTGCTAACGACACAAAAATAATTGAAAATGAATGGAATTGAAAGGTGGTGGTGTTGTTGTTGTTGGTGGTGGTGGAATTGGTGCACTTGTGATTTGAACTGCATTAAATGAATACGGTTTTTTGTTGGAGAATAAAACTTTTTTGTGTGCTTTTTCTTGAATTTATTTTCTTTTTGGGGTTTGTAATCAAATTTTGGGTTTTTAGAAATTTTAGTCACTATTCTTTTTGTTTCTCAATACCTTTATATTCAGCAAATTGTATAAAACCAATTTTTGTTTTGATTTTGTGTGTTCTTAATTTTTTTGAGTTTTTTTTTCTAAAAAGTTTTGTTTTTGAATTTTCTTTGGTTTTTTTTGGGATGATTTTGTTTTAGTTTGTCTAAAATTTCTCCGATATGCTATAGATGCGTTTAACGCTCACACATTGACGGCGCAGGCGTTCACATTCAATTTCCCGGAAATCAGCATGCGACGAGCTGCACGAGCCCACGGTGAATGTGCGATCTTCGTTGATGTCGTCGTGATCGGAGGTGTAGGGACAGGATTGCAGCGATGCCTCGCCCTGGGTGGAAGATGAATCGGAGACCTCTTCCTCCTCCTCGTCGTCGTCGTCTTCTTCGGAAGAGGAGATTTGATGGGTGGAGTTGAGAGATAACTGTGAACTGTGGTGCTGAGATGGGGAGTTCGTTTGATCTAGATCGTTGTTGTTGTTTTTGTTTTGCAATAAGGCTCTCTTCAAGTCTTGGGCTAGTATACAGCCAGTAGCTGGCGGGGGTTGTTGTGTAATTATGGGTGTGGGGCAGTCAAATGAATTGCGTTGTTGTTGCGTCTGCTGCTGCTGCTGTAGTAAGGGTTGGGTGGTAATGACACCAGCCGGGTTACCCAAAATACTGGCCGATTCTGGGAAGATACGATTATCCGAACCTGATGAGAATTTCGAGAGCAAGGATTTGGAGGAGTTTTTATTCTTTAATTGCTGTTGTTGCAGGTAATAATAGTCACGGGGCAAGGACGAGGTTGCATGCAATTCCTGGGTTTCGTAAACGCTAAGATTGGCAGGACGAAAGCCGGCACCGTCGTCTCCCAGGCCAATACCTCCAACTCCACTTAAACCCACAACACCCGAGTGTAAGGCTGGTGTACTAACGGAATATTGTTGTTGCTGTTGTTCACTATCACGCTGTACCACCTGGGCCTTGAGATCGCTTATGACACTGGCCGTCGATGCGGTCGGTGTGGTCAAGGTGCTGAGATTAAATCCAGCCGCTGCCAATTGGGCACTCAGCAATGGCGTTAAATTCGCCAGAAATTGTTCTTCTTGTTGTTTTTGTCGCTGTTCGTCGAGCTGACGACGATAGGCATCAATTTGATCGCTGGTATTTGGAGTGGCACTATGAATGCATCCTTGAAAGAAATCCAATGCTTCATATAGAATAAAACATAGACCCAGGACAAGAAATGTCTCCATCATAACGAGCTGAGAGCCATTGGGCGCAGAACACAAACACACGGGAGCTCTAAGAAATTAGTTGTGGAATTATTATTTAGAGAGAGAGATTGTTGTGATTTTTGACTTTTGTTTGTTGTAATTTATGTTTGTTGTTGTTTTTTGTTGTTCTTGTATTAAATATTTGGAAAAAAGAGTCTACAAAACACTTTTCTTGCAGAACATTTCGAAAGTAGTAAAGAAATAAGCTTCAAGTGTATCATACAAGTTTTTTTTAAAGAAACTTTTAAAATTCTTTGACGAAATTTGTTGTATTTGGTTTTTGTCTTTTTTTTCATATAAGAAAATGTGCTCGAGAAAAAGCCTAAATTGAATTCGAAAAAAAGTGATTACTGTTAGAAAAATTAAAAAAAAAAATGTAAGTTTTCAAAGCAAAATTGTGAGAAAATTTGCCAAAAAAACGATAAGTGAAAAATAATTAAAACACTACGTGAGAGTATATAAAGATATACATGCATTGGATATGTTGCCAAAAGCAAGGCTCTGCTTGTGTGCATATGGTGGGAAAATAATAGTAATTGCAATAAATATTTAACTAAAATTTCATATATTTTACACTACTGTTTATTGTTTTCTGCTACAGATAGTTTTAAGGGATTTGAGGTCAAAAAATTATTTAATACATTTTATAAAATTAATTCTTGTATATACAAATGTTCGCAGATTGATTCTGAATAAAATTCCGCAAAAAATTAGGTGTGGTGAGTTTTTTAGTTCTAGTGGTGAGTTTTAAAAATCACTAATTTCGAGCTAAATTTTAATGAAAATTAAATTTTAAATTGTATTTAGTAAAAATTTAGGTGTGGCAAGTTTTTCAAACCATGTGGTGAAATTTATACATACTTAATTTGGCCAAAAATATAAGGAAAATGACAGTTCCTTCCATAAAAACTTAAAAAAGTTTTCTGTTGTAAAAATAATTGTAATGATTAAGAGAGATGTGAAAAATATGCTTTAGTGAAGTACGAAGATTTGGTTCCCAGAAAATGAGAATAAATTGCCTAATACATGTCTTTACAATGACATGATATATTGTAAATATTCAGAAATCGATTCTGAATCAAATCCCGTAAAAAATTGGGTGAAAAAATAATTTGCATTAAATTTTAATGAAAATCGAATTTTAAGTTTAATTTATTAAAAATTAAGGAGTGTTAAATTTTCCAAACTTAGTGTCGAAATTGAAATATATTTTATTTAGCCAAAAAAAATTATTGAAAATTCCATCATAAAAACATATAAATGTTTAGAGTTTTGCTTGTTAAAGCGAAGGTCATACTTTTTTTATTTTTCTTTCCAGATGAGCCTTATGATCTGAAATTTAGAAGGAATGAAATGAGAAGGAAAAACAAAGAAAAACTATTGTACACTCACCACTATATTACGCATTAGCCTATTGAGCTACGTAACCAACAAATTTCAGATCATTAAGCTCATCTCGAAAAAATCAATCAAATCAATAATAAGCTCTGGTTACGTAGAAAGACGATTTGCGTCCCAGATGTGTGGGAATAAATTGCTTACAATGGCATAATATATTTGCAAATATTCAGACACAGATTCCAAATGAAATTAAAAAAAAAAAATAGGTGTTGTGAGTTTCTAAGATTAAATGGTGACTTTCAAAAACACAATTTCAATTTTAATGGAAACTCGATTCTAGATCAGGACTAGCCAACCACTACAAACACAAAAACTTCGATTGTGTATATTTCACAAGAGAGCAACATAAAATCAAGCGATGGGACTTCTACCTTCTCTGAAAGCTTAAAAGCTACTGACTGCAATGCAAATTTGTTGTTGGTAAACAAGTGAACAGTTCTTGTGATTTACTGATGCATGGTGAGTTTTATACACAAAACTATGATTGTGTGCGAGGTGTGTTGAATTTCATGTGGGAAAGGTTTTGGCGAGCGAGAAAAAACATATTCGAATATGGATGTTAAAAAAATATCTCGCTAAAATTCCGATGTGGCGAGTTTTTTACCTTAGCGGCCGAAAAAGAACCGAATATGTTTAAAAGCTTGACTATACATTCAAGAACTGACGTTGAAATAAATTCAGAAAAGCTGCTGTGGAGTATTCAAATATTTAGGAATGAGGTGAAAATTTAAATTTTGTTACATTTTAAATGCCAAATTTGTTTTGGTATTGTTAAACAATTCTACATTGATTTCTAACAATACTTAGTGAAAAACAAGGTGTGGTGAAGTTCTATTCGTAGTGGCGAATTTTGATTTTTTTTATTTCTTCAATTTTTTAAGGAAAATTATTTTAACTTGAAATCCAAACAAACTTCAAGCCAAATCAAAGTTTTCAGAGTTCTTATGTGTCGCTATTTTTTTTTTTTTAGAAACTGTAATTTATGCTACCGAAATTTAAAAAATCGTCTTTGAAGATATAAATTTGAACACGGGTGCATTTTTCGCAGTTTATGAGCGTTTGACATGTTGTGGACCAATATCTACCATATTCACATCAGATCTTGATTTAGTAGATTTGCCAAGAGCAAAGGATTCTTATATGTTGTGCTATATTTATGTATTCAAAATTTTGACCCCTTGTAGGAAAGGTGCCAGAAGACATGGTTCGTTCTATTCTATATTCAAACCAGTGCTAATGTAGGTAAAAGTATTGCGATGTGCGAGATCTGAAGACAATCGAACTCTTATTTCGCGTTTATAAAAGAGTTATAAATATTCAACATTTTGACCCCTTTGTGGGGTAGGTACCAGAAGGAGTAGTCTTACATATTTTATATTCGCACCTGATTATGTGTTGATAAAAAAATTGGAATCTGGGAATTATGAAACTAATCCGATGCCCATTTTGCGATTTATGAACTTCATAGTTATTCACAATTTTGATCCCTTTGTGTGCGTGTGTGTGTGTGTGGGGGGGGGGGGGTGTACCAGAAGGATTGGATCCATATATCCCGTCTTCACACCAGACCTTGTATTAACAAAAATATTTTATAAGAGGTCTAATTATTCCAAATTTTGGAACATTGTGGCCGAACCTGACATAGCACTGCAAAAATATTAGAATTTGCAAAATATTCTCAAATTTGGGTAATCCTTTCTTGATCTATAAGGCAAATTAATTTCACTGAAAATGTTGTGGGGGAGGCACTAAGAAGAGTGGTCCGATGTTGAACATCTCCGATCTCAATCGAAGTGTGACAATTATATTACGGTGCACCAAGTTTGGATCAAATCGGATATTCCATTCAAGAGTTATAGAGCGCACAAGCCAGCAAGACAGAATGCCACCCTATCGACTCCAACTGCCCCTGAAATGAGACGTAGGGTCAAAAAAAAAAAAAAAAAAAAGGAAACGAAATAGACCCATAGTTCCTTTTGATGATCTGCATAGAATCACGTCCTGAGTCGATTTATGCATGTCCGTCCGTCCGTCTGTCCATGTATTTTTGTAAACAAAGCACAGTTCGCATTTATTGTCCTATCCAGATGAAATTTTGCACAGATCATTTGTTTGGCCCAAGGACGAACCCTATTGAAATTTGAGATAATCGGTCAAAATTTAGATATAGCTCCCATATATATCTTCATCCGATTTGCTTTTTATTGTGCACCAAACGTCCAATATTTGCCAAATGGGATGGAATTTGGCACATACGACCGAATTGAGTCAAGAAGGTAGTATGCCAAATTTGGTGAAGATCGGTTCAGATATAGCTATAGCTCCCATATATACTGTTCATCCGATTTGTTATATTTGTTACCCACAACTGCAATATGCACTCCATAACAACGATATTCAGGGAAAAATATCAAATACAGCTCAGAAATATCTTTGCCAAATTTTATTGAAATCGGTTCCGATTTGGATATAGCTCCAATATATATCATTATCTGATTTCAAATTAATTGTGCACCAAATGGGCAATACAAGTCCGAATTTAAAAGATACAAATGCTTCGGCATATATAGTCCTTTGAACTTTAAATTATAAATTTGATTATTATAATTATAGCGTGTATGTTGAGATATCCCATTAAAACGTTTAATTGTTATGCGGAGCTCTACTAAATTAGCAAAGTGGCATAGGGTATCTTTCTTTACTTTTTTTTTTTTTTTTTTTTGAAAAAATTTAAAAATATGTTTTGCAGGTTGATCGCACTGAAAATTAGAACATTTGTGCCGGTAGACAACAATTTTTGAAAGCAATCAACAATTTGAGGATGTACTAAAATCCATTCGTAAGTAATGTAGAGTAAAATAATTGAAATTTTGGAAGAAATTAAAAGGCTTCGTAAATTAAAAAAAACCTGGTCGAAACCCGCAATTTTTGGCATTTAATGCGCATGTAAAGTTTTGAAAACTATTTCCATTGATTTATAATACTGCACTTTTCGGGCGCTTCAAAAAGTGATGTGGGGAATTAGACATTTGAAGTATGAAGCATGCTTTTTGGCTGAGGTACAGATGAGTGGATGCCTGAATTTTTGGTTATTAAATTAATTACAATATTAACTTAAAAATATTTCAACACATATTAAATTGTACTGAAATTCAATTTTATCCAAATATATAGCACACATTTAGGTGCTCCATATTTGAAATGAAATTAGATTGAACAATTTTGTCCGTTTTAATTTTTTTCAAATTTCGTTTTTGTTCCCCAACATGAATTACCAACCCCCCCCCCCCTTGTTTTCTCCCCCAAAGCCCCAGAGCATACCTTAGCCATAATATTAAACTAGACATTCCCTTGCACACCCCACAAAAAAAAATGAGGGTAGTTCATTTTTATCTATACAAATTAAATTTGATGGAAATTATCTCTAAAACACCTAGAAAATTGCCAGAGCTTCAGTTTAAATGATTTTACAAATTTCCCCTGCAATTTGGTAATGAGGAAATGGGGCAAAAAGGCAAGAGGAAATTTGATGATGTCGGTTATGTGGGTGGGGGGGTGGTTGGCAAAAATATATTTTGATATCCCAGTAAAATACAGGAAACGGAAATGAGACACACATACATACATATATGCCCACCAACAAAATGAAAAAAAAAAAAAGATTGGAAAATGTTATACCCAAGCCATGTTGGGTCTAGCCAACCAACCAGCCATCCTTATCCTGCTTCTTCCGGCATTTAAACAGCTCAACTGTTAAATGTTCTGGTAAATAGTCACTAGGGTAAGAGATTTACATTTTACTAAGCCTATTAATTTCTATGAAATATTCAAATTTCTTGCATACCAACCTCCAAACAAAGTGGATTCAATGATTCCAAGGGGGACAACAAGGTAGGTGAGAGGAGATGAAAGAAACGAGAATCTTAATAACCTGAAAATTTTAATTTACACAGGATGATGATGAAGAAGAAGTAGTCGGAGCACCTGCTGCTGCCGCCGGTGTTGTTGCTCCTGGTTCGGTTTGAACTTTAAAATTTTAATGGTAAATTTGATTTTGGCTTGGTTTTTGTGGTAATTTGTAATGGAGAGGGAGAAAGGGATACGAAGGTATCTGAAGGTATGGAAGCAAAGGCTTGTCTTACAATTCAGTTTTGGGGCACAAATCTTTCCAAAAACTTTGTCTACGGCTCATACAGCCACAATAAGAATTGGCTGAAGTTGGTTATAATGTGGTTTAGGTAACAAATTGCTATTCGCACACTCTCACACGCACACATGCACTCCCACGTGAGCAATGGAGAACTTTATCCTCAGAGTCGTAGAAAAATTATTCGATTTTAATTTGCTTTACCCCGGTTAAAAGTTATGTCAACGTGTCAAACCGCCCCGTAATTTGTGAATGGTGTTCACTTTTCGCCAAACTTTTGAGACTTGCATGTGGTGTTGGTTCTGCAATGCTGGCAAGTAGATAAGATTAAAACTATGAGTATTTAATAATGGTTTTGAAGTTTTCTTTAATTTGTAGAGAAAACAGGAAATGTCACATAGATGATGTTACGAATCTTTGAAAGAGGTGAAAGAGTATATCTGGGAGGGTAAAATTAAGTAAAGCCAATGGGGGCATACTTCAGACTCATTGAATCTTCAACAATAACAAATCACACGTTTATAACACAGTGCAACACAAAAAATAATTACGGGAGAAATTATCGGTGTCCTCTTCAAAAATTTTGGAATTTTTCGGATTAGGATACCTCAGAACCCATGTATTTTAGGTACACCGTCAAGTAACCAAAAATAGAGGGAGCAAGTTCCCACCTCTTTTACAATTTTGGAAATTTTCGCATTAAGATACCTCAGAATCCGTGTATTTTAGGTACACCGTAAAGTAACCAAAAATAGAGGGGACAAGTTCCCACCTCTTCTACAATTTTGGAAATTTTCGGATTAATATACCTCAGGATCCGTGCATTTTAAGCACATCGTAAAGTAACCAAAATAGAAGGGGCAAGTTCCCCCCTCTACCGCATTTTTGGAAATTTCCGAATTAAGATTCTTCTGATTCCGTGCATGTTAGGTATATAGAGTCTTCAGCAATATCAGAGGTACAAATACGAGGAATATTTGGGTAGACAATTTTAACCCTCAAACGAGTCAAAAAATGGGTCTTTTTGGTCCTTTTTTAAAAATTATAAAAAATTTCCCCCAATCGGGATCATAGCTATTCAAAATCTTCTACAAAATTATTTGCTATGAAATTCTACTATATGTCCCAGAAGACGTCCAGAGTCCAAGTCTTACCTAAACGACAGGAATTCACATACATGGTGAGATGAAAAAACTCCAACCAACTTCAGACTGCTGACATTTCTAAGTCACTCGTCCGACAACTGTTAAAATTATTCCAGTGACAGCTCATTATATTGTTTACAGGCGTACAAAAGCATTTTGGTGAGAATATTTCGGAAAAAAAGTTATTCGTGATGGAATTCAAGCTCTATGATTTCTTTATATTTGGCTGGAAAACCAAAAGTGGCTATTGTTAGAGCACTCCAGCATTTAAATGTGAATAAATCTTTTGTGCTTCGTACCATCGCTCGTTACCGTGATATTGGTAGTGTAGCCCGACGTCAAGAGAGTGGACGGAAGAAAACAGCAACATCAGGTTCGAAAAGTAAAGAAGCGACTTGATCGAAACCCGAATCGCAGTGGCCGAAAAATGGCTCGCTGAGCTGAACATATCGCACTGTTCCATTCCGCAAATATTGAAAAATGAGCTCGGGGTAAAGCCATTGAAATTCCAAAAAATGAAAGAACTTACACCGCAACGGAAAGAAAATCGACTCAAAAGAGCTAAAGAGTTACTTCGCTTGGCCGAAAGTGGTGAACTGCCGAATTTGGTTTGCTCCGATGAGAAAACATTCGTTGTCCAGCAGTTTGTAAACAAACAAAATGATCGTGTTTACTTGCCAAAGAGGTCAGCTGAAAATGTCCACCTTCGGTGGGCCACCAGAACTCAAGCGCCGGCCATGGTGATGGCGTGGGCCGCCATAACAGCCGATTGTCGTTTTCTGCTCGTATTAATCGACCGTGGCAAATGCCGAATATTATCCCGAAAATATTCTGAAGGTTGTTTTAAAGCCTTGGGCACACAAACATTTTCGCCGCAGACCTTGGACATTTCAACAGGACACAGCACAATCGCACTCAGCACGCGCTACCCAATAATGGTTACAAATTGAGATTCCTCGCTTCATTTCCAGCGCACAATGGCCACCAAAATTTCCGGATACCAATCCATTAGACTATTGTGTCTGGAGTATTTTGGAAAGCAAGGTTGGCCCTAAAAAATACCAAAGCGTCGATCACCTCAATCAAGCGCTTCGTCGGGAAGGGACCAAAATACAGCAGAGTAACATTCGAACAGCGTGTGACGGTTTCATTGGCCGTTTGAAGGACATAATTCGTGCCAAAGGTGACCATTTGAACAAATCTAAACTTATTCTAAAATTTGATACTATTCCCGACATTTTTTGCTTTCATTCAAAAAAATTAAAAAAAAATAAAATAAAAATAAGTGCGTTTGACTTTGTTGCAGTTTTTTTACCTCACCCTTATATTTTTGGCCATACACAAAGGGACACGTATAGTTTGAGAGATATTTCGCAATATATAGCTTAGAGCTTGGAAAGTTTATTGAGGTTTTTGGATTACTACCAGAATCATTGGTACAGAAAAATAACTTCGATTTTTAGGGTTTTTTTTTAACCTTTGGTAATTTTTTCATAAATTTCGAATATAATTTTTAAAGTAGTAGTACAGGGTTTATTCTAAGATCTATAGTGACATTTTGTGCAGAAAATTTCTTATTTTGACACCCTCCTTCTAAAAGGAAGATTTATGTTACTCTTAGGCTTCAACCTCAAAAAAGGCTAAGAAAAAAAATTATTAAAAAAATACGGAACATTGTCTATTTAGGTTACTTTGCTTTCTTTTATCTTTTCTTAGCTCTATATTCATAATCTGCTGGACTTTTCCGGTAATTATTTAAAAAATTTAATACTGCATACTTTCAGGGTATGCAATCAATTGATAATTTCTCAAAGTTTTCAAATAAATGACCATAAATAAACTTAGATATTCAATATATTATTTTCAATTTAAAAATATAGACTTCCTAAACCCATCCTCCACGTTGGGTTTTTCGTAATTAATTATTAGTTTCCATATAATTTTTATTTGTAGCATGCTTTTGGGATAGATTTCTTATAAATTCGTGTATGAGATAATTTCTAATAAACTTTTATATTTCCCATGTATACCCAAAGTTTCCACAACAACTCAACAATACCTAGAACTAATGAAAATATTAACAAAAAAGGTGTTAATAAGAAAATAGGATACAAAGACCATAGTTAGCAACTTTGAACAAATGTATTCTAACCTAAGGCTCCGTGGACACGCACAAGGTAAAGTTTGAAATATGTGGAGGAAAGTTCAATTTCAACTACAAAATACCACTGAAATAAAAAATAAATAAACATTCCCCAAAAAAGAAAAAAAACAAACAAAAGCAATTTTAGAAATAGAAAAACCCTAGGAATTTTCTTCGCCATTACAAATCACAGCCATTGGCATTGTAAATTGCGGAAGGAGAGAGGGAAAAAGTTTTTGAAAATTCATAGACAAATAAATTTATGAAAGTACAAACAGGGATTTACAATTTATTTGTTTTAGGGAAAAGTAGAGGCCCAGTAAACACGCAACAGAATGAAGGAAGAACCCTAAAAGTAGGCAACAATAAAGAAGGGTAAGGAAATAAATAAGCAAATTGTTGTATGAAGGCAGAAGAAATTTTTAAAGGTTTGGGGGTGGTAGTTGTAATTCGGAATGCGTAATTTAAAGTTGGAATATTTCCATTTAATACAACATTATTGTGAAAAATCGAAAAAGCTGTCTTTGTCGTAAATTGCTCCTACACCACTCGAGTTAACGCCGTTTGCTTAACAAAAAGTTGTGAATAACTTTAAAAATAAATTAAATCTGACAGTCAAAAATATTAAATGTATTTTAATTTCTGGTATATGTAACACCTGACCACTTGATAGCCTGCAGGTATGCCACATTTTCCTCCATTTTTACTTTAAAAATGGAAAAACAGTTTTTCATACGGGGTGAGATGAAGAAACTGCAATAAACTTCAGACTGCTGTCATTTCTAAGCCACTCGTCCGACAGCTGTTAAAATTATTCCAGTGACAGCTCATTTTATTGTTTACAAGCGTACAAACGCATTTTGGCGAGAATTTTCCAGAAAAAAGTTATTCAAGCGTGATGGTGTGATTTCTTTATATTTGGCTGGAAAACCACAAGTGGCTATCGTTAGAGCACTTCAGCATTTAAATGTGAATAAATATTTTGTGTCTCGTACCATCGCCCGTTACCGCGATACTGGTAGCATAGCCCGACGCAATATCAGCAGAAATGGTTCGAATAGTAAAGAAGCGAATTGATCGAAACCCGCTTCGCAGTAGCCGAAAAAAATGGCTAGTGAGCTGAACATATCGCAATATTCCATTCGGCAAATATTGAAAAATAAGCTCGGGGTAAAGCCATTGAAATTCCGAATTTGGTTTTCTCCGTTTCCGATAAGAAAACATTCGTTGTCCAGCAGTTTGTAAACAACCAAAATGATGTTTACTAGCCAAAGGGGTCAGCTGTAAATGTGTACCTTCGGTTAGCCACCAGAAATCAAGCGCCGGCCATGGTGATAATGTGGGCCGCCATAACAGCCGATGGTCGCTCTGTTCCGCTCATATTAGTCGACCGTGGCATCAGAATAAATGCCGAATATTATTTCGAAAATATTCTGGAGGGTGTATTAAAGCCTTGGGCATGCAAACATTTTGGCCGCAGAACCAAGGTTCCAACCGAAGAATGGTTACAAAATGAGGTTCCTCGCTTTATTTCTAGCACGCAATGGCCCCCAAAATCTCCAGATACCAGTCCGTTGGACTCCTGTGTCTGGAGTATTTTGGAAAGCAAGGTTGTGACTAAAACATACCAAAGTGTCGATCACCTCAAGCAAACGCTTCACCGGGAATAACGGCCAAAAATACCGCAGAACAACATTCGGGCAGCGTTTGACGGTTTCATTGGTCGTTTGAAGGCCATAATTCGTGCCAAAGGCGACCAATTCGAACAAATCCAAACTTATTCTAAAATTTGATGCTATTTCCGATATTTTCGCTTTCATTCAATAAAATTTAAAAATAAAAAATGTAAAATTTATTTGGGTTGCCTTTGTTGCAGTTTCTTAAATGCTATTGCTTCTGAATTTTGCAAAAATACAAATGAATAGATTTCTTGTATGTATTACAGCTGATCACTCAATACCCGAAAAATATGCCACGTTTTCCTGTATCTTTATTTTATGATTTTAGGAAACGACCATAAAATATCTCCAGTCCATTAAAATTTGCCCCCCTTATTCCAAAGGAAAAAAAAATAGAAAACAAGTGCATAGAATTCTTGAATATATCGCCTAAAAGTATGCCACGTTTTCTTGTCCTTATATTTTATGATTTTGAAAATTGTATCTATTTTAAGCATTCTCCAGGGACCACTATAAAATATCTCCAGTCCATTAAAACTTGTCCACATTTATTGCGAAAACTTTTCATTGCAACTCTACTCCCATACAACCGCCTGAAAATAGGCAATCATTTTTGATTGCTCACATTTGTTCACAATAATGCTCAAAGAAATACAATTTATTTCCTACAATTTCAACACTCAATACAATGTATTTTGAAAATTCGTGAGACAATAATCATAAACATTAAAAAGCTGCCCAAAAACACAATACTACATCACAAAATAAATACTTGAACAGGGAAATAAAATGCTGCCAACATTAAAGTCCAATATTCTGGCCGAAATTTCTCACGTTTCTTAGATGTTACCATTTTCATTTTATTGCATCTGTTGTAATCAATATTAAGAGAGAGAAAACGAAAAACAAAAAATAATCGACTGTAATCAAATGTTATGTGTGATTGCGAAGAAAAACGGGGAGAAAATTTTGTGTAAATGGTTTTGATAATAAATACATGGCGTGGGGTGGCAATTGCTTGGTTCTGGTGTCTATCTTCAGGTATATGTGTATGTAATAAAATGAAATTTCTTTCTCATAAATATTTATTGGCCTAAAATTACGAAAAATATCAATAATAAACCTTAGGCACTATAGTGAGTGGAGTGTTGGCCATAATGCCGGGCATAATGGGAAACAAATGTGTAGCCGTTTTATTCCCTAGACACCATCACCACCACCACTGCGAGAAGTGTGTAAATAGCAATCAAAATTTGTAATAACATAATGAAATTAACAGGAAATTAATTTTGAATAAATTGAGGGGCGAAGCATTAGCAAAAAAAGGTAGAAAATATAATAAATGTAGAAAATGAAGCTTATTTTCAATGAATGGTGCATACTTTTAGGCATGCGATTGAAAACCCGTAACACGACATTCAAAGATTTTTTGTTTTTTGTGAATTTAACTCAGCTGGCTACACCAAATTGTTAAGTGAGAACGCTTTTTTATTTAAATTGTTGTAATTTCATGTATATTTTCCAATCCATGGAGAATTGAAAAGTCTTTAAGAAAATGATCAAACTATGTTGGTCGAATGGTTTGTTATAAAGATATTTGTAAAATTATACTCGATTTTTAAATTTACTTTGTTCTAAATCCATATGGACCGTGGGACTTTTTAGTAAGGGTCGTTAGAGTGAAACTAGATTATAAAATATGATCAAGACCCTTACAATAACCAGGGTGTTTTTTTAAGCCCGACCGAACTTCAAATTGTAAAAAATAACCCAAAAAATTAAGTTTAAATCAAATTTTTTTTTTTTATTCGGAAGATTAATACGTGACATTAACATTTGAAACTGATTTCGGGCATATGGGCACGGCGAACTGTATTCTGCACGTCCAAATTTTGGCCACTTTTTCGAGCACGGCTGGCCGTATGTCACCATAACACGAACAATGCTGACCTCCAAGGCGTCAATTGTTGCTGGTTTGTCAGCATAAAACAGTGACTTCACGTAGCCCCACAGAAAATAATCGAGAGGTGTAAAATCGCACGACCTTGGAGGCCAATTGACAGGTCCACTTCTCGAAATTAGCATATCGCCAAATTTCACATCTCCTCCGGATCAATGTCATCCATATTTCTACACAAAAAATCATTGATCATGGTGCGGTAACGATCCCCACTGACCGTAGAGCGAGCTCCGGCCTCATTTTTGAAGAAATAAGGTCCGATGATGCCACCAGCGTGAAAACCGCACCATACGGTGCATTTTTCTGGATGTAATGGAGTCTGTAGAGTCTCTTGTGGATTGGTCTCACTCCATATGCGGCAATTTTGCTTTTTACAATTTAAAGCTCTATCTAGCTTAAAAAAACACCCCATATTTCTTATATTTGGCTGCAAAACCACAAGTGGCTATCGTTAGAGCTCTACAGCATTTAAATGTGAATGAATCTTTTGTGTCTCGTAACATTGCTCGTTACCGTGATACTGGTAGCGTAGCCCCCGAGGTCAAGGAAGTGGACGGAAGAAAACAGCAACATCAACAGAAATGGTTCGAAAAGTAAAAAAACGACTTGATCGAAACCCGCGTCGCAGTGGCCGAAAAATGGCTCATGAGCTGAACATATCGCAATGTTCCATTCGGCAAATATTGAAATTTTGAGCTCGGGGTAAAGCCATTGAAATTCCAAAAAGTGCAAGAACTTACACCGCAACAGAAAGAAAATAGACACAAAAGAGCTAAAGAGTTGCTTCGCTTGGCCGAAAGTGATGAACTGCTAAATTTTATTTTTTCCGATGAGAAAACAGTCGTTGTCCAGCAGTTTGTAAACAAACAAAATGACCTTGTTTTCTTTCCAAAGAGGTCAGCTGAAAATGTGCACCTTCGGTTGGCCACCAGAACTCAAGCGCCGGCCATGGTGATGGAGTGGGCCGCCATAACAGCCAATGGTCGCTCTCTGCTCGTATTAATCGACCGTGGCATCAGAATAAATGCCGAATATTATGGCGAAAATATTCTGGAGGGTGTAGTAAAGCCTTGGGCACGCAGACCTTGGACATTCCAACAGGACTCAGCACGCGCCAGCCAAGAATGGTTACAAAATGAGGTTTCTCGGTTCATTCACAGCAAACAATGGACACCAAAAATCCAAAAATCTGGAGTAATTGAAAAGCAAGTTTGACACTAAAAAATACCAAAATGTCGATCGCCTCAAGCAAGCGCTTCGCCGGGAATGGGCCAAAATACCACAGAGCAACATTCGGGCACCGTGTGACGGTTTCATTGGCCGCTGGAAGGACATTTTTTTCTTTCAAGCAAGCGCGTTGCCGGGAATGGTCCAAAATACCACAGAGCAACATTTGGGCAGCGTGGGACGGTTTCATTGGCCGTTTGAAGGAAATTTTTTTCTTTCAAGCAAGTGCTTCACCGGGAATGATTCAAAATACCACAGAGCAATTTTCTTTAGCCGTTTGAAGCACATTTTTTGCTTTCATTCAATTAAATTAAAAAATAATAAAAATTATGGCGATCGACTTTGTTGCAGTTTTTTTATCTCACCCTGTATCTGCTAATATTATACCAAATGGTACAATTTTCGAAGTTTAGCACCATTTTAGAACATTCCTTAACCTTATCGTCGGAATTTCCAAAAAACCCTTCGATACAAACACCTTGCACTCCCTTAATGACTCTCATTCTAAATTTCAGACCATTCCGTTTGTCCAGTACAAAGTGTTCAATTTTTCGTACATTTCAGTACTTTTCGTACCCTACTAGTACGAATTTCCAAAAACCAAGAGTTATAGCACGCCTTCGCACCATGACTGGCTATTTTCAAAATTCCAACTTCAGCCGTTTCGACTTTTATAAATAGATTGCATTTCTTTTAAATTGCATATTGTTGGAAACGCCTAAAAGAATGCTATAATAATGCAAAATGTTTGCAAACGATTGCATTTTTGTGTTATGTGGTCTGAATTTATTATTAATTTTAAGAATTTCTTTTGAATCAAAAATTTTCCAATTCAAATAAATGCTATTTTGAGGCGATAAGGTATACATGACAGGTTCTTATTTTAACTACTTATTTAATTAGAAATACTAACCTATTCCTAAAAAAAATCCATTATGTTCACTTTTGAATTCACTCAAATCCTAAGTGGATAATATGAACGTGTGACACATATCCAAACTATAGCTCGAATATAACTTACTCTATATTTACTGTAAACTCCCCCACCCAAACCCAATCTAAAATACAGCCAAAAAGACCATAAGAAATTGAATCGGCAAAGCCAACAAAGGACAATATAAGTGGGGATTGAAGTTGAAACTGCAAACCCAAGGCAATTGCAGCAAAACCAGCAACAAAAACTCGGTCAACAACAAGGTTAAGGTTAAGTTTTTAATTAAAAACAAAACAACACAAACACACACACACACAACAGAACCAACACAAGCACATAAAAATAAATTGCAATTGCTCTGTGGCCAAGCAGCAACGACAACGAAAATTATAGGATTTTAGAAATCCTTTTCACTTGAGATTAAACTACTACAGTAGTAGTAGTAGTGGCAAATATAACAAAAACAACAAGACGAACAACAACTACGATGAGCTTAACAACAATTATTTTTGTTGTGCAGTCTTGCCACTGGTTAAGGGAGTGTAGTTTAATACAGTATACTTTTAGGCTCAACAGCTAAATGTAGGCGCGTGAACACAAGCACACACAGTTGACATGGCCTGAGGCCCTGACATGAAAGCAGGTTAACACACTGGGAGGCAAAACGAAAGCGAAATAAACTACAACTACAACAACTAGACCCATAAGAATGCCAGTTGGTTCTTCTTCGTCGATGTAGTTGTTTTTTCTTGGAGATTATTGTCGTGTGTGTGTTACGTTTTGTTGCCTCGTTAAAATCGGTATTTTTGTTGGTGTTGGTGAAGAACTGCAACAATAACAACTCCCTTATTTCATGCACAAACATGCTAGGGACTTACTCATTTGTAAAGAAGATATGTCGGCACACTTTTTGCTTTTTCTTTTTTTTTTACGATGCCGCGCTGTGTCATGCATTCGAGTAGGTTTTTCGCAATTGACGTTGTTTTATTAAATATTTACTAAGAGAATGAAATAAGAGGTGAAGAGATTTTTTTTCTTTAAGGAATTGCAGTTGTGAAGGTTGTTCTACTGTGGGGCTGGCAAAATAGAGAGGATAAAAATATGACTTTTAAGAACAATATAAGACTACCTTAAAGCCACAAGGTCTTCTAGAAGAAAATCTCTAGGTCTTCTAGAAGACGACCTTTAGGTTTTCTAGAAGAAGACCCTTTTAGGAATTCTATAGGAAGACCTCTAGATCTTCCATGAGAAGACCTCTAGGTTTTCCATGAGAAGACCTTCTGGTATTCTATAAGAAGACCCTCTAGTATTGTATTAGAAGAAGGGCTTCTGGAATTCTATAAGAAGAACCTTTGGTATTCTATTATAAGAAGGTCTTCCGGTCCTCCAGAAGAGGATTTTCTGGTCTCCTGTAAAAGACCTTCTGGTCTGATAAAAAATACATTCTGTTCTTTTATGAAAAGACCTTCTGGTCTTCTATGAAAATACGTTCTGTTGTTTTATGAGAAAACATTCTGGTCTTCTATGAGAAGACCTCTTCTGGTCTTCTATGAGAAGATCTCTTCTGGTCTTCTATGAGAAGACCTCTTCTGGTCTTCTATGAGAAGACCTCTTCTGGTCTTCTATGAGAAGACCTCTTCTGGTCTTCTATGAGAAGACCTCTTCTGGTCTTCTATAAGAAGACCTTTTTCTGGTCTTCTATAAGAAGACCTTTTCTGGTCTTCTATGAGAAGACCTCTTCTGGTCTTCTATAAGAAGACCTTTTCTGGTCTTCTATAAGAAGACCTTTTTCTGGTCTTCTATAAGAAGACCTTTCTCTGGTCTTCTATAAGAAGACCTCTTCTGGTCTTCTAGAAGAAGACCTCTTCTGGTAATCTATAAGAACACCTCTTCTGGTCTTCTATGAGAAGACCTTCTGGTCTTCTATGAGAAGACCTTCTGGTCTTCTATGAGAAGACCTTCTGGTCTTCTATGAGAAGACCTTCTGGTCTTCTATGAGAAGACCTTCTGGTCTTCTATGAGAAGACCTTCTGGTCTTCTATAAGAAGACCTTCTGGTCTTCTATAAGAAGACCTCTTCTAGTCTTCTATAAGAAAACCTCTTCTGCTCTTTTATGAGAAGACCTCTTCTGGTCTTCTATAGGATGACCATCTGGTCTTATATAGGAAGACCTTCTGGTCTTTTATAGGATGACCTTCTGGTCTTCTATAGGATGACCTTCTGGTCTTCTTTAGGATGACCTTCTGGTCTTCTATGAGAAGACCTCTTCTGGTCTTTTATAAGAAGACCTTTTCTGGTCTTCTATAAGAAGACCTCTTCTGGTCTTCTATAAGAAGACCTCTTCTGGTATTCTATGAGAGGACCTTCTGGTCTTCTATGAGAAGACCTTTTGGTCTTCTATGAGAAAACCTTCTGGTCTTCTATAAGAAGACCTCTTCTGGTCTTCTATAAGAAGACCTCTTCTGGTCTTCTATAAGAAGACCTCTTCTGGTCTTCTATAAGAAGACCTCTTCTGGTCTTCTATAAGAACACCTTTTTCAGGTCTTCTATAAGAAGACATTTTCTGGTCTTCTATAAGAAGACCTCTTCTGGTCTTCTATAAGAAAACCTCTTCTGGTAATCTATAAGAACACCTCATCTGGTCTTCTATGAGAAGACCTTCTGGTCTTCTATAAGAAGACCTCTTCTGGTCTCCTATAAAAAGACCTCTTCTAGTCTTCTATAAGAAAACCTCTTCTGTTCTTCTATGAGAAGACCTCTTCTGGTCTTCTATAGGATGACCATCTGGTCTTATATAGGAAGACCTTCTGGTCTTCTATAGGATGACCTTCTGGTCTTCTATAGGATGACCTTCTGGTCTTCTTTAGGATGACCTTCTGGTCTTCTATAGGAAGACCTTCTGGTCTTCTATAAGAAGACCCTTTGGTCCTCTATAAGAAGACCCTTTGGTCTTCTATTAGTAGACAACTAGGACTTCTATAGAAAGACTTTTTATAAGAAGGCTTTACGTTTTTTTTAAAAAAGGCCTTTTGGCTTTTTAGGAGTTTCTTGTCTTCAATGAAGAAGCCTTCGTGTTTCTTCTTGAGAAAAAAATATTTCTTGTTTGAGTCTCTAATAACTTCCGCTCCCATTTTGAAAAGTATGTAAAATACTTTAAGTATATATTAAATTATTTAAAATTAGAAATAACAATATTTCCTAATCAAAAACTTTTTAAAGTGCCCAAAAATATGCAATAAAAATTCTTTTGAATTTATTTTACAATTGAACATAGGCCACAATAAAAATGTAGACAAATTGTAATACTACAAACCCCACCACTACCATCACCCAGCCCACTGTCCGTTGTCATCTGCTGTAACATTTGCTTGCTGATATTTAATTTTCTTTTTGTGTTCAACTCCTAAAAGTATGTCATTAAATTCTTGTTATGCTCGTTTTCTTTATTTTCCATTTCATTATTTTTATTATTATTATTTTCGTTGTTATTTCTGTTGTTGGTTTTTCCACCATTTGTTATAGTTACTGGTTTGTAGAGCAGAGTTCTGCTGCCGTTTATAAATTTACACTCTGAGTATTTATTTTGATACAAAAAAATTACGACACACCAATACAAAGGCGTTTATATGTGTGTAAGTGTATGGACGTGCGTTCCAGCATATATCTTGGTGGTTTGTGTCATTTAATATAATTCCGGTTTTTTTTTTGTGCTGACTGTTGTTGTTTCCTTGTTCGTTGGCCAGGCGAGAGCAAATTTGTGACGCTGCCTCTGCTTGCCGGGGAGAGTTTATGTTGCAGCATTGTATGTTGATGATGCCTCGCTGCTGCTGCAACACCGCATTAAAGTATGGGCCAAAGTTAATGGTTTGGAAGTGCAAGAAATATGTGAAATGTTACTCTTTTGTTGTGTGAGTTTTTCTGTTTCCTTTTTACACCCCAACACAGCGGGTAATGGGGATAATAGTTCCATAAAATTTCCACCCATCATCACCGTCACCATCATTGTGTGGCGGAACTTTACTCGCCCAGCAACGATGTTACAACATCATTCACAGCACCCCAAAACTGCAGTGTGCCTCGGAGATTCATTACAATAAGTTTATGTGTGTGTGTAGTTTCTTCTCCTTCTTGCTTGGCTTTTTTCGCTCTCTCCATTATTTTTTCTGCCGCAGTGACCTTCACAGCATGATGCAGTGCTACTGACTGCATCATGTTGCAATAAAAATCCAAAGCCATGTCTTTAATGGATTTGGTGTGTATTTGTGTGTGTGTGTGAACGAATTGTTTGTTCGAAGTGAAGTTAAAGAATTGAAAGAAGATATTTCACAAAAAATGATGGTAAGGTAAAAATAAATTTTAAAAAGCGAAAATAATTTTGAAATTTAAGAAGTCTAAGATATGGTAGAGGGCCATAGAGAGATTTCTTGAAAAATTGTACAAAATTCCTAGAGATCTGAAAATACTAAATTTCTTCTCTACCCTAGAGCCTTAACCTGCGAATTTTTAAGACCTTGTTTAAGAATTCTTATGTCTTCTTATTCTTAGATGTCTTTAAATCGTGGATTTTTTAAGATCCTTTTATAATTCCTTAAAGTTCATAAATCAGGGTTGCGTTTGGTCCATAAAATAGTTTTTTTAATTTTTTAAGCAATTTTTAGGACTATTTCAAAAGGTCCATAAATCGTGGATTTTGGAAGAATTTTTCAAAACTCCGTGAAGTCCATTAATTGTGATATGCTTAACAAATTTTCACAACTGAAGTTCATAAATCTTGGAATTATAAAATAATTCTTCCAACATTTTAAAACAACAACGTGCAACAATTTTGTAGACTACTTTGCGTTTTGAGCCATTTTTAACTAGTCTCTAAAAAAATCAAGTCTTGCATCCTCAAAATTAACATGGGGCATTTCATTCGACCCTTTTTAAAGAAGACGCCCTTATGACTTTAAGTTGTGGTTTTGTAGAGATATTAACGTTTGTTTGAAATTAACTTTTGGGTGCTTTAATCCTTCAATCTCAGATTATTAAAACAATATTAAGTCACCCACCTTAAGGTGGTCCAATCGTAGATTAAAAAATATTCAACACTTCTAAAGGCCATTCAAGTGGGACTTTACAGAATTTTTTCAATACTGCCTAAGGTCCCAAAATTTAATTTTTTTCAGAGCCTTCAATACAAATTATTTCAGCACACTCTGAGAATCTTAAATCGTGGGGTTTTACAGTTTTTTCAGGACTGCCTAAGACCCTGAAATTGTAAATTTTTCAGAGCCTTCAATTGTGGATTTTCTAACGATTTTTCCGGATTCCATTAGAGTTTAAATAGGGCATTTTTAGAGAATTCAATCGTAGATTTTCTATGGATTTTCGGGGCTCTCATTAGAGGATTATTAAAGACATGGCCCTTACATTGCCTCAAATCGTGGATTTTTTAACGAGGCAGTGCTTAAGCTTTAGGTCTTTAAACTTTAAATTTTTCAATTGTAGATTTTCTAAAGGTTTTTTCATTAGAGCCCTCAATCGGGGATTTTCAGAGCATTCAACTTTGGTCTTTGTTAATGACTCCCTTGGGACCTTAAATTGTGAAGGCTCCCTAAGAGAGACAAATCGTAGCTTTTACAGGTCCTTTAATGTTGCGGTTGTGGATTTTTTATGACCTTCAATTGTGGGTTTTTAAATCGTATTATTTTAAGAGTCTTCAGTCCTCGATTTTCTGAGATATATTTTGAAGACGCTTCTTAACTGATTCTAGTCTTAAAGGTTTATTTGCGACTTTGAAAAATTAGTGGCTTCAAATTGTACTTTTTTACGAGTTTTTAGAGTTGGTCCATGGCCTTAAATGGTGGATTTCCTACTAATTTCGTGAGGTTTGCATCATGGCCCTAAAACCTGAATTTTTAAGGATTATTTAAAGTTTTTCCCATGGTCTGAAAAAGAATTTGTAATGACCTTAAATTTAAAGATTTTTAGAGATTTTTTTACACGTCCTCTTTGAGGCTGTCTCGTGGGTTCCTTTAATATAATTTTTTGATTTTCTTAAGCCCAGGAAGGCGCGACATCGGAACTTTCAGGCCCCTAATGGTGAATTAAAAATTTTAAAAAATTTGGTGTTAAAAAATTATGAAGAATATTTCAGAACCTTAGTTATGAATTTAAATAATAATAATAATAATAATAATAATAATAATAATAATAATAATAATAATAATAATAATAATAATAATAAAAATAATAATAATAATAATAATAAAAAAAAGTAATAATAATGATAATAATAATAATAATAATAATAATAATAATAATAATAATAATAATAATAATAATAATAATAATAATAATAATAATAATAATAATAATAATAATAATAATAATAATAATAATAATAATAATAATAATAATAATAATAATAATAATAATAATATAATAATAATAATAATAATAATAATAATAATAATAATAATAATAATAATAATATAATAATAATAATATAATAATAATAATAATAATAATAATAATAATAATAATAATAATAATAATAATAATAATAATAATAATAATAATAATAATATAATAATAATAATAATAATAATAATAATAATAATAATAATAATAATAATAATAAGTTAAAATATGTTTCGTGGACTTGATAAGTCTGGGCCATAAAACCGACAAAACTTCTGTAAGACTTCCTCTATGATGCTTCTTCGTGGATGAGGTTAGTCTGACCCTCAGGCCTAATTTATGACCATAAGTCGTGGATGTGGCCAGTCTGGGAAGACTCTTTTATGGCCTCGTTTATGGTCCTAAATATCTGACTGTTGTCTGGAAGTTACATCTTTCCAGTCTAACTTAGTTATTCCCTTATGACCCCAAATACTGGCATATATTTTAAAAGTTCATCATATTGTTACACCCCTTCCCTTAACCAAACAAAAATATTTATTCAATTTAATTAAGCATTTACATAAGGCAAAGGAAACATATTACATTTTCAAACTAATTTTCCCAAAAATTTCCAATGAATCAAAATATTAATTAAAATATTGAGGCAATAATTTATAGAAAACTTAACAAAGATTCTCTTTTACAACCTTGTTGAAAAATATTCATATTGCCCTACAAAACAAAAACTCCCTGAAAACAGGCAACATTGTATTTTTGTTTTTCTTGTAATATTTTTAAATTATCATAGTCAGCAAGCATATAAAATATAAATCATTTTTTCCATACTTGAATAGAATAGAAACTTTTTCATATTTTCTAAAACAAAAATATTTCTATCTACAACCACTACAACAACAATAAATAATAATGGAGAACATTTTCGTTACGGTCAATGGGAGGAGTTCGTTTTTTAAATGAAAAAAAAAAAAAATATATGTAGAACAGCAAAAACAACAATATTAATATGCTGATGTTGTACAGACGGTAATAAAGTATTCCGAAAACATGTATAGGAAATATTAAAGCAAAATAGATGAAGAAGAAAAAAAAAACAAAAAAGCGAACATTCACTAATGGACAGGGAGTTTGAAACATGAAATGTTATGAATAAAGAATCCTTGAAGAGAGAGCCAAACAGGCGAAAAAAAATCACAGCAACGTGTTTTGGCATTTTAATTTGGTTAGCATCATCGTCGCCATCCTCCGTCAGCTCCGTCGATGGACGACCAAGACGACGAGGTCATGTTGAGCATGTAAAAACAAAATCAACGCCAATGAAAGCACAAATTACATTCTGCTGATATTTTCTATCTTTTCCTATGCCATTAAAGATTACCCGGTGAAGGGCGAGCAAACGAAAAAATGTGGGCATCAACCCCCACCCCTATGGCAAAGATAAAATCGTCGAATAGAAAATCAAATGGTCACAAACCAATATTCCAAAATACAATTTTCTTCTTCCAGGATATGAGATTGGTCAAGCGAGGGATAAACCAACACTAACGGAAGTCCTTTTAGCTTAAATCCCAAAATAAAACGAAAAGAGAATAGACCAAAAGAAAAAAAAAAAAAACAGGAATGTTGTAATCTCAGTTCAAATCGAATATGTATTAAGAAAAGACAAAAAAAAGCAACAACAACAGCGATGGAAACAAATGCCATAATAACATCAAAATTTGTTCTACAAAGTGATTGTTTTCTGTGCTAGGGATTTTCTTCCGTCATGGAAACTGTGATTTGAGGCAGGGAAAATTGATGATAAAAATAGGTAACGAAATCCAAAAAAAAAGTTCTTTTATGGGTTATTTTTATAATAATAAGGAACCATGGAGACGAAATACTTAGAAGTTTTTAAAAGAAAATTGGAGGGGGTCAACGCTATGATCGAGAAACCAAAAATAGTCCTATATTATAAAAAAGATTCCTAGGTGCCTATAAAATATGAATATTTAAAATACGATTTCAAGTCTCAATTAAATACCTAAAAACGTTGATTTTTAAAGAATTATTCAAGAATACCCAAAAGTAATAAAATTCTGGATTTTTTAACGATTTTCTCAAGACCCAAAAGAATGATGCCCTAAGAGATTTAATTAAAAAATTCAAGGTTCGTTTAAGTCCTTGGACAGCAGTTTTTAAAATACGAGCAATTTTTCAAGACTATATTGAGACCAAATATCATGGTTTTTAAAATCTCCTATATTTATCTAAAAAATGGAATTTTTGAATATTTCTGAAATGCAAAATCGTTTACTTTTTAAATTTTTCAAGACTATCTTGAGACCAAATATCGAGGTTTTCAAAATCTCTCCTCAAATAAAAAAAAGTTGTTTTTTACTATTTCTGAAAACCAAAATCGTATTCTTTTTAAACATTAAAAAAAAACTAAGAAAGAAGCCAAATTTTGATTTTTTTTACATTTTTTAAAGCCTCCCAAGATTCAGTCCGAAATTGGTAACTTTTAACGATTCTTATTGGGACAAAAATCGAGGAGATTTTAACGATTTTTAACTACTCCCATAAGGCCCAAAATATTGGACTTTTTAAATATTTTCATAGAAAAACTTAGATTTTTTCTTAAAGTTTTTTAAAGACTTCTATAGGGACTGAATGAATGCACGATGCATTATTCAATATTTTTTTAAGATCATCGATTTCTTAAATATTTTCAAACATTTCTATAAAAGCCTAACTTGTGGGGACATAAATCATTTTTTTGTTGTTTTTATTTCAAGATATTTTGTTGTTTTGTTGTTGGTCAGGCTTAATCTCATTTTTGTTGTTCTTATAAAAACAATGTTTGTTTATTAGTGGAGAACGATGGTTATGTTTGCCAGGCGGTAAGGCAGGGAATACCTAGGTTTTTTTTTTTAAATGTGCTCCTCAAGGGTTATAATCCCGGAGTTTTAAGAACTATTAAGATTTTTAAAGACTCTTGTAGGGATCTAAATCGTGAATTAAAAAAATAAATAAATTGAAGTCTCATGTGTAATAAACCTCCTAGAAGAAGTTAAAGGGACCAAAATCTTTCAAAGACTTTTTGCGACAAATATTGTAAAGGCCCCAAATATTTGTAAAGAAAGATTTTCTAAGACACTATAGTTGCTTAAATTTTGGAGTTTTTGAACATAATTTTCAGACCCCTATAGTGACTGAAATCTTGAGTATTTCACATATTTTTGAAGACGCATATCGGAAACTAATTTGTGGATTTTTTAAATATTTTCAAGAAATACGTGGTTTTTTTAAGGGTTTGGAGTTTCGCAAAGTTTTATATACTCCAAAGATCATTAAAAACTCCTAAAGGGACCAAAAGCGTGAATTTTTAAAAGATTTTTAGGACCTTTTTGGGGACTGATTTTTTAAGAATTTTCAAGGTCTCTTATAGGAACCTAAGTCGTAAATTTTATCGTGGATATTTAAAGGATTTTTTGGTTTTTGTAAGGTTTTTTTAGGAACTTAAATCGTAGATTTGCCTTTAGAGATTGATAAATCGTGGATATTTTGAAGATTTTCAAACACACCTATAAGGAATTAAAAGCTTTTCAAAAGATTTCTACAAGGACTGAAATCTGTTTTTTGAAGACTCTTATAGGAAAGAAAATTACGATTTTTTTAAGATTTTAACGACTCCTATAAGGACTAATATCGTGTATCATTTAAATGATTTTTTAAGAGTGCTACAAAGGCCATAATATCGAAAATGTTTTGCAAAAAAAGTATCTTAAAACTCGTTTATGATCTAAAATTGAACAGTTTTTTTAAGAACCCTTCAAATTCTATTCTAAGAACTAAAATCAAAAAGTTGTAAGATTTTTTAAGGATATTTACATTTAAGAACCCTATAAAGGTCCGATATATTAAAAGTGTAAGATATTAATTCACGACTCCTCCTTTTGTGGACATCGCTCCTTTAATGCGGATCTATTAAAGGTATTTTCTAAATTCCCTTTAGGCCCCACATCGTCGACTTTTTAAATAAATTTTAAAAATACTTCCTTAGAACCTTTCACTATGGATTTGATATGTTGCTATATAGACCCAAATGATTTCCAGATTTCATAATTTTCCAAAACACATTTGGGGCCATAAAACATGGCATTCTGGGGAACTTCTTAAAAAATGATGAGGCCATCTATTATACATACGCACCCTCTGAAAATTTTTCATAAAAATGGGAAGTAGTGGCTTTTTAAATATCAGTCCCAAAATGAAACTGAAGAAGATAACGTATTGCCTCGTTAAAGCTATCTATATGTCAATAGTGATCTTGACTTCTATGGTCATTTCTTACCAGGAAAATTGAAAGAGTATTATGAGGCTCTCACACACCTTTATGAGCAGTCTTTTTCGTTTTCTCGGAAAATGAAAACTTTTTGGTCTTCTGTAGGAAAATCAATCGGTTCTTTTATATGAAGTAATGAAAATTCACAGAATGGAAAGCAGGTATTGTCTTTGAAGAAAAAGCCATCTATATTTCAATATTAATATTATATATTTATTTAGCTATATTCTGAGGTCATTTTGACTTCTTCGACAGAAAACCTCTTGGTCTTGTAGGGGAAACCGTTTCTGTTGTCTCTATGGAAAGTGAGCTTGTGAAAAACGCCATCTATATTTAAATAATGGAATGGAATTTTATGGGCATATAAGATACCTTAACGAGTGAAATGACAGGAATATTCTGTGAAAGTTAAATTATGGTATGAAAAGACTGTTTTATTTTCTGTGAAAAACTTGTCAGCATTCTGGGAAATAGATCTTTAAGTTGTCTCAGGAAAATTTTGGAGAATTCGTCTCTAGATCCTTCGGAAAGGATCTTTTGGTCATCTGTTAGAAAATGTTAAGTATTCTAATGGGAATTGAAGAAAACGGTGTTTTTCAAATTTCTGCCGATATGGAACTAAAGTTGACATTGTATGGTATATATGGCAAACGCCACCTATATTTCAATGTTAAAAATTTATCTTTGCATACCTTAAGGATTAAAATAAACAAAGGAATATTTAACAGCACTCAAATTCTCTATGAGAAGTCTTTGTGTTCTGTAAAAAAGAAGACCTTCACGAAGTGTTCAATTCTTCAATTAGAAAGCGTTGTGGCCTTCTATATAAAAACCTGAACTTCATATCTTGTCTTATATAAAAAGGACCTCTTTTCTCCCGTGAGCATAAGTTCTGGTCTTCAACGAGAAAACTTTGTCGTATTCTATGAATAAAGGATTGCGGTCTCCTATAACAATAGTTTAAGGAAAGCTTTTTGATCTTCTATGGAAAATATTTTTGGACACATTCTATGCGATATTTTATGGGAGGAAATACGGGACTCTTCAAAAGGCCATGCAGAATTTTATAAAGCAAAACTATGGCCATTTGTGGTCAAAAGACCATATTAGCTTCCAGAGGAAAGCTAGCTTAACAAGTTAATATTTTTTCTATTCACCCATTTATCCATTCAACCTATTCCCAATTTTCTTTCTCCACCTTACACCACTGTTCCCCCACTTTGGCCATATTTACCGAAATCCTTAAGTATTTCGGCTATCTCGACAATCACCGAAAAACTCAATCGAATTCCATACACATATATGTGCGACTATGTATATCGAAATTGAAATCATTGTCAGTTAGATTGGTGGATGGTTGGCTGACTGGCTGGGTGGCTTGTTGCTGTCATATTACTTACTATGTGTTTGTCTTTTTTTTCTTGTTGGTATAATCTTTAGCAGAATTAAATGTATTTTTTCGTTTTTCTTTCGCCGTCTCTATCTCAATTCCATTTATATTTGTATCGACATCGATAAGCATTCAGGCATAGCATTGATTTTCATTTACATCATTTATTTATGTTGTTCTATTCCAAAGATAGATTCTCAATGAAATTGAAGCATTTGGATTCGTAATGTAAAACAAATAAATGATAATCAGGGTGGGGTGGGGTGTAGGTGAAGTTTTTGAATTTAAGATAACAAATATCGAAGAAGAATAGTCACAAAAAAAAAAACTTTAAAATGTCGAAAGATTTATGAAAAACATTTGTAATGTTTCATTGAAATTTTAAGAAAATCAGTTACTCTTTGATTAAAAATGACATAGGGTAAGTGTGCCTAAGTTCGGCATGTCCCAGTAGTCGGTACTTTTTATTTTTAAGGCCAAATAAATGAAACTATTATAACTAAATATTTTTTGTTTATTTCAAATATATTGTCAGCTATCTTTGTGTACAATTTCGCTAAGAAAATATGATTTATTCTAATAAACATTGAATTTTTGTCTCTGAAGGTCCTAAACAATCCATATTTTTAAGAAAAGTACAAAAAAGAGGTCGAGTCAGTTTAACTAAACAAAATATTATATTTTTAAGAATTAATTTATTATTAAAACAAAACAAAAATAAACTAAATATTATATAAAATATTATATTTTAATGAATTAATTTATTATTATTAATAATGTTGGAACATGCCATACCAACAATTGGCAAGTGGTGCCGACTACTGGCAAAAAAGCATTGTTTTAATAAAACTACAAATTTATGAAATTTAATAAAAAGATATAATAACTTTATTTATTATTGCAAAACTAAACAAAATTTCGCATCTGAATAAATTAACTTTGTAATAATTGAAAAGTTCGACTCAGAATGGTGAGCGATTAAAAACGCGAAAATCCTAAAAGTGCCGACTACTGGTACACTTACCCTATATTAATTATGTGGCAATGAAAATTGCGACAGTGGACAATTTCCTTATATGACATAAAGAGCGCCATCTATACTTCAATTTTAATATTAATAAAAAAACATGACTAGAATAACTTATTAGTGTTGTGGAAACCATAGTTTCATTTTGTGAAATTGACATTATTAATTGGAAATGGTATTTGCAGCTGAGGAAAATATTTTTATTATAAGAAGCGCCATCTCTACTTCAGTTATTATATTGGACACAAGGAAACTAATTTATGTTGCAACAATCTATGAAATCACTGCCTGGTCGAGAGAGTTTTATCTTCAATATTTTCAAGCTGGAAAATCGGAGACTTCCCATTACAAACCATTGTAGTATTTTGCGTACAGAGGGTGCTGGTTGGCAGTTTAAAAAGTGCTATCCTTTTTAAAAATCTAAATGGTCGCATTAGAAAACATGGATAGAATGATTTTCCAGATTTTATGGCCGGCAAGAATTTATTTGGCAAACGATAATATTTTTTTATTCATTTTGTGGAACTAAAATGCTATGAAAACTGTATTTTTATTATAAGGAGCGCCACCTATACCTTAATTTTAAAATTGGCACAAAGGGAAATAATTGATGTTTCGACAATCCAAGCAATCATTTTTTGGCCAGTAAGTTTTCCACTTCAATATTTTTAAGCTGGAATATATGAGTTTTCGCATTGCAAAATAGTGTGAGTTTTTTCATGTGAAGATGGCACAGGTTGTCAGTCTGAAAATTACTTTCGATTTTTAAATATGAAGATAGTCACATAAAAAATACAATGTGAGATTAAAAACTGCAACCAACTCCAGGCTGCTGTCATTTCTAAGCCACTCGCCCGACAGCTGTTAAAATTATTCCACTGACAGCTTATTATATTGCTTACAAGCGTACAACAGCATTTTGATGATAATTTTCCAGAAAAAAAGTTATTCGCGATGGAACTCAAGTGTGATATATTTATATTTGGCTTAAAAACCACAAGTGGCTATCGTTAGAGAACTCCAGCATTTAAATATGAATAAATCTTTTGTATCTCATATCATCGCTCATTACCCCGATACTGGTAGCGTAGCCCGACGTCATGAAAGTGGATGGAAGAAAACAGCAACATCAGCAGAAATGGTTCGAAAAGTAACGAAGCGCTTTGATCGAAACCCGCGTCGCAGTGGCCGAAAAATGGCTCAAGAGCTGAACATATCGCAATATTCCATTCGGTAAATATTGAAAAATGAGCTCGGGGTAAAGCCATTGAAATTCCAAAAAGTACAAGAACTTATACCGCAATAGAAAGAAAATAGACTCAAAAGAGCTAAAGAGTTGCTTCGCTTGGCCGAAAGTGGTGAACTGCCGAATTTGGTTTTCTCCGATGAGAAAACATTCGTTGTTTAGCGGTTTGTAAACAAAATGATCGTGTTTACTTGCCAAAGAGGTCAGCTGAAAATGTGCATCTTCGGTTGGCCACCAGAACTCAAGCCTCAAGCCGGCCATGGTGTGGGCCACCATAACAGCCAATGGCCGCTCGTATTAAGCGATCGTGGCATCAAAATAAATGCCGAATATTATTACGAAAATATTCTGGAGGGTGTATTAAAGCCTTGAGCGGGCACGCAAACATTTTGGCCTCAGACCTTGGACAATCGAGCATGACTCAGCACCATCGCACTCAGCAATGAGGTTCCTCGCTTCATTTACAGCGCACAATGGTCAACAGAATCTCCGGATACCAATCCGTTGGACCATTGTGTCTGGAGTCATTTGGAAAGCAAGGTTGGCACCAAAGTGTCGATCACCTCAAGCAAGCGCTTCGCCGGGAATGGACCAAAATACCTCAGAGCAACATTCGAACAGCGTGTGACTTCATTGGTCGTTTAAAGGCCATAATTCGTGCCAAAGCTGACCAGTTCGATCAAATCCAAACTTATTCTAAAATTTGAAGCTATTTCCGATATTTTTTGCTTTCATTCAAAAAAGTTAAAAAAAAATAAAAATGACGGCGTTTGACTTTGTTGCAGTTTTTTTCTCACCCCGTATACGGTCTCATTATAAAAATATGGGTAGAGTGATTTTCTAGATCTTATGCCAGGCAAGAAAATTTATGGCAAACGATATTTTTTTCATTCATTTTGTGGAACTGACATGCTATGAAACTGCTATAAGCAGCTTGGGGAAGTATTTGTTTATTATAAAAAGTGCCACCTATACTTAAATTTTCAAATTGGGCAAAAATAAATTGAAAAAATATAGCGACAATTTGTGCAGTCATTATTTGCCGGTGACTTATTTGAAACTGGCAGGAAATGCCACTGGATATACAAAATGTCATGTTATTAAGAGCGCCCCCTATATTTAAATTTTTATGTTGGGCGCCATACATTGCAGATAATTTTATTCAAAAGTATGAAATTCCCTGGCAATTTTATTTAATTTTTTTCTTATTTTGTTATTATAGTTTTGACATAGACCCTCGTAACTAACATGTACATTGATAAATTGCTCTCAAGCCTTGGCTTACACAAGTATTTGAATTCTCTCCCCTTACGGCAGCATCAACACAAAACTCCCTCCATTTTGACATTACGCCAAAATCGTCATAACAAATTGAAATTACAGATTATTTATTGATTTCCCTTTTTCTCTACATCTTCTTCATTTTATTTGTTATTACAATTTCTACTTTCATAATTTCCATAATATTTCTGACATCCAATAGATAAACGAATTGGTAAACGAAAAAGGAATTGTAAATAATAAATTGGTTTGAGTTGTTGGTTTTCTTTCTGTTTCTTCTTCTATTTTGTAATCCTCCTGCCAATGTGAGCTAGGAATTGTCACTTGGCGCTGAAATGTCGGCGGCGGTATGTTGGCAGCTTTACACACATACACACACAGTGAGTGTATGTGTGTTTTTGCGAGTGTGATAAATGTTGTATTTTTCACTAGAGATTTTCTAGCGATTAATAATTGACAACGTTTCGACGAAGTCAAAGTCATTTGTGAGCAATTTTTGTATAGCTGGGGTATTAAATGTTTGCTTTTTTTTTTTTTTTTTTAAAAAAGTTCCCATTAATGTTTGTTGAGATTCATTGGAAATTTTGTTTTGCAGCTAATGGTTTCTGGGAAAACAATGAAAGAGGATATATTGGGGGAAAATATTGTGGTAAACCTTGAATTGAATTTATGATTTAATAGAAAAAAAAAAAATCCCGTAAATATTCAAATTTTGGGTGTGAAAGAAGCTAAAATAGAATAGACATGGCTGTTTTAGACGAATTTCTAATCTCCCATTAAAAAATTGTGTATGAGAAGCGTTTTGCGCAAATGGTTGTCATTTGAAACCATCTTCCCTGAATAATGCATCTTGGATATATCAGCGCCATCTATATTTCAAGTTAATTTACTCGGTTTTAACAAATGTGTATCGAAATAACTAACCGTAGTCCACTTCGGTCCTCAAAAATGTGAGCTATATAAATTTTGGCAATAAAATACGGCTGACGAATGGCAGAAATGTTTTTGGTAGAGTTATATCAACGACATCTGTCCTTCAGTCCTAATAACTGGAACAATGAAAAATTTAGAAGCAGGTGACACTAAAAAAATGTTGATTTAATTTTGGAATCAGTTTCGGCGAAGAGCTGTGAGATGAGGCTAGGCTTCTTAAATTCGAAGAAGAAAGTCAAAACTATGCCTTGTATACCAAAATAACACTTTAAAAATCAGCTCACCGAGGAGGGATCTTAAAAAATGGAATGAATTTAAATTATGGGACAAATGTGCGACATAGAACTAGACATTTAACCTCTTGTCCATGAAAAGCAAAAATAACTGTGTGCATAAATACCTACTTCTGACGACATCTATACTTCAGAATAATAACATGAATTAAGAAAAGTTGACAAGCAATTTAATAATTGAAAGAAAATAAATGGAAATTTTATTTGAAAAACAGTTTTGGCACAGAGCTGCAAGATGAGGCTAGACTTTTTGAATTCGACAAAAATGTCAAAAATATCCTTTTAATTTTTATGTACTATAACAGCGACACTTTCATTTTAGTTTTAGTAGCCTGGTTGAGGAAAATAATTAACCAAATGGCTTCGGGTGATAAATCATCAAAGAGAGTATGAAGTTAAATTTAGGCAGGAAGATGGAAAACATAGCTTAATGCTGAATTTAGAGGTTCGGTTTAGACACCGGGATGTGTTAAAAGAATCACAAAAACGTCTTTGCATTATTTTATATGCCATCTATATTTCAGTTTTAAGAAGAGCTATTAAATTTAAACTTAATGTCAGTTTTAGTCAAAAATACTAAATAAAATTAGATTAGAACGGCGAACATTCTAAGTATAAATTATAGAAGTCTTTATAGCAAAGCCTAAGAAAAATTAACAACCAAGTGACAGTTAATAATTGACCAATTAAAATGGGAACTCGATATTTAATATGACGTTCTGTTTTGGCAAGAAGACAAGCTGGACTTTTGAATATTTGATTTCAATTTTTTAAATTAATTCTAAGATATGTTAACAACGAGTTGGTGCTTAAGGACATTTTCTTTGAGAGCAACTTTTGAAAGTAAGCGAGAAACAGTTTGGGCTCTCAAAAATTCGTCTCAAGAGATAGGGCTGGTTGATATTCATATTACAAATATCGCCATCTATACATCAGTTTCTAATGAACACCTAGGTGATAATAAATAATTTGCCATGGAAAGTGAGATCTAGATATTTAGTCTATTACCAAAATAAGTTGGATGTTTAAATATTTGACCAAGGATGACGTATCCACTTTTCCCCTGGTATTATTGAATGTTCCGACGCCATCTATGAATCAATTTTTATAATAAAAGTTAAGATATATTAACAACAAGGTGACGCTTGAACCACGGTCATATCAAAACGAAATTTATAAAAAAAGGAGAAGCTGTGTGGGCTCTCAAAATTGCGTCTTAAAAGATAGGACTGGATTTCGTAAAGTTCCACCACAAATGGCAAAAATTATTCTTGATCAATGTAATAAAAACATCATCTATATCTTATTTTTTATAAAAAGGCTTAAGAAAAATTAATAACCAAGTGACACTGAATATTTGGCCAAGAAAAGTAAGAATTCGATAATTAGCATGACGTTCACTCTCGAGACAAAAATACGCTGGACCTTTCAATATTTGCCCCTTTTAAGATTTGTTGTATTTGCTAAAAAAAGAGAAGACGCCATCTATGTATCAATTTATGTTTTCGAGCTTTGTCAAAATAACAACCAGGTGGCGCTTGAACAACGGACTGAAAGAGGAATTGGAATTTGGAAATTATTCTTAATTATAAAATTATTCTTAATTATGGACTTTAAAAAATGTGACTTTCATTACCTATCAAATATGGAGGATCGAAAACGCAGTACGAACTAGAATTATACGCTAAAGCCCAGCTTTGACTCAAAGAAGCTATGTAGTGCTGTTTCGGTAGAGTTTCGTTGGAGTATGGCAAGAAAAAATTTGATATTTGCAATATATCTTATTTTATAAATTATTAAAACGCCACCTATTCTTCCGCTTTTTAACAGGACTTGAGAAAAATTGACAACAAGGTGGCGCTTAATTTATCTTCAAGAAAAGTGAAATGCAAATATTTTGTATTACTGAGTTGTAAAAAATGCAAGATAGCGCTAGACTTTAAAAATTTACCCATGGATTGCAATAATATTTGTGGTATTATTGAAGATATTATTATTATTCTCTTATATGTTATAAGCAACGCCACCTATAATTCAGTTCTTACAAGGAGAGTAGAATACATGTGCAACTAGATGATACTTAAACAGCAGGTAAAAGAAATAGAAATCTTGATGGAAGAATTTCCATTTTATTAAATTAAGACGCCAAGACTATTTTCCAGAAACCCTTAAGAATGGCAAAAAACTACTTTACACTTTTGTATAAATTATTAAAAACGACATCTACAATTCAATTGCTTTATAAAAGGGTTTTCGAAGCATTAACAACCAGATGGCGCTGAATAAATGATCAAAGAACGTGTGACGTCAATATTTTGTAGTGATTAAATGTCCAGCACAGAATGCGAAATTGAATATTAGTCCAATAACAGCAAACACATTTTTGGAATTATTGAACACATTATTTTTTAATATAGTACAAGAAATGCCATCTGTACTTAAGTTTATACAAAAGGTTTTAACGAAGTCTCTGCGACTAGATGGCACTTAAACAATAGGCTAAACTAATCCCGAACTTGATATTTGGCTGAGAAATTCGGTACTGCACTTAGGCGAAAAAAATTAAGCATTGGTGGTTCCACATACTTCCTTAAGATACCCGAAAGCTAAGAAATTTAAAGATTTTGAGGCAGTTTAAGAAAATATATATTTCTTTATTTTTAATATTACATCACTTCTATTCAAAAATGCAAATATTTGTTCCTATATACAGCACTTTTTCCTTCTACACATTGCAGTTCTCTTCACATTCCTTTTCTTTAAACAAATCTATATTTATTCAAATTCTTTCTGAAAAAAAAAATAATAATAATTTGCTTGTTACTGACATGAAGATGTAGCACATATCTGCATTATATACTTATGAGATTTATTTTCATTCTTCCTCCTGCCTTTTCAAAGTTTACCATCTTAACTTTTTTTTTTCGATTGGAAAACTAACATCTACACCCAAAAATAACCCCGATTTATTTCTATACATACATGTATATCTAAAGCACTTCACACCACTGCAGCAATATCTAAGGATGTTTTTCTTCATTTCTTTTTTTTGGGAAGTATTGGAAAAAATATACGATTTTATACTTTGAATCAAAGTAAAGGAAACAAAATTGTGTCAATATTGTTGTGCAGCTTCAATTCAATTTGCTACCATTGCTACTTTCGTTTGTTATATAAACATGGGCGACGACAAAGCACAAATTTCTTCTTTTTTTGATGGCAGGGCAGAGAAAATTGTTGTGATTGAAATTAGATTGAAGAAGATATGCTGAGAAATTGATTTTATAAAAAGAGAAGAAGAAAATGAATAAATAACAGCAACATATGAAAAGAAAACTGGTGCATACTTCTGTAAGAAAGGGCACAGATATATATACAGGGTAGGATAAAAAAAACTGCAACCAACTTCAGACTGCTGTCATTTCTAAGCCACTCGTCCGACAGCTGTTAAAATTATTCCAGTGACAGCTCATTATATTGTTTACAGGCGTACAAAAGCATTTTGATGAGATTTTTCCAGAAAAAAAGTTATTCGTTATGGAATTCAAGCGTGATGGTGTGATTTCTTTATATTTGGCTGGGAAAACCACAAGTGGCTATTGTTAGAGCACTCCAGCATTTAAATGTGAATAAATCGTTTGGGTCTCGTATCATCGCTCGTTACCGTGATACTGGTAGCGTAGCCCGACGTCAAGGAAATAGACGGAAGTAATGGTTCGAAAAGTAAAGTAGCGACTTGATCGAAACCCGCATGGCAATGGCCGAAAAATGGCTCATGAGCTGAACATATCGCAATATTCCACTCGGCAAATATTGAAAAATGAGCTCGGGGAAAGTCATTGAAATTCCAAAAAGTCCAAGAACTTGCACCACAAAAGAAAGAGAATACACCCAAAAGAGCTAAAGAGTTACTTCACTTCGCCGAAAGTGAGCTCCCAAATTTGGTTTTCTCCGATGAGAAAACATTCGTTGTCCAGCAGTTTATAAAAAAAACAAAATGATCGCGTTTACTTGCCAAAGAGGTCAGCTGAAAATGTGCACCTTCGTTTAGCCATGGTGTGGGCCGCCATAATAGCCGATGGTCGCTCTCCGCTCGTATTAATCGATCGTGGCATCAGAATAAATGCCGAATATTATCGCGAAAATATCCTGGAGGGTTTATTAAAGCCTTGAGCGCACGCAAACATTTTGGCCGCAGACCTGGGATATTCCAACAGGACTCAGCGCCATCGCACTCAGCTCGAGCCACCCAAAAATGTTTACATAATGAGGTTCCCCGTTTCATTTCCAGCGCACAAAGGCCACCAAAATCTCCGGATACTAATCCGTTGAACAATTGTGTCTGGAATATTTTGGAAAGCAAGGTTGACACTTAATAATACCAAAGTTTCGATCACCTCAAGCAAGCTCTTCGCCGGAAATGGACCAAAATACCTCAGAGCAACAGCGTGTGACGGTTTCATTGGCCGTTTGAAGGCCATAATTGGTGCCAAAGCTGACCACCCAAGAATGGTTACAAAATGAGGTTCCTCGCTTCATTTCCAGCGCACAATGGCCACCAAAATCTCCGTATACCAATCCGTTGGACTGTTTTGTCCGGAGTATTTTGGTGAGCAAGATTGGCACTAAAAAATACCAAAGTGTCGATCACCTCAAGCGAGCTCTTCGCCGGGAATGGGCAAAATACCTTACAGCAACATTCGGGCAGCGCGTGACGGTTTCATTGGCCGTTTGAAGGACATAATTCTTGCCAAAGCTGACCAATTCGAACAAATATAAACTTATTCTAAAATTTGATTCATTCAATAAAATTAAAAAAAAAAAAATTAAAAATTATGGCGTTTGACTTTGTTGTAGTTTATTTTTTAACTCAAACCGTATGGTATAGGCTATAAACAACAATGTCAAACACCAACAATTTTCGATTTTTGAAAAATATTTTTACGGATTTTTTGGTCTCTTGGATTTTTAAAAAAATATTTTTTAGGAATAAAATTACCAAAAGTTAAGGATTAAAAAGAAAATACAATAATTATAGGATTGGAAACAAATTAAGGACCAAAAGCACAAAATTTTGTAATTTAAAAAAAATTGATAGCTGGAAGACCAAATATCCTATATTTTTTTTTCTTTAATCGAATTCCTAATACCAACATTATTTTTAAAGGACTAACTGAAAAATATTATATGTTGAATATTTCTCAACCGAGTAAGAAAATTTTTTCTTTCAAAATTTTGGATTTTTATAAATATCTGTTTTGACGGCTGAAAGACCACGAAAAGTGAATAAAAAATGTCTCTAATTCCAAAAAAAAAATCCTAGAACACTATGTGAAGGACAAAATAAACCAACATTTGTGCATTTGTCAATGGCCAACGTTGCCCAGAACCTTTATTTCCTAAAGCGTCACAGACCGATTATTAAGGATAGGACCAAGGTATTTATATTTTTGAAATTTTTCAATAAATAAAATTTTGGTAATAAAAGAAAAGTTAAAGAAATTGTTTTCTTATTTTTTTTATAAAACCGGTTTGACGATAAACCTCCATTCCAAAGCACGTATTTTAAAACTCGTTGTCCTTGGAAGATAAAAAAAATAATCTCATTTGTGCTTTAAAATCATCCACGAAATCAATATTTATTTCCAACATAAACCTGGCAAAAACGTATAAAATCCATACCTGCAAATATCCCACTTACTCTCAAATACTTAAAAACGAAAAAGAAATCCACCCAATAAAGCTTAAAATGCAATGTTAAATGAAAACCTCAACAAGAAAATGAAAAACAAAAAACAAATGGAATAAAGTTTTCCCCCTATTAAAACATTTACAATCGAACATATTGACAGATTGAGGGAAGAATAAAATACACACAAACAGAAATTTCCACATTGAGTCAATATGATTGGATGATCGGTAGATATTCTCCTCGCTATCCCTATTCAAATGTGGGGAGAAAATAAAACATCCTGGGGCTTTAAATATAGAAATATACATCCAAAAAAAGTACCCCTGCTCTTCAGCGAAACACTCGTGTTAAAAAAAGTTTTATATAAAACACTCTACAAGCCAAAAAAAAAAGCGAATTCATCAACAGCGAATAGTAGTCACCGAAAAAAAAAATTGACAAAAACAGGACACACAACATATACCGAAAAAAAGAAACAACGAAACAAAACATGAAAAACAATACTTGTCCTGCAATGGGCAAATCCAACATAGAAGATAACATCCCGCAGGCAATGAGACAGATAGGCGGTATAGAGGATAGAAACCGAAAAAAAACAACAACAATGGCATTTGTATATACGATTATTGTTAAGTAAAACCACATGACTAACACACAAACATACGTTTGTATGTCAGTTGTGGAGAGCGAGGAAAAAAATGTACAACAATCCAAAAAAAGTGGTCTGCAAAAATTGTTAACCATACATTTTTTTACATAATACTGGTCTTCACACACACACATACTCTCTCACACACACACTATCTCACATTGATGCTGGAGATTTATGGTGATGGGAACCACCGATATTTTGTTGTTTGGCTTGTAGTTATGTATGAAACCATGTACAGATGTGTGTAATGTCGATGGGCTCGGAGTTTTATAAATTCGTATTCAATCTTCTAACCATCGAATTCGAATAGGTGGACAAAAATTGATTTTTTGTTGTTGTTGTCACTTTTCTTTCAATAGTTTTGATGAGATGTCAAGGGGGATGGTATGACAAGATTGGGAATATGGAATAAGAAGAGTACCAAAATGTGGACCCATACAGGGTGAGGTAAAAAACTGAAACAAAGTCAAAATCCATAATTTTTTGCCGTGAAAGGGCCAAAATACCGCAGACCAACATTCAGGTAGCGTGTGACGGTTTCATTGGCCTTTCAAAAGGCGTAGCTCCTGCCAAAGGTGACCAATTTGAACAAATCTAAACTTTTTCTAAAATTTGAAGCTGCTTCCGATATTTTTGTTTTCATTTAATAAAATGTAGAAAAAAATGTCAGAAATAGTTTCAAATTTTAGAAAAAGTTTAGATTTGTTCGAATTGGTGACCTTTGGCCGAAGTTATGGCCTTCAAACAGCCAATGAAACCGTCAAACGCTGACCGAATGTTGCTCTGCGGTATTGTGGACCATTTCCGGTGAAGTGCTGGTGATCGACACTTTGGTATTGTTTAGTGCCAACCTTGCTTTCCAAAATACTCCAGACACTATAGTCCAACGGATTGGTATCCGGAGATTTTGGTGGTCATTGTGCGCTGGAAATGAAGCCAGGAACCTCATTTTGTAACCATTCTTAGGTGGCGCGTGCTGAGTGCGATGGTTTTGAGTCCTGTTAATGTCCAAGGTCTGCGGCCAAAATGTTTGCGTGCGCCCAAGGCTTTAATGCACCCTCCAGAATATTTTCGCGACAATATTCGGCATTTGTTCTGATGCCACGGTGGATAAATACGACCAGAGAACGACCATCGGCTGTTATGGCGGCCCATACCATCACCATGGCCTGCGCTGGAGTTCTGGTGGCCAACCGAAGGTGCACACTATCAGCTGACCTCTTTCGAAAGTAAACACGATCATTTTTTTTTTTTTTTTTTTTGTTTACAAACTTCTGGACAACGAATGTTTTCTCATCGGAGAAATCCAAATTCGGCAGTTCACCACTTTCGGCCAAGCGAAACATCTCTTTAGCTGTTTTGAGTCTATTTTCTTTCCGTTGCGGTGTAAGTTCTTGCACTTTTTGGAATTTCAATGGGTTCTCCCCTAGCTCATTTTTCAATATTTTGTCATCGGAGAAAACCAAATTCGGCAGTTTACCACTTTTGGTCAATCGAAACAACTCTTTAGTTCTTTTGAGTCTATTTTATTTCTGTTGCGGTGTAAGTTCTTGAACTTTTTGGAATTTTAATTGCTTTAGCCCGAGCTCATTTTTCAATATTTGCCGAATAGAATATTGCGATATGTTCAGCTCACGAGTCATTTTTCCACCACTGTGACGCGGATTCCGATTAAGTCGCTCCTTTACTTTTCGAACCATTTCTGCTGATGTTGCTGGTTTCTTCCGTCTACTTCCTTGACGTCGGGCTTTGCTACCAGTATCGAGTAATGGTACGAGACATAAAAAATGTATTCACTTTTAAATACTGGAGTGCTCTAACGATAGCCTTTTGTAATTTTCCTGCCAAATATAAAGAAATCACACTATCACGCTTGAATTCCACTACGAATAACTTTTTTTCTGGAAAATTCTCACCGAAATGCTTTTGTACGCTTGTAAACAATATAATGAGCTATCACGGAGATAATTCTAACAGCTGTCGGACGAGTGGTTTAAAATTGACAACAGTCTGAAGGTGGTTGCAGTTTTTTCATCTCACTCTGTGTAACCTAAAATATCTTATACCGCATACAAAATTGACTTGGTGGCGGTGTTAATTTTTGTTAAACCCAATTTCTATTTACACAAACGTTTGCAGCAAAGAAGACCCTAAATTTTTCATTTTTATACACCTACAAAAATATCGATCTACTTCCACAAAATCTATTTTCCCAAAAATCCCAAAAATCTATTTTCATCTACTCCGATGTACCACTTGTTATACTACTAGTGTTCCACCATTACAGAGCTTATGCCACAGATATTTAATGGAAATCACTGTTGCCTAGCTGGCTCTCGAAGCCAAGAGAAATGCAAACATTTAGTGGGTGTGCATGTGGGTAAATCCACACAAAATCATAAATTTTCTCCGTACATAGTTTAGGCTATGAGCGGTTATGCTCTGGGTGTGTGTGTGTGGTAAAAATCAATGAAACGTAATATTGATTTCAAAAATAATTAATAGAATATGTCTGTTGGTAATAAATTTTATTAGATTCCACATCGTTGCATATATGTCATAACCGAAAATCTAGAGAGAGATTTTCAAAATTGTTTCCTAACGTAGGTGCATTGGATTTGCAAAATGTTACATATGACAAAGTGGGGGAGTTATAACCTTTAAAAATGAATTTTGAAATTGAATTTAATAGTGGAAAAATTTGTAATATTTTTTTTTTTGGCTGAATTTTAGGATAATCAAATTGCATTGCCTAGTTTAAGGCCGGAGTTTTAACTGGGTTTTAAAAATGGGGTTTGAAATTAAATTTAATAGTGGAAAAATTTGAAATATTTTTTTGACTGAATTTTAGGATAATCAAATTGCATTGCCTAATTTTAGGCTGGAGTTTTAAACTTTTGAAAATAATTTCAATATAATTAAATTTCATTGCCTAATTTTAGGTATTGTTTGAAGTTTGAGGTCAGACTCTTTGTGACCTCCTTTGATTATTTTTTAAGTGATCCACAAATTTACTGCATACTTTTCGGCTGCTGGCACATTGAAATAAATTGTAAAGCACACTTTTGAGTAAGACCGTTGCCAAAAGTTATTTGGTTCACAATACTCATAATTGTTTTTTAATAGTTTTTGGCTTCTTGAAAGTTTCGAGACATACTTCAAAACTTTGATAGTAACCTGCTTTCGATGAAATACTATTCGGAAAAATGATTTGAGGTAATATCTGCAATGAGTGATAAACTAGCGAAAGTCTGCATTATTAAAAAGAAACTAATGGCAGACAAAAAAATTGTTTTCATAAAAATGACTTGGATATTATGTCATAGTTGGAAGAAAATATAAAATATAAATATATAAAAAATATAAATATATATCAAAAATGGAATAACTTAGAGGAGAATGCTGACAGACGTACTTAGAGAAGATTTTCTTTTTTTTTTTGTTATGCTGAATAACAAGTAAGAGATGACTAAATTAAGGAAAAATGAACCAATTTTTTCATCATCCGCTCCAGACTTGAGTATGATATAAATGCTGGCTTATGAAAATATTTGTTATATGACATATATGCATCGGTTTTCGAAAATTTTGAAAATTTGTGGATGAGGTACGATAAAGAGTGGACCGTTTTATTTCTAGTTTTGACACCTGATTTAACATTGCTACCCTAAGTGATATACAAAGTCTGAAAAAAATCGGATATCTATTTTTTATAGCTAATCAAACTCTTAACCTACTGTGGATGATATATAAGTAAGAGTGATACAATATTGACAACTCTCGTACCTGAGCTCAACCTGATATGAACCATTTGACAAGTTTGGACTATATCGGCTTATATAGCACATATGTAACATTTTTTATAGAAAAGTTCGAGCGGACAAGTACACTTCTTTGTTCGATATAAATATTACAATGGATCAATTTTGAACTGTTCAAAAACAGATTTTAAATTTTTGAAACATTTTGACAATTTGTGAGGGAAGTACAGGTAGATCGACTTTAAATGCCCTAAAATGGATTGATCCAAAGTTACCTAGTTTTTAATTGCTTTATTTCGATGAGGCACATTTTGGCCGCATCAATGACGTACAGGGTGAAATGAAAAAACTGCAACCAACTTCAGACTGCTGTCATTCCTAAGCCACTCGTCCGACAGATGTTAAAATTATTCCAGTGACAGCTCATTATATTGTTCACAAGCGTACAAAAGCATTTTCAGTGAGAATTTTTCAGAAAAAAAGTTATTCGTGATGGAATTTAAGCGTGATAGAATTATATTTGCCTTGAAAACCACAAGTGGCTATCGTGAGGGCACTCAAGCATTTTAATGTGAATAAATCTTTTGTGTCTCGTACCATCGCTCGTTACCGTGATACTGGTAGCGTAGCTCGACGTCAAGGAAGTGGACGGAAGAAAACAGCAACAGAAATGGTTCGAAATGTAAAGAAGCGACTTGATCGAAACTCGCGTCGCAGTTGCCGAAAAATGGCTCGCGAGCTGAACATATCGCAATATTCCATTCGTCAAATATTTTGAAAAATGAGCTCAGTATAAAGAGCGATTGAAATCCCAAAAAGTGCAAGAACTTACACCGCAAAAGAAAGAAAATAGACTTAAAAGAGCTAAGGAGTTGCTTCGCTTGGCGGAAAGTGTTGAACTGCCGAATTTGTTTTTCTCCGCTCCGATGAGAAAACATTCGTTGTCTAGCAGTTTGTAAAAAAACAAAATGATCGTCTTTACTTGCCAAAGAGGTCAGCTGAAAATGTGCACCTTCGTTTCGGTTCGCCACCAGAACTCAAGCCTCAAACCGGCCATGGTGATGCTGTGGGCCGCCATAACAGCCGACGGTCGGTCTCCGCTCGTATCAGAATAAATGCCGAATATTATCGCGAAAATATTCTGGAGGGTGTGTATTAAAGCCTTGGGCACGCAAACATTTTGGCCGCAGACCTTAGACATTCCAACAGGACTCAGCACAATCGCACTCACTCACGCGCCATCCAAGAATAGCTACAAAATGAGTTTCTTCACTTCATTTCCAGCCCAAAATGGCTAATAAAATCTCCGGGTACCAATCCGTTGGACTCTTTGTCTGGAGTATTTTGGAAAGCTAGGTTGGCACTAAAAATACCAAAATATCGATCACCTCAAGCAAGCGCTTCGCCGGAAATGGACCAAAATACCGCTGAGCAACATTCGGGGAGCGTGTGACGGTTTCATTGGCCGTCTGAAGACCATAATTCGTGCCAAAGGTGACCAATTCGAACGAATCTAAACTTTTTCTAAAATTTGATGCTATTTTCGAAATTTTTTGCTTTCATTCAAAAAAAAAAAAATAAATAAATAAATAAATAAATAAAAAAATATGTAAAAATTATGGCGTTTGACTTTGTTGCAGTTTTTTTATCTCACCCTGTAAACCACTTACCATGCAAAAAATTGTCCTCAAATTTTCATTTTATCTCCAGCATATGTTTAAAATAATATTAAAATTTCAATATTATTGAATAATAAACCCGAAGATCAACACATTTAAAATCTTGCAAACATATTACAAATAATATAGCATATTTTTAGGAGAATATTTTTTATTTCGCCTGCAGTTCATTGAATGGGTATTTTTTTAATATTAAGTCATACCTTGAGGCTTACGAAAGTCCTAACATAAATTATTGTTTTTTCCTTAGGGGGTTCTTCTTTGGATTTTGCTTTTATTTTTATCTTTAGCCTTTGGCAAAAAATTGAATTATTATTTTAATGCATTAAAATCTATACGAGAAAAAAAACTGAAATAAAACCCCTTCAAATTGTATTAGCACAGTGTGAATTTACATCAACACATATTGTAGGTGTTGAACGGCAGTTTCATTTTGATTGCTTTGGTTTTATTTTGCTGGAAAAAAAAAAAAAAAATAAAAATATAATAATATCACCATAATACCACAAGACGTGATATTTTACCCTTCATCGTTCTTAAGATGACTCAAAACGACGGGGAAAAAATAAAACAATTTTTCTTTATTTCTTCCACTAAAACACTAGGTGTTGAATTTTTCCGAGCATTTTCTTCCATTTCTGTTTGGTGCTTTTAAGATTTGTTATTACAGTTGTTTCAAGACAAAAAACAAACACCAAATGCCTTCTAGCAACGCAAAAAAAAACCTCTAACGCAATTATATGAAGCGGATTTGATTTTTTTCTTTATAAAAAAAATCGAACCCAACCCACACAACCGTAACAAAACAACAACAAAACTGTCAACGTGCCAAATTGAAAAAAAGGCTTTAAATAATCCTATTGGATAAGGCGGAAGAAGTGTTGCACCCAGGCAGGCAGCAGGACTTAAAAGCAAACAAATCACAAATAAAGCTCAGCTACTCCTCCGCCCCCACCAAAAAGAAGTGGAAATGGAAAAAGGTGTTGTAAGAAAACAAAAGAAATTTCATAATGATTTAGATGAAAAGGTGTGGAATTTGTTCAGATTTGTTTTTTTTTATTTTTCTCTTGGCTGCAACCGAACACATTTTTTCTTATTATCATGAAATTCCTAAGAATTTGCCTTACATGGAATTTGTTTGCATTGTAAATGAAAATCCTGACATTTTTTCTAAATGTTTAAGACATATTTTCTTTGAATTTAAGAATTTCGTTATGAAGTGTTTGCAGTTGAAATTAAAAAAAAGTAAAATAAAAAAATAAATAACAAAATTAAACCACTTCTTCTGTGGTATTAATACGCCAAGAATTTCAACTGAAATTTAATTATTTTCTTTGTGTAATGAAAACACAACAGAGACTCACAAAACATATGATTTCTTGGAAATTCACCTGAAAGTATGCAACATATTTATTGAGAATAGTATGCTCTATTGATTTTGCAATTGAAATAGGAGAATGTTCAGCTGTATCAGAGAATTCTGAGAATTATTCGTTTTCTGCCTCCTGAAAATATGCAACATATTTCCAATATGTGGATACTATCATCAATTTTTCAATTGAAACAAAATAATATAGAAAATTTTATAACGTAATTTCGATAAAAAAAAATAAATTACGAATCTTGAAGATTCATTTGAAAATATTCAAAAATTTTAATAATAAGTTATATATAATATTTTTAATAATAATTTCTTGTCAAAGATGTTTATTATAAAATAGAAAAAAATAAATCAAGAAGCATCAGGGCAGTCATGAAAATAAAATGTTGGGATCCGAGAATTGTCTGTAGAAAAATATACTATTAGTTTCTATGCTGAACTCATTCTTGACTCCATGCTTAATTCCGTCAGGATCGTGCCACAATGGCGAATAATAAATTGATTAAATAGACTCAGCTTGAGATGACGAATTGATAGGTCCCAGGGGCTAAAAACGTATAATATCCTTCGCAGAGTGACTTTAGGTAAAGAAAATATTTCTGTATTCGAACAAAATAGTAGATATGAGGATATTTAAAAAGATATAGATAAAAAAAAAAACTGCAACAAAGTCAAAGGCTACATTTTTTTTTAATTTAATGGAATGAAAGCAAAAAATGTCGGAAATAGCATCAAATTTTAAAATATGTTTAGATTTGTTCGAATTGGTCGCCTTTGGCACGAATTATGGCCTTCAAACGGCCAATGAAATCGCCACGCGCTGCCCATATGTTGCTCTGCGGTATTTTGGCCCATTCCCGGCGAAGCACTTGCTTGAGGTGATCGACACTTTGGTATTTTTTGGTGGCAATCTTGTTTTCTAAAATACTCCAGACACAATAGTCCAACGGAAGATTCGTTGGATCCGAAGATTTTGGTGGCCATTGTGCGCTGGAAATGAAACGAGAAACCTCATATTGTAACCATTCTTGGGTGGCGCGTGTTGAGTGCGATGGTGCTGAGTTCTGTTGGAACGTCCAAGGTCTGCGCCCAAAATGTTTGCGTGCCCAAAGCTTTAATACACCCTCCAGAATATTTTCGCGATAATATTCGGCATTTATTCTTAGGCAACGGTCGATTAATACGAGGGGAGAGCGACCATCGGCTGTTATGGCCGCCCACACCATCACCATAGCCGACGCTTGAATTCTGGTGGCCAATCGAGGTGTGCCCATACACGTCGATGTATGCAACACTTTTTGATATTTTATTCAAAACTGGTCCCTTTCTGTTTATGATTATTTGTTTTCCCCTAGAAAAGCTATTGGAGTTATAAGTCCAATATTTTTAAAGTCCCGCAGGTTCATTAAATTTTCACATCTTTATTGCATTGCTTTTGGAATTTTTAGCTTAAATATATTTATGGCAGTATCCTAACTCGCGCAGTATTCTAACTCGAACTCAAATTTCCAACTATATATTGGTAGATAATGTATATTAATTACATTGTGCCCATACACCCTAAAGTATGCTACAATTTTTGATTCAAAACTGTTCTTTTGCCGAATATATTTATTCGTTTTCCCCTGGAAAAGCTGTTTATAATATCTATGAGTCATAAGTTCAATACTTTTAATGGTCCACGGGTTCAACACAATTTTCTCACTTTTTCTGTATTGTTGGTATGCCTTGAAATATGCAGTACTTTCTGTTGTTATTTTCAAATGGTCCTTCGCTGTAGTTAATAAATCATTTTTTTCCATATTGACATAATTTCTAAGCACCTACAGACCATTGATAGTACTTTTATAATATTCCTCAAGGACTTCCAGTCAAAAAACAAAAAAAAAAAAACAAAAATATAAAATCATCGGATCGGACTTTGTGAGAGTGAAATATTTAATTTTCTCTAGAATGATGTGCAGTATTATAACTCGAACTCAAATTGTCAACTAAATATTGGTAGATAATGTGAATTAATTACGTTGTGCCCATACACCTTAAAGTATGCAACACTTTTGGATTTTTCATTCAAAACTAATCTTTTGCCGAATATGTTTATTAGTTTTCCCCTGGAAAAGCTGTTTGTAATAGCTTTGAGTTATAAGTTCAATAATTTTAATGGTCCACGGGTCCAACCCAACTTTCCCACTTTTGCTGTATTGTTTGGTATGCCTTGAAGTATGCAGTACTTTCTATTGTTATTTTCAAATGGTCCTTCGATGGAGATAATAAATCATTTTTTTTCCATATTGAAATAATTTTTAAGCACCTACAGACCATTGATAATATTTTTATAATACTCCTCAAGGACTTCCAGTAAAAAAAAATTAAAATTATCGGTTTTGATTAGAATATTTTTCAGGGGCAAAATATGTTTCAAGGACTTCATGGATTTTTCAAGAATATCTTCTAGAAGATAAATTGCGTTTTTCGGAATTTACTGACCAAAAATTCAACGGTTTTTGAATTTATTGCAGGAATTGCATGGATTTTTAAAAATATTTTTAAAGAACTTCGAGAACGGTTTGATAATATTTCCAAGTAGCCATTAATTGTTTTTCAGAATTCCTTCGAACCCATAGACATGAAGATTATTATATTTTGTTGGTATGCTGTAGATAATAAATCTTTTTTTCCATATTGAAATAATTTTTAAGCACATGCAGACCATTGATAGTATTTTTATAATATTTCTCAAGGACTTTCAGTCAAAAAAAATGTAAAATTATCGGATTTGATTAGAATATTTTTCAGGGGCAAAATACATTTCAAGGACTTCAAGGATTTTTCAAGAATATCCTCCAGAAGATAAATTGCGTTTTTCAGAATTTTCTAAATTTTTTCTAAATTTTAAGAATTTTAAAAATACGTTTTGAAAACTTAGTAGACTTTTCAAAAATATATTTCAGGAATCTATCAACCGAAATTCTCATTTAAAAAACAAAAAAATCATGGGCCTTCCTGCCGTATTGTAGATATTTGAATAACATTGTTAAAACATGGCGGATTTTTTAAGAAAAATTTTTCGGGATCCCAAAATAAAAATCGTTGATATTTAAAAATATTTTTCAAGAACTTCGAGAACGGTTTGAGAATATTTCCATGTAGCCATAAATTGTTTTTCAGAATTCCTTGAATATTATTATATTTTGTTGGTATGCCTTGAAGTATGCAGTACTTTCTGTTGTTATTTTCAAATGACCCTTCGATATGGTCCTGGCGATAGAAAATCATTTTTCCCATATTGACATAATTTCTAATACTTAATTTTAAACTGAAAATTTTAATAGTAAAAAAAAATAGATGTTCACTTGGACCAATGGGCCATCCAACAAAATGAAGTCTCTTTTGCAGGACTTTTAACAAAAATTGAAAGCAGCATCGACCATACGACTAACCCTTTCTGCTGTGAATTTCATTTTACCTCTATACCCACGTGTACGAATATTTTATGTTAATTATTATTTGTGTATGTGTGCGTGTGCATAGCATGTCATTAAATTTCTGCATATCATTATTTTATAGTTGTTTATAATATTGTTGTTGTTATTGTTATCACTGACCATGAACTGAAGTTTTAATGACTTTGATAAGCAATCAATATTTAAATTATGGATATTTCATAAAAATATTGCACAAATTAACTAATTAATGCATCATTAAACACTTATGGACTACAAAAAAAGGCAAAAACAAAAATATAAATATATTAAAGCAATATTTTGAGAACACACATACAAACGTATGTATGCCCATAGAAAATTGCAAAGCTAGTGAAAATTTCTCTAAAGAAATAATTTATGCAAATTTAGTCATTTTATAAAATAGTTTATGGACTTTCCATTATGGGTCTTTATTTATTTATTTTCTGCTAAGAACAACATTGTATAATGTAAAATAGTTCAGCTTTAATATTAATAATATTTAATTATTGCAAAAAGCAAAACTTGGATAAAAAACTGTATGAAAAAATTAGCCTTGAAAGAAAAGCTGGAGAAAATTATTGTTAACAGAAAACAGATTATGTGGCAAAAACAACAACAACGGCTGAAAACAAAAAAAAAAAACGGAGAGTGATGTTGCTGTAAACTGTCCAAAGCGAAAGAATTATTGTGGAAACAACATTTTATGGCATAAAATGGTGAGAGAGGAAGAGAGAGAGAGAGAGAGAGAGAGAGAGAGCGAAAAAAACTCGAGAAAAAATTTGCATAATGATATTGAATAATTCATGAACGTGTTTATCATAAATTATTGAGAAAATGCCAACAACAACAGCAACGACAGTGGCAGCAAGACAAACCATAAAACAGAAAAAAGAAACGAATGATGGAAATATGAAACGAAAAAAAACACAAATACTCCCTCAACACGAGTTAAACTTTACACAAGAAAGTTTAAACTCATTAATGGACAGTCATTAAGAGGACATTAACAAATGTACCAAACGAAGGAAACCCGGATCGGCCGTGCAAAAAACAAAAAAAAAAACAACACCATAAGCTGGGAAAAATGAAATGTTGATGGACAGGCTTTATTACTGATGGGAGGATAAATAAAACAACAACAGCGGTTCAAAGTGCAATGAAGAGGATACTGACATGAGGGAGTTATTAATAAAAATTATTTTATTGTAAATTTTGTGCTGAAGGTTGAGAGAAAAAAAAAACAAACAAACAAACAGTGGATAAAAGTCAAATGGAGGAAAAGGAGAAAGAGAAAATTAAGCTTTAAAGCTAAAGCAGTATTGTATGGAATATATTTTATTATATTTGTTACTAAATGTTGTCTATATATTATATAGTAGCTATGTTATATCAGTAATTATGAATTTGCACAGATGGGCATACGATTGAGATGTTGATTTCTTTATTTATCAAAATTGCAAAGATTTCCAAAGGACAACACATATTTCGCCAGGTGGATTTATATTTAAAATTAAAAAAAGGAAACAAACTTAAACGTAAATTGAAAATATATATAAAATATATAAATATATATACAAAATATAAATAGAAGATATATTTTCAATATTTTCACGTATATTTGTTAGAGTCCTAAATCCTAATTTTTTACAATCGCTGATTGCTAATAAATATGCGTTGGCAAACATATTGAAATTAAGATGGAAAAAAATGGGTCGAAATTTTAAAATACATGGTCTGGGGCTACTCAAACATTCTGGAGATGGAAAGATTAATGTTTTGAAATGTATTATGGAGAACAATCTGTGTTAGGATTGTTGATTTTAGAAAATAACGTTCACACGAGGTCAGCTATTTCACTTTCCTGTGACACTTTACTTTAGTCGAATTTGAACTTTAATAGAATACAACCTTAACAAGGACCAAAAAAAAAAAACAAAATGAATTGAATTGAATTCGAAGCAATCTCAGAAAATCCTCTCCCTATTAAAGATATTAAATAACAAAAAGAAAAAAAAAATAATAATAAATAAATCTCTTAAAGGAGGGAAAAATAAGAGACAAAATCGGCCCACTCCTATAATGAGAAATAACTTCTCGATTCCACTTCCATGTCTCTAGAAACACTTGAACACAGGCCAAAACGAGTATTCACTTTACTTGAAGTCTAGTGTATAGGAGTACATGTATCAGACTGAGGTCAAATCCAAAAATGTTCAATATTCCGTTCCTTTTTCTATTATTCGCCTTCTGACCAAAGATAGTGTTTTTTTTTTTTTTTTTTTTTTTTTTTTTTTGTAGAAAAAATAATCAGGGACATCCTTACGAACAATTTTGCATTTTTCAAAGAACCACTATACCCAAAATCGTGTTATTTAGAATATTTATTAAGGTGAACAGGGAAATATATTTCAAAAACCTTTATTCTACCAGGGAAATATATTTCAAAAACCTTTATTCTAAACGTTTTCAAGGACCTCCTGACTAAAAATAGTGGATATATAAAAATGGATATATAAAATAAATTGTTAAGGATGTGGATAATTTCTTAAGAAACCTTCTCGTCAAAATTTGACTGTTTTCAGGATATATTTCAAAGACAACCAGATCTTATTTATTTTAGAAAAATTTAATATAAATATTTTAAGGACTTGAATCTTTTTTTACGGACTTTCTGGCTTAAAAACCTTAAATAGTTTTTAAGGACCTTCTCAGTAAAAATCCTGAATATTTTAATAATATTTTTGAGGTTCTTTTTCGTGGGTTTTTAAGAATATTTTTTAAGGACCTTCAGTGCATAAATCGGGTTTTGGATTATTTTTCATACTCGAGTTTTTTAAACATTTTAAAGGCTTTCGTGAGCTTTTGTTTTAAAAAAAGCTTTCGAGGACATCCTGACTACAAATCGTATTCTTGAGAATACTTTTCGAAGACCTCCTGACCAAAATCGTGGTTTCATAAATTTATCAATAACTTTGTGGATATTTTAAGAATAGTTTTGAAGGACTTCTATAGAAATAATTTTAAGGACTTTTGGAATTGTTTAAATAATATTTTTAAAGGGCTTACGGACCATATATATTTTTTTAATATTTTCAAGGACCTTCTGATCGAAGATTATCATAGATACTACAAAATATTCTTAGATACATTTTTGAAGAACCTGATGATGCTCTGCTAGGACTTGGTGAATTTTTAAAAACATTTTTAAGGACCACCCAAACAATAACAATTGATTTTTAGTATCAACTAATATTTTTCAAGGACTTAGTGATTTATTTATTTATTTATTTATTTTTTTTTTTTGGAAAGTATTTTTCAAAGAATTGTCCTTTTCATGGATTTTAGGTATTTTTTAAGAAAACAAGTCAAGTACCCCCATTATTATTTACAATTTCATCATTTTTCGAAAAATTTTTGTTTTAGTATCTCCTAAACAAAGATAACAGCATTTTTTGAAGCACTTCCGGAAAATATTTAAATTTTAAAAAAGGAATTCATGTCCGAATATTAAAGTTTTTTCAAAGACTTCCTAATAAAAAGTCATGGATATTTCAAATTCCTTACAACGACTACATATTCAATCTCAGTAGGAATATTTTCAAAATTTCCTGGCCCAAAATCTTGAATTGTTTTAAAAGGTATCTTGGCAGGATATCGTGAATGATTTTTGCAACCGAAAGTAGTGGATTTTTTAAGAAAATATTTCAAGGCTTTCTTCGGTAAAAATTGTTGGTTTTTCGAGAACTTTCTTGCAAAAAGTAAAGGATGTTTTACATTTTTACGAAGACCCAATTTTAAGGCTCTCTTGTTTTTCAATAACTATTCAGCAAAAAGCAGAAGATTTTTTAATTTTTTTACGAATACAATGTTTTAATTTAGAGTATTTCTAAGATTTTCTTGGCCAAAATTCAAGGACTTTCATAACAAAAAATGTGGATGCTTAAAAAATTTCTATGACTTTTGGAAAACACCTGCCAGAAAATCGATAAACGCGATTTTTGGAAAAAATATTTTTATGGAGTACTGACTAAAAATCATGTTGTAAGGACTTCAGTGCATAATATGTTTAAGAGGATTTACATATCAAAAATTGGATTTCTTCGTAAAAAAATTTGTTTTTTTCCAAGGACTTTCGAATAAAAAATGGACATACTAAAAATATGATTCAGATTTTCTCCAAAAATTTCTATGACATCCTTGATATATAAATAATAGATTTTTTCAACTTTTCAAAATATTTCTCTAGGACTCTCCCAATACTATTTCCCTAGGACTCTCCCAAATCTTGCATTCCTGAAAAGTATTTTTTTTTTTAATAACGGATAATTTATGAAATTTACAAAAGGAAAACCCCATTTATAAGTGGTGGATTTTTTAAAGACTGTTCGGATTTTCTAGACAAAAATCGTAAAAATTGCATGGTCATTTTGACCAAAATTTTTTAACCTTTTCTAAGGACTGGGCAAGAACTGTAAAAAAAACCTTCCTTGCTGCAAAATATTGGCCACGGAAAAGTGCGTCATTTCTAATAAAATCTGCATGTACCATAGCGAAATTGTACTCATAATCAAACGTATTATTCGTTATCCAAGGGACTTTGTAGACTTCAACTAATATGGTTGTCTATATTAACTTCCACGTATTGACGACTAGTGATCAAGCTGGGTGCAAAATTTAATTTTGACTTAATTTGACTACTCATTGATTTAAAAAGATTTTGAACACCGCTCAATCAAACCATATTTTTCCTCGAAATTTAAATTACAATTATATCTAATTTCACTTTATTAATAGAATCATTTAATTACATTCCGTGAGATAATTTTATATATTTAATAATACACGCTATGGAAATTAATTAAATGTCTAGGACTTAGATATATTTGTAGTCATCCTTGAAGCTAAATCAACTCCCACAAGTTAGCGTTTTATTATCATTTTATTTTGCTTCTTCATGGGAAAAAGCGAATTAAATTTTCTTCTCTGCTATTAAATGTTAAGTAGAATTTCTAAGTAATTTTTATGGAATGATGAAGCAATTTCCTTTCTGCACTGAATTAACAGCGAATGAAAATGTTTGGGAATGTTTGCAAATTGAAGATACTGTTTGAAAAGTCGGAAAGATATGAAGCTCGGAGCATAATTGCCGTTAATTAAATTGGGAGCCACCAAGTCGCCAAAGGCAATGGCGGGCGGGGGCAGTGAATTTTAATATATTGTGGGAATTAATTAAATAAATTAAAGTAAATTAAATTGCAAGTGAAATTGTTAAAAAAATTAATTATTGGAAATTACTATAAAATTAATTAAAAAAATACATAAAATTAATTAAAAATATTTTAATGAGGATAATTTTTATTGATTATTGATCTGGAACTGCAAGAATGTAAAAATGTTTACTACTATAACCGACTCTTCCTTTATTTCGATACCATAAAGGGGAAAATTGCAAAAATAGAAAATTCTTGCAGGTTGCGGAACAGAGCATATAATCTTACTACCCTAGCTTTCTGGCGAGTGGCTTTAACAAGTAACAATTCAATTCAAAATTAGTTTCACAGATCTTCTCCCTTATTGCGACACATTTCCATATAATCCGTACAATTGGCTAATATTGCCTGCGACACCCTTTCCACCATATCTTCTGTTTAAAATAAATTTTATTTTCAAGTTATTCGAATTAAATATTTTTTTTTTCAAAATGTCTCATGTCCCTAAAAATAAAATTGTTATTCTTGGAAATTTATTCGCAACCATCCATAGGGAATCCGATAAAATTTATAAAAAAAAAATATTAAAGTTCCAAGAAAAATATTTTTTGCTGGATTCCATTTGAATTTGTGTGGATTTGCATGGACAGGATTTTTTCTCTGAATTCTGACTGCGACTTTTTAATCTCCGTTTCCAAGGGGATAGAAAAAATGTGCAATATATTAGAGTTGTAATTCAAGTCTTATTTTTTCGTATAAATCATATGAGATATTCTATTGGAATCATATGAACTAAAAAGGCGAAAGTACATTTTGGCGAATTTCTTGACAAATATGGGTTTAAATTTAAAATTCACTCTTAGCCACCACACAACCACTTTGGAAGGAAAATTTTTTTTGCCAACATCTACACATTTGGAGACCTCTTTGAGGAGCTCAGTTGCCACAGCTTTTAAGGTACCTTCCCAAAATAGCCTCAGAAGAAAGACTGTGTTTATAATTGGATTGCTTCGAAATATATATAGTTATAGTTTCGAACAGGGATAAAGTATGTTCATTAAAAAATAATCGGATAACACATTTTGGAGCAAAACGAAATAAAATTAAAAAAATGGACAACATATAGCATAATTGATCAAAGTAATTAATACTGATTTATAAGACATTAGAACCTTTATGTTTTTGCTATACACTCACATTCCTCCAGTCCGATTTTTTTCAGAAAAGGAATTTTAACTTAACATGACTATGGGCTTCTGGCACTTTCTAACTTCCAACATTTTGAAAGCTGAAAAAACATCTATCTATATTTTGAAGCAAAATTCAAATAAAAAGGCTTGGAGGCCAAAAAATGTTGTTACAACATCAAGATCAATAAAATCTTTCGAAGATAAAATAATTTGAGAAAATCTAGAGCCTAGGATTGGACAATGGTGGATCAAATTATGAGTTTCAAGTAGAGACTTTTATCACTTTTTATAAGATGGAAATCTTCCATAAAAGTGGTAACATTTTTGATATTAAGGCCATAATATTTCTGGTCTCCTGGAGCTGTTCTGCTGGTGTTTCCCACTTTTAAAGGAAAAAAATTAAAAAAAAAAAATCAGAAAATTAAAAAAATTGGTCAAAGAAATCTAGAAATAAAAAAAATAGTAAGAAAACTATTGGGCGCCATTCAGTGCCCTCATAATCTCTTTTTCCACTTCAATTATCCAAAGCTCCACAATACATTGATCGGCAGCTTTCGAATAATATCCACAATGATTCCTGAGGAATTTAATTTTAGGTCCCAACTATTATTTTTCTTCTTTTAATATCCTCGGCCTCAATAGCAACAGAGCCTTTCTATCATTAGATAAGTCTGAAATGTGTTTCATGGAAACAACGATTTCCGTCCGTCTGTCTGTCTGCCTGGCTGGTGCGCACAATAACTCTCGAATAGAGTATCTCATTAGGTCCAATCTTGGTATCGTAATATTATCATCAAACTTAGATCCAGTTCGGATATGGGTAATATCGGTTCTCTCCTTCTGGTATCTACCCCACATGAGGTCGAAATTTTCCAAAAAAAAAAAATAATAATAATAAAAAATATTTTACTGCACAGAAAGAGAAGGGATAATCCAAGTTTACCCCAACTTTGCAAATACTAATATTTCCAACAGTGATAATATGTCTAAAAATTGGTATTTGTGGGACGCAGTGGGTTCTAATGTTTCCTTTGCCCTAAGGTGGAGGGTATTAAATGTTTGGCCCGGCCGAACTTAATGTTTTTTTTTTTCATTTTTTTTTTTGTCAGTGCTAGGTTAGGTTCCGAAAGTGGACAATATCGGTTCACTCCATTATGTACCTCCCCCACAAAAGGGTTAACATTTTGGATAATTTTAACTCTTATAAAATATAATGTAAGAGTCCGATTGTCTTCAAATTAAACACAGCACAATATTATTATTAAGCCAAGGTCTGGTGTGAAGATGAAATGCATCGATCCACCCCTTCTGGTAACTCCCCCACAAAAAGTCGAAATTTTCAAAAAATATAATTTCTGCACAGAAAGAGAAGCAATAATCCGAATGTGTTCAAACTTTGCAAATCCTAATATTTATCGGTCCACTCCATAAAGAGCCTCCCCCATAAAGGGTCAAAATTTTGAATATTTATAACTCTTATAAAATGTGATGTAAGGATCCGTGCTAAGATGCAATCTGGTGCTAAGATGCAATATGTCGGTTCACTCCTTTTGGTATCTCCCCCACAAAATGTCAAAAAACTCTATTAGGTCCGATACGAAATGGACAATATTGGCCCATTTCTTTGGAACCCACCATATAGAGGGTCGACAACTTAAATAATCATAACAGAAGTCAAAATATATTTAAATAATCGAACATTGGCTGGGGGTATACATCTGTCGGCAAAACCGATTGATACTTTTTAATTCCAGTCAAAATCTCCATAAAAGCTTAAGTTTTTGAGGAAGGTATCAAAGGCAGAAACGTTGAATGAAAAAGGTAAAGTTGTGGATCAAAACCCCAAAAGTCCTAAGATCAAACTTTTTTAAAGTCCTGCCCATATATAAAGGTACCCCAATATATTTAGATATATTTCGCAAGATGGAATATAGACTTTGAAATTTTTTTTGAATCAATATGGTTAAAAATTGTTACTAATTTGAATCAAAAATAGTTTGTTTATCTCATGAGTCAAGTGATAGCTATGCAAATCAATCGGGAAATTTTAAAGTTGAGGAAACCCGTAAGGAAAACCGATCATTATAAAGCTACGTCCCCATTCATTCGTCTATAAAAAATCGGTGGAAAAATATTTTAAAAAAAATGTAAAGAGGAAATATAAACTGACAAAAAATCTTAGAAAAGAAAATTAGTTAAATGTTTTAAATGAGACAAGCCATTAAATCGCAAAAAATAAATCAATAAAATAGTAAAATTCTTAAATTCGTTAATATTTGCTATATTTTGTTCAAATTCATTTTGGCCTATGAATCATCCTATAAAGTGGCTTTGGAAATCTTTGCAATTTTTGAGATGAATTATATTTGTATGAAATATGCATTTTCAAGCTATGTATGATATTTACAAACAGCAGATCACTATATATAGTTTATTTATATTTATACTTGCAGTTTTATTTATATATATTTTGTTTTATTTCATTTATATTATTTGGTAATATATTACAAATCATAACTGCTAATTTTCAGTCTCATTTTCATAAAAAATAAGAAAAAAAAATTAAAATAATTTCGGCAAATATTCGCAAATTTTGTTTTGAAAACTAGAAATTAAAAACAATTATTTTTTTTTAAAATCTTTTGAATAAATCTTACAAATTTACGTTGTAGTAACAAATTTTAACACTTTTGTTAGATTCACTGCACTTGAAAAAAACAGTTCACATTTTTAATTTTATTTTTAAGTAATTTTTTTTCACATAAAGAAATTTTTGTAATAAAAAATTGGCATCAAGACATTACGTTTTTTTTTTTTTGTTTCTTTTCTTTATTCTTTCTCTCTTTCATTTATTCATTCATTGAACACTGTGACGTATAAGTGTTATTAATGGTGGCATTTCTTGGCCTTTAAAGCAGGCTTAAGTAACGTATGAGTGATGTTAACACGTCGTCTTGAGGGCACCTCTATAGGTTACTGTAACGTATGAGTGATATACACACCTATATAACATACGTATGTATGTATTGCAAATGGCAAAAATGTATGAAAAAAACAGTGTTATTTATGACACTACTATTGATTGACTATTATTACAAAACGATTTTAGTTTAAATTTTTATTGAGATTTTTTTCTACTTTTTTGTTGTTGCTGCATTTTATTACAGCTCATAACTTGATTTTGATTTGTATCACTTTTTCACATAAATATTTTTTTTGTTTTCGATTTGCTTTCATCAGCACTTTGACACATATTTCTCAAATCTAGGTAACGACGAGTCGAGAACGAGAGCCGGAGCCGGAATATGTAAAGGGGGGAAAAGGGCAGGCAATATGCAGATAGATTTTTATAGTATTGTTTTTTTATTATTATTTCGTTGTTAGTTGTTGTTGTTTATGTTTTCAGCTAGACTTTATTGTTGTGGAAGGTATTGGGGGGAGGGTCATAAAAACTAACATCCATTATTTATTATCGTTGTTTTGAGATTTTGGGATTGTTTTACGATTGTTGTTAGAAATGTTTTATTGGCGCGTTAGTTTTACACGATTTCATTTTCATTTTATTTTCCACGTTTTTTCTACTTCCATACCAAAGGAAAACCCCTCAGTACTCTAATTGTAGTAGATATTTACATTCAAGGAATTCACTGAATTCCATTTGATTTAAAAATAACTAATTCTGATACATATTTTTGATTTTTAATTTTTTCTTTTGGTTTTGTAAATTTTCAATAGATTTTATTCTTCACTTGTTATTAAAAAATTATTCCTTAGCAAGAAGAAAAAACACTTTGTTGTTTATTCCATGAAATAATTTCTTCTGTGCCATGCGTATGTATGTGTGTTTGTTTGTATGTGCATTTATGCCACACATAAAACTCAAAATTGTTTAACTTCTTTCGCCAACCGACCAAACGACCATTTAACGCCCGTATTCAAAAACAGACTAACCGTTTCAAAAGGAACACAACAAGATTCATCCCTTGGCAGAACATAAAAGGAAAACTCAAAAACAGATGAAAAACACGAAAAACATCAGCACAGAACAGAACAGCAGCCAAAATAATAACAACAACCACACGCACACACACACGAAGACCAGCAACATCATCACACATATATAATCTTTGGTGTTGTAATTATCTCTGCTCAGAGATAAATTCAGTGTTACACGCAAGATAACGAAACTTTGTATGCTCCCCCCCGTGACCAATCACAAAGCTAAGAAGGGGAGCCTTAACTGGTCGCCATATGAACGAAGCATCCCTTCGTGGAAGAGAAAATCAAACTGAGAGAAATGCTAAAAGAGAGTAAATGAATAGATAAACGGTAAACACAAATACCTTTATTTGAAGGTAAATGAGTCATTTATCTCAGGATAATTGGGAGCTTCAAATCTCGCAAAAAGTTGGCTCCATTTAAGGGAAGAGAAACCAGGTGACAAATTTTAAGAGAAGAGAGATATTTTATGTTTTGTGAATGACATGTTATCTTAGTAAGGACAACATTTTGAGGTATTTACTTTAATAGACAAAGAGTGACAAACTGCAAAATATTGCGAAATTAACTCTTTTAAGACGGTGAGAAAAATAGATTATTTAAAAAAAAATTAAGAATAAATTTATCTGTATGTTTTTTTCGACACTGACAGGCAGAAAAAGGAAAGAGAATTAAGAGAATTTCGAAATAACTACCTTACATGGATTTTTTTTTATCTGAACATAAGAGTAGGCTAATCACTGACTTTTTGGAAATCGGTACTAAAAGGGTACGAAAAATTCTAAAATTCACTAAAAAAATAATACTTTGTATTGGACAAACAAAAGGAACTAGAATTGTGAAATTTGGAAGGAGAATCAGTGGTCGAGTGCAGAATTGATGTACCAAAGGGTTTTAGGAAATTTACACCTTAAGGTTACGAAAACTTCTACAATGGTACTAAACTTCTAAAATCGATCGAAAAGTACTAAAATTCACTAAAAACTGAATATCTTGTATTGGACAAACGGAATGAAGTAAAATTGTGAAATTGGGAATTAAGAGTCACTGATGATGATGGGTTTTTGGAAATTCGAAACTTAGGGTTACGAAAAGTTCTAAAATGATTCTAAACTTCTGAAATTGATGTAGCAAAAACGGAACGAAATGTAGCAAAAACGAACGAAAAATGAACTTGGAATTTGTTACGAAAATCAAGGTAGGAAAGTAAGCTTGATAAATGAAGGGTTTGAAGTTTTGGAAATGTGTGCTAAGAGTGTCCGAAATGTTCGAAAATTGTACTAAATTTGGAAAAGTTTGGTTGAGGGTGAACGGATGAAACTGGAATTGTGAAACATTGCATTGGGGTGCCTGTTGGTGGTGGGTTTCTGATAACGAAATGGTTTTGAGAATGTATACCACGAGAGCACGAAAAGTACTAAATAGTACTAAATTTGGTATAATCTGGTATTATGTGAACAGAGAGTTCTTCACATTTGAAGTTTGGTATTAGGTTCGCTGTTCATGTGTAAGCTGGAAATATTTGGGTTAGCTTCGGAAATGTGTACTTAGCACTAAAGTACTAAATAGTACTCTATTTGATAAAATTTGGTATTTTGTGAACATATAGTGCTTGAAATCTAAATATTTGTATTAGGGTCGCTGTTTATGTGTAGCTCGGACATATGGAAGTGGTTTTGGAGATGTGTACGATGATTGTACGAAATTCTGAAATTTAATATTGAGGTCAATGTGTGTTTCTAGGTTTACATATGGAGACGTGGAAATAATTTTGAACGGAAAAATTGAATGTGAGTCCATTGTGCAATGGTTTTACTTATATCTTCCTCGGTATACTTTAAAATGAAAGGTTTTGAAGACTTTTTGGTGAAAAAACAAACATTTTGTTACTGTTCTTTCCGAAAAGGAAAACCCTTGAATAATATACCAAACCTTTAAAATCTGAGAATCTCAAATCTGAAGATATATAGAGTTTTGGTTAAAAATGTTGTCAAACCGAATAAATTGCGAATTTAAGGTACCAAAAAGTTTTGGAATGAATCTAAAATTTTAAGGTGGACTTTTCGCTAAGTATATAAACCCTGACTTGTTGATAGTTTAAAAGAACTGAGGGAAATTAGACTTGTGTAGAGAGGGGTGATTTAAAAAGAGTGGGATCGATTAATATGAGGCCAGACGAAAATTGACGTTTTGGAGAAAAAGTGTAGGTTCATGTATCAATGAATGTATGAAATAAACTCAAAGCGCGATTGAACTCAAAAATTATTTTTTTTTTACTTTATTACATTTATCGTATATAACTAATATAATATAATCGTGAAAAAGCCGAACACCTTCATCTTCTATGTGAACCATCTGGTCGACCCTGAAAAAATGCCTTATAGCCTAACTTGACATAAAGTTGTGTAAAATTATTGAAATTATCGGTCCACCTAAAGTGATGTTTTCCAATAAAATAAACAGAATCTGATAAATAACAAGAGCAATAAATTTTGGAGAATAAAAGAGAAGAAAATCACTGCCATTGTTACCTTAGTGATGGTAAACAAAGCATCTCATCTGCCCATGGTATACTAGGAATATGGGAACTGTAAAATTCCATTGTACAAGTAGCATCCTTTACATTTGAGAAATCTATGAAATAAGAGAATTTCAGATAAACGAGTGACAGGCGAAAATGTATTTTGGTCCTGAAAAACTCTTCGCTGTTCTGTTGTCGACCAGCTATGAGAATTATCTGAGTAACTTTTTTGATTTTGATGTGCTGTAACTTTCCCAGGAGAGACGAGAGAGTTTTAGATAAATTGAAAGGTAAGTTAAATTTATCTAAATACCTTTATGTTCTCTTGAAATTATAAATTCTCTTAGGTAATTAGGTTGGTTACCACATTAAATATTATAAGAACTTTATATGATTCTTTCAAATATACATCCTATTATGGTGAAGATATGCCTTGCACATGGTACAAATTCTCTTATACCACAAAAATATTATTATAGTAATGTTGGGAATACGAATGGTATAATACATGTCAATATTGAAAATTACAACAAGACAAGCTCAGAACAAGCACTGAATGTATGAAGTAGTGGACAAAGATCAATATTGATTTAAGAGTAAATTGTTTTTTTTTTTTTTTTTTTTTTGATGTCGAACTTTTTGGACAAATAACAAGAAGGGAATATTTCTATAATAATAGCATGGGATTTTACAATATGGGATATACTAAATTTGGGATAACTAAATGTTGATCAGTCTAAATGCCTATGTTGATTTAGCAAAGCCTCTCAATATACCTGGACACCTATGTCTTGAAATCCAGATAAGGACTCTAGGGCATATACATGTTACGAAAATTAAAAAAAAAAATGTGAAAGAGGGGGAACTTGCATTCTCTAATACTTTTACCTTGCGATAGAAACTATTTCTATTTTTAAAATTACTTTCAATATCTTCTAGATTTCTCTGTAATTATTTTTGGTTTTGCACAGTTTTATATTTCACAGACATGTTTATTCAGGATTCTCCTACGGAAATGGTCATACAATTTTCGAAATATTAACACAGAGTTTTTGAGCTTGGTAATAATGAAATTTGTGTTGGTCTATGACTACAGGATTCCAATATAAAATCTTTCAAAATGATAGCAGTATTTGTCACTTTTTCTCTTCGACTTGTATAAGAGAGTATTAAATTCTTCAAAAAGCTTTTAACACACACACGGTCTTTGTTAAATCTCACCACTCATTGTTAATACAAATAACCACCAGATGGCAACATTCGTCCTGTATGATAAAAGCTTCCATTCCGTTGATATGGGTGTGTTAAATGTTTCAAAGAGAAATACACATCTTTCGTTTGCTTGGAGAGCAAAATGAATAACAAAAGTTTCGTGTTTACATTAATGCGAAAACACATGGCTGTGTGTGGGCGGTATCTGCTTTATTTTTCCCGCGAAAATAACTGTGCACCTTTGGAAGGAAAATGTGGTGACGCATAGAGTACTTTAAAGGATGGAAGGAGGAAAAATGAAAACATTATAAGGAATTTATGAATCTCTAAAAATAGAACAAACTGAATTTTTTCCTAAGAAAGATTACTACAAATATTTAAGGATTGTACCCTTTTAACATATCTTCAGAACATACTCTTCTATTAAAAAAAAAAAAAACATTCTCACTCCCTTCTTGAGATTTTTTTATTTTAATTCGTTTCAACTTATAAATAGGTATATCTCTGTGATCTATTCATAAGTTGGAACTACTTTAAAGAAAATTATCAAAAAAAAAAAAAAAAATAGTGAGAATATTTTTATTAGATGAATATCATACGCGTAGAAGACACTCTGATGGTATTCATTTAAAGGTATCAAGTAACGATAAGGATGTATGTCGAAAAAAAAAATATTTCAAATTCTCGATTTTTATTCAACTAAAAAACTCATAATTAAAAAAATACACTGAATTTCCATTTTTTAATTTTGATTTTATTTTTAATTGTAAATTTTGATTATTTTCAGTCGAAATTTTGAAAAAATACACATTTGTTTTGTATAATATCCCGAATGTAGTATTTAAATATAAAAAGCCCTGTATAGGTCTTCTTTCTATGAGATCTCTAAGTATCTGATATATATTAAAGGTCTTCTGCTACATAGAAAACCTTCGATAGTTTCACTAGAAGGAACATCTCTTTAATATATTCCATAGCTAAGAGATATAAAAAAATCTTCTTAAAAAAAGAGCTTCTGTAGGTCTCCTATGCAGAGTACAATTCCAAAAATTCTTCTATAACCAGAAAATATCCAGAGACTTCCAAAAATGCCACAATAACAGGCGATTAACAAAATGTCGCCGATAAATAACGAACCGATAAATAATGAGCCTTAAATATGGGAAAACCTAAGACATTTAAAAGGAAGACCTCCAAGCGACTGAAGATATCATATAAATTATTTATACTTAAAAGACCTCATAAAATAATCGTATTGGTAGATATCTATCTTGTTGAAAGACCCCTGATGGATAGTACTTCTGTGAAGATCTTCTCAAAAAGAAAACCTCTCGATGGCTATTTATGGATTTTGGTCCTTCTGTAGAGGGAAAACCTCTAAACAGTCTTTTTATTTGAAAATATCTTGAAATATTGACTATGGAAAGAAAATCTCTTAATGGTCCTAAAAAATGGTTTTAATACAGAAGACGTTCTAAATAGCTGATTGCAGAGAGGAAACCTTTTGAATTTTCTCTGTAGGCAGATGATATCCTAGAGGTATAATGTTGACAGACGATCTACTGCAGATAGATGAACTCCTCTTGTGTAGATAGAAGACATCCTGTAGACATTTGAACCAACGACAATCTCAAATAAATCAACAATATTCTTCCATTTTTCAGAATACCTCTTAAAAATCTTGTATGGTTGGTTGATCTTTTGACGGTCCTATATACAGAGTAAACTTTCAGAAGGCATTCTTGAAAGTGATAATCTCATGGTTTTTATAAATAGAAAACATCCTAAGGGGTTCTCTAGGTAGAAGACCGCCTTAAGGAAATTATAAGTTTCTACTGTGCATAGAAGGTTATTTATAGGTCGTATACAGATAAAGCACTTCATAAAAACTTTCTATAGATGAAAGACCTGCGCAAGACCTTCTACCGACAAAGGGCCTTGTAATGATTTTTCACAGAACCACCGTCCCCTAAGGAGTTTAAATTAATATGTACATTGAAGACCTCCTCAATATAATCTATAGATAAAATATCTCTAAAAGAGATTGAACAGATAGAGGAGGGAGGCAAACCTGGTCACCTCCAATTTTTTTGTCCCTGAAATGGTCACGAGATGGATTTCTGTGTTCGTCATGGGATAAAAAAAAGACTCCATGAGGCGTTAACTATTCTAGACGCTCGTGGCTTCAAGGTCATTGATATTGAAGGCATTTTTTTTGAGATGAAACCTAGAAATGCCTAGAGATATGAGAAAAAATGTGACATATTAATAGAAATCCCTCAAAATTTTTTTATTTGTGAAATTCTTAAAGTTTTATTTGGATGGAAGCCCTCTTAATGGCATTCTAAAGGACCCAGCAAAAAAGACTCATGAAAAAACTATTTTTTAAAAATATTTTGGAACTTAAACCTACATTAAAGACACCATCCTTACCTTAACGTGTATATTTTGTAGGAATAAAGTAATTATCAAACCGCTGCAAAGAGCCAAAAAAACAGGATCGACAAGGCAGTCGCTCAACTATTAGAACACTAAAGTTTTTATGTTAGTTTTCACCCAGAGCTCAGGGCGAGTTTCACTTTTTACTCGAATTCGAGTGGGAAAACTCCTACGAGTAAGAAAAATAAATTGAGCATACTCTATTTTTCTATGCCACTCAAATAAGAACTAAATAATATGCTTTGCTCATTTCCGAGTTGGAGTAAAATTCATCAAAAATCGACCAGATTGTAATCTTGTCGAGTACTTTTTGAGTTTTTTTCTGTATCTGTTGCTGATCTCTGCCAACAAAGCAAACGATTTATTGAATCAACTTTAAATTTGGTATTCAAAATCCACTGGCCCCTCAACAACAATAAAATCTCTTTGCCGCACTCGATATCACTCTGAGAGAAAACTCTATTTTCCTCTATTTCGAGCATTTGAAAAATAAAAGTGAGAGTCGACGGTAATTTCCACAAATAAGAGCACCCTTAGCGAGCCTTCCAACACAACAAAACCAATGGAGAATAAACGCCGTGTAGAACCAGTACCGCTCGCGAATATTTTTCACTTAGGGGTAAAATCGAAGGTTTGATTCCACAATATCTGCTTTTGTTGTTTTACTTTTGCCAGATGGAGGTGTTGGGCTTGCAATCTTCTAATTGGTAGTTTGTCACTCAGCTACAATTATGAACACCAATTGTTGTTCCTTGCTCAGGGATTCGAACCCGCATCCTAGAAACTAGAAATGCTGAAAGTGACAATGCAATTTTTAGCATTCCTAGTTTTGATAACCATATACCCTCCGCATTACCAAGAAGCATAGATGTAATGAGTTTTTCCTATAGCATCGACAGGGAAAACCAACGTGCCAAATAAATGAGTAAAGGTCACACAATCTGAGAATGCTCGACAACAAAACCTAAGGACGCGGGTTCGAATCCTTGAGCCAGACAACCAAAAGTTTTGCTTCGTAGAGAACTTTCTAAAATCAGGTTATGGACAAAAGTCCTTCATTAAGGATTCTGTAGCCATATGATTTCCTACAGACGTTTGAAAATATATGACCACCTGAGCGGCATCTATACCCCAGATGTCTAGATAGTCTTCAAAGCATTAGGACCTCCCGAAGAAATTCAGCAGAGAGAGCTGTCCTGAAAGTCTTCTGTGAAAAAATAAGCACTTCTTATTAAAAGCTAACTTCCTTTAACATAAGCCCTTAATCTAAAACGTAATTCTCAGTTCTGTTTAGGTTTTATCTCAAACAAGTTAAAAAACAGTAAGTTCGGCCGGGCCAAATTTTAAATACCGTCCACCATTTGGAACGAATTTTTCAAAAAATAAAATTTTCAAAAAATAAAATCCTTAAAAAATTCTGTTACAATTTTAAAAATACCGAAGATTGTAGTTATATTGGAGTGTATACGACGTGGACCTGGCATTATTTGTCATAAGCCATTACAATATTCAAATTCGAAACTTGAATTAAACGGTCAATAATGTAGCTAAAATCATCAAAATATCGTATATAGGGAGGTACCGTTATATCAGAGCTGTGAGAAGACCTGAACCAACATAGACAATTTTCTGTCACAGGCTGTAGCATCCACTACGAACGTCAAATACGACATATCAAACAATTTCGGTGAGAATTGTACCTAAAATCGTCAAAATACCGAATATAGGACCTGTATAGACAATTTTCTGTCACAGACTGTAGTTCCCATTACGAACTCTAAATACGTAATATGAAACCATTCTGGTGAATAATGACGCTAAAATCATCAAAATAGCGAATATTGGGAGGTACCGTTATATGGAGGCTATATGGAGACGTGAACCTGCACAGACAATTTTCTGTCATAGGCTGTAGTATCCATAACGAACTTCAAATACCAAATTTGAAACAATTCCGGTTAATAATATCGGTTAAATCATCAAAATATCGAAAATATGGAGGTACCGTTATATGGGGGCTATACGAAGACGTGGACCTGCACAGACAATTCTCTGTCTTAGACTGTAGTATCCGTTTCGAACTTCAAATACCAAATTTGAAACAGTTTCGTTGAATAGTGTCGCTAAAATCATCAAAATACCGAATATCAGGAGGTACCGTTATATGGGGGCTATATGGAAACGTGGACCTACATGGCCCATTTACGAACTCAACCTGCCTACTGGAAAAATAAACATGTGTGCAAAATTTTAGCCTTCTATCTCAATTCGTTCGAAAGAGAGCGTGATAACAACAGACAGACAGTCGGACTAAATCGTCGTAGAATTTTACGCTGATCACGAATATATGTACTTTGTTGGGTCTGACATGATTATTTCGAGGAGTTACAAACGGAATGGCAAAGTTAATATACCCTCCACAGTATGGTGGAGGGTATAAAAATGCCTTCAATATCAATGACCTTGAAGCCACAAGCGTCTAGAATAGTTAATGTCATCAGCAATTCCATAAGCAGTGAGTAAGTGACAATGTCAGTGACCTCCTCGAAAAACGCCGCAAAAAATTAACTTCAATTTTCCATGTCATTGCCTCCTTGCCTTGGTAAGATGACGATGAAGATGACGCCAGAAATATGATCAACTGGAAAACTCGATTAAAACTAAAATTGTGTGATTTTCAGGGAAATTCGAGAACAGCGACAACAACAAGGATTTGGCAACTAAGTGACGCCTCAAGTGCTGAAAATGGTGGGACCGCGGCGGAGGAGAAGTGTGGCATTGTTGAAGAGGTTCTTGAAAATAAAATGTCATTTCGAAATTGTATTAACAAATGAGACAAAGACAATTGAGGAGACGCGGGAGGCATGGATATATTATGTCGAATTAGCTCGGCAGACAGTTGAATAAATATATGCACACACAAACATACATAGACATGAACTTTAGCAATACCCAAACATTTCTAGGAGACATAAACATGGCTCAACCGCAAATGCAAACATACGCAGCAAATGTGTGTTAGAGGAGAATCCTTAAAAGGATATATGGTTGGTTGTGAGTATGTGTGTGTGCGTGTGTGGGTCTTTTGCCAACCTCTCATACCCAGACACATGATATTTGAGTGGGAGATGTTTGCCCGTGATGATGGTGTGACCCACACAAATTCAAGGTCTTAGTTTAGTAGTTTACTAACTATTAATTTGAGGACGACCGAATTTCGCCAAAAGCCAAAATTTAACCGACATATTTGAAATGTGGTGCTAATTTGAGATAAATATTTGAAATTTATTAAAATTAGGATTAAAGCCAATTAAAGGCCTTTGGGGTATAGAAGTTATTAGCCGCAAGTTTTATTGTCTCAGCACTCTCCCCCCACCCTCCTACCAATTTTCATATCTACCCAACTACAATAACTTTAATGTGGATTAACCTTCCCATACAGGGCCAATATGTAATTCGTATAAATGCCTGTGTATGGGTGTTTTCAGGAATACTCCACACACATGGTCATAAATTTGTTTGTGCCATAAAAACCGTTTACGACATCCTCGGGATTAAATGGAAATGAACTTTGTGTAATTTGTATGTCGTTTTTTTTTCTTTGTTCTTTTGTCGAACAAAAATATTCGCCGGAGATTAAATGGAAATAATTGTTGCCATAGATTTTCAAGACAATTAGCCAGGCTTTAGTGAAACTTTATTAATAAGCAGACCGGATCTGGCTGTCTATCTGGCTGTCTGTCTGAATGTGTCTTGACCGGTTTTATGAGAATTCTTAGACGGCTGGATGTTGGAAATGTTTACAGTTAATTAAACTATCATATTTAAAAGACATTAATGCGTTTTCTTCAAGTCCTTTATTTACACTTCATTAACATGAAGCAAACTAATGATGATGATGACGACGACGATGACAAGGAGGAGTAGGAGGATGTTGTTTAGGGATGGTGCGTGTTAATGATAGAAGAACACACAGAGACACACCTTACACGAAAGAGTAAGTAGAGAGTTGGTGGATGAATGGTGCAGATGGGTTCAAGAAGGACAAGAATACAATTTGTTGTAAAGCTAATAACCTGAAATGGCAAAGGGTGGTATGAAAGTCGTGAAACATATTTTGATACTTAATTCAAACATTTCGAAAATAATCTGGAAGTCCAAACCAAATTTCCGCAGGAATCAGATAGGATGAATACACTGCGAAACTCAAAAAATAATGTTAAAAAAATTGCAAATTACACTGTGCTACAAAATTATATTTTTTTTCAATAATTACGGCGAAAATCTAGTGGATTATGAAAGTAGAACTAAGGAAGTTAAAAAGTATCAGTCGACTAATGTATACCCTCAGTCTAAAGAAAGAATGCACAAATCTTATACACTTGTCATCTGAACTAACTCTGATATACATAATACAACGTGCTACTACATCGACCTTCACTTTATGTGATATTTTTGGAAAATGTTGAGATATGAGTGAGGTACCAGATTTAGTGGACCAAAGTGTTCCACTTCATGATGATAAAAATATTTGGATGTGCCAAAAATTAAGAAAATCAGATATCAATAACCTTTTTTTTTAGGAATAATCGTTAATCATAATATTAAGCTTTTGTGGTATGGAAAGGAATAAGGCAATAAATTCCATATTGACATCAGATGTCTGGATGACAGAAATATTTAGATATACCAGGTCCAGAATCTCTGACTTGTTTCGCAAGTTATAAAGGATATAAGTAATTAAAATGGTGACCCCTTGTGTGGGAGGTACCAGAAGGGGCAGGATGATATCTATCATTTTCAAACCAGACCTTGGTTTAAAAAATATTATAATGTTTTTAATTTGAAGACAATCGGACTCTTACATCATATTTTATAAGAGTTATAATTACTCAAAATTGTGACCCTTTGTGGTGGATGTACCAGAAGGGATCGACCGGTATCTATCAAAACAAAACAAAAATAGGATATGTGAAACTTCAAGAGAAACGAATGATTATTTTGATTTTATGAGAGATATAAGTATTTTGACCCATTATGGGGGAGGTACCAGAAGGAGTTGTCCGCCATACTCAATCTTCACATAAGCTCTTGTGTTATTGGAAATATTTAGATGTGCTAAATTTGGAAAATAATCGAATGTTCATTTCGCGTGCCATGAGCTTCATGGTTATTTAAAATGTTGACTCCTTTGAGGAGGAGGTACAAGATCCGATATATCCTATCTTCATACCAAAACTAGCTTTAGTAAAAATAGTATGATATGCAAAATTTGAAGAGAAACGGATGCTTACTTCGCATTTTATGAGAGATATAATTTTTCAAAATTTTGACCCGTTGTGTACCTCCCACACACAAGCGATATATTCCATCTTCACACCAGATCTTGTGTTATTAGAAATATTAAGATATGCTAAGTCTGAAAAATAATCTAATGCTCATTTCGCATTCTAAGTGATTTATTCCCCCCCTTTGAGAGGGAGGTACCAGAAGGAGTGGAACGATATGTCCCATCTCCACACATTTTAACAGAATAGGATGCTTATGTCTCATTTTATGAGGAATTTAATTACTCCAAATTTTGACCCTTTATAGAGAAGGCACATGATTGGCCGCTGTTGTTCGTTTCGCCCCTGACATAGCACTGAAAAATATTGGGATTTGCTAAGTTTGCTAGAAATTGGATGATTCTTGCTTGTTCTATATGGTAAATTATTTTCTGTTAAAATGTTGACCTTTCGTGGGTAAATATAGAAGGAGAGGACAGATATTGCTCATTTCCGAACTCGATCTAAGTTTGATAATAATATGACGATGTACTAAGTTCGGATGAAATCGGATACTTCCTTCGAGAGTTATAGTGTGCCAGACAGTCGGACGGACGGATACCACTAGATCTACTCCAATTGTTCTGAAAAGGATTTGAACCAAAGGGATCCAGGCTCTAAAACCGTTATTTTGTTCAGGCACTTTTTGGCCGTATCAAATGATATATATGTTCTAGTCATATGGCTGAGGGTATAAAAAGAAGACACGTGTATAGGTGAAAGTTATCATCGAAATGTAGCCAAAATAGAAGGAGCCACATTAATTACCACATTTTTCGACATTTATGGATTAAAATTACAAGAAAAGCGCAGTAAATTACATTCTCGAAAAAAAATATATTTTTCCATTCTTACGGGAAAGGCCAGCAGTTTGTGAAAGAAGAGGTAAAAAAAAGAGAAAGTAAACGAAGAATAAACTAACAATGGCAGGCAAGTTACACCCCCCCCACACTACTATTGGACATTTTTGGATTAAACTCCCTCAAAATGCACGAATTTTGGGTATATAGTGACTTCGGCAACATTGCAGATAAAAATACAAGGAATATTTTGTTCGGAAATTTTAGCCCTCAAACAAGTCAATAAAGAAGTCTTTTTGGTCCTGTTTTTAAATTTGGCTGAAAACACCGGTCAAAACTATACAACGACTTTAACAACATTTACATTGAAGGATTATAGCCTGTTAGTATCTTAGTTTGATTAGGGTATTCCAATGTAGACAATCGGATAATGTTCATAAGTTCTAAGTAATCCAAATTTTAATCTTTCCACAGTAACCCCCTTTACAATAGACTTAAATTCTAAAGTTTTGTGGAAGTTTTAGAAATAAATTAGTTTCAAGATTATAACCGACTGAAAAAAACTTTCCCAAGAAGTTCACTTACCTTTTTATTAATTTGAAAAGAAGATGCCTTCCCATCTTTTTGGGGGTACTAAATTTAATATTACAATCTGTACTTCATTAGGTACCACTTTAGAATCATCAAAAACAAATTTAATTTTTTTCCTCAGACTAATGTCTCCTGCAGCAATAGTTATGGTGTTAGACTTACCTGCAATGAAAGAGAAAGAGAGAGAGAGAGAAGAAAAAATTTAAAAAAAAATAATTACAACTCCTGTAATTAGAAATAACGAAAATAATTTTTGTGTAAAAAATATGCTGTCAATTATTTTTCAGATGCGGGGAAAAAATTCATATAATTTCATCCCTTTTTTATGTACCTGACAATTCTCTCCCCATGTCACCACCCATTTCCAATATCTCAAATACTTGTCAAAGGCGACAAAAAAAGAAAGCACGAACGACAAATGCTATTTCTAAAAGTCAACATCGAAATCGATGTCTGGTCGAATGAACAACAAGTCATCGGAACAAATTACTACATCTCAACTGGGGTAGTGCCAGCATCACTGGCACTGACTGAGTGACTACCTTCTACACGCCTGTCTTCTGCCTCTGTTCCGAGGTAACATGAGAAATTGTCCCTTTGACAAATAATTAAAAATTAATTAAAACATTTTCTTGTTCTTTTAGATGTTACAGCCAGCAGCAGTGACTGGCAGTGCATTGCCATCGAAGGCAGGGATGGAAAGGTGGATATCAGGAGAAGATGCGTCTTTGAATTTTATTTGATTGAATTTGTGTGTGTCTGTTTCCGTTTCTTGTACTAAAGGACATTAGTAATGTCACATACCAACCATCTTTTGGAATTTTCTTCAATTTGTACCAAAACGACATATTAAAATGAAATAAAATTTTGAAAACGACACGAAGGATACTTTGCTTCAAAGGAAGGTATATAAAGTGAATTACGTTGTCGGAAGGTAGTAGTGACTCTTTTTTTTTAGTTGTAGAGGAAAAAATAAATATATTTAGTTTTCCAAGTTATTTTTAGGATTAAAGTAGCAAATCATTTTCGCATTTTGCTGTACATTCACATACATGTGCTATATTCTAAGGACCAATGGAAGAATGATTAGATAGTCCATTAAGGGTTCATAAATCGTTCTCGCTGAATCATCATGAAACCATAAATAATATTGTGGTAATAAAAGCAAAAACTAGAGTTATATATAACAAGTTAAAAAGCAGTAAGTTCGGCCGGGCCGAACTTTGAATACCCTCCACCATTTGCAACGAATTTGGAAATTTTCAAAAAATAAAATCCTTAAAAAATTCTGTTAAAATTTTAAAAATACCGAATATAGCCGTTATTTTGGGGTCTATACGACGTGGACATACATAGGCATTGTTTGTCATAAGCCATTACCATATTCAAATTCGAAACTTGAAATAAACGGTGAATAATGTAGCTAAAATCATCAAAATACCGAATATAGGGAGGTACCGTTATATGGGGGCTATCCAAAGACCTGGACCCGCACAGACAATTTTCTGTCACAGACTGTAGTTCCCATAACGAACTTCAAATACCAATTTTAAAACAATTCCGGTGAATAATGTCGCTAAAATCATCAAAATACCGAATATAGGGAGGTACCGTTATATGGGGGCTATATGAAGACGTGGACCTGCACAGACAATTTTCTGTCTTAGGGTGTAGTATCCATTTTGAACTTCAAATACCAAATTTGAAACAATTCCCGTGAATAATGTCGCTAAAATCATCAAAATACCGAATATCGGGAGGTACCGTTATATGGGGGCTATACGAAGACGTGGACCTGCACGGATAATTTTCCGTCTTAGGGTGTAGTATCCATTTTGAACTTCAAATACCAAATTTGAAACAATTCCCGTGAATAATGTCGCTAAAATCATCAAAATACCGAATATAGGGAGGTACCGTTATATGGGGGCTATATGAAAACGTGGACCTACATGGCCCATTTACGAACTTAACCTGCCTACTGGAAAAATAAACATGTGTGCAAAATTTTAGCCACCTATCTCAATTCATTCGAAAGATAGCGTGATTACAACAGACAGACAGACAGACGGACAGACAGACGGACAGACAGACAGACAGACGGACATCGCTAAATCGACTTAGAATTTTACGCTGATCAAGAATATATATACTTTGTTGGGTCTGATATGAGTATTTCGAGGAGTTACAAACGGAATGACAAAGTTAATATACCCTCCATAGTATGGTGGAGGGTATAAAAATGTAACGAGTGGAACAAACTGGTTAGTAGGAGTTGGGCCTAAATTTATAAGAAAAAATAAACAAAAAAAGACAAAAAAAATTATAAATTAATAAATAATAACTTTTTTAATTAGGATTTCATATGGATTACAATTTGTGTTGGTATTTCCAATCAAAATTGCTATTCAGTTCTTAAAACTGAGATATAGGCTAAAATAGCTACAGTGCAAGGATAAGAAAGGTTCTGTTTTTTTTTTTTTTTTTTGTGAGATATAACATTTCAGGATGAGCTAAAAAACGGACAACAAAGCTAACGCCATAATTTTTAGATTTTTTGTTAATTTAATTAAATGAAAGCACAAAACGTCGGAAATAGCATCAAATTTTAGAATAAGTTTAGATTTGTTCAAATTGGACACCTTTGGCACGAATTATGGCCTTCAAACGGCCAATGAAACCGTCACATGCTGCCCGAATGTTGCTCTTCGGTATTTTGGCCCATTCCCGGCGAAGCGCTTGCTTGAGGGTGATCGACACTTAGGTATCCGGATCCGGAGATTTTGGTGGCCATTATGCGCTGGAAATGAAGCGAGGACCTCATTTTGTAACCATTCTAAGGTTGCTGAATGCGATGGTGCTGAGGTCTATGGAATGTTCAAGTTCTGCGGCCAAAATGTTTAAGTGCCCAAGGCTTTAATACCGGTGGTGGCCTACCGAAGGTGCACATTTTCAGCTGACCTCTTTGGCAAGTAAACACGATAATTTTGTTTGTTTACAAACTGCTGGACAACGAAAGTTTTCTCATTGGAGAAGACCATATTCGGCAGTTCATCACTCTCGGCCAAGCGAAGCAACTCTTTAGCTCTTTTGAGTCTATTTTCTTTCAATTGCGGTGTAAGTTCTTGCACTTTTTGGAATTTCAAAGCATTATCCCGAGCTCATTTTGCCGATTGGAATATTGCGATATGTTCAGTTCACAACAAATTTTTCGGCCACTGCGACGAGGGTTTCGATCAAGTCGCTTCTAGTCTTTTCGAACAATTTCCGCTGATGTTGCTGATGTTTTTTTAAGAATTTTTTCAAGGATCAAGGGAAACGTGGATTCTTTATAGAATATTTTTTCAAGGACTAAGACGACGTGGATTTTTAAAGAATATTTGTTCAAGGACTAAAAAGGACGTGGATTTTTTAAAGAATATTTTTTCAAAGACCTACAAAAATCTTGATTTTTTCAAAAAATATATTTTCAAGGACTAAAACAAACGTGGATTTTTTGAAGAATATTTTTTAAAGGACCTACAGAAACGTGGATATTTTTTGAAGGACCAACAAGACGTGGAATATTTAAAGAATATTTTTTTAAGGACCAACAAGACGTGGAATATTTAAAGAATATTTTTTCAAGGACTAAAAAGACGTGGATTTTTTAAAGAATATTTTTTCAAGGATCTACAAGAACCTGGATTGTTTCAAAGAATATTTTTCAAGGATCACAAAAACGTGGATTTTTAAAGGATATTTTTTCAAGGATCTAGAGAAACGTGGATTTTTAAAGGCTATTTTTTCAAGGACCTACAGAAACGTGGATTTTTAAAGGATATTTTTTCAAGGACCTACAGAAACGTGGATTTTTAAAGGATATTTTTTCAAGGACCTACAGAAACGTGGATTTTTAAAGGTTATTTTTTCAAGGATCTACAGAAACTTTGATTTTTAAAATATATTTTTTCAAGGACTTACAGAAACGTGGATTTTTAAAGGTTATTTTTTCAAGGATCTATCGAAACTTTGATTTTTAAAATATATTTTTTCAAGGACTTACAGAAACGTGGATTTTTAAAGGATATTTTTTCAAGGACCTACAGAAATGTAGTATGTTTTCAAGAACCAGCAGTTCTTGGATTTTTAAAAAAACATTTTTCAAGGATCTACTTACATGTGGATTTTTTAAAGAATATTTTTCAAGGACCTACAGAAACGTGGTTGCAGTTTTCTTTTATCTCACGCTGTATTTTAAAGACTATTTTCACAAGAACTACAAAAACCTGAAATTTTTATAAAGAATATTTTTTACGGAACAAAAAATCGGGTATTTTTCTGAAGAACATTTTTTCAAACAAGCCAACAGGACATATAGAAACGCGGATCCTTAAGGAATACTTCTTCAAGGGCTAAAAGACGTGGATTATTTTTAAATATTTTTTTAAGGACGTATAGAAACGTGGAATCCTAACGAAAAAACGAAACGAAAATTTTCAAAGGAACAACTTTGACTTTTTTACGGAATATTTTGCCAAGGACCACCCAATGCTGGAACTATTTAGAAACCATGTCAAATTGTTGTCCAACATTTTAATTTAAAAAAATGTCCACAATGAAATGGCATTTCAATCCTTAAACCTAAAAAAATCCCTAGAATTTTTTATGTGGATTTTTTGAAGAATATTTTTCAAGGACCTATTGAAACGTGCATTTTTTAAGGAATATTTTTCCAACGACCTACAGAAACGTGGATTTTTTAAAGAATATTTTTTCAATGACCTCCAAAACCCTGGATATTTTCAATTTTTTTTTTTAAGGCCCAACACAAACGTGGATTTTTTGAAGAATTTTTTTAAGGACCTACAGAAACGTGCATTTTTTAAGGAATATTTTTCAAACGTGGATTATGGCGTTTTTCTTTGTTGTAGTTTTTTATATCTCATGCTGTATTTTAAAGACTATTTTAACAAGAACCACAAAAAACCTGAACTTTTTATAAAGAATATTTTTACGGAACAAAAAATCGAGTATTTTTCTGAAGAATATTTTTTCAAACAAGCCAACAGGACATGGATTTTTTAAAGAATAATTTTTCAAGGACCAAAGAGAAGTGGATTTTTAAAGAGTATTTTTTTAAGGACGTATAGAAACGTGGATCCTTAAGGAATGTTTCTTCTAGGACTAACAAGACGTGGATTCTTTTTAAATATTTTTTAAGGACGTATAGAAACGTGGTTTCTTAACGAAAAAACGAAACGAAAATTTTCAAAGGAACAACTTTGATTTTTTTGCGGAATATTTTGCCAAGGACCACCCAATGCTGGAACTATTTAGAAACCATGTCAAATTGTTGTCCAACATTTTAATTTAAAAAAAAATGTCCACAATGAAATGGCATTTCAATCCTTAAACCTAAAAAAATCCCTAGAATTTTTTACTTGGATTTTTTGAAGAATATTTTTCAAGGACCTATTGAAACGTGCATTTTTTAAGGAATATTTTTCCAACGACCTACAGAAACGTACATTTTTTAAGGAATATTTTTCAAAGGACCTACAGAAAATTGGATTTTTAAAGAATATTTTTTCAAGGACTAAAAAGAGTTGAATTTTAAAATAATATTTTTTAAGGACTAATGGAAACGTGGATTTTTTAAAGAATATTTTTTCAATGACCTACAAAAACCTGGATTTTTTCAAAGAATAGTTTTTCAAGGACCAACACAAACGTGGATTTTTGAAGAATATTTTCAAGGACCTAGAGAAACGTGCATTTTTAAGGAATATTTTTCAAATTACCTACAGAAACGTGGATTTTTTAAAGAATATTTTTTCAATGACCTCCAAAACCTTGGATATTTTCAAAGATTTTTTTTTAAGGGCCAACACAAACGTGGATTTTTTGAAGAATATTTTTTAAGGACCTACAGAAACGTGCATTTTTAAAGGAATATTTTTCAAACGTGGATTATGGCGTTTTTCTTTGTTGTAGTTTTTTATATCTCATGCTGTATTTTAAAGACTATTTTAACAAGAACCACAAAAAACCTGAACTTTTTATAAAGAATATTTTTACGGAACAAAAAATCGAGTATTTTTCTGAAGAACATTTTTTCAAACAAGCCAACAGGACATGGATTTTTTAAAGAATAATTTTTCAAGGACCAAAGAGAAGTGGATTTTTAAAGAGTATTTTTTTAAGGACGTATAGAAACGTGGATCCTTAAGGAATGTTTCTTCTAGGACTAACAAGACGTGGATTCTTTTTAAATATTTTTTAAGGACGTATAGAAACGTGGTTTCTTAACGAAAAAACGAAACGAAAATTTTCAAAGGAACAACTTTGATTTTTTTGCGGAATATTTTGCCAAGGACCACCCTATGCTGGAACTATTTAGAAACCATGTCAAATTGTTGTCCAACATTTTAATTTAAAAAAAAAATGTCCACAATGAAATGGCATTTCAATCCTTAAAGCAACAACCTTGATTTTTTACGGAATATTGTGCAAAGGACCACCAAATGATGGAACTATTTAGAAACCATGTCAAATTGCTGTCCACAATTTTTATTTTAAATAATGTCCACAATGAAATGGCATTTCATTTCTGAAACCCAAAAAAATCCCTAGAATTGTTGAGCCCTCTGTGCCGCACAGAGTAACGAAACAAAAAACCAAAACACAGTCCAAAACGTATGTGTGTATGTGTGCGGAATACCTCAAAATGGTTAGCTACTGCATCAGCACTTGGCAGTGTAAGTTGTCATGTTGGTAGAAAATATTTACACTTCATTTAATGTCCCCAAGGATGTTCTGTGGCAATGAGTGTTGCGACGAAGACTACGACTGTTGCGATTGCAGCATTTCAAATCCGGGCTGGCGGGATGCGAATAGACAAACAAAACATGAAATGGGTAAACAACATGGTAGCCTTGCAGGCTGGCTGGCAAAGAGACAAGAAGATAGACAGGAAGTTCAAAGAAAAAAAATTGCAAACAACAACAGCAAAATGACACAGCTGCTGCAAAGGGAGAGACTGAAAGATGCAAGGATAGACATTCTTATTCAGTTGGTCAATACGTTATGGCAACACGCTTTTCATTACAGTTGTCATGCATTTGGGGCTTTGGGTTTTTTCTTCTCCTTAGATTCCTTTCCTTTTTTTTTATGCCTTTTTCTAGCCTTTTTTTGTTTTGTTGGACTTACAACACATTTGCGCTAGACTGCAATGTCGCATTGAGTTCCGGTTTTAGTGTTTGGAGTCCTGTTTTTTTTCAATTCACATTTCAGGCTGACGACAGCAAAACTAGCAGCACTTCAATTGCAATTTTATTGAATGGGTGATTAAGAATCAATTTGCGACGTTTTCCATTTGACTCTCTGCTTCTTTGTTTTTCCCCACTCTGTCTCTCTCTGGTATTTCATTTTATTGTCCCTGCATTTTAAGGATTGCTGTTCTATGCATATTGCGAGTGTGTATGTGTGCGACATGTGCGTAAAGGGAAATACTCTTGGCCAGGGATGACATTGTAACAGATTTTACTTAAACAATTACTACCAGTCTCCAAAGAAATCAAGTTCTTTGGTTTAGCAATTTGCCAATAACTGGCGGGAATAGGGAGACGGGGGAAGTAATCGACAGAACCAACTGTTGCATGAACAAAATTTGATGAACAAAAAAATATTAGTGGGGAAATGAATATTGAATGGTTAACCCAAAAATGAGTGAAGCATTAATTAAAGAGGTTTTTTTTCAAAAAAAAAAAAAGTTATTAGGATATAGAGAAAACTTTTTCAAGGACCTATTGAAACTTGGATATTTTTAAAGAATTGTTTCTCAAGAACCTACAGAAACGCTAATTTTTTAAAGAATATTTTTTAAGGACCTACAGACAAGCAGATCTTTTATAGAATATTTTTTCAAGGAACTACAGAAACGTAGATTTTTTAAAGAATATTTTTTCAAGGACCATGAGAAACGTGAATTTTTTAAAGAATATTTTTTCAAGGAACTATAGAAAGGCGTAATTATTAAAGAATATTTTTTTAAGAAACAATAGAGACGTGGATTTTTTAAGAATATTTTTTCAAAGACCAAAAGAAACGTGGACATTTTAAAGAATATTTTTTCAAGGACCAAAAGTAACGTGGTTTTTTTAAAGAATATTTTTTCAAGGACCAAAAGAAACGAGGATTTTTTAAATAATATTTTTAAAGGATCTAAAGAAATGTGGATTTGTTTAAGAATATTTTTTCAAGAATCAATAGCAAATTGTTTTTTTTAAATAATATTTTTAAAGGATCTAAAGAAACGTAGATTTGTTTAAGAATATTTTTTCAAGAATCAATAGAATATTTTTTCAAGGACCTACAGAAACGTGGGTTTTTTTAAACAATTTTGTTAAGGACCAATAGAACCGTAGATTTAGAGATTAATTTTTAAGGACCTATAGAAACGTGATTTTTTGAAAGAATATTTTTTCAGGACCTCCAAAAACTTTGACTTTTTGAAGAATACTTTTTTAAAGGACCTACAAAAACGTGGATTTTTAAAGGATAATTCTTTAAGGACCTATAGAAACATGGATTTTGTAAGGAATATTTTTCAATGGACCTACAAAAACGTGGAATTTTAAAGGATAATTTTTTAAGGACCTATAGAAACATGGATTTTGTAAGGAATATTTTTCAAAGGAGCTACAAAAACGTGGATTTTTTAAAGAATATTTTTTCAAGAACCTACATAAAAGTGGATTTTTTAAAAAATATTTTTTCAAGGACCTACAACAATGTGGATTTCTTAAAGAATATTTTATCAAGGACCTACAGAAAAGTGGATTTTTTAAAGAACATTTTTTCAAGGATCTATAGAAACGTGGATTTTTTAAAGAATATTTTTTCAAGGATCTACAGAAACGTGGATTTTTCAAAGAATATTTTTTTAAGGATCTACAGAAACGTGGATTTTTAAAAATTATTTTTTTAAGGACCTGCATAAACGTGGATTTTTCTAAAGAATATTTGTTCAAAAACCTATAGAGACGTGGATTTTTAAAAATTATTTTTTAAGGACCTACATAAACCTGGATTTTTTTAAAGAATATTTTTTCAAGGACCTATAGAGACGTGGATTTTTATAAGAATATTTTTTCAAGGACCAATAGAAACGTGGATTTTTTAAAGAATATTTTTTCAAGGACCAATAGAAACCTGAATTTTTTAAAGAATATTTTTTCAAGGACCAATAGAAACGTGGATTTTTTAAAGAATATTTTTCAAGGAATATTTTTTCAAGAACATACAGAAACGAGGATTTTTTAAAGAATATTTTTTCAGGAACATACAGAAACGAGGATTTTTTAAAGAATATTTTTTCAGGAACATACAGAAACGAGGATTTTTTAAAGAATATTTTTCAAGGAATATTTTTTCAGGAACATACAGAAACGAGGATTTTTTAAAGAATATTTTTCAATGAATATTTTTCAAAGACCTACAGAAACGTGGATTTTTTTAAAAACTATTTTTAATGAATATTTTTTCAAAAACATACAGAAACGTGGATTTTTTGAGAGAATATTTTGTTCAAGGACCTATAGAAACCTGGATTTTTTAAACATTCATTTTTAAGAACCTACAGAAACGTGGATTTTTTATAGAATATTTTTCAAGATCCTTCAGAAACTTGGTTTTTTCAAAGAATATTTTTTCAAGGACCTTCAGAAACTTGGTTGTTTTAAAGAATATTTTTTCAAGGACACACAGAAACTTGTTTATTTTTAATAAATATTTTTTCAAAAACATACAGAAACTTGTTTTTTAAAGAAATATTCTATAATAAGGACCTACAGAAACGAAGATTTGTTAAAGAATTTTTTTCAAGGACCTACAGACATCTGGATTTTTTTAAGAATATTTTTTAAGGATCTAAAGATACCTGGATTTTTGAAAGAATATTGTTTCAAGGACCTACAGATACCTGTATTTTTCAAAGAATATTTTTCCAAGGACCTACAGGTACCTTAATTTTTGAAAGAACATTTTCAATATAATATGTCTTTTTTTGTCCTTTTTTTAATATAATATATCTTGGAAAGACATTATGCGACCTTCTGAAATTTGTTTGCAACCATTTACCCTTTTCCTCCAAGATGTCAATTTTGATGCTGCTTTAAGGGTTAAAGAAAAACCTGCATAGAAAAACCTGCATAGAAAAACCATTGTCACCACCTTTTTACCTCGTCCTTTTTCTAGCTTTCGAATATTCCTTTGGAGATTACAAATGTCTTTGGGATTACATGTTGTGTGCGGAAACCATGTAAACCGTGTTAAACGACATCGGTGTGCCGATGATCAACACTGGTTGCTGGGATGGATGCCTTTGGAAACCAGAGGGCGGCAGATTTATCAACAACCCACCCGCACCATTTTACATCCTCTTGGTTTTTGATGAATTAAGGGAAAATTACTTAAGGGACAGCCCTTATTAAGGCAAAACGTGGCCGGCATAGACATTAGTAATACTTTGTTAAAAAAATTGCAGAACTTCAAAAATACGTTTGAAAACAAAAATTAAAAGAAAAGAAAACAATTCATAAAACGGAAAGTTTTTAAAGGGCACTGAAAGAAAACTTTACGAATTAGAGAAAAATAAACAAAGCCTCCACACGTAACAGAGGAGACCGTCAGATAGCACAGATTGTTCACCAAGAGAGATTAATAGGGGAATTCCCCAAGCAACATATGGCCATATTCCCATGTCATATTTGTTGATAAATGCCTGCTAAGTGACACAAGAATTTTTTTTTTTTTTGTTTTTCTGGCAGAAACAAATGACCGTAAAAGTCAGCAAAACAAAGGCGGGAAAAGGAATCAGCATCAGTTTGTTATACAATTTGTCAATTTAGAAATGTAACTTTTGCCCGTAGACAAAGAGAAAAACAGGTTGGGATGCGTGATAAATGTCTATTTTATGAGAGGGAATGAAGGCAGTAGACCCAAGAAAAATTTAATTAAATAATAAATCATTTATATAAGAATGGGATTGATTGTACATGAAATGACCCACATTCCTAATTCAAAAAGAGGAACTCCATAGGAGTCAAAGGAGGAAAATGGTTTTACTTCCACCACCAAGAATTTTCTAGTCGGCAGGAATCCATTTTCTCAAAAGTATTTTTTCTATTTCTTGTTACTTTTTAATAAAATCTTTTTTTTAATAATAAAGCAATATTGTTTAACCACAATAGAATTTAATCAATATTTGCAGTCAAGCCGTAAAAAATGTTGCCCAATGACCAGAAACCACAAAAACCAAGGAAGCTAAAGTTGGAAATATGTTACATAAAAGTACACAATTTAGGCCAACAATTGACAATTTTCTTTTCATTGGTTACAAGACAGAAAAATTAGAAAACATAGCAACAAACAAATACGCAACATTTTATTTTACTCCTTAGAATTGAAAGTATTTCATTTTCGTTTTTGTCAATGGGAATTGATTAAGACTTAGGAATTTAATTTAGAAATTTCTCGAGTTGTCATGGAGGGAGTGGTGGGAAGGAATAAATCTGCTGATTAAAAGAAATAATTTTTTAATGGGGAAAGCAGATGGAAATTTTAAAGGGAAGTCCCCTAGAGGGCCTCCTATGGAGAGAAGACTTATTCAAGGCCTTAGCCTTGAGATACATCTGATAAAGAGGGAGAAGCTTTAAAATGTCTCAGAGATAATTTCCTATGCTCTCCGTGTTCTCCTATTTTCCATAAAAAACTCTTCATCTCCATAGAAGAGCTGGAGAGCTCTTATAAGAGCTCTTGAGGTCTTCTATTTTCAATAGAATAGATTTTCAATAGAAGAGCTCTTAGGTCTTCTATTTTCAATAGAAGAGCTCTTGAGGTCTTATATTGTCAATAAAAGAGCTCTTGAGGTCTTTTATTCTCAATAAAAGAGCTCTTGAGGTCTTCTATTCTCAGTAAAAGAGCTCATGAGGTCTTCTATTCTTAATAGAACAGATCCTCATAGAAGGTCTTCTATGGTCATTTAGAAGAGCTTGAGATCTTCTATGGTTCTATAGAAGAGCTTGAGATCTTCTATGGTTCTATAGAAGAGCTTGAGGTCTTCTATGATTCTATAGAAGAGCTTGAGGTCTTCTATGGTTCTATAGAAGAGCTTGAGGTCTTCTATGGTTATATAGAAGAGCTTGAGGTCTTCTATGGTTCTATAGAAGAGCTTGAGGTCTTCTATGGTTCTATAGAAGAGCTTGAGGTCTTCTATGGTTCTATAGAAGAGCTTGAGGTCTTCTATGGTTCTATAGAAGAGCTTGAGGTCTTCTATGGTTCTATTGAAGAGCTTGAGGTCTTCTATGGTTCTATAGAAGAGCTTGAGGTCTTCTATGGTTCTATAGAAGAGCTTGAGGTCTTCTATGGTTCTATAGAAGAGCTTGAGGTCTTCTATGGTTCTATAGAAGAGCTTGAGGTCTTCTATGGTTCTATAGAAGAGCTTGAGGTCTTCTATGGTTCTATAGAAGAGCTTGAGGTCTTCTATGGTTCTATAGAAGAGCTTGAGGTCTTCTATGGTTCTATAGAAGAGCTTGAGGTCTTCTATGGTTCTATAGAAGAGCTTGAGGTCTTCTATGGTTCTATTTAACCTTTATAGAAGAGCTTGAGCTCTTCTAACTTTTATAGGAGAGCTTGAGCTCTTCTAACTTTTATAGAAGAGCTTGAGCTCTTCTAACTTTTATAGAAGAGCTTGAGCTCTTCTAACTTTTATAGAAGAGCTTGAGCTCTTCTAACTTTTATAGAAGAGCTTGAGCTTTTCTAACTTTTATAGAAGAGCTTGAGCTCTTCTAACTTTTATAGAAGAGCTTGAGCTCTTCTAACTTTTACAGAAGAGCTTGAGCTCTTCTAACTTTTATAGAAGAGCTCTCCTAACTTTTATAGAAGAGCTCTCCTAACTTTTATAGAAGAGCTTGAGCTCTTCTAACTTTTATAGAAGAGCTTGAGCTCTTCTAACTTTTATAGAAGAGCTTGAGCTCTTCTAACTTTTATAGAAGAGCTTGAGCTCTTCTAACTTTTATAGAAGAGCTTGAGCTCTTCTAACTTTTATAGAAGAGCTTGAGCTCTTCTAACTTTTATAGAAGAGCTTGAGCTCTTCTAACTTTTATAGAAGAGCTTGAGCTCTTCTAACTTTTATAGAAGAGCTTAAGCTCTTCTAACTTTTATAGAAGAGCTTGAGCTCTTCTAACTTTTATAGAAGAGCTTGAGCTCTTCTAACTTTTATAGAAGAGCTTGAGCTCTTCTAACTTTTATAGAAGAGCTTGAGCTCTTCTAACTTTTATAGAAGAGCTTGAGCTCTTCTAACTTTTATAGAAGAGCTTGAGCTCTTCTAAATTGTATAGAAGAGCTTGAGCTCTTCTAAATGTTTATAGAAGAGTATGAGCTCTTCTAAATGTTTATAGAAGAGTATGAGCTCTTCTATATTTTTATAGAAGAGCTTGAGCTCTTCTATATTTTTATAGAAGAGCTTCAGCTCTTTTAATTTTTATAGAAGAGCTTGAGCTCTTTTAATTTTTATAGAAGAGCTTAGGTCGCTTCTAATTTTTATAGAAGAGCTTGAGCTCTTCTAATTTTTACAGAAGAGCTTGAGCTCTTCTAATTTTTATAGAAGAGCTTGAGCTCTTCTAATTTTGATAGAAGAGCTTGAGCTCTTCTAAATTTTATAGAAGAGCTTGAGTTCTTCTTATTTTTATAGAAGAGCTTGAGCTCTTCTTATTTTTATAGAAGAGCTTGAGCTCTTCTTATTTTTATAGAAGAGCTTGAGCTCTTCTTACTTTTATAGAAGAGCTTGAGCTCTTCTTAATTTTTCAGAAGAGCTTGAGCTCTTCTTAATTTTTCAGAAGAGCTTGAGCTCTTCTTACTTTTATAGAAGAGCTTGAGCTCTTCTTAATTTTTTAGAAGAGCTTGAGCTCTTCTTAATTTTTTAGAAGAGCTTGAACTTTTCTTACTTTTATAGAAGAGCTTGAACTTTTCTTACTTTTATAGAAGAGCTTGATCTCTTCTTAATTTTTCAGAAGAGCTTGAGCTCTTCTTACATTTATAGAAGAGCTTGAGCTCTTCTTAATTTTTTAGAAGAGCTTGAGCTCTTCTTAATTTTTTAGCTTGAACTTTTCTACATTTTTATAGAAGAGCTTGAGCTCTTCTAATTTTTATAGAAGAGCTTGAGCTCTTCTAATTTTTATAGAAGAGCTAGAGCTCTTCTAATTTTTATAGAAGAGCTAGAGCTCTTCTAATTTTTATAGAAGAGCTAGAGCTCTTCTAATTTTTATAGAAGAGCTAGAGCTCTTCTAATTTTTATAGAAGAGCTAGAGCTCTTCTAATTTTTATAGAAGAGCTAGAGCTCTTCTAATTTTTATAGAAGAGCTTGAGCGCTTCTTATAATTGTCCAGTTTCCATATTTTCCACAGAAATCAATTAGGTGCACGTCTTTCTATAAAAGACTTTGAAGTTTTTAACAGACATTATATCAATGGCCATATATTTTTTGCTTAAGATTTAAGAAACTTGTTTTTTGCCAAATTCTATTGCTCTTCGGATTTTTGTACATTGTCATCATGTAACCCATATCATATTTTATATTCATAACATTTCAAAATATCCCCTCCGATACGTTTTCAATTACAATGTAAATTTGTAGTCCACAAAAATTACTTCGCATGAGAAAAATTACCCCTAATGAAGTCCAGCCGTTTGAAAAATTCATTGAAAAGTCATGCCCACACGCACACATGTCTGATCCCTTATCATTTTGGATCTCCGGCTCTCTCTCTCTCACTCTCAAACACAAAACAGAAGGAACAAACATTCCTAATAATATTTTGAAAATCAAACAATTGCTAAGGGTAAACGAAAACAAAAAACAACAACACCACCTTTACTTCATTGAAAATGTTTACCTCTTTTTTTTTTTTGTATTTCTAAGGAATAAAAATTTGGTTTTCTATACAAAATGATTGTGTTTGGGTCTGGTGATTACCCCATGGGTTTATTTGTTACCACAAAACAGGTTCGACCGACTGCTATGGTCTGATGATGACAAGTCTCTTTTTTCTTCTTGTTGTGAGTCTTGTTGTTGTATTGTTGTTGTATTTTGTTATTGTCAATCCCTTGTTTGCAAAATCAAAAATGACACTTTTTTTCTGTCGAATTCTAATGTAATTTTAAAAAGGATTTTTCTTTCGTCCTTTCAACAATCCAGCAAATCAAAAACTTCATATGTTTTGTGCCTTAACTGGCCTTATCTGCAGCAGGGTACACAATTCCGATGATTAGAAAATATGTAAACATGTGTATGTCCTGTTTTTTCTTTGGTTTGGTTGTGATGATGAATATGATTTGGGAATAGCCTTCAAGAAGGAAGAGGAGGTATTGAGGTATTGAGCATACGCACACACCCACTCATTCACATGGACACTAAAGATTGATGACATCTTAATAATATTTTGACTTGTTGTGACAGGGAAGGTGTACCAAATTTATTAGGGGAGTGGCAAATGAAGATATTAGGGTGTTTTTTTTGGGGGGGTTGAACGGAAATACCCTTGGAGACAATTGTCATGAAGGCAATATGTGATTGATTTGGGAATCTAAAAATAGGTTTGAAAATAATTCAAACTAAGTTTGATAAGGAATAACTCCATTTTGCTGATTGCGTATGCCAACTGTACAATGTCTTTCAATGTCTGCAGAGAAACTTTGTTTATTTTTATAGCAAAGACGCAAACCACTTGACTTTTGTACAGGTTCTTAATTTTAGCATTCATAGAAAATTTTCTATTTCTAAGGTAATTAAAAACCTTCCTCTGCAAAAGCCTACGGACGAAAAAAAATTAATGTCTTATTGGGATCCCTCTCAATAGAGAACTCTGGGGGAAAACTTTCACGAAAACAAAAATAGGCTTTATTTTTAAAAATTATTTCAGATAGTCGTTTAACCATTGGAAATTGCAAAAACTTGTAAAAAATTAAAATATATTTGATTTTTAGATATTTAATTCGACCTATATCATATATTTTTACAAATGTAAATTTATTTATTATACAAATGTAAATTAAAATTACATTTAAAAAAAAAATACAATATATATAAACTCACGATACATTGGGCCCGCTGGTACTTATTTCATTTTGAATAATCACAACGAATTAATGTACCGAAATGATGTCAAACATTGCATATCTCAATATTTCTGGTATTTCTAGTTCCTAGATACTCCTTAGCAGAGGTGGAAGCGAGTCAATTGTAAAACGAAGGCTCTCTATTTTTCATATGCAAGCCGCCGATTCTGTCGGCTCAAATCGACTAAAAATCGTCTCAAGTAACGATAAAAAATAATTATTATTTTTTTTTATAATATATATTTTTCATTTTCGCCACCGAAAAACTTTTTACGTAGATTTTAGGAAATATTTCTGGTCAAAAGTTGTTAAAAGTTAAAAAATTGTTAATGTCTTGAACAAAAAATCGTGATTTTTTAAAAGTAATTATTGGAGGACCTTCTGACCAAAAAAAAAAAATATGCATTTTTTAACAATTTGTACACAAAATTTATATAAAAATGTTTGAAGGACATCGTCCTTCTTAATAATGTGGATATTTCCAAGGTCCTGTAAAAAATAGCCTTTAACAAAAAAATCGGGTCTTTTATAAAATTTTATATTTGACAAAAACCTCCGGGTCAAGAAAATTTTGATTTTTTTTAAATGTCCTCTTGGTTACATATGAATCCTTAAATAAATTAAAATATTTTTTAAAAGATATTCTTGGCTAAAAAAATATGGATTTTTTACCCTTATCCACATGGCAACAGAGGGTTCACATCCGTAGATACGGCCAAAACGTGTCTCATTGCAATAACGGTTTTAGACCTTTGGTATTTTTGGACTATATCCGTTTCAGGATATTTGGAGTCGATCTGAAGGATGTCCGTCTGACAGATGCGCACGAACATTTTCGTAGGGGGTATCGGATTTGGTCCAAACTTGGTACATCGTAAAATTTTTCTCAAACCTAGATCGAGTTCGGAGACTGGCAATATCGGCACACTCCTTCTGGTACCTCCAACAGAAAAGGTCAAACATTTAAGAGAAAAAAATACAGGTTGTAATTTTTATATCAGTTTTAAGTTAAATACCAATATTGTCTGATATAAAAATTACAACCTGTATTTTTTTTTTCTCTAAAATATTTGAACTTTTCTGTTGGAGATACTAGAAGGAGTGGGCAAATATTGCCTATCTCCGAAATCGATCTAAGTTTGAGAAAAATATTATGATGTACCAAGTTTGGAACAAATCGGATACTCCCTTCACAAAATCTCTTCAGAACAACCCCCCCGTAAAGGGTTAACAGTTTGGAAAATCATAAAGCAAGTCAAAATATATTTTAATAACCTAACAAAGGCTAAGGATATACATCTGTCGTCAAAATCGACTGATAATTTTTAACTTGTTTAAGAAAAAAATTGAATAATCGTGGAATAAAAAAAACTAGAGTTAATCCCGACTAAAAAAGGGTTATTTTTAGAAAACTTATGGGAGGACAACCAGATCAAAAATCCTGGATGTTTTTTAGAATTTTTTGGAGGACATACTGGTAATGAATTCGTGAATTTTTGAAGAAAACTGTTGGAAGATCCACCGATTTAAAATCGTAGATTGTAAATATAAATTTATGGAGGAATCTTTATTAATAATTCTAGAAAAATTGTTAGAGCAGCATTTTTCTAAAAATTGTGAATTTTTTTATAACAAAAAGTTGAGTAATTCCTGGCCAAAGATCGTGGAATTTGTGGATTTTCAAGAAATATTTTATATGACCTCTTGACCAATTTTTTTTTTTTTTTTTTTTTTTTTTGGAAAATACAATTCAGGGCTTCATGAGTAAAGATTGTCGATTTTTTTCTCTAATATTTATCGAGTACTTTCTGAATAACATTTGTGGATTTTCAAGAAAAAAAAAAAAAAGATGATCTCCTTTCTCTACTTTTTATAAAAAAAAAAAACATTTATGGAGAACTTCCCTAGTAATAGTCGTGGATGAAGAAAAATATGGCATCCTAACTAAAAAATGGTAAACTTCTAAAGACAAATTTTGTGAAGAACCTCCCGACTAATAATCGTGGACTTTTTTATCATTTACTGAAATACATTTGGACCAAAAACTGAGGATTTAGGAAAAATCAAGACTATTTAAAGAAAAATCTTTGGATGGCCTCTCTTGAATGACAATTGTGGGTGATTACGAAAATGTTTTGGATTAAAAAATGGTATAAGACTTTTTTGGCTTAAATACAGAATATAATAAATATTTAACCTTTATGTGGTGGAACCAGAAGGTGTGGACAAATATTTTACAGTTTCGCACTTGAACTACGTCTCTATAATATATATATATAAGATGTTAGAAGTTTTTATGAGAGACATGAGCTTACTTTTGCATATTTTGATATTTGGATATTGTATATTTTGCCTGTTATTGTCCATCTTTGAACACTAAGTTTGACTTTGCAATCTTTCCTTGAACTATATACCAACTTTTGTGTAAATATTGAAGCAGCCTTTTATTCCAATGGAGTGTTGTCCAAAACCTGGATACCAATTAAAAAATGAAACTCCACAAATCATACGAACCGATTTTGCCAAAACGTGGCAAATTTTGAAGATTCTCCCATGGAAAAATTTAGATCCAAAGAGAAACCAAAATATCAATCCGGTTGGAAAATGGGGACTGAACCCTTTAAAATACCGCAATTGGGGAGGTAATACTGTGCGGGGGCTATACCTACATATATTAAAACTCGTCTTCATTGGGAGCTCGTATCCTCCGAGAACCATATTCGGCAAATTATAGCCTAATTGGGAGGTACTTCCATGTACCAAAAATTGGGAGATGTACCGTAATATTGTGGTAATAACAAAACGTAAACATGCGATCGACCAAGACATGGCACAAACTCGAAGTAAATATTTTAAAATTATGTAACACACCATCGACATTCCCATCAAAATTTCAAACCCATTTCAATTTATTCTTAGTTCACACATCTGCTGCTAATATCTGTAGCAAAATCTAATTTATAAACTTTTAAATGCGAAAAATGTTCCCAAACTTTTGTCCCATCCTTACGATCTCCAGGGAATGTGTTAAGTGATTATTATTTGAAAAAAAAAAAACTCTGCTCTTCCCCTTGCCCCCACCCCACTTTACACCCAAGGGTAATAATACTTCAAGTTATGGAGACAAAGACAGAAAAAAAGCTTTACATTATTCGACAAACAATGGTCAATGGTATAATAATAAAGGTAACTTGGCCCAAATGCATGCGATGTGATGATGTCGCACTCGTCGTCGTCCGGCGGTGTCCCACAGCTCTGGGCTATGTTCTCGTTATTTGGGATTTGTTTTTGTTGTCTCTCTCCTAACTCGCATTCCTGTTTTGTTTGAAATAAATGTTGTACCTTTTTTATGGGCCGGGGGAGGGCATGGCTTTCAGACTGCCATAGTTTATCATCAAGGCTGAGTTTTTTTCCTCTGATGCTATTGTCATCCATCTAGGCTGGTGTCTGGTTTGTGTGCGTGTGTGTGTGTGTGGGTTTGTATTTGACATTTTTGGTGTTTTTTTTTTTGCTTTGTTGTATGTGTGTGTGTCTCAATGCCAAATTGCTAAGGATATGTAGTGTTGAATTTTTGGTTAGAATTGTTATTTGTTATTGATGTTGGCATGGCTAGTTGGGATTTGAGAGGGAGTCTATGCGTTTTTGTTGATTGTAGTGGTGTGTGTGAGAAAATCAGGGTTTTTCTCAGTTGTATTGATTTTAAAGTTTGAATTTTTTCGATTACATTTTTATCACAAATGGGATATCCAATTGAAGAGTCCATCATGATATTGAAATAAAAAAACATGAAATATTTCAGAATAAATCAATTCAATGTAATTTCAATTATGTTTGCAATGAAAAGGCAACTCATTTGTTGTAGAAATATAAAACAAACGACACAACAAATCTAGGATTTCCGATTTAATTAACATTGCAATAAAATTCTGGAGAACATATTGGAAGGTAAAATTCTGTTGAAGGTAGGTATTTTTTTTTTTTCATTGAAATGAGGAGCAGACCTTGAATAGAACTGTTTATGTACATCATGTAATTAATTTGTATCACCATTGTTCTAGTGCCATCACTGTACATAAACAGGCGTGCCATCTCTGACGAAAGCTGTCAACCCTTTGTTTTGTTCATTGTTTTTTTTTTTTTTTTGTTTTCTTTTTACGCTCCCTTTATTTTTGTTCTGCCTCAACACAGTTGAATTTGAAGTTTGAGTGAGTGCAGACGGAAAGAAAGAAACAGTTACCGATAACAAAACCAAAACGAATTTGTAAAACCGATTTATTGAAATAAATTAAAATTTATTATTGAACAAATAAGTGTTTTACTATTGCCTCATATCAGGCATATCAATAAACAGTGAATTTACTAGTGCCTCGACATAGGCGAATATATTAACAGTGACTTTATTAGTGCCTCAACATAGGCGAATACAAACAAACAAGTGCCTTTTGTAGTGTCTCGACCTAGGCGAACAACAACCCGTACCTTTTCGCAACAAATCAACAGCGCCTTGGCTGTTACCAACAACATAGCCTACTGGAAGAATCATCTGCCTTGGAGTAGGATATTTCTACGGCCGGAGTAAGGTTTTGTATTGCAACATAACATAAGGTCCTTCGAAAACTATAGTCCACAGTCAGGCCAATATCATTCAAGGTAAAGGTACGTACCTACACAATTTTTATATGGAGATGTGCTTCCTTAAATTTCTGTCCCTAAATAACAACAACAATAAATAACATCCCATACCAATCCTCTCCCAAACCTATCCCTCCGTCGTCAAATGCGAGGTTGCAAAATTTCTGTAAAATAGAAAAACAGATTAGCAAAAAAATTAGAATCCCGTTACTTTTCAAATTGTTGTTGAGATAGGTCATGGCCACTTGTGTGCATTACAACAACAACAACACGCATGCTGATTGTCTACGCAAACATTGAGAGTAGCTGCTCGTTATTGTTGTTGCGATCGTTGAGAAGAGTTGTAAAAGAAGAGGAAAAGAACAACATAGAACGCAACACAGTGGTTCGAGAACAATTATTGGAAAAATTTGATTGTTATTAAAAAGAAATTTTTCTACAAGAGGAAGACAATAAAAATAAATTATTTATGGAACATTATATAAATGCATGAAAATAATAAGATGAAAAGGTCCCGATTTATAAAAGATAGTTTATGATTTTCGAATTATTGTGCTAACAAACAGCACATTTGTTGAAACCGAAACACTGTTCCTGAAACAAAGTTGAGGTAATAGAAACAAAACAACCAGAATAACGGAAGCATAGAAAGAGAACTATGAAAATATAGAGGAATATACAATTTGAGATTATTACTTTCGCTCTCATCATCTCTTATACGTATGCACACAAAGGTGGGGAACATTTGTAGACATTTGAATATTGTGCCCCTTTGTATATGAGCAAATACAACTTTGTTTCTGTCCCTGGTTATTATGAAAATAAATTTGCTTGTGAATAAGAAATAACTGTCCCAGCGAATAATAAAATTTTATCGAACACAATTTAAAGGCTGGTTGTTAATTTTATATATTTCGAATAAAACTTGAAACCAATTCTTGGAAATTAGACCAAACACATTTCTCCCAAAAATAAATTAAAGAATCAATTTTCCAAATATTGATGATAATTCTGTCTCGAATGGGGAATATTATCACGGTCCCAAAGTATAATTATTTCGCATATTTGAAACTATATTTCCATAAAGATACAAAATAAATTCACAACGAATTTGAATTTGAAGATAGTTTGCCCCAATTTTGGAAATTTAATTGAGGAAAAAGCTACACTTTCTACAATTTACCATATTACTAATTCGTTGGAAAAAACAATCCATATTGTCGGCAAAGAGAAATAATACATATTTTTTATTACAAAAATATTTAATTTGCTGAACTGAGTCGAAACATTATGGGAATAATGGAGGAATTTTTAGTTCTATGTGAAGAAATAATATCTTTTGAAACTCAGCTTAAAGATGCTGATTTGAAAGAATATAATGATATGTCCCTAGATGCAGAAAAGCAAGAACTAGAAAACTTGTGGGAGGAATGGAAAATATGTTATAAAAAATGCATTTCTGACCCCGATTTTCAAAAAAAGGATAAGACTACAGTCAAAGGAAAGAAGATTGAAGTTCATAAAAGTTATATGAAATGCCTTACGCTTATAGGAAGCGCCAAAGAAAATATAAAAACTGCATCTTCAAGAATATCTCAAAAAATGAGTTCATCCATTTCGGTCCCACCATGCGATACTGAAGTATTTCATGGCGACTATTTAAATTGGCCTAGTTTCCGAGATTTATTTACTGCGATTTATGTAAATAATAAAAAGCTTAGCCCGGTAGAAAAATTATACCACCTGTTCCAAAAAACTAGTGGAGAAGCCAGGCAAAATAACCAACACATACCTTTGACTGATGAGGGTTTCGATATTGCGTGGGAAAACCTCAAAAATCAGTACGAAAATAAGCGAATATTGATAAATAACCAGTTGCGAACTATTTTTAATCTGCCCCAATGCTCGCAAGAGTCATCTAGCACTCTGAAGAAATTACAAAGGGATATAAATAATGCTATTTCGGTCTTGAAATTATATAAAATAGATATTAGATCATGGGATCCAATTTTCGTATTTCAATGTTCTTCGAAGTTACCAAAACTGACTGTCCCTATGGGAACAATCAATAGCAAAAAAAACCGAAATGCCTTCCTGGGAAGAATTAAATGTATTTTTAACGGAACGATTTCAAGCACTGGAGAGCGTGTCTGATATATATGGCCCACAAGGCTCCCGATCGTTTTTGCCCCAACCTCAAAAATTTCACCATTTTGAACGATCAAAAAATTACAAGGTTCACCATACTAAAGTTAACACTCAAAAATGTAATTTATGTAAAGGAAATCATATTTTGCGTTCCTGCCCCAAATTTTTATGCATGGATTTTAGAAACAGAATTTCAATTGTCAAACGTGACAAACATTGTATTAATTGCCTAGCTTACGGGCACATAGTGACAAATTGTAAGAGTGAGAACACATGCTCTAAGTGCGGTTTGAAGCACCATACGCTATTGCACAAACAAAAACTGTCCCAACAGGGAGAATTGAGGCAAAGAGATGATGTAAAAGTTTCACAGTCATCTCAAACAGATATACAGTCCGCAGATTTACCTTCAACCTCTGAAAATATACGAACATACCATACTTCGGTAGCCAACAAAACTATGTTGGCGACAGCTTGGATTAATATTGTCAATAATGGAATGTCTCATAAAATCAGAGCTTTAATCGATCCCTGTTCGGACGATTCTTTCGTATCTGCACGAGTGCAAAAACTATTAAAGTTACCTACTGTGCCAATCGAGGCAGAAATCAGTGGGCTTGGCGGTGAACGTATAGCAAAATGTTGTAAAGTAGCTATTTTTAAAATTTCATCAACAAACCAAAACTTCTCAATAGAAATTGATGCATTAGTAGTGCCTGATGTCACTGGAAATGTCCCAACATATTCGTTCAATAATGTGAACAGAGAGGAATTACCTAAGTTGAATTTTGCGGACCCAAATTTCTACGTGAGTGGTCCCATTGATATCCTCATAGGAGGAAATTTATACCCATTAATTTTACTCGGTGGAGTGAAACATGGTATATTAGGATCGTTAGTTGCCCAGGAAACGGTTTTTGGATGGATCGTAACTGGCCCTACGAGTAATAAAACCACACGACACACAATAAGAGCATCTCATTGCACAAGAGTGCATATTGACAAGCTACTGTCCCGTTTTTGGGAAATCGAAGAAATTCCCATCAAACAAACTGTATCTGAAGAAGATGCAATATGTGAAAATATATATACATCAACGGTAAAACGGAACACTGATGGTAGATACATAGTTGATTTGCCATTTAAATCTGAAACGCCGTCAACATCGGCTCTTAGTTCTAACAGATATGTGGCCCTTTGTCAGTTTCTACGCAACGAACAAGCAATGTTGAAAAAACCAGAATTTAAATCGATGTATGACGAAGTCATGCATGAATATCTGTCCCTGGGACATATGGAATTAATACAAAAATCTACTTCAAATTCTGACCCTTGTTTTTATCTGCCTCACCACGGAGTATACAAGCCTGAAAGCGCTACAACAAAACTGAGAGTGGTTTTTAATGGATCATGTCCAACGTCAACTGGTAAAAGTTTAAATGATTTGCTATATGTTGGTCCCATACTCCAAAAAGATATTATCACAATCATTATGAATTGGCGTCTGTACAAATTTGTTTTCAATGCAGATATATCTAAGATGTACAGACAAATAAATATTAATCCCGAACACGCTACTTTCCAGCGTATCGTTTATCGTTCTTCCCCTGACGAGGAAATAAAAGAGTATCAGTTAAAAACTGTAACATTCGGTCTCAATTGTGCCCCGTACCTGGCATTGAGGACTTTATTACAACTGGCCCAAGATGAGGAACATAACTTTCCAATGGGGGCAAAAATACTAAGAGACAATATGTATGTGGATGATGCACTTGTAGGGACACATTCGATTCCTGAAGGAATTGCTGCAAAACAGCAATTGATAGACATTTTGAAATCAGCAGGATTTGATCTACGAAAATGGACATCCAACTGTAAAGAAATTATAAAAGATCTTCCTCGCAACCATCTTCTCAACGGAGAATTCCTTGATTTTGATGATAAAAGTATGACAAAAACGCTAGGAATAAGATGGAACGCTAAGACAGATGCATTTTATTTCGTGACAGAAAAAATAATAAACAAAAATTCATTTACGAAAAGAGAAGTTTTATCGATAATATCTCGACTGTTTGACCCATTAGGGTGGCTTGCCCCGATTATCATAACCGCAAAAATATTTATGCAACAGTTGTGGTTAGATGAAATACAATGGGATGATCAATTAAAACCTGTCTCTCTAATGAAATGGAAATCCTTTTTAGAGAATTATGTCAACATTGACCAGATTAAAATACCACGATGGGTGAAATATTCACCAGAATGCACAATAGACATACATGGATTTTGCGATGCATCAGAACTAGCCTATGCAGCAGTACTGTATGCAAGAATACAAATAGGAAACTACATTGTCTCGAATTTATTGGTGTCAAAAACTAAAGTAGCTCCAATTAAGAAACTTTCGCTACCCCGACTAGAGCTCTGTGGAGCTCATTTGCTTGCTAACTTAATACACGTTTTTCTGCCCCAACTGTCTATCAAAGATCATACAGTGCACCTTTGGTCAGATTCAACAATAGTCTTAGCATGGCTTAAAAAACCATCTCACACTTGGACAACGTTTGTAGCCAACAGGGTAGCAAAAAGTCAAGAGAAAGTCGGTGATAATTGGAAGCATGTTTCTACACATGACAACCCCGCTGATCTAGCAACCCGGGGGGTGACCCCTTTAGAATTAAAGGAGGCAAATCAGTGGTGGTTTGGACCAAAGTGGCTCCAACAGGCACAAGAATTCTGGCCCTCGAATATAAATATTCCCGATATTCATCTGGAAAAGAAAGCTTCACAGACTCATTTAGCTAGATCTGCGGAGATTGAACAAGCTAAAAATACCGAAAATGATAGTCTTGAACCTCATTTAAAACACCTACATCGTCTTACAACAGCGATACATTCATTTGGATATGTCGAAAGGTTCATTAAAGCCAATCAACCTGCCACGAGGAAAACGTATAATTATGAAAACGTGAGATTGTCTTCGGATGAACTCTCGGCTGGTCGAAAACGACTTATTAGGCTATCTCAAATGAGGTATTTTCCTGAGGAATACCAATCACTGTCCCTAAAGAAGTCAATTGATAAGAAGAGTCCTCTTCTCACACTTACGCCCTTTTTGGACAATGACAAAATCATTAGAGCCAATGGACGACTCGGGTCCACCATGTCGTTGTCTTATAATGAAAGACATCCGTTTATTCTGTCCCCGAAGAGCAAGTTCACGAAACTCTATATAGCATTTATTCATGAAATGACATTACATGGAGGACCGCAGTTAATGATGGCAACCATACGATTAGAATGTTGGATTATTCGGGGAAAGAATTTAATCAAATCACACATTCATAATTGTGTCAAATGTGTTCTGTCCCGTAAAAAGTTGCAAGGACAACTGATGGCAGCTTTACCACGAGAGAGAACAACTCTAAGTAGGCCTTTTGCAAATACGGGAGTTGATTATGCTGGCCCATTCGATCTCAAAACTTTCTCAGGTCGAGGATGCCGAATCGTTAAAGGTTACATCTGTCTTTTTGTCTGTCTCGCCACCAAAGCTATTCACCTAGAAGCCGTGAGCGATCTCTCTACTCCAGCTTTCATGGCTGCTTTGACTCGTTTTGTCTCCCGTCGTGGCTGTCCAAATAAAATCTTCTCCGATAACGGTCGCAATTTCGTTGGAGCAGCTCGGGAAATCAAAACTAACTTCAGAAAAGTCATATCCGATATTAAGGAAAAGGCCATATCACATTTTGGCCAACAAAAATTAGAATGGCATTTCATACCTGCGTCTGCCCCACATATGGGAGGATTATGGGAGGCGGGTGTGAAGAGCTGTAAGAATCACCTTAAAAAGATCGCAGGTCAAATTCATTACACTTATGAGGAATTCAGCACAATTCTAGCCGCCATTGAAGCCTGTCTCAATTCACGGCCTTTGACCCAACAGTCAGAAAATATTGATGATCTTACGGCTCTGACTCCTGGTCATTTCCTGACAGGCTGTTCATTACTTTCCCCAGCAGAACCCGAGGAAATTCCTACCAAAACAGCACTCCTGAATCGATGGCGTAAGCTTAAAGTTGTTCAGCAAGAATTCTGTCGTCGGTGGAAGTCCGACTATTTGAAAGAACTTCAAAAAAGAAATAAATGGAAATACCCATCACAAAACTTAAATCTAGGTGATTTAGTAGTTCTGTCCCAAGAAATGGGAAGTCCGAACGAATGGCGATTAGGACGTGTAATTAAACTGTATCCTGGCCAAGATAGGCATGTTAGAGTGGTCGATCTAAAAACCGCTTTGGGAGTGATAAGACGTCCCGTCCATAAATTGATTTTGCTACCTCGATCGCATTAACGAAAATACATTTCCTGTCCCTAGTCCTTCAATATCCCAATATTATCTTTTAAATGTAACATAAACTAATCGCTTATTATACTACCCTCAGGAAGATGTCCCCCTTTTTGGAAGAATATCGCTGCCCCATCTGCACGACACGTCACTCCCTCAGACTATGCCGATGCTTTCTGGCCATGCATCCAACAAACAAAGCAAGATTTGTAGAGGAGCATAATGCATGCGAAAATTGTTTGGGTCTTTCGCACACCCTGGAGAATTGCCGTAGCGAAGACGTGTGTCGCACTTGCTGGCGTAGGCATCACACACTTCTGCACCCGCTGGACGCCACCAAATTTCAATGGCTCCAAATGACAGCTCTTGCCCTCATACACCGTCCAGGGATGACAGAAGATAGAAGAACGATGCGTATTTTGCTCGCCCCCAATAGCCCGAATAGCTACATGCTCCCTCCATACTGCAGAATGCCATTTGAAATGGATTACGATATACCCCAGTACGACGTCCAAATTACAGACAGGCATAGTGAGGTGAGAACACTAACAACAAAACTTGGAGTGGGTGAGCATGTACGCCCGGTCACTCCCCCATCCCATTGTGTTCCTGCAGCTGTATGGAAACGATACGACGTCGAAGACGTGGCGGATCCCTCATTTTATTTACCCCATGGATGCTCAATTGTTCTCGGAAGCGATGTATCAAAATACATATATTTAGGGCTTCCTCAAGAACACAAAGGACTTCCATATGTCCAAAATACTATTTTTGGATATGCCTTCTTTGGGGCCTTGCCAACCGACCATGATAGCGCAGCTTTGGAGGAGACGTTCTTTTCTAAGCACGATGCATTCCGACGACCATAGAAGCTGTTTCGTCTTATTGATTTTAAACTTGATTCATTTTAAGTACGGTATTTTTTGAAAACAAATTGAATTTGCTCTTTTTTTGTATTTATATATATTTAGTTGATATATTTATCTCTTGCCCCGAGTGGGCTGAATTCAAGTTTATTTTATACCTTTTTGAATTATTATATTTATTTTGTTGAACTTATGGTTCAAGGGAGGCGGTATGTTTATGTACATCATGTAATTAATTTGTATCACCATTGTTCTAGTGCCATCACTGTACATAAACAGGCGTGCCATCTCTGACGAAAGCTGTCAACCCTTTGTTTTGTTCATTGTTTTTTTTTTTTTTTTTGTTTTCTTTTTACGCTCCCTTTATTTTTGTTCTGCCTCAACACAGTTGAATTTGAAGTTTGAGTGAGTGCAGACGGAAAGAAAGAAACAGTTACCGATAACAAAACCAAAACGAATTTGTAAAACCGATTTATTGAAATAAATTAAAATTTATTATTGAACAAATAAGTGTTTTACTATTGCCTCATATCAGGCATATCAATAAACAGTGAATTTACTAGTGCCTCGACATAGGCGAATATATTAACAGTGACTTTATTAGTGCCTCAACATAGGCGAATACAAACAAACAAGTGCCTTTTGTAGTGTCTCGACCTAGGCGAACAACAACCCGTACCTTTTCGCAACAAATCAACAGCGCCTTGGCTGTTACCAACAACATAGCCTACTGGAAGAATCATCTGCCTTGGAGTAGGATATTTCTACGGCCGGAGTAAGGTTTTGTATTGCAACATAACAAGAACAATAATTGTAACAATATATATTTTCTGTATTGAGGCTTGATTCCTAAATTTTCAAAATGTTCCTTCTATTGAAAATATGTGGTCTCAAGAGGGGAGGAAAAAGAAACAACAAATTTAGGATTTTAAATTTGATTAGCATTGCAATAACATTCTGAAGAATATATCTGAAGGAAATCTGTGGAAAAAAGGATTATAAAAGAGATAAGAGAAATAATGACCTTAATATATTTTGAGGCTAATTTTTAAATTTTCGGACCACGATAAAATCGTTTTGGAAGGAATTTGGAACTTAAGAAAAAAAATCTTGAAAAATATTAATTAGTTAAAAATCATAAAAATTCCGAATATAGGGAGTTTTCATATGGAGTCTATACGAAGACGTGGACCTGTATAGGCGGTTTTCTGTCACCGGCTGTGGTACCCATTATGAACTTTAAGTACGAAATTTGAAACAAATCTGGTGAATAATTTTACTAAAATCATCAAAATACTAATTTTCGGAGGTATCGTTATATGGGAGCTATACGAACACTTGGATCTGCATTTATAATTTTCCGTCACATCCTGTAGTTCCCGTTACGAAATACGAAATTTGAAACAATTCTGCTAATTAATGTCGCTAAAATCATCGAAGAACCGAATATAGGGAGGTACAGTTATATGGGGGCAATACGAAGACGTGGACCTACATGGCCCATTTTCTGTCTTAAGACGTAGTATCTATTACGAACTTTAAGTACCAATTTTGAAACAATTTCGGTAAATAATGTCGCTAAAATCATCAAAATACCGAATATCGGGAGGTACCGTGATATGAGGGCTATACGAAGACGTGGACCTGAACAGACAATTTTCTGTCATAGGGTTTAGTATCTATTACGAACTTTAAATACCCAATTTTAAACAATTTCGGTGAATAATGTTACAAAAATCGTCAAAATAGCAAATACCGGAATTGTGACAAAATTCTGATGAATAATGTCGCTAAAATAATCAAAATACAGGATATAGGGAGGTAGCGTTATATAGGGGCTATACCAAAATGTGAACTAATATAGCCCATTTTTACTATCAAAAGTCCTGCAGAACAAACATACATCCTAGTAAAATTTTTGTTAACAACTTCAATTTATTCGGAAGCTAGAGTGATTTCCACAGATGGACAGACAGACAAACGGACGAACATCGAAAAGTCGACATAGAATTTTATGCTGATCAAAATATATATATACTTTGTGGGTCTAAAATGTATATTTCGAGGTGTTAGGAACGAAATGACAAATTTAATATACCCTCCATACTATGGTGGAGGGTATACAATTGTGTTGTGCAGAACAGCCTTACGTGTCTCATCAAAATAACGGTTTTAGGCCCTAGGTCTCTTTGGACAAATCCGTCCGTCCGTCCGCCTGTGTGGCTGGTGCGCACTATAACTTTCGAAGGGAGTATCCGATTTGATCCAAACTTTATATATCGTAATGTTATTATCAAACTTAGATCGGTCCACTCCTTTTGGTACCTCACCCCACCAAAGATAAAAATTTCCAAAACAAAATATTTTACTGCACAGAGGGAGAAAGGTGAATTCAATTCTAAACTTTAAAATCCTAATATCCTAATTCTAATATTTGTATCAGTTCGAGGTCAAGTGCGAAAATGGACAATATCGGTCCACTCCAAGAAGTACCCCCACAAAGGATCAACATTTTGAATAATTATAACTCTTTTAATATGAGATGTAAGAGTCCGATTCAAATTACATCACAATATTTTTATTTACCCAAGGATTATATCGGTCAATTCCTTCTGGTACATCCCCCACCAAGAGTCAAATTTTTGAATATTCATTAAGCTCATAAAACGCGAAATTGATATCCGATTCCATTCAGACTTGGCACAACTCAATATTTCCGTCAACACAAGATCTGTTATAAAGATGGTAGAGATCGAACTATTCCTTCTAGTACCTCTCCCACAGAGGGTCAAAGTTTTGAAAAACCAAAATAATTATAAAATCCGAAATAAGCATTCGGATCTTTTCATATTCCACACATGCCTTGTTTTCTACTAACACAAGATGTGCTGTGAATATAAAATATATCGGTCCACTCCTTCTGGTACCTCGCCCACAAAGGGTCAACATTTTGAATGCCCAAGAACCCCATAAAACGCGAAATTAACATCCGATTACATTTAGACTTGTCACACTTCAATATCCACTCATTCTGGTACCTCCCCCAGAAAGCATCAAAATTTAGAATCCATGAAGCCCATAAAACGCGAAATTAATTAAATAAAAAAACCGACCACTCCTTCTGCCACCTCCCCCACAAAGGGTCAACATTTTCAGTATTCATAAGGCTGATAAAACGCTAAATAAACACCCGATTCCATTCAGGTACATTGGTACATCACAATATTTCCATCAAAACAAGATATGTTTTAAAAATGGTAGAGATTGGACCATTTGTTCTGGTATCTTCCCCCCATAGGTTAGCTCATAATCTGTTGTAAAGACGATATATAGCTGCAAAGCCCTTGGTACCTCACCATAAAAGGTCACAATTTTCAATATTTTCATCTGTCATAACTTGCGAAACAAGTCAGCGATTCTTTACAACCTGGGATGAATATGGCATTTATAATTTCGCATAAAATTGGATACAAATGTTCGATGTTCTTGTAATTTTGCCCATATCAATATTTTCTAAAAAATATCACATAGCGAAAGTGAAGAAAGTAACCAATATAGTCCAAACCTGGTACACATTTATTTAGGTCCGATACGAAATGGACAACATTGGTCCATTCCTTCGGAACCGACACCATACAGGGTCAATAATTCGAATAATCATAAAAGAAGTCAAAATATATTTAAGAACAGGCATATAATATACAAAGATGGGACATTACATTGTTACTTTTCTTCAATAGATGGCGTTGGTAGTGGAAAATATGTTATGCCACGATACCGTGACATAGCATTATGTTATTTAACAGAGCTGACACATTCTAAGGGCTGTTGTTGATTTTTATCGATTCAATGTACAATGAAATGCTCTGGAATAGATTTTTGAGAGCATGTCTATCATACCAGATATTTTTTCCACGTATTTCCGTCATTTTTCGGCGACATCGGAATAACATATTCTTCTAAAATTTCCAATGCATTTCTGTTATGTCGCCTGCCATCTGTTACCTGATTAATTAAAATTAAAACCCATATGCATTTTGGCCAATCTTTATATTTTTATGTCTTTGATTTAAGTAATCGAACTTTGGCTGAGGTTATTAATTTGTCGGCGAAAAAATGATACTTTTAACTTGTTTTTTTTTTAACTGCTATAAAAATATCAGTATTTTTAGCCTAATTTCTTTAATTAATTAAAAGGTATTAAAGCGTTCTCCAGGCTCTTTTGTTGAATATACTTCGCTGATGTTTGTCCGCTCTTTACTACCTCTACAATGCACTAATTACAATTTTCTTCAAATAGTTTTACTAAGTATCAAGTTCTCTTTTTAAAGGAAAACTTCTTAGCTATTTGTGTTTGCGTATCATCAACATTATCAAGGAGAAAGATATAACCATAAAGAATGCAACCACAAAACAACTGAATTTTAAAAATCGAAAGAAAAAACTTGAAAAATGTTCTTTTAAAACAAAGATAAATTGCATACAACATGTCAAATGTTGACAATCACAAAACAAAAAATATTAACAAAAACATCGAAGAAAAACAAAAAGTAAAACCTTAAAAAAAATGCAGAAGAGAGATGGAGATAAATGGCAATGAAAATAATAGCTGAAAATTAAGTGCAGCATGCATCGTGACAGAAACAAATTTGTGACACAGATAATTTTCGACAGTGAAAAAAAGTAGAGAATACAAAATAGAACATTTTTCTTACTACAGGGTGAGATGAAAAAACTGCAACCAATATTAGATTACAGTCATTTCTACGCCCCTCGTCTGACGGCTGTTAAAATTATTCCAGTGATAGCTCATTATATTTTTTACAAGCTTACAAAAGCATTTTGGTGAGAATTTCCCGAAAAAAAGTAATTCGTGTTGGAACTCAAGCGCGATAGTGTGATGTCTTTATAGTTGGCTAACCACAAGTGGCTATAGTTAGAGCACTCCAGCATTTTAATGTGAATAAATCGTTTGTGTCTCATACCATCGCTCGTTACCGTGATACTGGTAGCATAGCCCCCGATGTCAAGGAAGTGGACGGAAGAAAACAGCAATGGTTTTCAAAGAAGCGTAAAGCGATTTGATCAAAACCAGTGTCGCAGTGACCGAAAAATTTCTCAAGAGCTGAACATATCGCAATATTCGGCAAATATTGAAAAATGAGCTTGGGGTAAAGCCATTGAAATTCCAAAAAGTGCAAGAAATTACACCGCAACAGAAGGAAAATCGACTCAAAAGAGCTTAAGAGTTGCTTCGTTTTGGCCGAAAGTGGTAAACTGCCGACTTTGGTTTTTTCCGATGAGAAAACATTCGTTGTCCAGCAGTTTGTAAACAAACAAAGAGGTCAGCTGAAAATGTGCACCTTCGGTTGGCCACCAGAACTCAAGCGCCAGCCATGGTGATGGTGTGGGCCGCCACAGCAGCCGATGGTCGATCTCCGCTCGTATTAATCAGAATAATTGCCGAATATTATCGCGAATATATTTCGGAGGGAGTATTAAAGCCTTGGGCACCCAAACATTTGGCCGCAGACCTTGAACATTCCAACAGGACTCAGCACCATCGCACTCAGCACGCGCCACCCAAGAATGGTTACAAAATGAGGTTCCTCGCTTCACATCCAGCGCACAATGACCACCAAAATCTCCGGATACCAATCCGTTGGACTATTGTGTCTGGAGTATTTTGGAAAGCAAGGTTGGCACTAAAAAATACCAAAGTGTCGATCACCTCAATCAGGCGCTTCGCCGGGAATGGGTCGAAATACTGCAGAGCAACATTCGGGCAGCGTGCGACAGTTTCATTGGCCGTTTGAAGGCCATAATTCGTGCCATAGGTGATCAATTCGAACAAATCTAAACTTATTATAAAACTTGATCAGCGTAAAATTATAAGTGATTTAGCGAACTTTCTTTCGAACGAATTGAGATAGAGGCTAAAATTTTGCACACATGTTTTTTTTTTCCAGTAGGCAGGATAAGTTCTTCATATAGCCCCCATATAACGGTACCTCCCTATATTCCGTATTTGATGATTTTAGCGACATTATTCACCCGAAATGTTTTAAATTTGGTATTTGAAGTTCGTAATCGATACTACAGCCTATGACAGAAAATTGTGTGGGCATGTCCACGTTTTCATATAGCGCCCATATAACGGTACCTGCCAATGTTCGGTATTTTGACGATTTTAGCGTCATTATTCACCGGAGTAGTTTCAAATTTGGTATTTGGAGTTCGTAATGGGAACTACAGTCTATGACAGAAAATTGTCTATACAGATCCAGGTTTTCGTATAGGTCCCATATATCAGTACCTCCCTATATTCGGTATTTTGACGATTTTAGGTACAATACTCACCGAAATTGTTTGAGATGTCGTATTTGAAGTTCGTAGTGGATGCTACAGCCTATGACAGAAAATTGTCTATGCTGATCCAGTCTTCGCACAGCTCCGATATAACGGTACCTCCCTATATGCGATATTTTGATGATTTTAGCTACATTATTCAATGGGGGCTATACGAAGACGTGGACCTGCATAGACAATTTTCTGCCTTAGGCTGTAGTATCCATTTCGAACTTCAAACACCAAAGCACCAAACACGATTCCGGTGAAAAATGTCGCTAAAATCAGCAAAATACCGAATATCGGGAGGTATATGGGGGCTATATGAAAACGTGGACTTGCACAGACAATTTTCTGTCTCAGGCTGTAGTATCCATTTCGAACTTCAAATGCCAAACTTGAAAAAATTCCGGTGAAAAATGTCGCTAAAATCAGCAAAATACCGAATATCGGGAGGTATATGGGGGCTATATGAAAACGTGGACTTGCACAGACAATTTTCTGTCTCAGGCTGTAGTATCCATTTCGAACTTCAAATGCCAAACTTGAAAAAATTCCGGTGAGAAATGTCGCTAAAATCAGCAAAATACCGAATATCGGGAGGTACCATTATATGGGGGCTATATGAAAACATGTACCTACATGGTTTACGAACTTAACCTGCCTACTGACAAAATAAACATGTGTGCAAAATTTTAGCCCTCTATCTCAATTCTTTCGAAAGATAGCGTGATTACAACAGACAGACAGACGGACAGACGGACATGGCTAAATCGTCATAGAATTTTACTGAACAAGAATACATATAATTTGTTGAGTCTAAGATCATTATTTCGATGAGTTACAAGCGGAATAACAAAACCCTCCATAGTATGGTGGAGGGTATAAAAAACCCCTTCTCCTAAATTTTAAATACTAAACATTATTACACCACATTTCATAACCCTACTGCTCGTTGACAAATGCAACCTCCGCGCACAGCACAATAAAAACCAAGATCTTTATAAAAATAAATGAAATTTCAAGAAAATGGTTGTTGCAGGGTTGTTTTTCTCCTTGCTTCTTAAAATAAGAACAGAAATAAATGTCAGAAAAAAAAAACAACTAATAAGAAATAAAAACTGAACCCTTCAGGTCAAAACCAGAAAAAAACCCTCAGTGCAATAATGGTTGTTGTACTGCAACAATGCTTCTTTGGGGGGCTGATAGTAAAGAAGACAAAAATACGAGGTTAACAACAGCAGCAGTGGCTGCTGTTGCAGCTACCGCCACACCACCAGTCATGACGACGATTGTTGCGGAATGTTGGTTTATTGCTCACAGTTGGTAATCCTTGTCGTTTCGTTTGCGGCTAAGTGTTTGTTGACATGGTTAAGACAAGATTGCTGCTGATGTTTTTGCTGTTGTTGTTGTTTTGATGTCACTGCTGTTGCTGCTGATGATGACCCGCAATAAGAAATCTAAATTCATAAAACATGATTGTTTTCTTGCAACAACAACAAGATAGCAGCAACTGCATAGATTTGTCTATGAGTGTGTGTGTGAATGTGATGATTATGACGACAATGTTGCTGTTCTTGTGATGTATGTGACACTTGTGCCTGTTGTCAAGGCACCTACTGTGCTTCTGTTGTGTCAAACAATAACCCCAAAAAAGAAATAAAAATAATGTGGGTTAAAAAGTTATATTACTAGCGTTGTTTTTGCGGGGTATGACGTATTAGATCTTAAAATAAGATTACATGAGATTGAAAATTTATTGCAAAACATTGCATACATTTAGGAGTCAACAAATGAGAAATGTAACAATTATTGGTCCAACAATGCCAAAAATGGTGGAATTTTATATCCTCCGCCATACATAGTATGGAGGGTTTATTAAGTTCGTCATTCAATTTGTAACTCATCGAAATAATAATTTTAGACCTATCAAATTATATATTCTTGATCAGCGTAAAATTCTAAGACGATTTAGCCCCTTCCGTCCGTACGTATGTTGTAATCGCGCTAGAGTCAAAACGAATAAAGATAGGAAGCTAAAATTTTGCACAGATCAGTCTTTTCTGGCAGGTCAAGTTCGAAGATCGGTTCACTATATCGTATAGCCTCCATTTAACGGTACCTCGCAATATTCGGTATTTTGAGGATTTTAGCGACATTTTTCACCGGAATTTTTTCGTATTTAAAGTTGGAAGCTCGTAATGAGAACCACATCCTATGACGGAAATTGTCTAAGCAGGTCCACTTCTTTGTATAGCCCACATATAATGGTACCTCCCTATATTTGGAATTTTGACGGTATTAGCAACATTATTCACCGGAATGCTTTAAAATTTGATAATACTAGCGACATTATTCAACGAATTTGTTGCAAAATTCGCATTTGAAGTTCGAAATCGGTACTGCAGTCTATGGCATTTAATTGGTATTTGGCGATGATTTTTGTTACATTTTTCAAGGCCGTTCAAAGGTTATTTTACAATATTTTATTCGAGTACTAACAGAGCTATTTTCTTTGAAACTTAGAAATATTTCTTAAACACCATCGGACACAAGTATTTTTAAGGCGAAGTGATAGATACTACAATTCAAGATTTTCTTAAGGACAAAAATCGTAATTTTTTGTATCAAATTGTAGAGCTTTAAAAAACAACATAGCTACAATAGACAATTTTAGAGAATAATTTTTAAGGTCTAGGAGAACTTTTACCAAAAAAAAAAGCTCATCAGAGCTATAATCTTGTATTTTTTAAAGAATATTTCTTCTAGGATCATCCTACAGCTTTTAAGAATAATTTCTCAGGGACAATCTGAGCTACAAGCATGGATTTCTAAGATTTTCCATAGATTTTTTGGAGTACTTTTAATCGTGGAAATTACAGAATATCTTTATAAACCAACTCAGTTCCAAGCGGGGCCATGAAAGTTTGAAAATCTAATTTTTATGATCATGGAGCCTGTGTTAAAGTATTTTTATTTCTTTTATGATCATCGGAGCTCGATTGGGGGAATTTTTATGTTATCTTTCAAGGGCAATCGGACCAACACGCGTGAAACTTTTGTAAATATTTTCAAAGATCATCGGATCTGTAAAGGTTGGATTTTTGGAAATTATGTTGTAGGGACAATTAGCACTACAACCATACTCCTGAATAAATATTTCTTCAAGGGTCATGGGAACTACAAACTTGCATCCCACAATCTGTTTTTTTAAGGAGTTTCTTAGGAAATATTGGATTTACAAATTTTTAAAGAATATAAGAACTACGAGCGTATTTTTCGAGGACCATAGGATCTACAAACGTGTAAATTTTTTGAATATTTTATCAGGGACCAAATTTAATCGACCATTGACCATTTTTATTGCTTTCCTAGGAGCAATGAAACTTTGGTATTGTGTGATATTGGCCACTAGTACTACAATTTCGGATTTTTTGAGATTTCAGAGGTACAATTGTGGACTTTTTAAATTATCACGTAACAAACATTGTGGGTACAATTATAGATTTTTAAGAATATTTTACACACACCGATTATATTTAATAATTTTTCAGGTGCATTAAAACTTGTAAGGATTACTTTTTCAGAGACCTTGGGATTTACAAAAATCGCTTTTTGCAGATATATGTTCAAGGATACCTGCAGTATGCATTGGAGGATTTTGCATGAATATTTATTACCTTAAACTACACTTTGGATCTCACAAAATTTTCTCAAGAACACAATCCAAAGTGGAAATTTTAAAAATGGGAAGGTACTAAAGGGTCTATGTCGAAAAATTCCATATTCTCATCAGATCTTTGATTGAAAAAAATATGTAGATATACCAAGTTTGAAAAGAATCGCCGTTATTTTCGCAAGTTATAAGTGATATCAGTATTGTGAATTGTGAACCTTTGTGGGAGAGGTAACCGAACGGGTAGGACGACATCTACCATCTTCACGTCAGACCTTGTATTTATAAAAATATTACGATTTGTGACATTTGAAGAGAATCGGATGCTAATTTCGTATTTTATGAGAGGCATAATTATTGAATATTTTAACCCGTTGTGGGGGGGAGGTACCAGAAGGAATGGTCCAGCATATTCCACATTCACACCAGAATTTGTATTAGTAAAAATATTGCCATGTGCCGAATTTTAGGAGAATCGGATGCTAATTTCGCATTTTATGAGAACCATAATTATTCAAAATTTTGACCCGTTGTGGGGGAGGTACCGGAACGAGTCGTTCGATATATACCGCCTCTACATCAATTCTTGTGCTGATAAAAATATTGGAATGTACGAAATTTTCAGATAATCGGACTCTCAAATGTTATAAAAATTATAAATATTCCATATGTTGACCCTATTGTGGGGGAGGTACTTCATAGAGTGGGACGATATTGTTCATTTTCTACATGTTGCAAATTTTGGGATTTGCAAATTTTAAAAAAATTTAGTGTTTCTTTTTTGTACTATAAGTCAAATTAATTTCTTTGACATATTTGACCTTTCGTGGGCGGACGAATAATGTCCATCTCCGAACTCGATCTAAGTTTTACAATAATATTACGATATACAAAGTTTGGGTCAAATCGGATACTCCACCAAGCCAGCCAGACAGACGGACGGGCATCCGTAACTCGACTCCAACTGTTTTGAAATGTATTTGGCCCAAAGAGACGTAGGGTTTAAAACCGTTATTTTGATGAGACAAGTTTTGGCCGTATCAAATTATATATACCCTCTGTAGTCATATGGTGGAGGGTTTAAAATATATATTTTTATTTTCTAGTAAATTTAACAACTATCTTGCCCCCTCCACACATGCCTTCTATTTTTAGACCTACTTTCATAATCTAATGAACTTTTTCTGTAATTATATTTTGTGTTGCCCAGTGTAATTTAAATTGTACCAAAGTATAACAATTGCTAAGCAAAATATGTGTCAAATTATTTTTCAAATAATGTACGAATCATTCATGTCTACATATTTCTCCAAAATCTCTAAAAAAATCATTCCCTTTTCATGTATTGTTTCGACATTTAAAAATAATTCCTTTCATTTCATTCCGCACCCAACAACAACAACATATTGTTGTTGCAACCGACTACTTATTTATTGTATGCTAAATAAGTCATTCTCGGTGCATTCTTTTACCAACTACAGCTGGTCATATCCTTTTGTGTGTGTTTTTAAAGCAATGTCAGGGTGAGAGGGGCTGGGCTGTGGTGTGCTTTCGTTTGGGTATGTTTGTTTAACAAAGCTATTTCTTTATTATCGTTCAAGTGCCGTTAACATTCTGTTGCATATGTTTTGGCGTTTGCATCATGCTTTTGTTTGGTGGTGGTTGTTTTGTCCGTAATGGCATCGCAGGCAGGCAGGCAGGCAGGCAGTAGCATTGTTGCTACAAAGGAATTTCTTTTTGTGAAATCTGTTGCGGAGGGATTATTATTACCCCCCCTCTACAGAGCACTCCCCTTTCTCTTTTCCCATTTTTCTCGGCTTTTTCGACATTGCATTCTTAACGTGGCTGGGCAAACATTTTTCATTTCAAAGAATATTTTTACTTTTTTCAGATTTTTTTTTTTATTTTTGAGATTCTCTATAAAGTCAAATGATGGCAATGCGATTATGTGTTCGTGTGTGTGTTAGTTTTTTTGAGTGTGTGTGTGTTGGCAAGTGCGTTTACTTGCAGCAGCAGAATAAACTGTTTTGCATGCCGGTTGTTTTGTGCATCCGTTTAACAGGAAAATTGTTGCATAGTTGTACTGTTGTTTTTGTTGTTGCCATTGTTGCATATTTACCTCAACATCTTTGGGAATTACAAAAGGTTATGTTGTTGTGCTGTGCCATACCGGCCTGCAATTGAAGGCTAAAAGGAAATACGCTGGCATGCGTTTGTGACAGTGCTCCACTTAAAATATTTTTATGCAACGATGAACATATGTTTGTGTGTGTGTGTGCATAGGTAAAATGGTTGTGTGTTTTTGCTTTCTGACATTTTGTTCGATCGAGTGTTGTGGTTGTTTAACCTGGGTTTGATGGCGAGTGAGATAAAATTTTGAATATTTTGTTTGAACCATTTTTGTTATTTGAAAATTCTAAATTCTTTCGAAGCAACTTAAATAGTATCAGTCGGGTTTGCCTACAGATGTATAACCCCAGCCTTGCGTTATGATTATTCAAAAGGCTAAACAATTATGAGGGATGTTCCGAAGGACTAGAATAATATTATCAATTTCGTAACTGATCTAAGTCTGCTATAAGTATTACAACGTGCCAGATTTGAACTACATCGATGACTTCTATGAGATATATGATAATTTTTTTGTAAAATGTTGAAATATGCGTGAGGTACCATATATAGCGGACCGAAGTATTCCACATTATCTAATACTGATGATCAGATCATTATTACGCATCTTATAGGAGTTATAGTTCTTAAAAATTTGACCCTTTGTGGGGAGATACGAGAAGGGGTGTCCGATATATTCCATCTTCATAGCATATATTTTGCTAATAAAAAATATTGGGACGTGTGAGATTTAAAGAGAATCGGTTGCTAATTTCGCATTTTCTGAGAGTTACATTTTTATTCAAAAATTTGACCCTTGTGGGGTGGAACCAGAATGGGTGGGCCGATATCTATTATCTTCACACCATTTCTATTATTAGTAGAAATATTGGAATGTGTCTGATTCTTTCAGATGATTATTTCGCATCTTAAGAGAGATATAATTATTTAAAATTTTTACCCGTTGTGGGGAGGTACCAGAAGGAGTGGTCTGATATATTTTATCTTCACTCTTGTTCTAGTATTTGTAGAAATATTGAAATGTGCGAAGTTTAGAAAAATTCAGATGATTATTTCGCATTTTATGAGAGATATAATTATTAACAAATTTGACCAGTTGCGGGGGAGGTACTATAAGGAGTGGTCTGATGTATTTCGTCTTCATACCAGATCTTGTATTAGTAAAAATATATAGATATGTATAACTTGAAGAAAATCGGAGTTTTATTTCTCATTTTAAAAATTATTCAAAATTTTGACCTTTTGTGGGGGAGGAACCAAAAGGAGTGGGCCAATATCTATTATCTTCCCATCACTTCTAGTATTAGCGAAAATATTGGAATGTGCGAAGTTAAGAAAGAATCAGATGACTATTTCGCATTTTATGAGAGATAGAATTATTCAAAATTTTGACCCGTTGTGGGGGAGGTACCATTAGAAGTGGTCTGATATATTTCATCATCATACAAGATCTTGTATTGGTTATAATATTGAGGTGTGTAAAATCTGAAGAGAATCGGACTTTCATTTCGCATTTTATAGGAGTTTTATTTTTTTCTAAATTTTAACCCTTTGTAGGGGAGGTACCAGAAGGAGTGGTCCGTTCTATATATCCTTGTGTTGGTAAAAATATTGAGATGTGTAAAACTTAAAGAAATGCGGACATTTATTGCGCATTTTATAGAAGTTATGATTTTTAAAAATTTTGACCTTTTGTGGGGGAGGTACCAGAAGGAGTGGTCCATTCTATCTGTCCCTGATACCAGGTCTTGTATTGGTAATAGAATTGCGATGTGTGAAATTTTTGAAGGGCCATCGGTCTCTTATTTCGCTTTTTATAAGAGAGGCGATTATCCAAAATTTTGACCCATTGTGGGGGAGGTACCATAAGGAATGTACCAATATATCCCATCTCCACACAACATCTGGCGTTCACAAAAATATTAAGATATGCGACAATTAAAGACAATGGGACTCTCATTTTACATTTTATGAGAGTTATATTTATTCAAAATTTTAACTATTTGCAGGGGAGGTACCAGATGGTCTGGGCCGATATTGTCAATTTTCGTATCTGACCTAACACTGGTAGACGTATTGGAATTTGCAAAATTTGCTTAAAATTGGCCGATCCTTCCTTGTTCTATAAGGAAAATGATTTTCTGTACCACTTTTGACCTTTTGTAGGGGAGTTACCAGAAGGAGTGGACCGATATTGTCCATCTCCGAACTCGATCTACGTTTGATAATATTTCAATGTTCCAAGTTCGGACCAAAGTTATCTTGTTCCCTTCTAAAGTTATCTTGAGAACCACACAGACACACGGATGGACGAACACCCCTAGATTTACCCCAAATGTCCTGAAATGGATGTGGTCCAAAGAGACCTAGGCTCTTAAATCGTTATTTCGATGAGGCACGTTTTGGCCTACCCTCTGTAGCCATATGGCTGAGGGTGTAAAGAAGCAAAATAAATGGTTAACAAGTAAAAATGCTGTAACTTCGGCCTGGCCGAACTTTGAAAAAAAAAAAAATAGTAAAATCCGTTAAAAAATGTTAAAAATACCGAATGTAGCCATATGTATACGACGATGTGGGCCTGCATAGACAAATTTTGTCATAAGCCATTACTTTACTCAAATGCGAAATTTAAAAAAAAAATCGGATAATAATGTAGCTGAAATTATCAAAATACCAAATATAGAGAGGTGACGTTATGTAGGGGGCTATACGAAGGCGTGGACCTGCACTGACAATTTACTGTCACAGGCTGTAGTATCCATTACGAACTTCAAATACCAAATTTGAAATATGTTTGGTGAATAATGTAGCTTATATAACCCAAATACCGAAAATACCATTATAGGGGGGGGCTATACCAAAAAGTGGACCTACATGACATATTTTCAATACCAAAAATTCTGCAGACATAATATTTTTTGATAAAATTCTATCAACCTACTTCATTTCGTTTGGAAGCTAGAGTGATTTCCACAGGTGCTACATAAAATTCGGCCAAGGCGATCGGGCGAGAATATCGCTGCCGTACGAGCCAGTGTTGAGAGGTCCCCAAAAACATCCCAAAAACGCCGTTCTCAACAGTTGGGCATAGCTCGGTCCACTTTACAACGGATTATTCGCATTGATTTGCATTTGTTCCCGTACAAAATTCAATTGACGCAAAGAATGTTGCCTGCGGACAAGCCTCGTCGATTGGAATGGGCCCAAAGGTCCGTCGAATATGGGCAAACCTGTATATACTTTGTGGGGTCTAAAAACTTGTTAGGCTTTCCCAAGTGTAAACAATTTGGAAGCTCTCTTTCGGTTTGTACCGACAGCTGTATGCCATGCGACCAATTTTAAAATTATGTTGTGCTAAGTGAGAAATTTGAAAATTAACAAGTAAAAAAGCTGTAAGTTCGGCCGGGCCGAACTTTTAATACCCTCCACAATTTGGTAAAAATTTGGCAATTTCCAAAAAAAAAAAAAAATATAAATAAATAAATAAAATAAAAAAATCCTTTAAAAATTCTGTTAAAATCTTAAAAATACCGAATGTCTATACGACGACGTAGACGTGCATAGGCAACTTTTGTCATAATTTATTACAATATTTAAATGCGAAATTTGAAACAATCCCGGTAAATAATGTCGCTAAAATCATCAAAATACCGAATATAGGGAGGTACCGTTATATGGGGGCTATATGATAACTTGGACCTACATGGCCCATTTACGAATATAACCTGCCTACTGGCAAAATATCCATGTGTGCAAAATTTTAGCTTTCTATCTCAATTTGTTCGAAAGATAGCGTGATTACAACAGAGAGACAGACACACAGACAGGCAGACGGACATGGCTAAATCGTGTTAGAATTTTACGCTGATCAAGAATATATATACTTTGTTGGGTCTGACGTGAGTATTTCGAGGAGTTACAAACGGAATGACAAAATTAATATACCCTCCATAGTATGGTGGAGGGTATAAAAATAATTAAAAATGTCTTTTAATATTTCAAAAAAAAATCTTCATCAGTTCTTTCTCTAAACTTCTTTTTTATATTTTGTGTGTAAATACCTTTTCACAAAACAACGGTAATACTAAAATCAACCCAAACCTGTGTACTAAAATCAGCACCTAACCCAAACCCATACCTGCATACCCACATTTCACCTCAAATCTAAGCTTACCTGCTGACATATCAAACATAAAACAACATCGCAAAGTGCATGCATATTCACTTGACTGACTTTCTGCTGTCTGCCAGAGACATGTCCAACAAATCTCCCTCCTAAAACATATTTTATTGGTAACAACATATCATTATTTATGAATGCTGGACACAAAGACGAAAAATTCATTTGGATTTATGTAGCCAAACAGACATGCATACACATATACACCCAAACCACATTGCCCAAGGCTCAGATATTACATTTGTGATCCAGAGGAATACATGCAGCCCATTTTCTTTTCTCTCTCCTCTGGTTAAGACCAAAGTTCAGGGATTAAATATAATGTCAATCTATTAAATACAACATGACAGTTGAGTTTCCATGTCAAAGTTTGATTTATTTAACTTAACTAAGAGGAGATTATGTTACACATTTAATACAAGTTGGTGGTATTTGGATTATTTTTCAGTTGGTCGAAAAAATTTGAGATACAACATTGGTTGCAGCCAAGAGGAATGTAGAAAGAGGTTATTAGTTTGAAAGTCAGGATATATTGCAATTTAAGAAATTTTGAGCAAACAAATTTATTGCAGGTTGTTCAAATTTATATTTTGAAATCTTAAGTGAAATATCATATGTTTAATGTACAAAGAAATATCTAAGACTAGCAATTTTTTATAGAATAGATGAAACTGATTTTCGGTCATAACAAAAAACTTACGTTATTTCAATTATTCATAGCTTTCTATGATAAAATTAATTTTTTCAACTACTGGCATTGGTGAATCACTTCCCATACAGGTAGGAAAATTAGAAAAATCTGTAGCACTCTTTCGCTTTACAAAATTTGTCTAAAAAATACTTTTTGGGAAAAATGAGGGAAACTTTTCGTTTTGTTCCTTTTTTGGAGTTCACCAAGATATTGAAATTATTTGCTATATGTTCCAAAGGAAAAATTCCAACTTTATCCATTTTCGATGTGGTTTGATGCTAATGTACTGAATAGTGAACGCGCTTTGAGAGTTGACCTGGCCACACTAAACAGAAAGACAACAAGTTAAAAAGCAGTAAGTTCGGCCGGGCCGAACTTTGAATACCCTCCACCATTTGAACGAATTTGGAAATTTTCAAAACATAAAACCCGTAAAAATTCTGTTAAAATCTTCGAATATAGCCGTTATATTGGGGTCTATACGACGTGGACCTACATAAGCATTGTTTTCATAAGCCATTATCATATTCAAATTCGGAACTTGAAATAAAAGGCTAAAATCATCAAAATAGCGTACATAGGGAGGTATCGTTACATCGGAGCCATACGAAGACCAGGACTTGCATAGAAAATTTTCTGTTACAGCCTGTATCATCCATGACGAACTTCAAATATGACATCTCAAACAATTTCGGTGAATATTGTACCTAAAATCGTCAAAATACCGAATATAGGGAGGTATTGATATATGGGGCCTATTCGAAGACCTGGACCTGCACAAACAATTTTTTGTCATAGGCTGTAGTATCCATTACGAACTTGAAACAATTTGAAACAATTCCGGTGAATGTCGCTAAAATCCTCAAAATACCGAATATCGGGAGGTACCGTTATGTGGGGGCTATACGAAGACATGGACCTTCACAGTCAATTTTCTGTCTTGGGCTGTAGTATCCCTTAGGGACTTCAAATATTAAACTTGAAACAATTCCGGTGAATAATGTCGCTAAAATCAGTAAAATACCGAATGTAGGGAGGTACAGTTATACGGGGGTTATACGAAGACGTGGACCTGCACAGACAATTTTCTGTTATAGGCTGTAGTATCCTTTACGAACTTCAAATAGCATATTTGAAACAATTTCGGAGAATAATGTCGCTAAAATCATCAAAATACCGAATATCGGGAGGTACTGTTATGTGGGGGTTATATGAAAACGTGGACCTACATGGCCGAACTTCGAACTTAACCTGCCTACTTGCAAAATAAACATGTCTGCAAAATTTTAGCCTTCTATCTTGATTCGTTCGAAAGACAGACGGACATGATGATCAAGAATATATATTTACTTTGTTGGGTCTTACATGAGTATTTCGAACTTAATAAACCCTCCATATTATGGTGAGGGGTATATAAATCATGTAGTGATTGGAAAGACGAAATTCTTCTTGAAATAAATTTTGAATCAGGTTGAATGCATTTCTAAGTGTAAAATATGGAATTTATCGCAGACCAATTTCGTACCATCACAAAATTGTATTTATTCCAGTATTTGTCATTTTGACCCCCATTCTATCAATGTTCGCAAGACTACCACATATGATAGAAATATTACAATATTATAAAGTCTGTACCAAACGAGGTTTTTTAATTATTTCAAAATTCCTGCCATTTCTGAGGGACCTACGTTTGATGCAGGTCTATAATATTTATATGATATTTTTGTTTTAGCTCAAAAAGTATTGAAAATCGTGACCCTTTGTGGGTGAGATATACATCGCAGATATACATCATCTTCACAATATATCTTTCGTTAGCCAAAATATTGGTTTCTGTAAAATTTGGAGACAGTTGGATGCTTATTTCGTTTTCTTTGAGTGTTTTGTTTTGCAAAACTTTGACCCCTTGTGGGGGAGCTACCAGAAAGAATGGTCCAATCTGTACCAACTTTATAACAGAACTTGTGTTGATGGAAATATTAAGATGTACCAAGTCCAAATGTAATCGGATATTCAAAATTTTGATCCTTTTAGGGAAAGGCTAAAATTGGCCGATATATTCCGTCTTCACAGCAGATCTTGCGTTAGTGAAAATAATGGCATGTGTGCAATTTGAGGAGTTCAAGTTTCTTTATTTCGGATTTTATGATAGTTTTAGTTATTCAAAATGTTGACAGTTTGTGGGGCAGGTACCAAAAAAAAAAAAAAAAATTCCGATCTCTACCATTTTTATAAAAAAAATTGAGTTGATGGAAATATTGAGATGAACCAAATGTAAATGGAATCGGATGTTAATATGAGTTTTATGAGCATCATGGATATTCCAAATGGTGACGCTTTGTGAGGTATGTACCAAAAGGAGTGAACCAATATATCCCATCTTCAAGTAGTAGAAAAAAATGGGATGTATGAAATATGAAGAGCACCGGATGCTCATTTCGGATTTAATGATCGTTTTGATTATTCGAAACTCTGACCCTTTGTGGGGGAGGTACCAGAAGGAATTTTCCGATCTCCACCATCTTTATAACAGATCTTGTGTTGATAAAAGTATTGAGATGTGGCAAGTCTGAATGGAAGAGGATGTTAATTTCGTGTCTTATGAGGTTCAAATTTATTCAAAATGTTGACATTTTGTAGGGGAGGTACCAGAAGGAGTGGACCGTTATATTCCATCTTCACACCAGACCTTGGGTTAGTAAAAATATTGTGAGGAGTGTAGTTCGAAGGCAATCGGACACTTTCACCACATTTTATAAGAGTTATAATTGTTCAAAATGTTGACCCTTAGGGGGTGGGGGGGTACTTGATGCAAATATAAGGATTTGCAAAGTTGAAGCGAAATAGAATTATTGTCCTTTCTCTTTCTGTGCAGTAAAATATATTTTTTTTTTTTGAAAATGTTACAAGAAGAAGTGGACCGATATTGCCCATCTCCGAACTCGTTCTAAGTTTGATAATAATATTACGATGTACATAGTTTGGACCAAATCGGATACTCCCTTCGAGAGTTATCGTGGCACCAGTCAGGCAGACGGACGGAAGAACATCGCTAAATCGACTCCAAATGTTCTGAAACGGATTTGATCCAAAGAGACCTAAGGTCTAAAACGGTTTTTTCATGATGCGGTACGTTTTGACTATATCATATGATATATACCCTCTCTACCCATATCTATAGCCATGTAGCTAATAGCTTGAATAGAAAGAACCATCCAAGAATGTTGCAACTCTACATCCTAATATTTTTGTCAATGTCAGGTCAGTTTGTAGAGTGGACAATATCGGACGATTCGTTCTGGTACTTCAATATCGGACGATTCCTTCTGGTACTTTCCTTACAAAGGGTCAAAATTAAATCAAAAATAAAATATCAAACAATCGTTTTAAATCTCACCAATTTCAATATCTGTACCAACCATAGATATAGTATGAAGAAGAATACAACGGGCCACTCCTTCTCCTCCTTTAATGGATAACAAATGTAGAATCATAAATGTCTTCCTTACATGGCTCGTTTTGTTTTCTTTTCATTATTTTCGTAGTTTATGTAAGGACTCCACAAGAACTTATTTTTTACAGTTTTCTTCGAAAGAATAATTAGAATACCTGTCAGCCGCACAAAAAAAAAAAAATTGGTGGACCATTTCTGCGGGAAAAGCAGAACATAAAATCCCAAAAAAATATAACTCTATTTTATTTTGTTTTGAAAAGTCAATTTCAAAAATCCATTTCTACCGACTTTTGTTTAATTTTTCGTTGAAAATAAAATTGGTAAAATCCAAAAGTTGACTACCTGTCCGCTCTCTGTTCAACTGACTTGAGTAAATCGACTTACAGTTTTGGATTTAGAATAAAATTTCGGAAGAAGCTTTCTTTGTTCATATTTTATTTATAGAAACCACAATATCGTAAACCATCTTGCTATAAAATTGAATATTTTTGGATTATAGTTGCAAGAATAATGGCTGATGCGATTTTACATTAAAAAAATAGCCATCTTTAATAGCCATTCTTAGAAAAGCTTTTCACAAATAACGTTATTAAAATTTAGAAAATGTATGCGGGAACGTTGAGAGCTTAGGAAACAATGTTTTATTGCCATAATACATAACTCCAACTATGAAAGCTTTAGCAACTAATATTTGAGTTACAATAGTGGTTTTCCCACAGCCACGAACCATTGCAAATTATAGCCAAAGTCAAAAAATATTTTAGCAAAGCCACAAACCGCGCAGGGTCAATTTGGGTTATGGCTAAAAAAAAATTTCCCAATATTATTATCGCAAACCATTCACAATGAAAGTACACATTTTATGGCAAAACATACCTTGAGGATTGTGAAGTGTTGAAAAGTGTAGCATACTTTTAGGATAATAAATGATTGAATTAAACATTGACAATGTATTGTGTAGAAGAAAAAAAAAAAACAAATAAAAAGATTAAGAAAACTGAACTAATAAACTCTGACCTCAATTAAAAATAAAGTTTCTATAAAGGAAAAAGGAAATCAATAGAGGTACGGAACGAACGCACACCCACACATTATTAATTAAAAAATCTGCGCCAAGGTGAAAGAGAGAGAAAAGCAAACACTTCAAAATGGCAATAAGAATTAATCAATAACAGGTTAACACGTGCTAGAGTGCTGAAATGGAAAGTACTTTAATTTGCGGTCTTTCTCAAGGATGGAATAAAAACGTCAGACCGACCGCAAAACAACTGGTATTGGGGGTGTGTGGATGAAATGAATTGTTAAAGCAACGAAAACTCATTAAGGAAAATGTCAAATGTTAAGGAAAAAAATAAATAGAAACTCACTAATGATTCGAAGGTGTTCATCAAAGGAATTAGTAAAAGGCTAAAAAAGTACCTGTGAATTATTGCCAAATCCGAAAAAAGTTGGATATGTTTTATTGCCAGAAATTGGGGTAATATTAGTGGCGCATAAATTAAAATACGAAAAACTGGACCTCGTTAGAGGAAAAGCCACTTTCAACAGCTTTGTCGGACAAATGAGTCAGATACAGGACAATACACGAACAAAGCTAAATGTGGGACATAAAATGTTGCATAATTTATGGAGCTAAGAAGCCACACATGCACACATTAACATATGTATGTATATATGTATGAGAGGCATAATAACGCATAATTATTGCAAACTGTTCCTCCCTTCTCCTTCTCTCGCTCTCTGGAAGCACTACATTTACACATTTAAGTAGAACAAAATCCTAATCCACAGGACCAATACCAAGACCAAGATTAGTTCCTTTGGCATTTCGTTTTCATTGTCCGGTTTTTTTGTTGTTGTTGTCCTTTCCTTCTCTTGGTGTACCATTGCTTCTGGTCATAAATAAACAAAGAAAAAGTTCAAATTTGATGTATCCCTCTCTCGCTCTCTCTCTAGGCCGTTGCTTTTCATATTCCGACATAGAAAATGAATTTTCTATCACTTAAATGCCTTTGGTCTGTGTAGTCCTTTTGTGTTTCGAGGTAATAAATTATGTCATTGCCTTTATTTGTGGAATTAGGAGGGGCTGGGGGAGGTAGGACAGTCAATAAAAATTTAATAAGTTAATAAAAATTTTGGTATTTCCTTTTTTGTTTTCTCCAAAAAAAAAAAACAACAACACAAAAATGGTTAACAGATGGTGTCCTAGTTCCAAAGTCATGTCCTATTATTTTTGCTCTTAAAAATAAAGGCCATAAAACACTATGCCCGAAAATATGCAATAAATTTAAATTAAACTATCACCTGAACATATGTTAGACGTCCCACACTACTAAAATCAAATTTCCATCTATTTATATCGCCGCCTTAAATACCTTCTTAATATATGCTTTAATTATTGGAAATTTAATTTTCTGCATTTCTGACGTACCATAAATTAGAATAAGATATACATATATTTCTTGGAAACGAAATTCATTATATTTCTCAAAATTGATTTAACCGAGCTAATATTTTTTTTTTCAATTCTATGAAAATTAATTTTAAGTTTAACCACTAAACTGCAACTGCCACACAAAAGTTTGTACGAATTGCTGTTGCTATTGATTTGAAAAAAGCTAACCACAATTATTTCGATTATTCATTGAAATAATTATGGTCGTTTCTTTTTTTTTTGTGCCCTGGCAAAATTTTAAAACTATTCGAGAAATGTAACATTTGAATAGAAACCACAAGTGGCTGAAATAACTGAAGCAAATCGAATTCAAATAATAAAAAGAAATTAATACAAAGGATATAGAGGATGGTAAATGGTTGAAACGATATTGAGACTAAATTGAAAATTAAGAAAAAAAAAACAGAAGATATTAAATTTTATAAGTAAAACAGCACCCAAGAGCATATAAAAAACCCCAGAGCCACAAATCTGAATATATAGGACATTTTTTCAATATTTAATAAATCCAATTTAAAAAATCAAAATTTAATCAATTGTTAAGTCACAAATGATTGATGTTTAAAGACCTTCAAGGATTTTTTAGATAATATTTTTTCCAGGACCAACACTTTTTAAAGAATATTTTGTCAAAGACCAACAAAATGAGGATTTTTTAAAGAATAGTTTTCAAGGACCGAGGAAAAGTGGATGTTTTAAAGAATATTTTTTCAACGATCTACAGAAACGTGGATTTCTAAAGAATTACTTCAAGGACCTACAGAAACGTGAATTTTTTAAAAAGAATATTTTTTCAAGGAGTTTCAGAAACGTGGATTTTTAGATAATATTTTTAAGGATACAGAGAAATGTAGATTGTTAAGGAATCATTTTTCAAGGACCGATACAAGATTTTCTAAAAAATATTTTTTCAAGGACCTACAGAAACGTGGATTTTTTTAAGGATATTTTTTTCAGGACCTACAGGAACGCGAAATTTTGAAAGCATATTTTTTCAAGGACATACAGAAACGTGGATTTTTAAAGAATATTTTTTCAAGGACCTACAGAAACGTGGATTTTTTAAAGAATATTTTTTTAAGGACCTACAAAAACGTAGATTTTTTAAAAAATATTTTTTTAAGGACCTACAAAAACGTGGATTTGCTAAAGAATATTTTTTCAAGAACCACAGAAACGTGGATTTTTTAAAGAAAAAATTTTCAAGGACCTACAAAAAGGTGGATTTTTTAAAGAATATTTTTTCAAGGACCACAGAAACGTGGATTTTTTAAAGAATATTTTTTCAAGGACCTACAGAAACGTGGATTTTTTAAAGAATATTTTTTCAAGGACCTACAGAAACGTGCATTTTTCATAGAATATTTTTCAAGGACCTACAGAAACGTGGATTTTTCATAGAATATTTTTCAAGGACTCACAAAAAGTGGATTTTTCATAGAATATTTTTCAAGGACTCACAAAAAGTGGATTTTTTAAAAAATAATTTTGCAGAGACCTACAAAAACGTTGATTTTTTTAAAGAATGTTTTTCAAGTACCGCCAAAACGTGGATTTTTTTAGAAAATTGTTGCACGGACCTACAGAAACGGCGATTTTTAAAACAATAGTTTTTCAAGGACATACAATAACGTGAACTTTTGAAACAATATATTTTCAAGGACCTACAAAAACGTGGATTTTTAAAACAATATCTTTTCAAGGACCTACAAAGATCGTACAGAAACGTGGATTTTTTTTTTAAATATTTTTCAAAGCCCTATAGAAACGTGGAATTTTCGTAAATAATATTTTTCAAAGGATTACAAACACGTGGATTTGTTGTAAGGAATATTTTAAGGGCCTAAAGAAACGTGGATTTTTAGAAGAATATTTTTTATTGACGTACAAAAAGTCCAGAATATTTAAAGAACATTTTTTAAGTAGATTTTTTAAGAACCTTCAGAGACGTGCGTTCATTTTGTTAATATTTTTAAGGACGAAAACCATAAATTTTAGAATGGTATTTCTTTTTAGTTTCAAAGATGTGGATTTCTCTCACTAATTTTTCAAGGACCAAAGGCATGGATTTCTATCAATATTTTTTCAAGGACGTAGATTTTTATGAATATTCTTTCCAGACGTGCATTTCTATTTTTTTTTTTCAAGGATCAAGGATGTGAATTTTTATAATTTTTTTTTTCAAGGAATAAGATCGTGGTTTTCATTCGATGTTTTTTCAAAGACATGGATTTGTATTAATATTTTTTTCAAAAACCAATGACATGGATTTCGAGCAATATTTATTGAATGACAAATAACGAGGATTTCTGTCATTATTTCTTTCAAGGTCCAAGAAGTTTAATTTTAAATAGAATTTAATAACGAGGACTTCTGTCAATATTTTTTTCAAGGTTCAAGGTGGTTGATTTTTATCATTTTGTAAGTGCCAAGGACGTAGATTGCTATGTACATTTTTTCAATATCCTAGGCAAAATATTGATTCTGAAAGGAAATTGCTTTAAGGGCTCTCTCTTTCAAAAAATTTTGGGACTAAAATATATGATTTTTTAAGAATAAGAAAAACTTTTTTGTAAACAATCCACGATTAAAAAAAACCTATCGGACGAGCATCGCTAGATCCATTCCAAAACGTATTTGGTCCAAAGAGACCTAGGGTCTAAAACTGTTAATGCGATGAGGAACGTTTTGGTATATATATTCCCCTTTGTAGCCATACAAAATAAATATACAATTAACACCATATTATAAAATATATAAAACAAGTAAAAAGCTGTAAGTTCGGCCGGGCCGAACTTTGAATATACGTGGAGGGTTTTCGGAACGAATTTGGCATTTCTCAAAAACAATAAAATCCGTTAAAAATTCTGTTAAAATCTTAAAAATACCGAATGTAGCTGTTATATTAAGGTCTATACGAAGACATGGACCTGCATAGGTTAATGTTGTTCTAAGACATTACAATATTCAAATGCAAGCCTTAAAAAAATCGGCGAATAATGTAGCTAAAATCATCAAAATACCGAAAATCGGGAGGTAGCGTTATATGGGGGCTATACGAAGACGTAGACCTGCACAGACAATTTTCTGTCTTAGGCTGTAGTATTCATTACGAAATTCAAATACCAAATTTGAAACAATCCCGGTGAATAATGTCGCTAAAATCATGAAAATGCCGAATATCGGGGGTACCGTACAGTTTACAAAAATATTTTTGGAATATACACGACTAAACCCCTGTTGAACTTTGAAAAAAATCCCCGATTAAACTTTAAAAAATATTTTTAAAAATCGACGAATCAAATTCTAAGCAAAAGCCCCCATCCAGCTCCAATTTTCATTTAAATATTTTTTAAAGTTTTGAACTGTGCAATGTCTATGAAATTTTTCAATTTCATACCGAAACTAACGCAAATTAGCCTAAAGCTGCTTATAAGTAATAGCAACAAAACCGGCATCAACGGCAGCAACAACAACATTAAACTAAGCAAACTTTTATTTACTAAGGATACAAAAGAAAATAAGTTAAAAACTTTCGCAAAAAAGTACCCTAACTACTGCTGCTGCTGCTGATGATGTTGTTCTTGTTGCTGCTGCTGCTCCTTCCAGCCTAAGGCTATGGGGGGTTGAACTAAATTAGAGAAATGTTAGCAGAGCAAGAGGAATAGAGATGAGCTCCTTTTTGGTATTCATCAAAGACAGACGGGGCTTACCGCACCTTAGACAACAACCCGTACACATCGCTCAAATAGCCTCAAAGGTTTTTCATTAGAGGAAATTTCAACTTAAATATCTTTCTGGGGCAGCGTATTAAAAGTACAGTCAACCTGGCAATTGAGGGGTAGGAGCGGATGAGTGGATGGGTAGGCAGGTAGAAGGATTTTTCTGTCTGGCCATCATAATCATAGACTTTGCTATTATCATCATCGTCATCCAGTGGCATCACATTTTTGACTGCTACAACATAATGTCCTGTTATGGGTGGTGGCGGTTTTTTGCGGCTTTTTTTCTGGAAACATTTTTGCGCTTTATTTGCCCGCACTTATAATCACTTTAAGTTTAAGCATCTTTATATTCTTAGTCTTTTACCTCAACCTCTTTTTGTTAATTACAAACTTTTTTTGTTGGTTGGCCAAATGACAACTAGGACAAGATGACCAAGGAAGGGGGGCAGAGAGATAGAGCGTTATTTTCCACTAGATATCTGTTAATTTTTGGTCTTGCTTTTTTTTCGGCCATGATAAGCCCCTAAAAATCTGCTTTAGAAACAGAAATTAAGAAACCGCCCAAAAGCAAACCTCAAAACATCGAAATTGGTTTGAAAAAACAACTCAACTGGATAACTAAAAAAAGAACAGAAAACAGACAGATGAATACACAAAACAAGAAGAGAGCTGCTAGCGGAGAGAAAGAAAGAAAAAGCCAAGGCAAAAGAAAAACACCATCAAAAGTTTGCCATGTAAAAGATGTGTTGCGATGGTCCCTGAGGATTCTGGCCGTTGCAACTCCGCTCAGCTACACGAGAAAATGAGTTAGTCTTTTCATTTTGGCAGAGACGATTCATCTTGCAATAAGTTGTAATTTTGTCAAGGATGTCGGCGGTGGTAACGTCAGCAAGTTGGTGGTGGCAGGGGAGCAGAGGCGACCAAAAAAGAGTTGCATAACTTTTCGACTTTTACTTAGCCAGGCAGCCATCCAGCCACCAAGAAGAAGTATTCAGGGCTTCTTGCCTTTTTCACTTTGTCTCTCCTCATCGCAGCATTGCAATGCACCACCATTCATTCAGTCAGTCAGTCAGCCAAGTGTTTACGACCAGCTAAAACAACAACAATAGCAAGAACACTAAAAATAACTGTTTTAATTGATTTTATTAAGTAGTATTATTACGAAAAATAGTTTTTGGTGGTTTCTTGATGAGTTAAGAGTAGCGTTTAATTTGCAAAATTTTTCTTCTTCTCGATGGAGTGGAGTGGCATATTGAGGTTATGTAAACGGAGTGATGAATATGGACACTTTGGGGGAATGTAATTATTATTTGAAAAAGTTGGAATTTCTTTCAAGGAACCAATTTATTTTTCTTTTTTCATTGAAATATTATTTTGATTTTCTAAACTAAAAGAGATCTACAACGGCGGACTTTTTGAGCATATTTTTTTAGTAACCAACAGTGATGCAATCATGGATTTTGTAATAATATTTATTAAAATACATGTTAGCCACTAATTAAAACCAAATCCGGCATAACTCTAGAATAGTAAAAAACACTCAGGTATTGAAAACTTTTCCGGAGGTTGGTAGTTGTACCCTGATTCCGGGAAAATATTTTTTCTTAGGTGACGGGGCCGGATGCCCGGATATTTGACCCGAAAGTCCACAACCTGGTATAGATCCGGACCTACTTTACCGATTTGAAAGCTAATTAAAATACGTATCCAAATAGTGGTCACATGATGTTGTATAAAAATTGCTGATTTTTTAGACCCGAATTTTTTAAAAAATCCCCAAAAGGAAAAAATTTCTCCATTTTGGGAGACTTCAATTTTTTATGACAAATCATAGTTGACATTATAACCTTTCCAAAATGCTAGGATATGTGTTAATTTCTTTCTTGTATCTAGAGACATGGGTCTTTGAACCCGGACTAGCCGATTATGTTCAGTACATTGAAATGATGTTTTCAGTATTAACAAGTAAAAAAGCAGTAAGTTCGGCCCGGCCGAACTTTGAATACCCTCCACCATTTGGAACGAATTAGAAAATATTCAAATAAAAAAAAAATAAAATCCATTGAAAATTCTGTTAAAATCTTTAAAATACCTAATATCGGAAGGTGCCGATATATGGGGGGATATACGCTATTGTGGACCTATATAGACAAATCTATGTCTGGGGGTAAAGTACTCTCACAAGGAACTCCTTGTGTCGATTTTCAGATAATTCCGATAAAAAATGTGGGTAAAATCATAAAAATACCGAATATCGGGGGGTACCGTTATATGGGGGATATACGATATCGTGCACCTATATAGATAATTCTTTGCCGAGGTATAAAGTACCCACAAGGAACTCCTTGTGTGGATTTTCAGACAATTCCGTTGAAAAATGTGGCTAAAATCATCAAAATACCGAATATCGGGGGTACCGTTATATGAGGGCTATACGATATCGTGGACCTATATAGATAATTCTCTGCCGAGGTATAAAGTACCCACAAAGAACTCCTTGTGTGGATTTTCAGACAATTCCTTTGAAAAATGTGGCTAAAATCATCAAAATACTGAACATCGGGGGTACCGTTATATGGGGGCTATCATCGAACTTGACCTGCCTGCAGACAAAAGAGAGATCTGTGCAAAATTTTAGCTTCCCATCATAATTCGTTTAGACTGTAGCGTGATTACAACAGACGGACAGACGGATGGACAGGGCTAAATCGTCTTAGAATTTTACGCTGATCAAGAAAATATATTCTATGTTGGGTCTAAAATGATTATTTCGATGAGTTACAAACGGAATGACGAACTTAATATACCCTCCATACTTTTTTTGGTGGAGGGTATAAAAAAACTTCACTTCGCACAGTCGATGCTGAACGAAAACCGACTACTTAAAATATAATCAAATTTAGAAAAAACTTGTAGATCGCATAGTCGGTATTAGACATATCCAGTGGATGAAAGCTCAAGTCCCCGCTGAAAGCCGGCTACTTAAAATGAGTATCAAATTTAGAAAAACTTTGGTTCGCGCAGCCAATGTTAAACATACCAAGAGGAGAAAATCTCAGTCCCGGCCGGAGCCCGGCTGCTTAAAAATACATATAAAACTTAGGCGTGGACATTCCCAGAGTAGATAATCCCAAGCTCCGAACGAAAAACGGCTACTTAAATTTAGAAAAACTTTGAATCAATAACCAGAGCAGAAAATCTAAAGCGTCCGTCAAAGACTGACTATTTAAACAACGGATAAAATTAAGAAAAATTGTATTTCTCCTAGCCAATGTTGGACAGACTCAGGAGAGTAAATCTCAAGCCCCGTCCGAAGGCCAGATACCTAAAAAAGCATAAAATCTAGATAAACTGACCAGAATCGGGTTGTCCGGGTTTAAAGAGCAGTATGTCTGGATCCAAGAAAGATAATATCACATATTGCAGCATTTTGGAAAAGTTGGAGTGTGGGTTATAATATAGTATAGTATATATTTTTTGGACTCCCAAAATGGGACCATTTTCGATTTTGGGATTTTTTTTAAAAATCTGGGTTCGAAAGTGAATAATTTTTAAACAACTATCGAAGCATTTTAAATAGACCCATTGTGAGACGACATGTTTGATTGGGCATTCGGTTCCGCCCCCTAAGAAAAAAACAATACTTTCCCGGAATCAGGCTACAAATACCAACCTTTGGAAACAAAAGATCTTCTGAGGAGTATCTAAAATGGTTCTTTGAATCTGAATGTCTTATATGGACGAAATTTCATGTAAATACATTTTATAGATAAAAATACCATCTCATGGGGTTTTTGCAAGTTTTTAGAGCCCTTCTATGGAAAAAACATTTCCAATTAGGAAGTCGTCTTCATAGACGATTGAAAAGTATTAGGTAGGTAGAAGACCTCCGAGAGCTCTTCTATGAATAGAAGACCGCCGAAAACTTTCCTATAGATAGAAGACCTTCGCAAGCTTCTCTATAAATATATGACTTTCCAGAGCTCCTCTATGAAAAGATTACCATTCAGAGCTCCTCTGTGATTAGATGACCTCCCAGAGCTCATTTATGAATAGATGACCCACCAGAGCTCCTCTATGAGTAGATGACTTCCCAGAGCTACTCTATGAACATAAGACTCTACTATAGAGAGAAAACCTTCGTCAGCTCTTCTATACATACATAGATCTCCAACAGCTCTTCTATAGATGTAAGACCTCCTACCAGAGCCTCTCTATGAATAGAAGACCTCCCAGAGCTCCTCTATGAACGTAAGATATCTAACTCTTCTAGCTCTTCTATTGATAGCAGACCTACGATAGCTCCTCTATGCATAGAACACCTTCGAGAGCTTCTCTATGAATAGAATACCTCTTCTATGAATACAAGGCATCCGACAACTCCGGCATGAATAGAAGACCTCAGACATCTTTTCTCCGATGAAGCCCTCTTTCGAGAATTAAAAATATCGTAGAGGTTTAGGCAGAAGGACGTTTAAATATCATCGATTTAGAGTAGACTTCTTACAAGACCTCTAGAGACAGAATAGCTTTCTACGGCCATTTTAGATTAAGGACATTTTAACGGTCTTCCATTAAAGGAAAGCTTTTACATGTCTTTAGACAGTTTTTTTTCTAATTGGAATGCTTTTAACACGTTTTCAATGGGCAGGAAATTCTCTAATTTTCTTCTGGGCAGAATTCCTGTAACTTGTACTTAGCGAAAGAAGACAGGTGTTCTATAAAAAGAAATAGGTAACAGATTTTCTCGAGATAAAATTCCTCAGATGGCAATAGAGGCCGGTCTCATAGAAACGAATAAAAATATATTTTATGGCCTTCTAGAGATAGTGGTTGAAAATATATCTGGTATTTGATTACTACTTACAACAAGTGTTAGAAAAAAGCCCTTTTTTTAATTCCATTCCAAAATTCAGTCACGCCTTGTGCCACTCTCCAGGGTACATAAACACAATAGCATACAAATTAATATCCTTTGGCTCAAAATTTATGAAATCAACAAATTTCACATCCCGATCACAAGTCACATTGCCAAAAGTGTTGTTTTTTCTCTGGTTGCCCATAAAAAGGATACTTTAGACAATATATTGGAAGGGTTTCGTTTCGTTGAGCACTCGTGTTAACGACGGTATTCTTGGAAATTCCAGACACAACGGCAATCAAACAAAAGCAACATCAATCAATATATTTTGTGTTTTGGCCCAAGACTCCCAAAAGTATGCCATAAAAAGTGTAACAACAAAAACCCATAAAAAAAGTGATACGTGGGCTTTTCGCTCGCTCTGTGAGTTTGTGTAAACATGACCCGCGTTCAAACATTGGAAAATCTTCAAAAATTCCATGAAGGAAATTAAAAAAAAAAAAGAAAAGAAAAAGGTTTCTTAGACGAATAAAATTGGGCCATAAACATGAGGAAAATTGTTGATGTCCAAATGTGTACTTGATGCGGAACATAAAAATGTACTTACTTAGTCACCTGACGTTGAGAGTGGAGGAAATGTTTTTCTATTTGGGGGAAGGGGGTAAGTGTATAAAAACAGTAACAAACATTAAAACAAATGCTGTTGTTGTTGTTGTTTGCGTCTGCGTACTCCTAGCTTTTACAATAATATTTTATGACCAAACACACTCTCAAGATTTGGTAGCAGCAGCAGAAACAAAACCTTTGCCCTTTGTTTGGTACTTGACTGTATAAAAGACGTATATTGTTGATGTTGTTGTTGTCCTTGTTGAATGACATAATGTTGTTGTAAAACATGTAATAACATTGTTTATATGAGTCGTTGGCGAAGACGGCTACGATATCCTAAGACGTTGGCCCTTACCTGTAATAAAATTGAGAAAAAGGAAAAGAAAATTGGTTAAAAAATTATTTCACAGAAATTGATTTAAAATTCAAAACACACAAATCTCAGGAACAAAAATTCGAAAATGGGATTGGAAAAAAGGATAGCAAAAGTTATGAGCACAATAAATATTTTATGATATGCGGAGGAAGAAAACGGAACTTGCTAAGATTTTTGGGATATTGTCTTTGAAGAATCATTAGTAGAAGATATAAAATTCGAATTTGAAAAAAAAAAAATCAAACAAAAAATAAAATTAAGAATATAACCAGTGAAGAAAGTCTTAAAGTCGAGTGGGGCCGACTTTATGATACCCTACACCAATTTGCTAATTTAGTAGACCTCAACATAACAATTAAAAGTTTTCATGGGAGAATTCAATCATACACGCTATGATTAAAATTAGAATTTAAAGTTCAAAACACTAAATATGCCGAAGCGTTTGTATCTTTTAAATTCGGACTTGTGTTGCCCATTTGATATATATGGGAGCCATATCCAAATCGGAACCGATCTCGATAAAATTTGGGAAAGATATTTCTGATTTCTGTATTCCATATATTTCCCTGAATATCGTTGTTGCGGAGTGGATATTACGGCTGTGGGTAACAAATATAACAAATCGGATGAACAATATATATATGAAAGCTACAGCTATACCTGAACCGATCTTCACAAAATTTGACATACTAGCTTCAAGACTCAATTCGGTCGTAAGTGCCAAATTTCATGCCATTTGGGCAAATATTAGACGTTTGGTGCACAATAAAATGTAAATCGGACGAACTTATATATGGGAGATATATCCAAATCCGAACCGATCTCGATAAATTTTAGAAAAGGTATTTCTGAGCTGTATTCCATATATTTCCCTGAATATCGTTGTTACAGAGTGCATATTACGGCTGGTGTGGACAAAAATAACAAATCGGATGAACAATATATATGGGAGCTATAGCTATATCTGAACCGATCTTCACCATATTTGACATACTAGCTTCTAGACTCAATTCGGTAGTAAGTGCCAAATTTCATTACATTTGGGCAAATATTAAACGTTTGGTGCACAATAAAAGGTAAATCGGACGAGGTTATATATGGGAGATATATTCAAATCTGAACCGATCTTGATAAAATTTAGCAAAGGTATTTCTGAGCTGTATTTGATATATGTTCCTGAATATCGTTGTTACAGAGTGCATATTACGGCTGCGGAAGACTAAAATAACAAATCGGATGAACAAAATATATTAGAGCTATAGCTATGTCTGAACCGATTTCGATCAAATTCGGCATAATTATTTTCAGGCCCAATTTGGTTGTATGTGCAAAATTCCATGGTATTAAACGTTTAGTGCACAATAAAAGGCAAATCGGACGAAGATATCTATGGGAGCTATATCTAAATGTTGACCGATTATCTCTAATTTCAATAGGGTTCGTCCTTGGGCCAAATATATGTTTTGTTCAAAATTTCACCTAGATCGGGTAATAAATGCGAACTGTACTTCGTTCACAAAAATACATGGACAGACGGAGGGACGGACATGCATAAATCGACTCAGAATGTGATTCTATGCAGATCATCAAAAGAAAATATAGGTCAATCCTTTTGCCTTTTACAAACAATTGCACAAAGGCATAATACCCTGACCATCTTGTGCGTGATAGTGTGATTTCTTTATATTTGGCTGGAAAACTACAAGTAGCTATCGTTAGAGTACTCCAGCACTTAAATGCGAATAACTCTTTTGTGCCTCGTACCTTTGCACGTTACCATGATACTGGTAGCGTAGTCCGACGTCAAGGATATGGACGGAAGAAAACAGCAACATCAGCAGAAATGGTTCAAAAAGTAAAGAAGGGACTTGATCGAAACCCTCGTTGCAGTGGCCGAAAAATGTCTCGTGGGCTGAACATATCGCAATATTCTATTCGGCAAATATTGAAAAATGAGCTCGGGGTAAATTCATTGAAATTCCAAAAAGTACAAGAACTTACACCGCAACAAAAAGAAATAACACTCAAAAGAGCTAAAGAGTTGCTTCGCTTGACCTAAAGTGGTGAACTGCCGAATTTGGTTTTCTCTGATGAGAAAACATTCGTTGTCCAGCAGTTTGTAAACAAACACAATGATCGTGTTTACTTGCCAAAGAGGTCAGCTGAAAATGTACACCTTCGGTTGGCCACCAGAACTCAAGTGCCGTCCATAGTGATGGTGTGGGCCGCCATAACTAGCCGATGGTCGCTCTCCGCTCGTATTAATCGACCGTGGTATTAGAATAAATGCCGAATATTACAGCGAAAATATTCTGGAGGGTGTATTAAAGCCTTGGCTACGCAAACATTTTGACAAAATGAGGTTCCTCGCTTCATTTCCAGCGCACAATGGCCACCAAAATTTCCGGATACCTATCCGTTGGACTTTTGTGTCTGGAGTGTTTTGAAAAGGCAAGGTTGGCACTAAATAATACCAACGTGTCGATCACCTCAAGCAAGCGCTTCGCCGGTAATGGGCAGGGCATAATTCGGGCAGCGTGTGGCAGTTTCATTGGCCATTTGAAGGCCATAATACGTGCCAAAGGAGACCAATTTGAACAAATCTAAACTTATTCTAAAATTTGATGCTATTTTCGAAGTTTTTTGCTTTCATTGAATAAAATTTAAAAAACATGTAAAAATTATGGCGTTTGACTTCGTTTCAGTTTTTGTATCTCGCCCTGAAACTCATACACAGAGTCTCATACGAGCGATCGAAGACCACGGAACTAGGCATAAATCCATGCAACACACTTGACTCTTGTCACATGATAATACTTATATCTGACTGAGGTCAGGTACAAAAATGGAAGCTGTTAGCCACTCCGTACTGATCTTCCCCAACATCTAACCAAATTTTTAAATAATAGAAATTCTCGCATCGCAATATTTTTGCTTACATTGAATTAGGTGATGAAACTGAATATATAGGTCCACTATTTCTGTTAACTCATTCTACAAATGAAAAACAAAAAATGGAAAATCATAGAAGGCAAAATTAGTCCCTGATTTTTACGAAATGCATATATTTTCTATATATCTATCAAAATTATATTAAGTGTAATAAGGGTGCAAAATTCGCAAAAAATCCTAAATTTCATATTATGCAAAGGGACGACATGTGTTAATTTAATTTTTTTAAAAATATGCAGTAACATTTATATCAAATTTTGATTAGTTTGCTAATGATTAATTTGCTACAACTCTTGCGAAATAAAAATGTTTCCATCCTTGACAAAAATTGAATCATTTCAAGGTCTGGGAAAGAAAATCGTATTTATACGCTCAACCACATGGCTAGAGAGGGATATATCATTTGATGCGGCCAAAACGTGCCTAGGCGAAATAACGATCTTAGACCCAAGGTCTCTTTGGACCAAATCCGTTTCAGGACATTTGGAGTCGATCTAGCGATGTCCGTCCCTCCGCTCGTTCGTCTGTGTGTATAGTCCGCATTTTCTTATATCAGCATAACCAAAAAAACAATACACTATAAAATGCAGTCCGTATTGTTAATAATATTGTCTGGATTATACCTGGAGATTTTGCGAAAATTTTATTTTTTTCCTCCAAATATTTAATTATGCAACAAAATTACAAATTTGTATACGAAATTCTCTCAATTGAAATATTTTCAGGTTGCAAACAATACCAAATTTATTACCATTTTTCAATCACATTCATATCAAAAACATCTACATTTTTAACATTTATAATTATAATCTTCGGAATGGCAACAAATAAACAAACAACCAATGGCATGTATTACAAAAATGAGCGCGTGCATAATTATACCACCGCCATCGCAAAATTAACATTTCAATTTTGCCATCAAATATTTATAATTTGGCATGTTTTCCTGCAACAGCTAAGCAAATCAAATATATAATTTACAATCATTCCGATTTTTTTTTCGCAAAATAATAGAATACAAATTTCAATGAATATGAATCACGTTTCCGTAGCTGTTCGTTTGAGTGACACGACCAGGAGGAGGGGAAGGTCAACCTAAAAATATTCCAACCACATAAAAATGTGACAGGACAATGTAGCCAATTTACACATAAAACGGCCTGCTGCAATAATGATGCGTTGTTATGTCGTTATAAATCGCACACCAACACACTCACACACATCCCCACACATCCGTTGTGCACTGGACTGGGTGGGTTGGTTGTCCTCTGATAAAGTGGTATTTAGGTTTCGGTTTTCTAGCGACCGGAAATCAACACAAACAACCCAAAACTCAATTAAGCATAAATGTGTTGATAACAATTGCCGCCGCATCCAATGTTTCCGGTTAAAAAATTTTGTGTAACGGTTCATTGACGTGGCGGAATTATTAATCGAGAGGATTTATTTGTTTGACCAAAATATATGAAATATATATAATATAAAATGTAATAGTAAGGGTGTTGAATAAAATGTGACATAAATTTATCAACTAAATATGAAGGTTGTAAGAGGTCTTACACCAATTACAGTTCTGTAAGAAGTCTTCTTTCAATAGGCCTTGAGAAGTTTTTCGGTACATTAAAGTCCTTGAAGATGTCTTCAGTTCATTAAAAATCTTGGGAATTTTTGCCGTCTATAGAAGGCCTTGAGAAGGCCTTCCATCTATAGAAGACTTCGAAATCTTGGGAATTTTTGCGTCTATAGAAGGCCTTGAGAAGGTCTTATATAGGAGACTTCGAGAAGGTCTTCTAGACATAGAAGACCATAAAAAAGTTGGCAATCCACGGAAGACCCTGAAAAGATCTTCGATGCACAGATGACTGTGAACAGATCTTCGATGAACAGATGACTGTGAACAGATTTTCGTTCCACAGAAGTCATTGGAAAGGTCTTTGGTATTGAGAAGACCTTGGAAAGACCTTCGGTCCACAGAAGATCTGGAAAAGGTTTTTGGTGTACAGTAAACCTTGAAAAGGTTTTCGGTCTACAGTAGACCTTGAAAATGCTTTCGGTCCACAGAAGACCTTGAAAACGTGTTCGATGTGCATAAACCTGGAAACTTCTTAGGTCCACAGATGTCCTTGAAAAGGTCTTAGACCCATAGAAGACCTAGAAATTCTATGTCCACAGCAGACATAAAAAATGTCTTCACAGCCCACAGAAGACCTTGAAAAGGTATTCGGTCCACAGAAGACCCTAAAAAGGTATTCCGTCCACAGAAGACCATGAAACGATCTTCGGTCCACAATAGACCATGAAAACGTCTACGGTCCACAGGAGACCATAAAAGTTCTTCGGTTTACAGACCACCTTGGAATAGTCATCGATCCACAGAGGACCTTTGAAATCCTTAGTCCACAAAAGAACTTGAAAAGGTCTTCGGTCCACAGAAGACCTTGAAAAGACCTTGGGCCTACAGAGGACATTGAAAATGTCTTGGGCCCACAGAAGATCTTGAAAAGATCTTGGGTCCACAAAAGACTTTGAAAAGGTATTCGGTCCAGAGAAGACCTGGAAATGGTCTTCGGTCTACAGAAGACCTGGAAAGGGTCTTCGGTCCAAAGAAGACCTTGAAAAAAGTCTTCGGTCTACAGAAATCCTTAAAAACGACTTCGACCCACAAAAAACTTGATAGGGCCTTCGATCCATAGAAACCCACGAGATGGTCTTCGGGGCACATTTAACCTTGAGAAGGTCAATGGTCCATGAAAGACTTGAACAAGTCTTATGCCTATAAAAAGCTTTGAGACCTTCTCTCCACAGAAGTCCTTAACTTCTTCTCTCAGTAGAAGACCTTCAGGTCTTCTTCTGCTAAAAGACCTTCAGGGTTCCCCTCAGTAAAAGATCTTGAAGTCAATTCGCAGTGAAAAACCTTAAAACTTTTTGTCGGAAGAAGACCTTGAGGTCTTCCCTCGATAGATACCTTGAGCTTTTCTCTCAAAAGAAGACCTTGATCCATTCTCTCAAAAGAAGACCTTGAGCTCTTCTCTCAATAGAAGACCGTGAACACTTCTCTCAATAGAAGACCTTGATCTCTTCTCTCAACAGTAGACATTGAGCTCTTCTCTCAATAGAAGACCTTGAGCTCTTCACTCAATAGAAGACCTTTAGCTATTTTCGCAATAGAAGACCTTGAACTCTTCTGGCAATAGAATACCTTAGGTACTTCTCCCAATAGAAACATTCAGCTCTTCTCCAAATAAAAGAACTTGAGCCCTTCTCCCAATGGAAGACCTTCAACTCTTCTCGCAATGGAAGACCTTGAGCTCTTCTCTCAATAGAAGACCTGTAGGTCTTCACTCAATAGAAGACCTTGAGCACTTGAGAGAAGACCTTGAACTCTTCTCGCAATAGAATACCTTAAGTACTTCTCCCAATAGAAACATTGAGCTCTTTTCCCATTAGAAGAACTTGAGCTCTTCTCCCAATAGAAGACCTTCAGCTCTTCTCGCAATGGAAGACATTCAGCTCTTCTCGAAATGGAAGACCTAGAGCACCTCTCTCAATAGAAGTTCTTAACTTCTTGTCTCAGTAGAAGACCTTGAGATCTTCTATCAATAGCATAGGTCTTCTGTCAGTAGAAGACTTTATGATCATTTCTCAGTAGAACATCTTAAGCTGTTCCAGCCATAGAAGATGGTGACCCATTCCATCCATTGTAGACCCTGGAGTTTTCCCTCAGTACAAGAACTTGAGGTCTTCTCTTAGTAGAAGACCATGAAGTCTTATCTCAGGAGAAGATTTTAATATCTTCTCTCAGCAAAAGATCTTGGGGTCTTTTCTCAGTAGAAAAACTTAACTTCTTCTATCTATCTTTAATCTATGGAAGACCTCTAAAGGGCTTGTTTTTTTGTAAGTGTTATGTCTTCTAATGTTTTGATTTCTGATTCCTTGCAATACTCTCTTTCTCTCTCTTTATATCTTTCCTTAGAAAACCTATTTATAGAAAAGTTCCTCTCTACACCCTCCACTACCAATAATTAATTGTTTTCCTTTCGCTTTTCAAGAACAATTAAATGAATTTTATCTTCGATGCATGCAGACATGGTGTGAAGGAGGAGGAGGAATGGCTGAACGGAAGGGGAATGGCTGTGATTTTAATTAATTCAAATCCCCCATGAGATTATTTTGGCAGCTGGGTGTAATTGCGAACAACAATTGATTGGTTTTAGGCATACAAATTCAAAGCATAATTTTAGGAGATAATGAAAAAGTAAATTAGTTGTGAAGCATTTCAAAAAAAAAAGGGGGGGGGGGTGGGGGACACAACGTCTAACGGACTAACTACACATCAAATGATGGCGGAGATTTAATTAAAAATCTCCTAGCTCAAATAAATCAATGTCCTCTAAGCCAGTTGATGCTTCAAAGAGTTCATTTGAGGGATTTCGTCTTCTTCTTAAACTAACTTCATTGTTTGGACTTTAAGTAGTGACTGTTTTTCTTTACATTTGGGCTGTTTTTCATCAGACTATCTGCTTCTCCGAGCAAGTCTTTGGCGGCTTCACATAATTCATCCTCTGCCAGGACTCTGTGTGGATGGATGAATTAAGTACGTGCTATTTTACGATGTTGTTATTATGGCTATAAGTTATGGTAATGTATTGTTGTGGCACTTTCTTCATGGTTGTTGTTGTCGTCGTTATTGCTGGTGTTGTTATTATTGTATCTCTCGTTTCGATAAACTTTGTTCACTTGGCGTTGCGAGAAAAAAAAGGGGAAACTTTTGCAGTTGTTGCTATTTTAATTGATTAAGCAGATGTTGGTATTGTAATGAAACTATTATATAATAAGGAGAAATATAGAGCCAAAGCGTGCCACGAAAAAGCCAATAGCAAAAACAACAACAACGACACCAACCAACACAGTCATAAACACCCCTTCCTTTTTTGTGATCTCGTTTTCTCTGCCGTTGAAAGTTTTATCCGTTTTGTTTTTGTTATGACCCACAGTAATTAATTTAGCCGTGGGGGGAGAGAAAAAGCTGAAGATACAAAAAATTATATTTTGTTGTGGTAGGAGACCACTGACTATCCGAGCAGAAAGTGGGAGAAAAAACTAAAGAAATGCGATTATCCTTAAGCTAACACCCTGTACAACATAAATATATAGGACAACACCAACAGAGAATATTGGAAAATTTTTAGTGGCTTTTTTATTATCAGTCACCAGCTAGTCATCTGTTATAATGAGAAGGCCAGGGTGTCTAGGTTAATGGGAAAATTATAAATTAAAAATATGGTTTATTTTTCCGAAGAAGTGGAAAGTGCACTAATTACAGAACCGCTGAACAAAATATGAACAGCAAAATTACAAATTTTTGTAGCCTCTGTGTTTTGAGATTGTTCGAGAAAAATTGACTTCTATATCTAGGAGTTGGAAAATTAATTCTATAAATTAAAGCCATACTAATAATTATTAACCTTATCATTTTGAAAAAATTGTTTTCGAAATTGAAACTAGGTGGGAAGATATATATCACACGCAGGAGAATGCAAATTATAATGATTTGTATTGGTATTTTTGACTGACATTTTCAAAATACCAAAATGAGGAGGTGATGCCATATAAGCCTATAGTACACTGTTAACAAGTTTTTTTTAGTAGAGAATGCATAAATATCAATAATATAAAGAGGTACCGTCATATGGGGGTATACCAAAGCAAGGACTTGAACCGCCAATTGTCTGTCAAAGGAGGTTATACCCATTACGAGCCCCAAATTTTAAACAACCCGTACTGTATATTGATAGATATCGAAAACGTGGACATGTACTTTATATGTATTAAAGTACTTAAAATGTACTAAATGCACTTTTATTTAACATTTCTCAAAGAGTGTTGAAACTTCGATATTCATTGTTACGAAAAGTTCTAAATTTATACTACACTTCTAAATTGGTACCATTTTGGTAAAAATTTTAAATTCGGTATGAGAATCAAGGTTGGAAATTATATTTGATATATGAAGCTGGGTTTGGAAATGTGTACTAAGTACGAGAACTGTACTAAATGGTACTAAATTTGAAACAATTTGGTTTGAAGTGAACCGATGAAGTTGTGAATTTTGAAATTTTGTTTCGGGGTTCCTGTTGGCGGTTGTCATGTTATTGATTGGGTGATGGAAAAGAGGTGAAATTCTGAAATTTGATATTGAGGTCAACGTTGGTTTCTAGTGTTTACACATGGAGACGTTGAAACATTTTTGGGCAGAAATTTGCTAACATTCCCCCCGGTAATCTTTGGAATTAAAGATTTTGAAGTCTTCGGTGTAAAATGAAAAAGAAATTCTATTATTTTTTCCGAAAAGGAAAAAATTTAAATGTGATATAACACCTTGAAAGTCGGAAATTTTTGTACAATGTAGGAAGTTTGAATTAAACAATTTTGTCAAACTGTAAAAATTTTTGCATTATAAGTACTAAAAGTGCCTAGAACGAAGTGTTAGAACGAATCTAAATTTTAAAGAAGAATTTTTTTTGGCGAACAGCGTATACTTTTTAGTATTTTTTATAAAATCGTCGATATTTGTCCTTAAAATATGTTATAAAATGGTGAAGACTTTTGTTCGGAAACTCGTTTATAATCTCGTTCAATGGAGCCCTTAAGTACCTCGCTTTTTGTCCGCAAAGGCTGTGTGAATTATGCGAGGTTTTGTCAAGAATCCGTCATTCTTGGCCAGTTATTTTACAAAAATCCGCAAATTAAATTAAAGATAGAAAAAATATACACCAAAAAAAAAAATTGGTTTTGCCGACAGATATATGCCTTCAGCCCTTCGATATAATTATTCAAACTGTTGGCCCTTTGTTGGTTGTGGTTTGGAAGAATTGAGTAGACCAATATTGTCCATTTCGTATCAGACCTGATATAAGTCTGATATAAATACTACACAGTACCAGATTTGGACCACTTTCTTTACATATTATAAAATATGTGATAATTTTTGGTAGACATTGTTGGGGCAGTACCAGAAGGAACAGACGATATATCCCATCTATATGTTAAGATATATGTGGCTATGTGTGAAGTTTGAAGATAATCTGATGCCTCTGTCGTATTTTTTGAGAGATATAAGAATTTAATATTTTCACCAGTTGTGGGGGAGGTCCCAGAAGTAGTAGTCCTACCTATTCCATGTTCACACCATATCTTGTGTTGATAAAAATATTGGGCTGTAACGAGTTTAAAAATGTTCAGATGTTCATTTTGCGTATTATGAGCTTCATGGTTTTTCAGAATATTGACCCATTTGTGGAGGAGTTACTAGTTGTGGGATTCTCTAACTCATTTTTAAGTTACCAACAAAAATCGGTAACTTTGAAACCGAAATTTTTGATGTAAAAATGAAGTTAAAGTTGACAACATTGGTATCTGTTGGTAGGTCTTAGCGACTACTTTGATTTCGTCGCTAACTTACCGATAAATTTCGTTAATAACCGAAATTATAACCATTTTAATTATACCGACTTTTGTCGGTAACTCAAGTAATGCGTTCGAGAATTTCACTACAGAAGGAGTGTATCAATATCTAGTGTCTTCAAACCAGATCTTGTGCTAGTAGAAATATTCGCATGTGTAAAATTTGAAGTGAATCGGATTTTTTTTCGTATTTTACTGATACAAATATTTGGATTTGTAAAGTTTGCACTAGTTGGATGATCCTTTCTTGCTCTAAAAGATAAGCTTATCTCCGAACTGGATCTATGTTTGATAATAATATTACCATGAACCACGTTTGAACCAAATCAAATACTTCCTTCCAGACTTAACGTGCACACCAGCCAGTCAGACTAACACAAAGTCGGACGGACACCCCTAGAGCGACTTCAAATATCCTGAAACGGATTCGGTATGAACCCTCTGTGGCCGTATAACTGACCCTTTGTAGGAGAGGTATCATAGGGTTAGTCCAATATTTTGCTCCTACCCCATGTTTGGCACGAAAATTATGATGTAAAAAATTTAGATTGATAGGTGATGGAATTACCGATAGTCAAATGATCGTGTATTTTTTAGAGGACTGATCATATCCTTAATCGTTAAGTTTTGAAGAGGTCGTTAATACCAATACCATAATGTGGATATTTTTAAGCGACCTTTTGAGACTATTATCGGGATTTAAACGTTCGCCAAGATAATAATCATGATGTTTCTAGAGTTCTACGAAGAGTGTAATCGTGAGGTTTTAATATATATCTAGAAGTTTATGAGATTAAATCTCAATAGTCCTGTTACTCGGAGGTCTCTACAAACATTCCAAAAGATTTTAGTATGGCTTTTTAAGACGTCTCCCAGGATGTTGATTGTGAAGTTTTTCAGTACTCTATCACGACAATATTTGTAAGTTTTTTATGAGGCCTACCGAATAACAAAATCGTAGAATTACAGGAATCCTCAAAATCACCTTTTTTTCTAAAACCGTTCCATATACGATGTAGATATTAAAAAATTGCCGTTTAAAACATTAGATTAATGAGAATTAATATTAAAGCGTAACATAAATAAACTCTTAAAGCAATAACACATCAGGCAAATTAACAACAAAAAAGAGAGGGGATATACAGCAAAGCAGGGTTACGAGATTAAATACAGAATTTCTCTTACCCTCACATACTAAGAGGATATGGATGATGGCTTGTTTGTTTATTCGCATGAAGTTGTATATTCCTCACACACACACACTCTCAAAAACTCACTCACATCAACCGCAAAATGATGTAAATAAACTGCTATTGAAAGACTAATATATAACTTTCCATTTGCTTCCGTAAAACTCCAGCATTAGAGTTGGAGCCCGTTCCTAGCCTTTGATTTTATTAATATACTTCAAAAAAAAAAAAAAAAAAAACACACAGAGAGAAACAGAAAAAAACATTGAAAGTAAAAAAAGTCAACAACACATTCTCACATATATATGTATAAATAGATATACATATGTGTGAGTATGTTTGTGTGATGCTTGCATTCATATAAAACTTTTGCTAATTAGAAATTATAGCAAAGTGAGTAAAACTAGAGAGAGATAGAGAGAGAGGGGCGAGAAAAAATACAACAACGTATGGCATTCTGGCAATGCCATACTTCCGGGCTAAACATTCATTCACAAACAAACAAAAAAACGGATAAGGGAGTTGTGTTAAACAACTTTGGGTATATATGTGTGTGTGGAGTGAGGAGGAAGGGGGCCTAAGCAAAAAATGCATGCAACTAAAAACCGTAGAATAAGTTAACTTTCGGCAAATGGAAAAGGTTATGTGGCAAAGCAGCAGTTAAAGGTAAATAAAATTTACAGATTTTTTAGAATATGAATGAAATGAATTTTGAAATAGAATTGCAGTAAAATATGTGGTAAAGGTTAATCGGCGATCATGAACAAAGTTCATGTGACAAGAGGGGTCAGTTTATGTGAGGTATGACGAAACGAAATGCTAATTAAAATATATTATGTGGTTTGAAGAGAAAAATAAATAAAAACAATTTAAAAAATATCAGTCGGGATTGTCGACAGATGTATACCCTCAGCCAATGTTCGATTATTTAAGAATATTTTGACTTCTTATTATGATTATTCAAAGTGTTGACCTTGTCTGGAATGGGCCAATATTATCCATTTCGTATCAGAGCTACATAAATATGATATAAATATTGCGACGTGCCAGGTTTGGACTATATTGGTTACTTCCCTCAATTCATGTGAGATATGTGATAATTTTCGAAAATCTTAAAATGTGCGTGAGGAACCAGAAGTAGTCGACTGAAATATTCCAATTTCATACTTCATCTACTACTGGTAAATATATAGGGAATCAGAAAATCGAAAAATCCAATTTTATGCGAAATCATAAATTCTATATTTATCTCAGGTTTCCAGTTGAGCGAAATATTTAGATATAGCAAGTCGTAAAAAATCGCTGACTTGTTTGGCAAGTTATGACAGATAAAAGTAATAAAAAGTGTTATACTTTGTGGGAGGAGGTACCAGAGGGGGTTCACAGATATATATCATCTTCACAACAACAGGTCTTGTGTTACAAAAAATATTTGTATGTATGAAATTTGAAGACAGTTGGATACTTATTTCGCTTTTTTTATTTTTGAGTGTTTTGATTTTCAATGTCTTGAACACTATATAGAGGTACCAGAAGGAATGTTACGATCTCTATTATCTTTATAACAGATCTTAGTTGACGGAAATATTGAAATATGCCAAATATGAATAGAATCGGATGTTAACTTCGAGTTTTATGAGCTTCATTGATATTCAAACCTTTCCTTGACCCTTTCGGGGGAGGTAGCGGAAGGAATGATCCGATCTCTCTAATATTTATAACAGCTCTTTTGTTAGGAGAAAAATTGGAAAGTGTGAAATATAAAGAGAACCGGATGTTTTTTTTTCGATTTTATAATCGTTTTTTATACCACCCTTTTTGTGGGAGGTACCATAAGGAATGGCCCGATCTCTCTAATATTTACAACAGATCTTGTATTGATGGAAATATTGAGATATGCCAAATCTGGATGGAATCGGATGTTAATTTCGCGTTGTATGAACTTCATGAATATTCAAAATTTTTACCCTTTGTGGGGGAGGTACCAGAAGGATAAAAATATTAGGATGTGTGAAATTTGAAGACAATTGGACTTATACATCACATTTTATAGGAGTTGTAATTATTCAAAATGTTGACCCTTTGTGTTATGGATCGACATTGTCTATTTTCGCGCCTGAACTAGCACTGGCACAAATATTAGGATTTGCAAAGTTGGAGCAAAATCGGATACTCGTTTATCTTTCTGTGCAGAAAATATATTTTTAGAAAATTTCGACCTTTTGTGGGGGGAGGTACCAGAAGGACTGGACCGATATATTCCATCTTTGCACCAGACCTTGGGTGGAAACAAATATTGGGATGTGGGAAATTTGAAGACAATCGGATTCTTACATCACATTTTATAATAGTTGTAATTGTTCAAAATGTTGACCCTTTGTGGAGGAGGTACTCGATGGGTGGATCGACATTGTCTATTTTCGCACCAGACCTAGCACTGACACAAATATTAGGAATTGCAAAGTTTGAGCTAAATCGGATAATCGTTTCTCTTTCTGTGCAGAAAATAAATTTTTTGAAAATTTCGACCTTTGTGGGGGAGATACAAGAAGGAGTGGACCAATATATTCCATCCTAACACCAGACATTGGGCTAATAAAAACATTGGGATGTGCGAAATTTGAAGACAATCGGACTCTTTATTACATTTTATAGGAGTTATATTTATTAATATTTTTGACACTTTGTGAGGAGGCACTTGATGGGGTGGACCGATATTGTCCAGTCTCCCACTTGACCTAGCACAGATACAAATATTAGGATTTGAGAAAACACGGATTTTCCTATCTCATTCTGTGCAGTAAAATATTTTTTTTTTTTTTTTGAAAATGTTGACCTTTTGTGGGGGACATACCAAAAGGAGTGGACCAATGTTGCCCATCTCCGAACTCGATACATGTTTTATAGTAACGTTATGATGTACCAAGTTGCGATCAAATCAGCCAGAGAGACGGAGGGGCGGACATCACTAGATCGACTTCAAACTTCCTGAAACGGATTTGGTCCAATGAGACCTAGGATCTAAAGCCGTAATTTCGATGAGGCACGTTTTAATTCCAAATGTTCTGAAACGGATTTAGCCCAGAGAGAATAGGGTCTTAAACCGTTTTTTTTCGATTAGGCACGTTTTGGCCTTAGCAAATGGTATATATCCTCCCTAGCCATATGGCTGAGGGTATAAAAATACTAAGATAGCAATTTATGCAATATTTTGAAATCTTTCTCTCCCAGCTTTGTTCCCACATGATAAGGTCCTTGCAACACAGCTCTTTGTATGTTATATAAAGCCTACTTTTAGGGATTACCCAAATTTACGAGTGAAAAAATATTGCCTACTGTTAGGCGGCTTAAGGGACAAAACAAAAAAATACCCCAAAACAAAACAAAAGAACTGCACAGCATCATTGCCCGGCCACACCTCACACACACACATGTTTCACAGCCTTTGTATTGTCATCGTCCTATAACGCTTTAGATAACAATGGCCCGCCGACAAATGGTCACTGTTAGTTAAAATGAGCTCACCAAATGACCAAATAGACCACCATCAACAACATGAGTTCAGCTCATCACGTGACATGCCATACATCATGGCCAACATCTAGCCATCCTTCCACCTCGACCGATGAGTTGCACACAGAAGATCATAAACATTCGCACAAATGAGCAAAAACAAAAAAGGAAATCTTCCTTCTTACCACCACCTGGCATATTTGCCTGAATTACGTTTGTGGGAGATTTGTGTGCGTTTTTTTTCTCTCCATCTCTCTCTGTATCCCTGCAACCTATTCTCAGCTGGACATTACGCTCATAGTTGTAAAAACAAATATCCTTTTGTATGGCTCGTCCATGTGGTTAGCCGCTTTTGTCCATTCGCAGGCTTAGACATTGTTAACGACAACCTTTGACTTTGTTCTGGAGTGACAGAGAATTGTGAAAGGGGCGGGGCTTTGAATTGTCCCAATGCCATTGCATGCGGGAAGATAAATGTGTGGTGTGGTGGGGGTCATAAAAGGCATTTACGGTTACCATGGATTGCAATATATTTTTCTTCATTACAGTTGTCAAAGATGATGTCGTTGCAATAATGGTTGACAAAATGTACAACCAAAACAAAAATTCATAGCAAAAATCCTACATAACTGCAGGAAATCTGCATAATTCCTGTGGATGGTTAAATGGAAGGGGCAACCGTAAATAGGGATTTATGTGAAAAACGAGGAAACGTATAATGGCACAAATTGAAACGCTCTTGTATCTTCTTTTGATGAAACCTTAAATTAGGAAACGTAAATTTGGAAATGAAATTTTAATTGACTGACGTAACGATTCATCAATGACAAGACGAAACGACTGAAGTTAGAATCTTGAAATTTTAGGTGAGGGTCACTTTTGGTCCGGAAGGGTCATATAAGGCTGGATTTTTTAAAATTCGTACTAGAATGGTACGAAAAGTATTACTTTGTACTAAATATGGTGCCCTTGTATTTGAAAAAGCAGAAGATCTAGAACTCTAAAATGAGGCGATGAGGGTCACTGACCTGAACCGTATCATGTGAACGGTCAGAGGTAAAAAATTGAAATTTAGAATGAGAATCAAGGTTGAGGCGTTGAGTCGATGTAAGGAGATACTTTTGCAAGTTTGTACTCATGCATACGAAAAGTACTAGATGGTACTAAATTTAGTACAATTTGAATTTGGAGTTGCAGATGGAGCTGGAATCCTAAAAATACTGGCGGAGTGTAGGAGAAATCTTCGAGATTGGAACTTATGTGCATAAAAGTACTAAGTGATACAATTTCGATTTAGGCGAATCAATAGATCTGGAATTCGGAAATTTTTTAAATAAGATTGCATTCTACTACTGAGGAATGTAGGTAGTTTTGGAAATTCATACTTATTTGTAGTAAATGGTACTACATTTTATATAATGTAAATTTTGGGTGAACTAATAGAGTTGGAATCCTGAAGTTTGAAAATAAGAAGTTGACTGTATGATGTAGGTAGTTATCATGGTAGAAGAATATAGGTAGACGCGCCGACACAGCTGCTGGGACAATGAACTGTCACACCAATTTTGGAATTGAAAATGTTGAATGAAAAATTTGTAAAAATTTTTGAAAAACGCGAATTTTAATAGCTTCCGACTGACTTAGTTTATGTATAAGTATAAGGAAATATATAAATATCTACTTATATTTGAAAAAAAAAAAAAACATTTCAATTTTTTTGACATATCAATGCTCCCAAGCATTGATGCATCTACCTGTATTCTTCTGCCATGGTATTTATGAACATATAAGTGCACTAAATGGTACTAAATTTGGTACAATATGGATTTTGGGTGTAGCAAAGGAGCTGTTATCCTGAAATTTGGAAATAAGATTACTGTCGAAGCGTAGTACTGGCATATGATGCAAGTTTTCGAAATGTCTGCTTATGTGCACTAAAAGTACTAAATGGTACTAAATTTGGTACAATGTCGATTTGCGAGAACCGATAGAGCTGGAATTTAAAAATAAGATTACTACTGCATTGTTGGACTAAGATAAGTTGGAAGTTTTGGAAATTCATACTTATGTGTGCTAGATGCTACTAAATTTGGTACAATTTAAATTGTTGGGGTAACCGGTAAAGTTAGAATCATGAAATTTGAAAATAAGATTTCCATTGGACTGTATGATGTAGGTATTGATAAAAATGTGTGCTTAAGTGTACTAAATTTGGTACAATTTCGATTTAGACGGAGCAATGGAAATGGTATCCTAAAAAATTGGAAATAAGATTACTGCCGGAGTGTAGGATTGGAATGTGTGCGTAGTTTTGGAAATTCGTACTTATCTGCACCATTTGGTATTCAATTTGGTACAATTTGTGTTTAGGCGAACCAATAAGGATGGAATGCTGAACTTTGAAATTGGGATTACTGTGGGAGTGTAGGATTGTGGAATGTAGGTAGTTCTGCAGATGAGTACTTATGTGTACTAAATGGTACTAAATTTAGTTCAAATCCTGAAATTTGGAAATAAGATTTCTATTGGTTTGCATGGTGTAGGTAGTTATTGAAGTTTGTACTTATGTGTACTAACTTTGGTACAATTTACATTTTGAGGTAACCGGTAGAGTTAGAGTACTGAAATTTGAAAAAAAGATTTAGGCAGAAATGAAAATTTGCACTTAAGTATACTGAGTTTGGTACAATTTGGATTTTGGCGAACCAATGGATCTGGTATTCTGAGAATTGAAAATAAAATTACTGTTGGAGTGGAGGATTGGGATATGTAGGGAGTTATTGAAATTCGTAGTTATATGTACTATATGGTACCAAACTTCGTACAATTTGTATTTAGGCGAACCTATAAAAATGGAATCCTGAAATTTGGAATTGGGATTACTGTGGGCTTGTAGGATTGAGGAATGTAGATAGTTATGGAAATCTGTACTTATGTGTACTAAATGGTACTACATTTGGTAAAATTTGAATCTTGGTGTACCGGTAGGGTTGGAATCCTGAAACTTAGACATAAGAATACTGCCGGAGTATAGGGTACGGGTATGGAGGTATGTTTGGAAATTCGTACCTATGTATGCTTGGATTGTATGATTGTGGTATTGAGGTAGTTTTGGAAATTTGGAGTGCAGTATTGGGGTATGTAGGAAGTTTTGGAAATTCGTACTTATGTGTACCAAATTTGGTGCAACTTGGGATTGGGTGGACCGATAGTGCTTGAAATCTGAAATTTGTTATTGGGATCGCTGTTGACGTGTAACAGGGACATATGGAGGTGCTTTTTGAAATGTGTACTATAATTTTATGAAAAGTACTAAATTTGGTGTTGGGTGAAGGAATAGAGCTGGAATTCTAAAATTTGATATGAAGGCCACTATTGGGATATAGCTTTGAGGGAAAGCAGTAATAGACCTGGAATCCGAAATTTAATATTTAATTCTCTGTTAGCATCTGGGTTAGACATATGGATATGGTTTTGAAAATATGTACTATAAATGTACGAAAAGTACTAGATGTAATAGAGCTGAAATTCCGAAATTTGATATTGAGGTCTCTGTCGTATTGGTATCCGAAATTGACATATGGAGGTGGTTTTGCAAATGTTCAATATGATTGTACGAAAAGTACAAATGTGCACTATAATTGTACGAAAAGTACAAAATAATACTATATTTGATATTGGGCGAAGGAATAGAGCTAAAATTCAGAATTTTGATATGGACGTCACTGTTGGTGTCTGTGCTTGAGAGGAGGAGGAGCAGGTTTTGAAAATCGGCGTACAATAATTGTACTAAATCGTACTAAATTTGGTAATGATGAATTTTAAATCATCCATTCACTCATTTCTTCATCTTCAATTCATCTTTCGGCAATATGCCGTTTACGGTATAAGGCAAATAATTCTCATTCACTTGGAAATGCCGGTCACATATAGTGTTCGGTTTGGCTTACGATGGCATAAGGCTTGCTACTGTGGCGGCCTTGCCAAAGGGTAGCTAGTGACTTTCTGTCCTGCCACTAACAGACTCGTCCGCTGTTCCGCAAAATTTTTGGCTCGCTGTTCTGCAGGAGCTTTGGCTTGTTGTAGCAACGTATCATCGATTGGTAGTTATTAAAAAGTAGTTATAAACCGTAGTGCTGTCTAGAAAACTTTCCTCGCCATTATAGACGATACCGAACACGCCCATAACGAGATGATAAACCAGATAGAGTTTCGATATGTCTGCTAAGGCCTAGACATCGGCTCCTGAACATATCCATAGTGACTTTCTGAACACGAACGAATCCCGATTCATCTTAGAAGGCCTGGAAAGATGCTCACGAACATACCACCTGTGAACTGTCGAAACTGAAGGACCTAGGACGACCAGAACATCTGCCCCCGAGTATATCCACAATGAGCTGCTCCCGAATATACCAAGATTATGCTACCGAACCTGAATAACATGGAAATATTTTCCCTTCCCCGAATGATTATAGCCTGAGTCCCCAACCTGTCTCTTGTCTCATCACAACTACCTACATCGTAAATCCTGCTGATTATCTACCACTCGTCAGCCAGTCAGATGGGAATTCATTGAAATTCCCGAACACCAACATCGTAATTCCTGATTACATTTATCCCTGCGACACTTGACTATCATAAGTTCCCAACATCGTGAATCCTGATTATCTACCATTCGTCAGCCTAATGGGAATTCATTGAAATCACCGATTACCATGCCGCATGCAACATGCCGAACGTCGACGTCATTTCGAACACCAACCTCGTAATTCCAGGTTACATTTAACCCCGCGACAATCGACGATCATAAGTTCCCGATTAAAGTAAGTTCGGAGATGGGCATAGTCCCGAACGACAACGACACTCCGAACATAAATATCGTAGTTCGTGATTTCCCGCACCAATCAACATCTGGCGGCCGTCCACAAGTTCCCGTTTACCTTTAAATCGTCATAGTCCCAAACGCCAGCGTCCCCGAATAAAAACATGGTAAATTTCTGATCTTTTTCACTTGTCAGAATCCGTATATAAATCGTGAACAACCCGTCGTACCTACAGCGTAATTCCCCGCAGACCACGAGTCGTTCACCATCTTGAAAAATTTTCAAAAAGATAAAAAATCCGTCGAAAACTGCCGCTTAAATGAAAACCGTTATATGAGGGCTATGCGAAGACGTGGACCTGCATAGAACATTTTCCGTCATGGGTTCATTACAAACTTAAAATGCGATTTTTTATATACTCTCTGCACTTGTAGTGCAGAGAGTATATGGATGGCATTACTAGTAAAGCTGAGAGAAGCTCCCAGGCCGACTAAAATTTTGCTGGGTTTGTACTTCGTTTTGCACATTTATTTTTAAATTCCAGTCAAAGCGCACCTATCCTTTAAAAAACAACTGCTTATTGTTGGCCTAATCTTATTTTATTTTGGTCAAAAACCAAACTCTGAAGATGACACAGTGGATTTTTCCTATTTAACATTTTTGCCATGTCATAAATGTCCCCCCCCACACACACACAAAAAATATTTTCTTTTCTTTTTTCCTCGGCAAACCACACAAAAAATAACAAATCAAAGGACACTAAATAAATGTAAACCAAAATTACGTTCTCATACCAAGACAGGGAAACGCAACACAAGATAAGGCATGGACATGGACCAGATTTGACCAATGGATCCTAAACACATCACTTTATGTATTTTTGGACAACACGTGTTGGCTGGATGGCTGGCTGGCTCCTCAGAGAATAGTTAAAAAGACGGCAGGCAGGCATGTTTGTTGAAGGGATTCTCGTAGATTGTGGCAAGGTTGGGATTTTGTTATGTAAAAATTGCACATGTCATGAGGAAGGCTGTGGTGCACACATACATATGTGAAAAACATGTAACTGTAAGTTTTAAATCTTTTTTGTTTCACAATATGGGAAAATGTGTGTTTGTGTGAAGGTTGGTGAATGCTGGACGAATGACTGTCATATATGCTAAAGCAACCTAACATAACTTTACTGCTCTTTTGGAAGTTTATGTTTTATGGCATATTTTTAGTCCTTGTTAATTCACTCTCTTCTATGGCTCCCACACACACACACAAACCTACATACATACATAGGACCAAAACGGCAAAAATATTTGCCGTTATAGTCCTTATAACCACATTGAATTCAAGTGCCTAGACCATACTTGTTTGTGGTTTCCATTGGCCATGACATGCAGATGTTATGTCTGGCCTAAGCCTCAACTAGGCAAAGAGATAAGGGGGCATGAAGTCTGAGTATTAGCCAACAAAAATACAATACATCAGAAAAACCAAACTTCTGTTTCACAGGAGAGAAATTTAAAACAAGAAATGTCAAGGGGCATCAGAATTTGAATTTTTAAGAAAAATAAAATTTTTCCACAAAAATTAAAAATTAAATTAAGGGAAAATTTAGCACATTGATAATTTGCTTCTTCCACAAGACCATATCGACTGCTTGTTCCTCAAGACGTGGATTTTTTAAGAAAATGTTTTTCAAGTATCTAAAAGACGTGGATTTTTAAGATTTTTTTCAATGATCCACAAGACGTGTATTTTTTAAAGAATATTTTGTCAAAGATTCCTAAGACGTGGATTTTATTAAGAATATTTTTTCAAGGATCCACAAGAACGTGAATTCTTTAAAGAATATTTTTTCAAGGACCTACAGGAACGTGGCTTTTTTAAAGAATATTTTTCCAAGGACCTACAGGAACGTGGATTTTTTTAAATATTTTCTCAAGGACCTACAGGAACGTGGAATTTATAAAGAACATTTTTTTCAAGGACCTACAACAACGTGGATTTTTTAAAGAATATTTTTTTCAAGGACCTACAACAACGTGGATTTTTTAAAGAATATTTTTCAAGGACCTACGAGACGTGGATTTTTTAAAGAATATTTTTTCAAGGACCTACAGGAACGTGGATTTTTTAAAGAATATTTTTTTCAAGGACCTACAGGAACGTGGATTTTTTAAAGAATATTTTTTTCAAGGACCTACAGGAACGTGGATTTTTTAAAGAATATTTTTCAAGGACCTACAGGAACGTGGATTGTTTAAAGAATAACTTTTTAAGGACCTACAGGAACGTGATTTTTAAAAGAATATTTTTTCAAGGACCTACAGGAACGTGGATTATTTAAAGAATATTTTTTCAAGGACCTACAGGAACGTGGATTATTTAAAGAATAACTTTTTAAGGATCTACAGGAACGTGGATTTTTTAAAGAATATTTTTTCAAGGACCTACAGGAACGTGGATTTTTTAAAGAATATTTTTTCAAGGGCCTACAGAAACGTGGATTTTTTAAAGAATATTTTTTCAAGGACCTACAGGAACGTGGATTTTTATAGAATATTTTTTCAAGGACCTACAGAAACGTGGATTTTTTAAAGAATATTTTTTCAAGGACCTACAGGAACGTGGATTTTTATAGAATATTTTTTCAAGGGCCTACAGAAACGTGGATTTTTTAAAGAATATTTTTTCAAGGACCTACAGGAACGTGGATTTTTATAGAATATTTTTCAAGGGCCTACAGAAACGTGGATTTTTTAAAGAATATTTTTTCAAGGACCTACAGGAACGTGGATTTTTATAGAATATTTTTTCAAGGGCCTACAGAAACGTGGATTTTTTAAAGAATATTTTTTCAAGGACCTACAGGAACGTGGATTTTTATAGAATATTTTGTCAAGAACTTACAGGGGGTGTGGTGTGCTCTTCGACTCAGAGAACTAAACCAATAGCGTTTGAATATTTTGGGATCTTAGGGCGTGTAAAGAACGTGGGAGTGGAAGCCAACACAAGTGATTATATTTCACCACGGCTGAGCTTTAATACACCTGGCATCCATATTCCTGACAGCGACGTCTGGGCCCGTAGTAATCCACCTTTCGCGGCATAGCTGTTTATACTGACGGTTCAAAGATAGGGCGTTTCCAGGTGGAAATATTTGCAGTCAAAATAGCCATAGTCACGAGGAACACCGAGTTTAGCGGTCCGGTAACTATATACGTCTATAGCCAAGCAGCACTGAAAACTTTAAACTCCTCCACCATTGAGTCTAGGGCTGTTTTCGAATGCAGGAGATCCTTGGAAAACACTGGGTTGTGCATCAAGCTCTGTAGGGTTCCTGGTCATTACAATATTCCAGGCGACGGGACTGCAGCCGAATTGGCTAGGCTAGGGTCCGAATCAGCTATCATTGAAGCTGAGAACTCGGTCATACCAACCCTATGCCACTTCTTCCAGGTAATTCATAGACACTACTCTGAGAGAATTCAACAAAAATGACTGGACAAAGGCGGATGTAGCATCTCCAAAAGAATCTGACCCATACTCTCAGAAAAGATAACAAAGTCGCTGCTGTCCTTGTCGAAATATGATTTAAAACTTGTGGTGGGTATCATCACAGGTCACTGCATGGTGAGGTCAATGACCTTGAAATGCAACAGCGATGATTACTGTAGAATCTGCCAAGACGAGACGAAGAGACGATCGAACATTTGTCTGCCACAATCCAGCACTCATTAACGTGAGACACAGGTTGGTGGGGGAACCAGCGTCTCCCTTTTCCAACACTGACCCTGCAGTAATTCTTCAACTAGCCAGAAGACTTAAGTGGCTAAAGACTACACGGCAAAATTTCTAGTCGTGAAATATCCTTATAACTCTATTTCCTATTGGAGCGGTTACCAAACTGCTGCCTTAGGACGTGGATTTTTTTTAAGAAAAATTTTCTAAGGACCAAGAAACTTAGATTTTTTTTAAGAAAAATTTTCCAAGGACCAAAAAACTTGGATTTTTTAAAGAACAAATTTCCAAGGACCAATGAACATGGATTTTTTTAAGAAAAATTTTCCAAGGACCAAAAAACTTGGATATTTTAAAGAAAACATTTCCAAGGATCAATAAACGTGGATTTTTTAAAGAAGAAATTTCAAAGGACCAAAAGACGTGGATTTTTTAAAGAAAAAATTTTCAAAGGACCAAAGAACGTGGATTTTTTTAATGAAAAAATTTCAAAGGACCAAAAACGTGGATTTTTTAAAGAAAAAAATTTCAAAGGACCAAAAACGTGGATTTTTTAAAGAAAAAATTTTCAAAGGACCAAAACCGTGGATTTTTAAAAAAAAATTTCAAAGGACCAAAAAACGTGGATTTTTTAAAGAAAAAATTTCAAAGGACTAAAAACGTCGATTTTTAAAGAAAAAATTTCAAAGGACTAAAAACGTCGATTTTTAAAGAAAAAATTTCAATAAACCAAAAAAACGTGGATTTTTTAAAGAAAAAATTTCAAAGGACCAAAAAACGAGGATTTCTTAAAGAAAAAATTTCAAAGGACCAAAAAAAGTGGATTTTTTAAAGAAAACATTTCCAATGACCAAAAAACGTGGATTTTTTAAAGAATATTCTTCCAAGGACCAAAAAACTTGAATTTTTTAAAGAAAACATTTCCAAGGACAAAAAAACGTGGATTTTTTAAAGAATATTCTTCCAAGGACCAAAAAACTTGGATTTTTTAAAGAAAACATTTCCAAGGACCAAAAAACGTGGATTTTTTAAAGAATATTCTTCCAAGAACCAACAAGGATCAAAAAGAAGAAAGAGAAGTTTCTAAACTTTTTTTTATTTTTTGAAGGTCCTGAAAAGGACCTGGGATATTCAAGTAATTATTTTTAGGGATCCCCAAGCCTGGCGCTTGATTTTATATTTTCTCATAGCAAAAAATAATTCCAAATAATTTTTTATGTTATAACTTTGCATCATTAAATATATCCCTTAAATCACCACATAAGCCTAACAATGTCTCAAGTCTCATTAAAACGCAATCATCATTAAGCAGATAAATCATAGTCATGCTGAAGAGAAAAATGCAAAAAAATAAATGCAGAAAAAATAAAACGAAATAAAATCAGCAAAAGCAATCTCTTCTGCTCAATGTTTGTTTCTTTCCAGTTTAATGAATGGTCAACAACTTAAAGAGCAAAACGAAAAAACCATACAACCAACCAACCAACAACATCAAGCAGAGCCTGGGCTCTTCAAGCATAAGCCATTATGGTTTTACATCAAATAGACGGACTCTGGCTATGTGCTTTATTGTTTGTTATAATTCAGAGAGCGTTTTTTGCAACTACTCGATGATGATGAGGATGGATGCTGCTACTGCTGCCACTTCTGATGCTTGGGTTTTTGTATTTATTTAACTAAAATGTCTGGGAAAACAAATTGTAATTACTTTCAACTCTTTAGAGAGGGCAGCAAAGCGGATGGTATAAAAACGAGTGCACACACACACATACATACACAAATTGTAGCCTCCAAGCAGGATGATGACCAGCAACCACAGCCGTGGTGTAATCAAATACCTCAAAATATTCAGCAAAAATGCAGCCCCCTATTTGCATTTTTGTGCTGACGTTTCAGCGAAAAAAGCCATGTTCTCTTAACATTGGGGCCAGCATAACAGTTTTTTTTCCGCCACAAGTATCCTACAATATCTCTCCAACAACAAAAACATGGAATCATTGAAACCAACAACGACAACAACCATCTTCAATGAGAAATTTAAAAAAATGAATCTAAAAATACTCAAGTACGTCACAAGTTTTTTTTTTCGTTGCGTGGAAAAAAGCCGACAAAGTCCAAATGAATCCACAAATTTGCTTGGCTAGGTTCAAGATAAATTTGCGAGAGAGCAAAAAAATTTGCATGCCCAGCATAATTTTTTAACAATTTCTTCCTCTTCTTTACAATGAAGTGGCTAAGCATTTCGTCGGACACTGTGAAGGAGAGATATGAAAAAATTCCAATGAAATTAAGAAAAACAAACGGCCACAGGGACACGTAACTACGGGGGATCGTTAATGAGTAAGGGAACAAATGGGGAAGTGAGAATGGTGGACATTTTGAGTTGATAAAAATTTTTCAAAAGTTGCCAGAATATAAACGAAATGGATTTTTTAGAAATATATATTTTCTTCAAGGACCAATAAAATGTAAATTTAAAAAAAAAATATTTTCCAAGGACCACAATAACCTTAAGTTTTTAAAGAATATTTTTCTAGGATCAAATACTTTAAAGCTTTTTAGAGAATATTCTTTCAAGAACAAGTAGGTTCTGCATTTTTTAAAGAAAAATTTTTAAAGGACCAACAAGACGTGGATTTTTAATAGAATATTTTTTAAAGGACCAAAAGGACGTTTGTGGCATTTCTGGAATTTCTAAAGAATACTTAATCAACGACCTAAAGAAATTTGAAACATAGATTTTTAAAGAATATTTTTCAAGGACCTACAGAAAACGTGGATTTTCTTAAAGAATAATTTTTTAAGGACTACCAGAAGCGTGGATTTTTTAAACAATATTTTTTCAAGGACCTACAGAAACGTAGATTTTCTTAAAGAATATTATTTCAAGGACCAATAACTGTGGATATTTTAAAGAAAACATTTCCAAGGACCAATAAACGTGGATATTTTAAAGAATATATTTTCAAGAACCTAAGGAAACGTGGATTTTTTAAAGAATATTTTTTAAGGGCCTATGGAAACGTGGAATTTTTTAAAAATATTTTTTCAAGTACCTACAGAAACGTGGATTTTTTAAAGACTATTTTTTCAAAGACCTAAAGAAACGTGGATTTTTTGAAGAATATTTTTTTAAAGACCTAAAGAATCGTGGATTTTTTAAAGAATATTTTTCAAAGACCTAAAGAAACGTGGATTTTTTGAAGAATATTTTTTCAAGGACTACCAGAAACGTGGATTTTTTAAAGAATATATTTTCAAGGACTACCAGAAACGTGGATTTTTAAAGAATATTTTTTCAAGGACTACCAGAAACGTGGTTTTTTTAAAGAATATTTTTTCAAGCGCTTACAGAAACGTAGATTTTTTAAAGAATATTTTTTCAAGCGCTTACAGAAACGTAGATTTTTTAAAGAATATTTCTTTAGGGACCTACAGAAACGGGGATTTTTTAAAGAATATTTTTTCAAGCGCTTACAGAAACGTAGATTTTTTAAAGAATATTTCTTTGAGGACCTACCGAAACGTGGATTTTTAAAGAATATCTTTTCAAGGACTACCAGAAACATGGTTTTTTTAAAGAATATTTTTTCAAGGACTACCAGGAACGTGGATTTTTTAAAGAATATTTTTTCAAGGACTACCAGAAACGTGGATTTTTTAAAGAATATCTTTTCAAGGACTACCAGAAACATGGATTTTTTAAAGAATATTTTTTCAAGGACTACCAGGAACGTGGATTTTTTAAAGAATATTTTTTCAAGGACTACCAGAAACGTGGATTTTTTAAAGAATATTTTATGCAACGACAAAAATGACGAGGATTTGTTTAAAAAATATTTTATGCAACGACAAAAATGACGAGGATTTGTTTAAAAAATATTTTATGCAACGACCAAATTGACGTGGATTTGTTTAAAGAATATTTTATGCAACGACAAAAATGACGAGGATTTGTTTAAAAAATATTTTATGCAACGACCAAATTGAATGGATTAAAGAATATTTTATGCAAGGCTAAAAGGATTTTTTCAAGAGCCAACAAAAATTGGATTTTTTAAAGAATATTTTTTCAAGGACCTGTAGGACTTGGATATTTTAAAGAATATTTTTTCAAGGACTAAGAAGACGTAGATTTTTTTAAAGAATATTTTTTCAAGAACCTGTGAAATGTGGATTTTTTTAAATAACATTTTTTAAGGAATATTTTTGCAAAAACAGAAACATGTTTTTTTTAAAACATTTTTTCAACGACCTCCAAATTGTGATTTTTTTATGAATATTTTTTTAAGCACCTGCAGAAACGTGGATTTAAAAAAAATTATCTCAAGGACTTACAGAAAAGTGTATTTTTTAAGGAATATTTTTTCAAGGACCTACAGGAACGTGGATTTTTAAGGGATCTGCAGAAACGTTTTTTTTAAGAATATTTTTTCAAAGACAAAGAGGACGTGGACTTTTAAAGGGTATTTTTTCAAGTAGCTACAGAAACGTTGATTTTGCAATAAAAATATTTTTCAAGGACAACAAGACGTGGATTTTTTAAAGGATATTTTTACAAAAACCAAAGGACGTGAATTTTTTAAAAGGATATTTTTTCAAGAACCAAATGACGTGCATTTTTAATAGGATATTGTTTCAAGAACCAGAGGGCGTGGGCTTTTTTAAGGATATTTTTTAAGAACCAAAGGCGTGGATTTTTTATAAGAATATTTTTTCAAGAAGCAATGGACGTGAGATTTTTGAAGATATTTTTTCAAGAAGCAATGGACGTGGGATTTTTAAGGGATTTTTTTTTGAACCAAAGGACTTGGTTTTTTTAGAGAATAGTTTTCCAGGACCTACAGGAACGTGGATTTTTTAAATAATATTTGTTTAAGGATTTTTCAAGGAATATTTTTTTAAGAACCAATAGGAACTGGATTTTTTGGAGATTATTTTTTTAAGGACTAAAAGAACGTGAATTTTTAAAGAGTATTTCTTAATTTGTATTTTCTAAGGATATTATCCAAAGAATACACAAGTTGGATTTTCAAAAAAATATTTTTTCAAGAACTACCAGAACCGTGGATTTTTTAAAGAATATAATAGACCAACAAAACGTCGATTTTTTATAGAATATTTTTTCAAAAACCTAAACAAACGTGGATTTTTTCTCTTAAACAATTATGTTGAATTTTTTAGGAGTGGCTTTAAACAGCTTCTCGGATTTTAAAGGAATTTTTTATAGTGGACCTAAGGCTACTATTTTAAACATTTTGGAAAAAATGTCCATGAAATATCTTAAATCAAGCCAATTAGGAAATTTATGGCTGCAGGCCTTGGGTTTTAATTTGTGTAAAATTTAAGAATTATCACGGTTATTGTCCCAATGTTGGATGTTGAAGAATATTTTTTGGAACTAAGCTTCAGGATAAAAGATACAATTTTTATTTTATCTTTTATTTATTTATTTATTTATTTATTTTTTTTTAATTAAAAAAAATATATATAGATTTTCTCACCAAGATCTTAAATTTTTATATAAAATTTAAATATTTATATAAAATATTCTTCAGTCGAATTCAATGTCACAAGAAAAGTGAATAAAATTTATTATTCCACCTGATTGTTGTATTTTATGTATTCAAATAATAGCTAAAACCACACAATCAGTCCCCAACTGTTGAACTTTTTTTACAGTCCATACATATACATGAATAAAAACTCTCCCAGTAAACAATTTTTTCCGACTGCTCTGATTTTAGATTTTTTTCCGAAATTTCTGACGTTTTTTTCAGAAATTTCTGATAGAAATTGGTCCGATTTTCTAAACGTTTTTTTTTAGAATTTCTGCACATTTTCCTGTGTTTTTAAGCGAAAAAAACTCGAAAAATGTACAAACGGAGAGAGTAGATTGTCTATTGCTCTCGCATATTCTCTTCCACATGTAAACGGATGGTGGTGGTTTGACACATTCTCTCCCATAGTAGTTGTTGTTGTGATCATTCATTTCAAGATCTCAACAACAACAAAGCGCAAAGCAAAAATGCTATTTGTTATTGTTATTGTGAACTGTTAGATTTTCCGTTGTAAAAATGTGCGTTTTGTTGTTGTTGTGAATCAGCCTCTTTCTCTTTCGTTCCCAAAAAAATATGATGGAAAAAAATTGCAAAAACAACTACATACATAATATTTATAATGTAAATGTATTATAGATGTAATATTTAAACTACATTTTTACGAAACTCGAAATAAATTGTTTGTTTTTTAAATAAATATGTGTTTTTTTTTTCATTTTTAAGTGGTGTGACGATTTTTTTCGATATTTCTTCCGAATTCTGAACGATCTTTCAGAAAATCGGAACTTTCTCCCGAATTCTGAGCGTTTTTTTTTTCAGAAAATCTGAATTTTATTCCGAATTTTCTTTCGAATTCTGACCGATTTCTTTTAGAAAATCTGAATATTCCGCCGAATTTCCAGACGAATTCTGCCCGATTTCTTTCAGAAATTCGGAGTTGTCCTCCGAATCTTTTCCGAAAATCTAATTTTTTCTCCTATTTTTTCAAGAATTTTCACCGAATTCGGACCGAATTCGTCCAGAAAATCTAATGTTTTTTTCAGATTTTTTTCAGAAAATCTTTCCGAATTCGGTGACCACGTCCATACAACTTTCGTACCGAAATCGGAAGGAATTCGGAATCAGAATCGGACATTTTTTCAGAGATTCTGACAGAAATCGGACCGAATTCGGCAAAAATTGTTTACTGGGCTGTTGTATACATCATTTTTTTCTCATCCACACTTCAGTCGGCCGCTCCTCTATGGGTATGTGTGTGTTTTATGGCACTCGTACATGTGTGTGTGGCAAGCCACAAGCCTGTTAAATGAACCTGTATTGTGTGTCTAGCGTGTGTTTGCATACTTATGCGATGTTTTTACCAGTCGTTGATGTTGTAAGCATCAACTCTTTTTCTGTTCTGCGCTGGCTGATTCCCTGCCAATTGTAAAAGTGCAATCAACCAATATTTCATTCATTCTTACAGGCCCAGCCAGCCAACCAGTCAGTCAGTCATCCATCCATTCGTTTGTCCAACGAACTAACCAACCACCCTTCCAACCAACTATTCCATTTCATCCTTCCATCCATCCGAACGAACCATTTATCGATCGGCGAATGCAATTGCCAGCCATATTGCCAGCCTACCTGTAAGAGTGCAATGGATTCCCAGTAAACAATTTTTGCCGAATTCGGTCCGATTTCTGTCAGAATCTCTGAAAAAATGTCCGATTCTGATTCCGAATTCCTTCCGATTTCGGTACGAAAGTTGTATGGACGTGGTCACCGAATTCGGAAAGATTTTCTGAAAAAAATCTGAAAAAATATTAGATTTTCTGGACGAATTCGGTCCGAATTCGGTGAAAATTCTTGAAAAAATAGGAGAAAAAATTAGATTTTCGGAAAAGATTCGGAGGACAACTCCGAATTTCTGAAAGAAATCGGGCAGAATTCGTCTGGAAATTCGGCGGAATATTCAGATTTTCTGAAAGAAATCGGTCAGAATTCGAAAGAAAATTCGGAATAAAATTCAGATTTTCTGAAAAAAAAAACGCTCAGAATTCGGGAGAATGTTCCGATTTTCTGAAAGAAATCGTTCAGAATCCGGAAGAAATATCGAAAAAATCGTCACACCACTTAAAAATGAAAAAAAAAACACATATTTATTTAAAAAACAAACAATTTATTTCGGGTTTCGTAAAAATGTAGTTTAAATATTACATCTATAATACATTTACATTATAAATATTATTTTTATTAGGAACATAACATACAGTAGAACGTTTCTGTTTCAACTGCTAAACAAGAACTAAAAATAAAAAGCAGTGCACACAGAAAACCGGTATGTAGTTGTTTTTGCAATTTTTTTCCATCATATTTTTTTGGGAACGAAAGAGAAAGAGGCTGATTCACAACAACAACAAAACGCACATTTTTACAACGGAAAATCTAACAGTTCACAATAACAATAACAAATAGCATTTTTGCTTTGCGCTTTGTTGTTGTTGAGATCTTGAAATGAATGATCACAACAACAACTACTATGGGAGAGAATGTGTCAAACCACCACCATCCGTTTACATGTGGGAGAGAATATGCCAGAGCAATAGACAATCTACTCTCTCCGTTTGTACATTTTTCGAGTTTTTTTCGCTTAAAAACACAGGAAAATGTGCAGAAATTCTAAAAAAAACGTTTAGAAAATCGGACCAATTTCTATCAGAAATTTCTGAAAAAAACGTCAGAAATTTCGGAAAAAAATCTAAAATCAGAGCAGTCGGAAAAAATTGTTTACTGGGTTGTTTCTATTATTGAATTTGTGTGCGGTTGTGTGGGTGTATGTCTGTATATGTGTGAACTATACATTTTTAATTATATTTATTCATGAGTAAAGGTTGATTACATTACATCGGTTGTTTTGTTAGTTTTTTGTTTGATTTTTTTTACTGCATCACAAACTGAGAGGAATGTGTCCTTGAAAGAGGGCCTTTTTTTAAAACGTAGCATTAAAAATAAGCATAATTGGGTAGAATCTTTTAAAATATTCTTCTCAAAATATGTTATGGGCTCGATTGAAGTGGGCAATACAAAGTCTAACCTCTTTTATATGTGGCCACTTTGATTTGGTTAGGGCCGCCACTCTGAGCTAGGGCTTTGCCTTAAAATAAAACAATGTTCGAGTACCATACTAAATATATATTTTTTTTTTAATTTTTTTTATAACCTCAAAAGCTTTTCGCATGAAAAACGATAACCGACACCATAATAAAATTCATTTCACACTTAAATACAATTTCACACACATGCTTGGATTTCGATTATGGTAATATGAACACAAATGCAAATTTTATTCAATTTAAATTTGAATTTTTAATAATTTATTTAGAAATTTACAATATAAAATGAAATTAAGAATGTAATTGTAAACTGGCCAAACAATTGAAAATGAAAGCTTTTTATAAAAATATTAAGGACTTCAAAGAAGGATTGAAAATAAAAATAAAAATATATTTTCAAATCCACGATGCTCCTTGTAAAATATTCTTAAAAAAATCAACAAATATGCCCCTGGTGGTCCTTGCAAAAATTTTTTCTGCAAGAGTGGAAATATAATTGGAAATTAAGAATCTCAGCTATGATGATACTTTTATAAACACTGGCAACAAATTGGATACTCCATTCGGGAGTTATCGTGAGCACCAGCCAGACAGACGGATGGATGGACATCGCTAGATGGACTCCAAATATCCTGAAATGGATTGGATCTAAAGAGACGCAGGGTTTAAAACCGTTATTTCGACTAGGCATGTTTTGGCCGTATCAAATGATATATACCCTCTATAGCCATATGGCTGAGCTTATAAAACATACTTTCTTGAAGAGATTATTTTTGTAAAAAATGCACGTTTCTGTAGGTTTTTGGAAGGAAAACACTAATTTGTTTGGTAAATGAAACAAATATTCTTAAACAACAAGTTTCTTTTAAATCCTTGAAAAAATATTCTTCTGTTCTGTTGATCTTTGAAAAAATATTCTTTAAATAATCCACGTTCTGTTGGACTTTGAAAAAATATTCTTTAAAAAATCCACGTTTCTGTAGGTCCTTGAAAAAAATATTCTTTACAAATCCACATTTCTGCAGGTTCTTCAAAAAATATTCTTTAAAAAATTCACGTCTTATTGGTTCCTAAAAAAATCCACGTCTTGTGAATCCTTGAAAAAATATTCTCAAAAAATCAATGTCTTGTGGATCCTTGAATAAATATTCTAAAAAATCCAGGTCTTCTGGATCCTTGAAAAAATAGTCTTTAAAAAATCCAGCTCTTCTGGATCCTTGAAAAAATATTCTTTAAAAAATCTACGTTGTGGAGGTCCTTGAAAAAATATTCGTTAAAAACACGTTTCTGTAAGTCCTTGAAAAAATATTCTTTAAAAAATCTACGTTGTGGAGGTCCTTGAAAAAATATTCGTTAAAAACACGTTTCTGTAAGTCCTTGAAAAAATATTCTTTAAAACCACGTTTCTGTAGGCCCTTGAAAAATTATTCTTTAAAAAATCCACGTTTCTGTAGGTCCTTGAAAAAATATTCTTCAAAAACACGTTTCTGTAGGTCCTTGAAAAAATATTCTTTAAAAATCCACGTTCCTTTAGGTCCTTGAAAAAATATTCTTTTAAAAATCCGCATCTGTTGATCCTTGGAAAAAAATATTCTTTAAAAATCCACGTTTCTGTAGGTCCTTGAAAAAATATTCTTAAAAAAACCCACGTTTCAGTAGGTCCTTGAAAAAATATTCTTTAAAAAATCCACGTTTCTGTAGGTCCTTGAAAAAATATCCCTTAAAAAAATCCACGTTTCTGTAGGTCCTTAAAAAAATATTCTTTAAAAAATCCACGTTTCTGTAGGGTCTTAAAAAATATTTTAAAAAAATCCACGCTGTGGAGGTCCTTGAAAAAATATTCTTTAAAAAATCCACGTTTCTGTAGGTCCTTGAAAAAATATCCTTTAAAAAAATCCACGTTTCTGTAGGTCCTTAAAAAAATATTCTTTAAAAAATCCACGTTTCTGTAGGGTCTTAAAAAAAATATTTTTAAAAAAATCCACGCTGTGGAGGTCCTTGAAAAAATATTCTTTAAAAAATCCACGTTGTGAAGGTCCTTGAAAAAATATTCTTTAAAAATCCACGTCTCATTGGTTCTTAAAAAATCCACGTCTTGTGGATCCTTGAAAAAATATTCTAATCAAAATCCAGGTCTTGTGGATCCTTGAAAAGATATTCTTTAAAAAGTCCAAGTCTTGTGGATCCTTAAAAAAATATTCTTTAAAAAATCCACGTATCTGTAGGTCCTTGAAAAAATATTATTTTAAAAAATCTACGTTTCTGTTGATACTTGAAAAAATATTCTTAAACAAAAACTACGTTTCTGTTGATCCTTGAAAAAATATTCTTAAAAAAATCCAAGTCTTGTGAATAATTGAAAAAAAAATTCTAAAAACAATCCAGATCTTGTGGATCCTTGAAAAAATATTCTTTAAAAATTCAAAGTCTTGTAAATCGTTTAGAAAATATTCTTAAAAAAATCCACGTTTCTGTAGGTCCTTGTAAAAATATACTTTATAAATCCACGTTCCTGTAGGTCCCTGAAAAAATATTCTTTAAAAAATCCACGTTTTAAAGTTTTTTTATTTGGCGTCCTTGAAAAAATCGTCATTAAAAATCCACATTTGAAGCTTAATATATTTTTCCGTTTGTCACAATTTATTATCGTACAAAAACATATAATGCAGTTGTGATATTTTTTTCTCAAATGTCAATGATATTTAATATTTCCGCTAAACAAACCGCAATTACAATGCAAACAAATACTAAAACTCAGATGACATGACTGAACTCATTCATTAAATTCTAAAACAAGCCGGGAAGTAGGCTTTAATTTGTTTTGTCGGAAATTACATTTGGGATTCAAATTTTTGTAAAAAATAGGGTTGCCAACATGCACAGAAAAAAGTTGTTACAACTATAAAAATTAAAAAAAAAAATTTAAAAAAAAAAATGATAAATGTGGATCAAAAATAAGAAAAAAAATATTTTTCTGCAAAAAAATTCTTCAAAAAATAAATGTATTTGTAAATCCCCACTGATTTTCTGAAAATATTAGTTTCGCAACATTTGATGGCCACCACAATGTCTGCCAGCAAGTCAGTCACCACTATGTCTGTTAGTTTATATTTGGTTGCAAGTAATGTTAGAGTTGTTGTTTTTTTTTTTTTTAACAAATGAATTATTGAAGCTTATTTAAATATATTTTGACATTAATTTGTTGTTTAACGGCAAACAACAAACATTAAAAGTTATTTTTATTTCATTTCCACACACACACATAAACACTGCAACACATACAAGTACACCACTTGGTTTATATAATGACTGCTAGCTTGTCTTTTTTCTTTGAATTTTTTTTACACAACACATTCTTCTCGTATTTACATTTTGTGGTTAGTTATATATGGATAATTATTGTTGTTATTTACAAAAGAAAACCTGTTAATTTAAAATATATTATTATTTATTTAATAATTTACTTGAAAATTAATTAAAAATTATGTTATCTAATTGGTGGCTATGTATGTGCGAGCTAACACGAAAAATATTATATGTTTACATATGTTTTACATTATATGTAACGGGGGTGAATTATTATTATAATTGCATACCTTGGGGAGAAAACAAATGTTTGTGGAAAATTTGAAGAATACTTTTAGGAAGAGCAATTTTTGGAGTGAAAATGTGTGTGTTTGGCAATAAAAATGGTCTATTTAGAAAGCCCAAGACACGATTTTTAAAAGAACGGCATTATAAAAAAATTTAATTAAAAATTTTGCGTATCATATAGCCTTTTAAAATATAAGGTTGCGCTAAAATTAGACCAAAACAGAGTCCTCGTTCTGAGCATTTGAGAGACATGAATTTCAAAAAAAAAAAAATAAAAAATAAATAAATAAATAAAAAAAATAAAAAAAAAACATTCACAAAGTTTGGTATTTCAGAAAACTGTCAGAGCTAGAGCTGAAGCTAGAATCTTGAAATTTTGGGTAAGGGTCATTCTTTGTTCGAAGGTGTTAAATAAGGCAGGGTTTATGGAAATTCGTACCAGAACGGTGCGAAAAGTACTAAAGAAGGTACCCTTAAAATTTGATGAACCAGTAGAACTCTTAAATATGGAATGCGGGTCACTGATGGATGTTCCTAAGGTTTTGGGAAATTCCCAAAGAAGTGTACGAAAAGTAATAAAATGTCCCGCATTTGGTACCATTTCGTATCTTGCGAACGGTTAGAGCTAAGAACTTGAAATTTAGAATGGAATCAAGTCGATGTGAGGAGGTAGTATTTGAAATGTGTACTCATGTATATGATAAGTACTAAATACTACTCGGTACAATTCGAACTTTGGGGAACGCTTGGAGCTGGAATACAGTAATTTGGATAAAGCAAGAATTTTAAAATTTCTTGGTCCGAAGGTGTCAAATTAGATAGGGTTTTTAAAAAATCATACAAGAACAATACGAGAAGTATTAAATGGTACTAAATTTTGGTACAATTTCGATTTGGATGAACCAGTAAAGCTGGCATGGCGAAAATTGGCCGATGGCTCCTCTCCGCTGGTATTAATCGACCGTGGCCTCAGAATAATTGACGAATATTATCGCGAACATATTCTGAAGGGTGTATTAAAGGACTTTCCAAAAGGATTCAGCATCATCGCACTCAGCACGCGCCACCCAAAAACGAATAGAAAATGAGGTTCCTCGCTTCATTTCCAGCGCACAATGGCCACCAAAATCTCCCGATACCAATCCGTTGAACTATTGTGTCTGGAGTATTTTGAAAAGTAACGTTGGCACTAAAAAATACCAAAACGTCGATCACCTCAAGCAAGTGCAAGTGGATCCTTGAAAAAATATTCTTTAACAAATTCACGTTTCTGTAGGTCCTTAAAAAATATTCTTTAAAAATCCACGTTTCTGTAGGTCCTTGAAAAAATATTTTTTTTAAAAATTCACGTTTCTGTAGGTCTTTGAAAAAATATTCTTTAAAACATCCACGTTGCTGTAGTTCCTTGAAAAAAATTTTTTTAAAACATCCACGTTGCTTGAAAAAAAATCTTTAAAAATCCACGTTTCTGTAGGTTCTTAAAAAAATATTCCTAAAAAACCCACTTCTTGTGGATCCTTGAAAAAATATTTTTTAACAAATCCACGTTTCTGTTGGTCCTTAAAAAAATATTCCGTAAAAAATGCACGTTTTATTGGTTCTTAAAAAATCCACCTCTTGTGGATCCTTGAAAAAATATTCTTAAAAAAAAATCCAAGTCTTGTGGATCCTTGAAAAAATATTCTAAAAAAATCCAGGTCTTGTGGATCCTTGAAGAAACATTCTTTTAAAAATCCAAGTCTTGTGGATCCTTCAAAAAATATTCTTTAAAAAGTCCACGTTTATGTAGTTCCTGAAAGAATATTCTTTAAAAAAAATTTACGTTTCTGTTGATCCTTGAAAAAATAAACGTTCTGTAGATCCTTAAAAAATATTCTTTAACAAATTCATGTCTTATTTGTTCTTAAAAAATCCACGTCTTTTGGATCCTTGAAAAAATATTCTTAAAATATCCAAGTTTTGTGGATCCTTGAAAAAATATTCTTAAAAAAATCCAGGTCCACGTTTCTGTAAGTCCTTAAAAATATTCTTTAAAAAATCTATGTTTCTGTATGTCCTTAGACATTCTTTAAAAAATCAACGTTTTATAGTTCTCTTTTTTATAACCCGTCCTTAAAAAAAATGATGCAAATATTTTTTTTCAAATGCTAGGGCAATACAGATTTCTTTTCTTTGGTGACTTATGGTGAAATTTTATGTCGAATATTTTTTTCTTTGACGTCATCCTTCTAATACGAAGCTTTGTGAGAGTATTTTGCATAAACTCACACATAAAGTAAGGCTTTAATAATGCGTTTTTAACATATATGAATTCCTGGAGTTTAGCTAAGATTTCGAAACTTGATTTCCTCTGGGACCCAAATAGAATTTTATGACCAATAAATTTTTAGAATATTTTAACAGGCTACAAGCGTGTGTAATGATAGTTTAAAAACATATTTTGAAAACAGGACCAAAAATACCGTCTTTTTGATTCAATTGAGGGTTAAAATTCCCGACAAAATCAATTTTCGTATTATTATTAGCTATAATATTGCTAAAAACATCATATAGCTAAAATCAATGGATTCCAAGAAATTTCAATCCGAAAATTTCCAAAAGTGTGGAAGAGGGGAGAACTTTCCTCCTTTATTTTGGTTATTTTGCGATGTAATCCTTCAAAGCGAAAATAAACGTGTCTTCTATTTTTAGCTCCACTTTCAAAATCTAGAGGATTTTTTCCCGTAATTATTTTTTGTGTAATTTTACCTTCTTGTTTTCTTGAGATTTGTGGTTTTCTAGCGATCTACCAATTTCAAGATGTGTACATACCTGGAAAGGTAAAAAAAGAAAAAAAAGACATTAGTAATCAAATATTTATTTATTTATTTTCTTTATTTTGTAATAAAGAAATATTTATACTTTATAATATTATAACGAATAATTTTACTATATACCCTTGTTCACGGATAAGTGAACATGTTTTTATAATAAAAGAGAATAGCGGGGCTAACTAGTGTAGATGAGAGGGATTTGTTAAACAGGGATCTTTTTAATACAGTCCATATTATATAAGATTAGAAAATGTGGTGAACAGACCTTTGAGTTAGAAATAAATAATTCAATTGCTGCATGTGGTATGTTTGAGTTAGATTACTGGATGAAATCTTAACTCATACTGATAAGGAAGTGCAGCATGTTTGCTTGCCACAAGTGAGATAGCTACGCATGTTTTATGACCTCCCCTAGAATTTATGGCGGCATGGTGCACAGGCATGTGTAGATTTGTATCTCTCTATTTCTCTCTCTATTTCTCTCTCTCTCTCTCTCTTACACTTTATGCTAGACTAGGTTAAGAAAAATTATCATAAGTAGAACTTAAGAATTATTTTAAATGAATAAAAACAGTGTAGTAACAATAGTAAAACGGTGCAGACATTTATTCCGCGTACAACCCTGCTGTTCCTATTTCTTTTATTCACTGTTCAATGCCCAAAAATGCCAACTTTCTCCAACACATTTCCTTGGTGCATCCCTAACGTATGCTTCAATTATTATTACATATACCCTTAATATACATCTATAGAAAATCCATAATTGCATGAGTATAGGTATATAGAATGGCAGTATTGCTGCTCATGTAATATTATATCATATGACACCGCACATGCAATATGTTTCGTGGAAAACCTCATTATTTTGTAGAGAATATAAATAAAGATGTGCCCCGTCGTCGTTGTGGGAGAGACAACAGCAGGTTAGGTTTACACATTTTCAATTGTTGGCTGGCGGTTGGTTATCCGCTACACACAACAATGTCATCAATTTGTCACACCTTCTATGCAACGAAGAAATGCTGGAAAAACAATACAAAATTACCAGCGATGAGTTCGTTACTTGCTTTCTTTGTTGCTAACCCCCAACGCCAAGCATTACTAACACCGCGACCATAAAATTGCATATCTCGCGTCTTTGTTGGATATTCCGCGAAAAAAAAAAACCAACTGAAATACGAAACTTTGAAAATTGGAACAACGCGACAACAATAAAACAGCATAGAAATCTTGCAATTGGTTTTATATTACCTGGAAAAATCATGGGGGGATACTCACACACACACACATAGACGGGCAAAGAAAAAAAAGTAGCGAATGATCGGAAACAAAATAGGGATAGAATGAGCGATGAGCTTTTTTCGTTAAAAGGATATGCGATACACAAAGGACAAAGTGCATGACAGGCAACTATTTGTCTTCTTTGCAACTCCCAAGAGGTGTGTCCGCCAAAAAACAAAAAATGGAAATAGAAATAGAAATAAAAAAAGGAAAACCTAACGAACGTCATACGCCACCGTGGAAAAAGGTAAAGATAAATGATGAAGCATAACTGATTTGATTTTCGTTTTTTTTTATTTCAGGAAAGGTGGGGTCCCTGGGAATACATTGATAATAAAATCAACCTCAAGCAACTAATGTGTTTAGGGATTATTTGAATATTCGCAATAAAATCACGAAGAAAAATCTCTCTTTAAAGCAAGTATTCTCTGACTGACAAGGTCAAAATGAAAACATTCAGACTGAATTGGATTGAGGTCTTCAATATTTTACAAAAATACTTTTATAGATGAAATGACGTCTTTACTAATACCTTACATGAAAGGCTCTCCAAGGTTATTCTTCACATGATTACTCTTCAATGGAGACCTTTTAGAGACCTAAGTGTTATAATTATTCAAAACTTTTTACCCTTTGTGGGTGAGATACTTGATTAATTGGACCGTTATTGTCCATTTTCGCACCTGACCTAGCACTGGTGCAAATATTAAATAATATTTTTGCAGTAAATAATATTTTTGAAAAAGTCGATCTTTTGTGGGGGAGGGAGGTGCCAGAAGGAGTGGGCCGATATAGCACATCTCCGAACTCGATATAAGCTTGTCAATAATATTACGATGTACAAAGTTTGGACCAAATCGGATACTCCCTTCGAGAGTTATCGTGCATCCCAGCCAGCCAGACCGACAGACAGACAAATGTGGTGTAGGGTATAAAAATCGTTAAAAAATACGAAGTAAGTACGGAAACTGCAAACTAACGAAAATAAGGAGATACTGTTATATGACGGCTATGACAATTTTTGTCATAGGATGTAGCACCCATTTCGAAACCCAAATACCAATTTTGAAACAATTCCGTTAAAAAATGTGACACAAGTCTTCGAAATACCGAATATCAGGAGATACACTTTTATAGCGACCCAGGCCCTAAAGAAGTGCATCTAATAAATTTCTTTAAATAGAAGAGGTTTTAACCTTTTGACAAAAAGTGCTATTTTCTTCATAAGCCATAGTCGATACAATGGTGGCTCAATAAGCATTGGGTGTGGTTGTTTCATCATTGACATGGTGCGGAAACTATGACCACGAGATGTTGCCCAAAAATAAAATCCCAACGACTGCGGTTTGGAACTCCAATGATGACACAGATAAACTTTTCTATTCGAAGAGCTTGAGGTATGGCAGACATGTGTTTCTATTGACATCAATTCGATCTCCGATACCCCTTTATTAAAATATATTTATAGATATTTTATGAATATTTAAAATTAAGAGTGTTTATGGGAGAGGTGCCGGAAGAAGTGAACCGATATATCCGATCTTCACAATAGAACAAGTGCTGGCAGAAATATTAAGTTGTGCCAAGTTTGTAAAGAAGCGGATGGTAATTCCGCATTTTAGGAGCGTTATGGTACGGGAACTACGACTACGGGATGCTGCCTTCATCGGTATTCGTCCAAAAATAAAATCCCAACGATTGCGGTTTGGAACTTCAATTATGACAAAGATAAACTTTTCTATTCGAAGAACTTGTGGGTGGCAGATATGTGTTTCTACTGACACCAATTCGATCTCGAATACCCCTTTCTTAAAATATATTTAAAGATATTTTATGATTATTTAAAATGTTTATGGGGGAGGTGCCGGAAGAAGTGAAACGATATATCCCATCCCCACACTGGAGAAATATTAAGTTGTGCCAAGTATGTAAAGAAGATGATAATTTCGCATTTCATAAACGTTAAGGTTTTTCAAAATTTTGACCCTTTGTGAGGGAGTTACGAGAGGGAGTGGTCCGATACAGTCTATTTTCGCAGCGGATTTGCAAAGTTTCCACAAAAATTGGTGCTACTTTCGTTACTACACCGCAAATTATCTTCTGTGCAAAATTTCACCTTTTGTGGGGGAGGTACAGGAAGGTGAGGACCGATATTGTTCATCTAATAATATTATGATGTTCTAAGTTTGGGCCAAATCCGACACTCCCTTCGAGAGTTATAGAGCACACGAAACAGGCAAACAAATTGACGGATTTGGTCCAAAACGGTCTAGGATCTAAGACCACTGTTTTGATGAGGCATTTATAGCCGTATCGATCCGTATCGATATATAGCCATATGGCTGAGAAGGTCGCCCCAGACCACGAAAGGGACCTATTTTAATATTCATCAAATTTTGTGACTTCGCGCAGTAAGGAAGAAGATCTGACAAAGAGTCCCCGACAGTAGTGCTTGTACCTCGATTTTATTGCGAGTGAAAAATAACCGCGATCGGGAGCAATTTATTAGTACGAAGTTTATAAAAAAATACTCTTGAAAAATAAAACCAGGAGTTAAAATGGTCGCAATAGAACAAGTAAAAAAGCAGTTAAGTTCCGACGGGCTGAACTTTTGATACCCTTTACAATTTTTAAGGAATTTGAAGAAAAAAAACGTAGAAAAATGCCTCCCAAATTAAACCCCCTGAATGGGGGCTATACGAAGACGTGATCTTTCGTAAGTAATTTTTTGTTATAGGCTGTAGTACCGATTTCGAACTTACGAATACGAAATTTGAAACAATTCCGGTGAGTAATGCCGCTAAAATCATCAAAATACCGAATATCGGGAGGTACTTTGTATAAGGGCCATACGAAGATGTGGACCTGCATATGCGATTTTCTCGTAGACTGTGATGCCTATAACTTTAAATACGAAATTTGAAACGATTCCGGTAAAAAATGTCCCTAAAATCAATACCGAATATTAGGAGGTTATATGGGGGCTATATGGAAACGTTGACTGACATGGCCCATTTACGATCTTAACCTGCCTAATGACAAAATACACATGAGTGCAAAATTTTAGCCTTCTATCTCAGTTCGTTCGAAAGATAGCATCATTACAACAGACAGACAGGCGGGCATAGCTAAATCGACTTAGAATATTACGCTTATCAAAAATATATTTACTTTTTGGATCTGACATGAGTATTTCGAGGAGTTACAAACGGAATAACAAAGGTCATATACCCTCCATATAATCGTGGAGGGTATAAAAACTGATTATTTGTCATTAGGAGACTTCAAACCTCAATCCCAAGTCAAACCAATCAGAAAACGAACATTTTCTTCCCTAAGGAGAAAAAATACGGTGGCTACTGACCCAAGATCTTATGAGGGACATTGTTTCATCAGAAAACAAAGCATTTCAGGGAGGAATTCCCACATTCAGTGAACGACGAAAACCACTTCCATTTGAAAAAAGATAAGAAGAGTTGGAAGCATAGTAACGAAAAAAAAAACTAAAATCTAAAGCCTAGCCTAGATATTAGGTTCGCAAGAATAGAGACCCGGTCTTAAAGAAACCTTCTACTTATAATCATGCACTTGTTTATCAAACATTAAAAGTTATTCTGACACACCCCTTTTAGAGTCTTTGGATTGTTCCTAAATCATGCAGTATCCTTATGAATCCTTTGTTAATGTAGCATTTGTTTGCAATCATAGTTATATCTTCATGGGGTAGTATCCTTCGTTATCCCTGCTTATGAACTCATTGTTTTAATCTTGGCTTGAAGATGTAAAATCCTCACCTAGCTGCTCTGGAAATTTATTAAGATCTTTTGCACTAGAATCGTTTCATACCAAGTCGTTATGTCCAAAGGATTCATTTTATTGTGAAGCTGGGGAAGCCCATTACAAATATAGAAATAATGACCTCTTTTCGGTCATTACCCCCTAATAGAATGGGGATTAAGTCATAACCCCTAGAAACTAAAATGATTGCGGACAAAATCCGATTACGGGGAAGGTATTTTTAACCTGTTTACCGCAAAGTAATTTTTCGGGTGCGAAATATCCAATTATTCAACCCAAAAATTCGGTTTAAAAAACCCCTAAAAAGTCAAAAATGATCAAATTATGGAATATTAAGCTCTACATACTACATTATAGCCTACACTTTAACCTTTCCAAAATTGTGCCAAATAAGCTGATATCTTTTGTAGTTCGATTTGACACCCGAAATTTTTTCGGAGAGCAAACTTTTGTACTACCCACGGGGTTTTGTCCGCCCGTTATGACCAAATAAAAAGCCGGAGATAACCCCCCATTGCAGAAGAACTGTTCTTCGGGGAGAGAAGGCCACCTCGTCTTCTCAGAAGCAAAAGCAACAGGTCTTCTTTAAGAGAAGATAAACCGGTATTCTTTGAGGAGAGCAGTCGGTGTTCCACCTTCTTTTCTCTGAGAAAAGAAACTGCTCTTATATGAGAATGCCGATGGGTCTGTCTTAAAAACACTTTTAACAAATATCTATCTATCAAACACATTTCGAGGATTTGTCGTCAATAGAAGGCCTTTGATAATCGATTGCTCAGAACTCCAGTGCGCAGAAAGCTTTAAAAATATATTCTCTTCATAAAAGAGAAATAAAGCGAACTGTGCCTCTAGGATCCCATTGAAAGATTACAGTTCTTGGAACAGCGATTCAAGGTCTGCTGTCGGTTGGTTTTTAGTCCATTGAAAGCCTTTGGAATGGTTTTCTGCCACAGATGGGTCTAAAAAATACCTCTAAAAGATTGTCCGAAGAGAACCTCCAATTTTAACTTTTTCCTATAATCTGCTCTATATCTTTTGTCTATAAAATACTCCCAAAATTCTTCTATCCACAGAAACCCTGTAAAAGACCTTCCATCTTAATATATTTGATTTTTTAGCTCCTTAAAATATGCAACAGTGTAAGGAGAAATGTATTTGTTTACAAGTTTTATTATTATTTTTTTTTTTTTTTCATTTACATTCATTTTTCTATTCTCCAAAAAATATATAAAATTTCATAAATCTGTGGCTGCTGCTGCCATGCTTTGCAGCAGCACTTCAGTTTAATTTATTAACCCATACATTGTGTTTTTTTTTTTGTTCCTCGGTTTTTACCCATTCAACCATTCGCTTTGGCAACCATTTCATTTCCTGCTGCTGCCAGTCGCTGGAGTCAGCGGTCCAAAGTGGAATTGAGTATTTGGTTCGTTCGTAAAGTGAAGTGAATTGTTTGTTTTTTTTTTTTCTTCTTGCCATAAATACAAGCCTTTCTCGCTCTCTCACTCGTGCGTTTTTTCTTTGTGCTTTCTAGTGGTTGTTATGGTTGTTGTTGCTATTTATTTGGTTTGCTATTTGTTTGGTTTTCATTTGGTTTTCCACAATTCAGTTTCTATGGTTTGGGAAATGAGCATGAAATGCTATTTCAAGTATCCTTCTTTTGTTACAGCGGCGAACCTCTTCAGTGCGAAGCGGCCGATCGTCCGGCCATCCATACATTTGGTTTGAAAATCTCTATTCACAAAACGAAGCCTAACTACCAAAACAAAAATTTTCAAAAGTAGAGTCGAGTGGCGTGTTGTTGTTGTTGCTATTGGTGGTCGGATTTTTTCTTTTTTCGTTTTATCGAATTTGAAGTTTGCATCCTTTATGGTTATAACCAAATATTTATGGCCATTAATTTGGTTTATATGGTCGCTTGTCGAGTGTTTTTTCAGCAGCAGCCAAAGTAGTTGCAAAGATTTGTTGCTGCATCATTGTTTTGTTGTTGTTGTTGTTGCTATTCAAATAACAAATTTCGCATAAAAACTATCCATTTGTTTTATTTTATTATTACTTTGTTATGCTCAGTGGCATTTGGAAATATAGGAGAACACTAGGCTGCCAGTTGATTTGTGGGACTGAGCGAATTTTTTCCAGCATAGAAATCGGGTAGAGAATTGCACTTGAAATTTAAATTAAATTTTGAGAAGAGCTGTTGGAGAAAATAGTGGGTCTTCTCAGAGAAGCCGATGGTAGCTCTCCGCTCGTATTAATCATAGAAGACCTTATGCTCCTCTCATAGAAGATCTTATGTTCATTACATAGAAGACCTTATGGTCTTCTTATAGAAGACCTGATGGTCTACTCTCATAGAAGACCTGATGGTCTTCTCTCATAGAAGACCTGATGGTCTTCTCTCATAGAATACCTGATGGTCTTCTCTCATAGAAGAAATGATAGTCTTCTCTCATAGAAGACATGATAGTCTTCTCTCATAGAAGACATGATAGTCTTCTCTCATAGAAGAGCTGATGGTCTAATAATAGAAGAGCTGATGGTCTTCTCTCATAGAAGACCTGATGGTTTTCTCTCATAGAAGACCTGATGGTCTTCTCTCATAGAAGACCTGATGGTCTTCTCTCATAGAAGACCTGATGGTCTTTTCTCATAGAAGACCTGATGGTCTTCTCTCAAAGAAGACCTGATGGTCTTCTCTCATAGAAGACCTGATGGTCTTCTCTCATAGAAGACCTGATGGTCTTCTCTCATAGAAGACCTGATAGTCGTTGTGTCTCATAGAAGACCTGATGGTCGTTGTGTCTCATAGATGACCTGATGGTCGTTGTGTCTCATAGAAGACCTGATGGTCGTTGTGTCTCATAGAAGCCCTGATGGTCTTTTTTCATAGAAGACCCTGTGGTCTTCTCTCATAGAATACCTGATGGTCTTCTCTCATAGAAGACCTGATGGTCTTTTCTCATAGAAGACCTGATGGTCTTCTCTCAAAGAAGACCTGATGGTCTTCTCTCATAGAAGAGCTGATGGTCTTCTCTCATAGAAGACCTGATGGTCTTCTCTCATAGAAGACCTGATGGTCTTCTCTCATAGAAGACCTGATGGTCTTCTCTCATAGAAGACCTGATGGTCTTCTCTCATAGAAGACCTGATGGTCTTCTCTCATAGAAGACCTGATGGTCTTTTCTCATAGAAGACCTGATGGTCTTCCCTCAAAGAAGACCTGATGGTCTTCTCTCATAGAAGACCTGATGGTCTTCTCTCATAGAAGACCTGATGGTCTTCTCTCATAGAAGACCTGATGGTCTTCTCTCATAGAAGACCTGATGGTCGTTGTGTCTCATAGAAGACCTGATGGTCGTTGTGTCTCATAGATGACCTGATGGTCGTTGTGTCTCATAGAAGACCTGATGGTCGTTGTGTCTCATAGAAGCCCTGATGGTCTTTTTTCATAGAAGACCCTGTGGTCTTGTCATAGAAAACCTTGTGATCTTCATATAGGAAACCTTATTGTATTCCCTTATAGAATACCCTATAGCCTTCTCTTAGAAGATCTTGTAGTCTTCTCATCATTTCTCCCTCATTTTTCTGCCCGTTGCTGTTCTTCTCATGAATTGATCTTCGCGTAAAAGAGCGATTGGTCTCTTAATGTCACAAATTTATATTTCTTTGCCTGAAGAAAATTATATTTAATTTATTTTATATATTTTTCTTCTATTATTATTGTTTTTTTCTCTCCGTCTTTAAAAAATGCATTTTTATGCATTCAACCGAAACAAGTGACTATGTGCACCAGCAGCATTGCTCACTGGTTGTCCAATGCAATACACTTGTTGTGTTTTCCCCCTCATCTTGTGAATTAAAGTATTTCACAATGAATATCATTGTCACAAAACTGCACCACAATTCCCCAAACACAAATACATATAAATGTGCATTCCGCTTAGATATTTTCACAATTTTTCCTGTTCAATGCTGGAAATGCGTAAACCCAGACTAAACAGTTTTCCATTAACGAAAGACACCACACATTATGAGTTCCTCTGAAAGTAGGAGTGTGTAGGAATTTCTCTCTGTCCAATTTATGGAGAACCTACTGTCTGTTGTCTTCTCCTCTCCTCTCATTGCCATCGCCATAATCATGTATGTCAGCTTGGCAGTTATTTTGGGTATTCTTATTATAATAATATGAAATCCCTCGACATGAACAATTTTTGAGTGAAAAATGAACATAATGACAGCGTAAGATGCAGAGATTTATTCGTGCACAGATATACACGCACACCAACATACACATAATAATGGTGATTTTATTTTATTTTTTGCTACCATGGATATCCTCTTAGGTGTCGTAGAAAATGAAAACGTACTTTTTTATGCCTCCTTCAGTCATAAGAATACCGTTTTATTAATATTGTATTTTAACGTTGCATACTTTTTGGGATGTGTTAAGAAAAAACGCATTTGCATATTTTTAGGGGTGAATGTTTTGAGTACTTTTTCGGGTTGAATTTAAAACAAGGTATACAGAGTGAGATGCAAAAACGGCCTCCAATTTCAGACTGCTGTCATTTCAAAGCCACTCGTCCAACAGCTGTTAAAATTATTCCAGAGATAGCTCACTATATTGTTTACAAACGTACAAAGGCATTTTGGTGAGAATTTTCCAGAAAAAAAGTTATTCGGGATGGAATTCAAGCGTATAGTGTGATTTCGTATAGAAGCGCAGAGAAGACCATCAGGTCTTCTATGAGAGAAATCCATAAGGTATTCTATGAAAAGACCATGATGTCTTCTATGAGAAGACCATCAGCTCTTCTATGAGAGAAGTGGTTATCGTTAGAGCACTCCAGCATTTAAATTTGAATAAATCGTTTGTATGTCATACCATCGCTCGTTACCGTGATACTGGTAGTGTAGCCCGACGTCAAGGAAGTGAACAGAAGAAATCAGCAACATCAGCAGAAATAATTCGAAAAGTAAAGAAGCGACTTGATCGAAATCCGCGTCGCAGTGGCCGAAGAATGGCTTGTGAGCTGAACATATTGCAATATTCAATTCGGAAAATATTGAAAAATGAGCTCGGGGTAAAGCCATTGAAATTCCAAAAAGTGCAAGAACTTACACCGCAAAAGAAAGAAAATAGACTCAAAACAGTTAAAGTGTTGCTTCGCTTGCCCGAAAGTGGTGAACTGCCGAATCTGGAATTTGGTTTTCTCCGATGAGAAAACATTCGTTGTCCAGCAGTTTGTAAACAAACAAAATGATCGAGTTTTCCTTGCCAAAGAGGTCAGCTTAAAATGTGCACCTTCGGTTGGCCACCAGAACTCAAGCGCTGGCCATGGTAATGGTGAGGGCCGCAATAACAGCCGATGGTCGCTCTCAGCTCGTATTAATCGACCATGACACCTGAATACATGCCGAATATTATCGCGAAAATATTCTGGAGGGTGTGTTAAAGCCTTGGGCACGCAAACATTTTGGCCGCAGAACTTGGACATTCTAACAGGACTCAGCACCATCGTACTCAGCACGCGCCACCCAAGAATAGTTACAAAATTAGCTTCCTTAGGTCCGCTTCATTTCCAGCGCACAAAGGCCACCATAATCTTCAGATACCAATCCGTTGGACTATTGTGTCCGCAATATTTTGGAAAGCAAGGTTGGCACTAAAAAATACCAAAGTCTCGATCACCTCAAGCAAGCGCTTCGCCGAGAATGAGCCAAAATACCGCAGTGCAACATTCGGGCAGCGTGTGACGGTTTGATTGGCCGTTTGGAGGCCATAATTCGTGCCAAAGGTGATCAATTCGAACAAATCTAAACTTATTCTAAAATTTGATGCTATTTCCGACCTCTTTTGCTTTCAATCGATATAATTAAAAAAAAAATAAATAAAAATTATGGCATTTGACTTTGTTGCAGTTTTTTTTAACTCACCTTGTAGGAGCAGAATAGCTTTTAAAAAGTTATATGATTCTCAAAGCTTAAATTGCCTATTTAAAGCTATTTCCATTTTTCCTCACAAAATTACCTTTTTCTCAAAATTTTAAATTGACTCATGACTTTAATTAATCAAAAATATTAAAGTTAAGTCATTTATGTGTCTGCATTGTTTAAAACTTCTAATTAAAACCGTATAAGGTTGTGCTCATTAAAATCAACTAAATACTCGAACAAATTCCCAAAAATTTTTCGGCTGAAAAGGCAAAAATCTGTCTCCTTCTCTCAATTTCCCTTTAAAAAATAATTGCCTACTTTTGGGCTGCCGACTTAGAACTTAAACATTTCTTACGAGTTTTGGGCAAGACATTTCCTTCTTTCGTTAAAATTTTTTTTAAAGAAACGCTCAGCAACACCACCCAAGGAAGCAAAAGTTTCATATACTCAAGTAGATTTTCCATTTTTGTTATAGAAGTGTGTGTGCGGTGTTGTTGTTTCTGTGTTTTATTTTTATTGTACTTTACATATTGTTGTTGTTTGCTCTTTTTGTTTGTAAAATACTTTTAACCACACCGACACACACGTGTTAGCTACTTTTTTCGTTTGAGCCTTGCAAATGTGTGCTGCCGAAGAAGTTAAGGATCTGTGTGTTGGTTTGAAAATGTAAAATTTATTTCAGTTAAATAATAATAACATTTTTGAGAAAACAAGGACATTTACATTATACTTTGTCATTCACACACATTCGTCTCTTATTTTTATACCTTTTCCATGCTCGCATTTGTTGGCAGAAATATTTTAACATTTTTTTCTGGGATTTAGGCTTAAAATGTGCTCTAGAATTTAAAGAATTTCAACAAAGCATGGGGTGAAATAAATGCGGTGGGGTAAATAAATGTTGATTTTTTTGGAGGTTTTAGCTCTCATGTGATACTCATGGATTTTGATTTTGGCAAATGGTACACACAGTCTGATATAAACTCATAAAACTGCATATACTTTCTATATCCTAGACCCTTAAAGGAAGATCATAAACTCATTTCGTCACTCTGTTTATAGCACCTCGAAATTTTCTTGGGGTGATTTTCTAAGAATATAGGAAAGTTTCTCAAAAAAATAAACAAATAAATAAATAAATAAAATAAAATAAAATAAAATAAATAAATAAATAATTAAATAAAAAAATAAATAAAAAATACAAGGAAAATAGCATCAGCCGAATTTTCCGACAGTTGTATACCCCAAACCTTGAGTTATGATTAATCAAACTATTGACTCTCAATATGGGAGGTTCCGAAACAGTCGGCCAATATTGACCACTTCGTACTTGACGACTTAAGGCTGGTATAAATATATAACAGTTTTGGTCTATATCGACTGCTTCCTATACTTTATATGAGATATTTGCAAATCTTTGGTGAGTTGAATGCTTATTTTACTTTCTATCAGCGTTTTGTTTTTTCAAAATCTTGAAACCTATGTGGCGGAGGAACCAGAAGAAATGGTCCGATATCTAACATCTTTATAACATATTGATAGAAGTATTGAGATTCCAAGCCTGAATGAAATCGGACGTTAGTTTCGCGTTTTATGAGCTTCATGGATACTCAGAATTTTGAGCCTTCGTGGGGCAGGTATCAGAATGACCTATATATTCCATCTTCACAGCAGATCTTGTGTTCGTAGGAATAATGGGATATGTGAAATATGAAGAAACCCGAATACTTATTTAGGATTTTATAATTAAAACTTTGATCAGAAGAAGTGGACTGACACCAGTCCAGTCGCACCAGATCTTTTGTTAGAAGAAATACTGTGATATGCGAAAATTGAAGAGAATCGGATAATTATTTCGCATTTTATAAGAGTAATAATTATTCAAAGTGTTGACCCTTTCTGGGGTGAGGTATTTCATGCAGTGGACCGATATTGTCCTCTTTCGCAACTGACCTATAACTGATGCTAATACTAGGATTAGCAAAGTTGGAGCAAACTCTGATTATCCTTTCTCTCTCTATGCAGTAAAAATTTATTATTAATATATAATTTAGAGCTTTTGGATGGACCAAATCGGATCGGCAGATGGACGGAAGGATCCTAGATCGAACCCAATATTCTGAAACAGATTTGGTGCAAAGAGACCTAGGGTCTAAAATCGTTATTTCAATGAGGCACGTTTTGGGCGTATTAAATTATATATACCCTCTCTAGCCAGATGGCTGGGGGTATAAAAATCTAGACCGTAAGATGAGAACTAGTCTAAGACGGCGTTAAGACGAATTCCTGAAAGTAAACTACTCTATAAAATAAACTGTTTTAAAAATCTGAGCTCAATTGTAATCCATAAAAGCTTTGCAAGAAATTGGATCATTTATGAACTATTAACGGTAGGTAAACCGTTGAAAAGCGATTTAATGATTCTTTTTTTGTGACCAGGAACATCCTTTCCAGCAATCGGGTTTCGGAGTAAAATGACTATTTTTAGGAACGTATAACCTATGGAGCGTACACACTGTTTAGCAAAAGTAACATTAAAATGGAGTTGAAAGCGATTGAACCATTCGAAAATCAGTGATGTATTTTTGTGAACAAAATGCAGGTCGTATTTATTATCCGATTCAGATGAAATTTTTCAAACAATAATTGTTTGGCCCAAGGACGAACCCTATAGAAATTGGTGAGTATCGGCTCAAATTTAGATATAGCTCTCATAAATATCCCAAGAATGATATTTATTACCAGATATCAGATACAGCTCAGAAATACCACTACCAAATTTTATCAAGATCGCTTCAGATTTGGATGTAGCTCCCATATATATCTTCAACCGATTTCGGGTTAATTGTGCACCAAATTGCCAAATGACCTGAATTCTGGCACATCCGACCGTATTTAGCCTTCAGATATAGCTATAGCTCCCATATACAGAGTGAGATAAAAAAACTGCAATAAAGTCAAACGCCATAATCTTTACATTTCTTTAAATTTTATTGAATAAAAGCAAAAAATGTTGGAAATAACATCACATTTCAGAATAAGTTTAGATTTGTTCAAATCGGTCACCTTTTGCAGGAATTATGGCCTTCAAACGGCCAATGAAACCGTCACAAGCTACCTGAATGTTGCTCTCCATAATTTTGATACATTCCCGACACTTTGGTATTTTTTAGTGCTAACCTTCCTTTTCAAAATGCTCCAGACACAATAGTCCAACGGATTTCTATCCGGAGATGTTGGAATTTCGAAGGTCTGCGGCCAAAATGTTTGTGTGCCCAAGGCTTTAATACACCCTCCAGAATATTTTCGAGATAATATTCGGCATTAATTCTGATGCCACAGTCGATTAATACGAGCGGAGAGCAACCATCGGCAGTAATGGCGGCCCACACCGTCACCATGGCCGACGCTTAAATTCTGGTGGCCAACCGTAGGTCCACATTTTCAGGTGACAAAAATGACAAACTGCTGGACACCGAATGTTTTCTCATTGGAAAAAACCCAATTCGGCAGTTCACCACTTTCGGCCAAGCGAAGCAACTCTTTAGCTCTTTTGAGTCTATTTTCTTTCCGTTGCGGTGTAAGTTCTTGCACTTTTTGGAATTTTAATGGCTTTATCCCGAGCTCATTTTTCAATATTTGCCGAATGGAATATTGCGATATGTTCAGCTCACGAGCCATTTATCGGCCACTGCGACGCAGGTTTCGATCAAATCGCTTCTTTACTTATCGAACCATATGTGGTGTTGTTGCTGTTTTCTTCCGTCCACTACCTTGACATCGGGCTACTCTACCAGTATCACGGTAACGAACGATGGTAAGAGACACAAAAGATTAACTCACATTTAAATGCTAACGATAGCCACTTGTGGTTTTTTTCCTTTGGTTTCTATTTGTGATCTTTTAAACCCATAAATATATTGCGGACATCTTGGAAAGCAATAAGCTTAGCCCTTCTGAGCATGACCCTACCTTTATGAAAATTTTCGTGATGCTCGGACGATAATTGCAATCTGTATAAAATAGCCCCAATCTGTGTTGTAAGGTAAACAAAATATTACAAAATATTCATTTCAATATTATAAGTCAAATTGAAAAAATCGCATGCGATAAAAAATATAAAAAAAATGTTACACAACACCACAAAATCTATATTAAATCATTATCGACACCTGTTTATGCGATTTTTTACATTTTATTCTTTTATGCCAATAGGGCATTCCAAATTTACAAAATATGTCCAGCCATTCTTGAGATATAAGCATTCTAGCTGACATCCCCTTCCTTTGTTTATATATATATATATATATATATATATATATATATAAACAAAGGAAGGGGATGTATATATATATATATATATATATATATATATATATATATATATATATATATATATATATATCACGAGGGCATTCCAAATATATATATATATATATACATATATATTTTTTTTCCAGTTTTTGGTCCATTTCAAACCCTAAATATGCGATCTATTCTGACCATAACCCCACCTATATTTTCAATTCCGTGAGAATCGGACCATAATTGCAACCTGTAGAGTGATTACAAATTAACATGGACAGACGGACGGACATACATAGCTAGATCCACTCAGCTTGGCGAGATAGGATGATCCATATAAACTTTCCTATGTGCAAATATTTCGAGGTGTTACATAATGGCCCAATCAAACTTATAATACCCCCAGCACATAGTGTTGTAGGTTATTAAAAAAGTGTGCTCTTGATATGTTGGTGAGCGGGTGTAGCCAATTATTGAAACTAATGAGCCATATGTGATAATTAGTTATGCCAATACTAGATTAGAAAATTAATAAACTATACAACATTTTTGAACATTGTTAAGTTGTTGGGTAAGTGAATACTTCTGTTTTAAACACAATAACATTTAACAATTCACAAAATTTCCAATATATTTCTAAAACTAACATAGCTCAAAAGGTATGAACAAAAACTAAAATTTCATTGGATTTTTTTTCTATATTTTTACAACAATTTCACAGCCAGATGCATAATAATACACTGTACCGTTTGTTTGTGTGTACAATTTAAAAACTTAAAATATTTGTAAACATAAGCTCGGATGTGGATTATAGACAAATAGACAGATATATACTATATGCACATTTACATACACACATATAGACATTTGTACGTGTATCTTGTTTAAACAACCACACATATCGTTTAACAAATAACTATGTGAAAATGAGAATACTCTCACTCTCTCTTTCCCTCTCTCTCAGAACCAGCATAAAATAGTTGTTTTCGTTCTTTGGAATTTTTGCAACCACATGCTGAGAAAAACCAAACAATCAACACAACCACATTCAAATAATGCATCTAGGACATATACAAATTTAATATGGAATTGAATATGCATGAATAAATTCATAGCAAGCCACCTGCATACATATATGTATATACCTAAATGAATTTGCATATAACACATATTTTAGATTAACAATATTTTTCTGGACTTTAAAAGTTTTCCTTAAATAACCACATGATGGGATATTTTTATTTGGGTTAAATTCTAAGTTGTTTCTCAGAAATTTGAAATCAATTGTTGGAAAGAAATTTATGTCTAAACCTTAAATATTTTAAATGGATATGTATGTAGAATGTCTTACTTGATCTCCTTTGAAAACCCTTATCAATGTCAATTATTTGACATTTGTATACAATTTTGAAGATTGTAATTGATTAAAGTTAAACATCAGTAACACTTTCTTTTCAGAAGTATGGGAAGATCATCAGCATGAAGGAGGTGTTATACGAATTTTCACTTAAAATTTGTCTAGGGACGGAAGATATACATAAAGTTGGGATTTATCATCCAATAATTTTTACAAATGACTGCAGCGAATCAGGAAATAAGCAGTGAATGGAATAATTCTGGACAAAACAGAAAATAATTGCAGCGGAAATTCAGCAGATTATGAAACTAGAACTAAAAACAAAGACACGTTTATCGGTGGTTTGTAAGATAACTTTGCAAAGAAACATAAAATTAAGATTTTTCGAAATTTATGAATTTTAGGTACATGGTGTCTCAGGCGATGTTGTAGATAGACATACGAGAAATATTCTGGTGACGTTTCGATCCTTTTTATAATATACGACTAAAAACGCCTTTTAAACTGGATTATAGTAAGTCGAAATATCCTACAAAATTACTTCATAATCATCGTTATCATAACAGGACCAGAGCAAAATCATAAAATCCTGTTCTGATCCTAGAAGCCGTCAAGAGTCGAAATCTTACTTAAAGTCCAAGAATTCATATATATTAACAAGTAAAAAAGCAGTAAGTTAGGCCGGGCCGAACATTGAGTACCCTTCACCATTTGGAACGAATTAGACAATTTTCAAAAAAATAAAATCCACTAAATTTTTTATTTTTTGTTATGTAATATAGGAAGGTGCCGATATGTGGGGGTATATATGATATTGTGGACCTATTAAGACAAATCTATGTCTGGCTGTAAAGTACTCACAAGGAACCCCTTGTGTGGATTTTCAGATAATTCCATTGGAAAAAGTGGCTAAAATCATCAAACTACTGAATATCGGGGGGTACCGTTATATGGGGTATATACGATATTGCGGACCTATATAGACAATTCCCTTTCAGGGGGTAAAGTTCTCACAAAGAACTCCTTGTGTGGATTTGCAGACAATACGATTTGAAAATGTGGCTAAAATCACCAAATTACCGAATATCGGGGGTACCGTTATATGGGTAATATACGATATCATTAACCTATATAAAGAATTCTCTGTATGGGGGGTAAAGTGCTCACAAAAAACCCCTTGTTTTTTCCGTTGAAAAATGTGGGTAAAATCATCAAAATACCGAATATCGGGGGTACAGTTATATGGGGGATATACGATATCGTGGACCTATATAGATGATTCTCTGCCGAGGTATAAAGTACCCACAAGGAACTCCTTGTGTGGATTAAATCATCAAAATACCGAATATCGGGGCGTACAGTTATATGGGGGATATACGATATCGTGGACCTATATAGATAATTCCGTGCTGAGGTATAAAGTACCCACAAAGAACTCCTTGTGGGGATTTTCAGACAATTCCGTTAAAGAATGTGGCTAACACATCAAAACACCGAATATCGGGGGGTACAGTTATATGGGGGATATACGATATCGTGGACCTATATAGACAATTCTTTTTCAGAGAGTAGAATACTCACAAGGGACTCTTTTTGTGGAATTTCAGATACTCCCATTGAAAATTGTGGCTAAAATCATCAAAATACCGAATATGGAGGGTGCCGTTATATGGGGGCTATACGATATCGTAGACCTATATAGATCATTCTCTGCCTAGGTATAAAGTACCCACAAGGAACTCCTTGTGTGGATTTTCAGACAATTCCCTTTGAAAAATGTGGGTAAAGTTATCAAAATACCGAATATCGGGGGTACCGTTATATAGGGGATATACGATTTCGTGGACCTATATGGACAATTCTCTCTCAGGGGGTAAAGTATTCACAAGGAACTACTTGTGTGAATTTTCAGACAATTTCATTGAAAAATGTGGCTAACATCTTCAAAATACCGAATATCGGAGGGTACCGTTATATGGGGGCTATACGATGTCGTGGACCGATATAGCCCATCTTCGAACTTGACATGCATGCAAACAAAAGAGAGATCTGTGCAAAATTTTTGCTTCCTATCTTTATTCGTTTAGACTGTAGCGTGATTACAATAGACGGACAGACGGACGGACAGAGCTAAATCGTCTTGGAATTTTATGCTGATCAAGAATGTATATACTTTGTTGGGTCTGACATGATTATTTCGATAAGTTACAAACGGAATGACGAACTTAATATACCCTCCATACTATGTATGGTGGAGGGTATAAAAATACATTTTACAGTTAAAATCGTACTTTATGTGATGGTGTGCAAAAATCTCGGACAAAGTGTCATTTTAGAAGGATGACGTCAAAGACAAAAAATTTTTAATTCAAATTTTGCTACGAGTCACCAACAAAAAAAAAAAAAAAATCTCTATTTCGATTCTATATCAACAACAACTTAAAAAATATCAGTCGTATTTGCCGTATACCCTCAGCCAATGTTGAAGTATTTAAATATATTTTGACTTCTTTTATGATTATTCAAATGTTCGGCCCTCTATGGAGTAGGTTCCGAAAAAATGGTCCAATATTGTCCATTTCATATCGGACCTAAATAAATGTGATATAAATATTGCAAGTTGCTAGTTTTGGATAATCTTGGTTACTTCCTTAACTTTATATGAGATATGTGATACTTTTTTTAGAAAATGTAAAATGTATGTGAGGTACCACATATAGTCGACCGAAGTATTACATTCTCATGCTTCATATAATATAGATAAAAAATATTAGTATTGGAAAAATTACACGAAAATCCAATGAAATCCTATTTTATGCGGAATTATAAATTCCATATTCATATTTAGCTATATCAAATTGCAAAAATTTGCTGACTTGTTTCGCAAGTTAAGGCAGATAAGTGAGGTACCAAAAGGGGTCCGCAGATAGATGCCATCTTCTTAACAGATCTTGCGTTAACAAAAATGTTTATATGTGTGACATTTGAAGAGAGTTGGATTCAAATTTCGCTTTCTTAGAGCGTTTTGTTATCCAAAATCCGAAACCCTATGTGTGGGAGGTACCAGAAGGAATGATCCTATATCTACCATCTTTATAACAGATCTTGTGTTTGGATGGAAATACTGAAATGTACCAAGTCTGAATGGATTCAGATGTTAATTTTGCGTTTTATGAGCTTCGTGGATATTCAAAATTTTGTCCCATCTTCACAGCAGATTTTGTATAAGTAGAAGTAGTGGGATGTGTGAACTACAAAGAGAGGATTTCGGATTTTATAATAGTTTTTGTTATTCAAAACTTTGACCCTTTGTTGGGGAGGTACCAGAAGGAATGGTACGATCTCTACCAATTAATAACATATCTTGCGTTGATACAAATATTGTGATTTGACAAGTGCGAATGGAAACGGATATGAGCTTCATGGATATTTTGACCCTTTGTGAGAGAGGTACCAAAAGGAGTGGACCGATATATTCCATCTTCATGAACAGACCTTGAGCTAATAAAAATATTGTGGTGTGTGGAATTTGAAGACAATCGGACTCTAACATCACATTTCTTAAGAGTTAAAAGTATTCAAAATGTTGACACTTTGTGCGGGAGATACCAGAAGGAGTGGAACGAAATAGGATTTGCAAAGATGGATCCAAATAGGTCTAGTGTCTTAACCCATAATTTTGATGAGGCACATTTTGGTCGTATCAAATGATATATACCCTCTCCAGCCATTTGGCTGAGGGTATAAAAATGTAAGTATTTCCAACTAATCAAATTTGTTGAAATTTTTATGCTTGGCGGAACACTGCTGCTTCTGGTGCTCCTCCTTGATTACTCGAAAGTTGACAATAAATCTGAAGTTGGTTCTCTCCGATGAGAAAACATTCGTTGTCCAGCAGTTTGTAAACAAACAACACAACATGATCGAGTTTACTTGGCAAAGAGGTGAACTGAAAATGTGCACCTTCGGTTGGCCACCAGAACTCAAACGCCGGCCATGGTGATGGTGTGGGCCGCCATAACAGCCGACGGTCGCTCTCTGTCCGTGGCATCAGAATAAATGCCGAATATTATTGCGAAAATATTCTGGAGGGTGTTTTAAAGTTTTGGGCACTCAAATATTTTGGCGCAGACCTTGGACATTCCAACAGGACTCAGCACCATCGCACTCAGAACGCGCCACCCAAAATCTCCGCATATCAATTCGTTGGACAATTGTGTCTGGAGTATTTTGGAAAGCAAGGTTGGCAATAAAAAATACCAAAATGTCGATCACCTCAAGCAAGTGCTTCACCTCAAGCAAGTGCTTTTGGGCCAAAATACCGCAGAGCAACATTCGAACAGCGTGTGACAATTTCATTGAATCCATTTGAAGGCCATAATTCGTGCCAATGTTATTTCAAAATAACTCCTATGACAATTTTTTTTGTTTTAAAATAGCTCCTGGGGAGAATATCCCATACAAAAAACAAGAGAACTGATGAGGATTGGTGGCTCTTTCCGAAACCTAGGTATTCCCTGCCGTTCCCCCTGGTAAACATTGCCATCGTTCTCCAATAAACAAATGTTGTTTTATAAAAACAACAATAAAGGGATTAAGCCTGACCATTTTGCAACAACAAAATATTATGGTATACCGAACAAACAAGCCAACACTGTTCTTCAAAAAAAAAAAAAAAAAAATTAAAAATTATGCCGTGTGACTTTGTTGCAGTGTTTTTTTATCTCACCCTGTATTATTTATAAACTTTTATCAATTTGATGCTATTCATTAAAATCGAATATTTTCCATGCAATTGATTATAAATATTGACATTAATTGAATACTAAACTATATTCCTCTATTACACTTTCCTCGCTTTCTTTTTTACCAACTCTCATAACGACAACGAGGGGGAGGGTGAATTATGAAATCATATGCGGATAAATAACACGCACACACTTAGCAATAGTTAAAATTGTCATTTAACAAATAAAATGCTTTATTTGATTTAGAATTTCCACCTCATTTAACAGCCCGGGAAGTGCGCTCAAATCCCAGCAGTTGCAACTGTAGCAGAAGCAGAATCACCAACAGTAACGTCACATATTTCTCTTTTCAATGCTGTCCATCATCATACGTTGGCGATGGAAGAATGTGATTTCCCCGTATAGCTCAGCATGGTTGTCACTCACGATTTCAATGTGCGAACAAAGTGTTTTCACTTGTGTTCTGACACAGCAGCAGCAGAAGCACAAAGAAAGTTGCATTCACACACAGTTTCAATACTAAAGAGGGGGGGGAGAATTCAAAAAGATGCGCGAACTGAGTGAAAAAAAAAAAGAATTGTGACAGAACAAGGAATATATTCTTCACACATCGACAGATTCCGAATTTGTCAAGAGAGAGAGAGAGAGAGAGAGGGAGAAAGGAAGGAAAGCTATTCTGTTCAAAGCTAAGCCAGTTGCCAAGTAAGTGGGTTTATATGTCCTGCCCCCCCTTCTCCTTGATTGTCTCGATTTTTCCTGACTTCTCTTTTTTTTCGACGTCTTGTGAAATGCTTCTTGTACTTGGTATTCGCATTTATAGTGTTAGTTATCCTTTCAATCAAAGCAGGAACACGAAAGAAATATCCCGTTTTGAAGGATGACAAGCAATGATGTTGTCCTCCATTGCATTTTATTATTCATTCATATGGAGACGTAGGGAGGAGAGGAGGGATTGTTTGTCGAACGCATGCGGGTACGTGTATGATGGTCGTCCGATCATTGAAAACACATACATTCATTGCGTCTGCCTGTCCGTCTCGTCCCGTCTCTCTGCCATCCCGTCCGGAGAACAAATGTACCATAAAATATAAATTGCATCACTTGAATGCACACACAAAAGTGAATTACAACTAAATTAAGGTTTGTTAAGGTATTATTCAAGTTGTTGACAAATGGGAATATTGCTGCTGTCGGTTGGTTTGGCTTCTTTCATTCGTTCTTCTTCTTTCTTCGAAGGGGTAAATAAATATTATAAAGATATTATATGTTTCTATTTTGTGTGGTTGCATGTAACAATTGTGGTAACTACGGGGATTGAAAAACGAACCTGCAATTAGGTTGAAAAACATTTTATGGAAATAAATTGGAAAATATCAGTAGGCTTTCTGACAGACATATAGCCTCAGCCTATGAAGATTTATCTATGCATATTTATATTAATCCTTAATCTGCAAAAATAAATTTTCTTTTTTTTTTTCTTTTTTTTTTGTTCAAGAAACAAAAAACTCCCTTTTTTTTCCAAAAAGATGTTTAGGCCTTGGACGATCTAAAGATAATCAAAAATTCTGATGAATAGACATGGGGTGTCCTTCGAGTGCGATGTTGATTTTCGGGCTGTAGACGATTGGAAGATAACAAAAATAATTACGGAGAAAATCCAGCAGATTTTTAAAGTAGAGCTAAAACAATTTTAATACCCTCCAACATTTGTATGGAACTAGCAAAATGTATAAAGAATCGTAAAAACCCCGTTTAAATGAAAACCGTTATATGGGAGCTGTTCGAGGACCTGTCATACGCTGTTGTACCCATTACAAAATTCAAATATGAAATTTATAACAATTCAGTTAAATACCGAAAAAAGAGGTACCAGACCTGCATAGACAATTTTCTGCCACAAGTATACATGACGAACTTCAAATGTGAAACTTAAAACAATTCCGGTGAATAACACCTCTATATCATCAAAATACCGAATATCGGTAGGTATCGTAATTTGGTGGCCATACGACGACTTGGACCTGCACACGCAAACTTTTGTAATAGGCTGTAGCACCCATTACGAAATGTATATGCGAAAATTGAAAAAATTCCAGTCTATAGTGTCGCTAATACCAAAAAAATACCGAATATTGGGAGGTACCTGAAAATAGGGGCTATACGAAGGCGAGGATCTGCATAAGAATTTTTTTTGTCACAGATTGTAACCATTAAGATGTGCCAATACGGAATTTTAAAAAATCAAGGTTTATAATGTCGTTAAAATCATCAAAATAACGAATATTGAGAGGTATTGTTATATGGCGGCTATACGAAAACGTGGACCAACCTGCCCCATTTACGAAATAAATTACAGCAAACCGACAAACGGAAAGACAGATGGACTTCGCTAAATCGACTCAGAATTTTACGCTGATTCAGAGAATACAGAGTGGGATACAAAAAACTGCAACCAACTGCAGACTTCTGTCATTTCTAAGCCACTCGTCCGACAGCTGTTAAAATTATTCCAGTGACAGCCTATTATTTTGTTTACAAGTGTACAAAAGCATTTTGGTGAGAATTTTCCAGGAAAAATGATATACGTGATGGAATTCAAGCGTGATAGTATGATTTCTTTATACTTGGCTGGGAAACCACAAGTGGAACGGAAGAAAACAACAACATCAGCAGAAATGGTTCGAAAAGTAAAGAAGCGACTTGAACATATCGCAATATTCCATTCCGCTCGGGGTGAAGCCATTGAAATCCCAAAAAGTGCAAGAACTTATATCGCAACGGAAAGAAAACAGACTCAAAAGAGCTAAAAGGTTGCTTTGCTTTACCGAAAGTGGTGAACTGCCGAATTTAGTTTTCTCCGATGAGAAAACATTCGTTGTCCGGCAGTTTGTAAACAAACAAAATGTTCATGTTTACTTGCCAAAGAGGTCGGCAGAAAATGTTCACCTTCGGTTGGAACTCAATGATGGTGTGGGCCGCCATAACAGCCGATGGTCGCTCTCCGCTCATATTAATCGTGGCATCGGAATAAATGCCGAATATTATCGCGAAAATATTCTGGAGGGTGTTTTAAAGCCTTGGGCAAGCAAACATTTTGGCCGCAGACCTTGGACATTCCAACAGGACTCAGCACCATCGCACTCAGGACGCGCCACCCAAGAATGGTTACAAAATTAGGTTCCTCACTTCATTTCAAGCGCACAATGGCCACCAAAATCTCCGGATAGCAATCCGTTAGACTATTGTGTCTGGAGTATTTTGGAAAGCAAGGTTGGCATTAAAAAATAGCGAAGTATCGATCACCTCAAGCAAGTGCTTCGCCGGGAATGGGCCAAAATACCGCAGATCAACATTCGGGCAGCGTGTGACGGTTTCATTCGCCGTTTGAAGGCCATAATTCGTACCAAGGGTGACCAATTCGAACAAATCTGAAATTATTCTAAGATTTGATGCTATTTCCGACATTTTTTTTTAAATTGTAACAAATATGGCGTTTGTCTTTGTTGCAGTTTTTTTAATCTCACACTGTATATATTTTGTAGGGTCTATCAAGAGTATTTAATAAGTATTTGTACGCAATATACTAAATGATCGACAATTTTAACGTCGAACGAGTCAACAAAGGAAAACGAATAATAAACTGAGGGTATACGTCTGTCGGGAAAACCGACTAATAATTTTTAACTTGTTTTTCTATCAAATGTTCATGTTGATATCTGTAAAACTCAAGGAGCTTGGAGTTTGAAAAGCACACAAACACTTCACACCAGAACACAAAACAGAATTTTAGCGCTGATATGTTGTGCCCTCTTCTATAAAGTTATATCAATTTTTTATAACATTTTTTTTTAGAAAAATAAAATTTCGATTGTTAACTTACGATATATCTTCGAAACCGAGTTTTTGAGATTGGATACTCTTAAAGTAAAGAAATATTAAGAAAGGGTAACGAGTTCTCGATGCAAGCAGGATATAATAATCCCTTTACATGGTAATGAGATTTTTGCTTTTCATCTCAGACTTCTACACTTTGGGTGTTGCCTGTCAAGTTGTTATCCTTTTCCAAGACGTTACTTATTGCAAACATGCATAACCATAATCACACTCTCATCGACTTCTTGAGTCATTCAATTCAAATGAATGAAACTGATACACGCACACACCTTAGAGGGTGTTGGTAAAAATAAATGTTTGACACAAATCCCATTACCATCCGCCATGACGTATCAAGAAATGTTGGCAACAATTGTGAGACATTCGGTTGACTGGATATGAATGCACGTATGCAGTGCGTAGAGAAAAATGAAAGACATTACAATGTAACAAACGCACATGACATTAAATATATGGATTTTTGTACCCTCAGCCATGTGGCTAGAGAGGATTCATATCATTTGATATGGCGAAAACGTGAATATTGGAAGTAACGATTTTAGAGCCTAGACCTCTTTGGACCAAATCCGTTGCAGTATATTTCGTCGATCGATCGAGTCGATCTAGCGATGTCCATCCGTCTATCTGTCTGTCTGGTTGGTACGCACGATAACTCTCGAAGGGAGTATTCGATTTGGGCCAAACTTGGTACATCGTAATATTATTATCCAACTTTGAACGAGTTCGAAGATGGACAATATCGGTCCACTCCTTTTGGCACCTCCCACACAAAAGGGCGACATTTTCACAGAAAATATTTTACCGCACAGAAAGAGAATGAATAATCCGATTCTGCTCCAACTTTCTTCTTCATATTTACATCAATGCTAGATCAGGTTCGAAAATAAAGAATATCGGTTCACTCCATCTGGTACATCCCCCGTAAAGGATTAACATTTTGAATAATTATAGCTCTTATAGAATGTGATGTAAAAGTCCGATTGTCTCCAAATTACACACATCACAATATTTATATTAACCCATGGTCTGGAGTGAAGACGAAATATATAGGTCCACTCCGTGTGGTACTTCCACCGCAGAGGGTCCAAATTTTTAATATCCATAAAACTTATAAAATGCGAAATTGTCATCCGACTCCATTCAGTCTTGGTACATCTCAATATTTCCATCAATACAACATCGGTTATAAAGATGGTAGAGATACGACCAGTTATTCTGGTGTCTTCCCCACAAAGGGTTAAAATTTTAAATAATCAAAACGATCATAAAATCCGAAACAAGCATCCGGTTTTCTCCAAATTTCACGCATCCCATTATTTCTTCTAACACACGATCTGTTGTGAATATAGGATATATCAGTCCACTCCTTCTGGTACCTCCCCCACAAAGGGACAGAATTTGGAATAGCCATAAAGTTCTTGAAAAGCGAAATAAGCATCTGTATCTCTTCAAATTTCACACATCTCACTATTTCTGTTTACACGATATCTTCTGTGAAGATGAAGTATATCGGTAGACTCCTTCTGGTCCCTCACTCATAAAGGGTCAAAATTTGGAACACCCATGAAGATCATATAACGCGAAATTAATATCTAATTCCATTCAAACATGGCACATTTGAATATTGTTATCAACAAAAGATCTATTCCATTCCTTCTAGAACCCTCCACAAAAGGTTAATAAGCATCCAGTTCCCCTCATATTTCACACATCACATTATTTCTACTAACACAGGACCTGCTGTGGAGATGGGATATATCGGTCCAGTCTTTCTGGTACCTTCTCCACAAAGGTTCAGCATTTTTAATATCCATGAAGTTCATCAAACCCGAAATTAACATTCCATTCCATTCCATTCCATTCAGAATTAGTAAATCTCAAAATTTCCATCAACACAAGAAATGTTATGAAGATGGTAGAGATCGAACCATTCATTCTGGCACCTCCCCCACAAAGGATCAGAGTTTTGAATAACCGAAAGATCATAAAATCCGAGATAAGCATCCAGTTCTCCTGATATTTCACATATTCCATTAGTTCTACTAACACCAGATCTGCTGTGGAGATGGGATATATCTGTCCACTACTTCTGGAATCTCCCCCCCAATATATCTGCGAACCTCATTTGATACCTCACCCACAAGGTCAAGCGGTTCTTTACATCTGGCTATACCTAAATATTTCTCCCAGAAACCTGAGATGAATATGGAGTTTATGATTCCGCATAAAATTGGATGTAAATGTTCGATTTTCCTGTAATTTTGTCCATACCATTATTTTTATCTGTATTAAATGAAGTGTGAATATAGAATACGTCGGTCGACTACATCTGGTCACCTGGTCACTATAGTCACCTATCTGGCACGCCGCAATATTTATGTAATATTTTTTAGATCCAATTCGAAATGGACAATATTGGCCATTTCTTTCGAAACCTACTCCATAGAGGGTCGCCAATTTGAATAATCATAAAAGACGTCAAAATATATTTAAATAATCGAATATTGGCTGATGGTATACATCTGTCGGAAAACCCGAAGGATTCTTTTTAGCTTGTTATACAGGTTCTGAAAATTTGAATTTTAAAAATGTCAATAAAGTTCACGATGTTGCATATTTAAAAATTAACTCAATTGAGTTAAGCCAGATTTTGGAATATTAAAACATTGATGAAGCACCCAATTTAGAATTTAACTAACCTCAAAGATGAATTATATGTTCGAACTGGAGATATAATACTTATCTTTGAGAAACATTTTCCAAAATAGCCAAAATTTAGAGATGTTAATAAAGGCGTAATCACCCAATCATTCACCTTCATTAAAATATAAATAAGATATGAAGGAACATTTCTAGATAATGCTCTTTGAAGCATTACGACTGCGATAAAAATTCCTATCCCTAAGACCCTTTATCTGGAGCTCATTATATTTAGTATCCACTGCAGCGACACTCCCCATTCACAATAATGCACCTGAAGCAATCCTTTATTTTCTTCCCGTATTTTTTTTTTTTTTTCGAACAAAACAAAAGCGTTGGAAATGCGTGTTCCCTTTAATGGCAGCATGTGTTTGACATGCATCAGCGATGCAACGGAAGACTGAAGAAAAAAGCACTGACTGGCGTAATTTGAAGACATCTTTTCGAGCAGAACCATCAATGCCGCCACTCACTACCAATGCCAAACAGGAATAGGAACAATAAAAGAAGGAAAGAAGGAGCGAAGAAAAAACAAGAAAATGCAATGCCAGGACAATTGTTCGACAAGTCTATTTTGCGTTACTGCTACCATTGCTGCTCCTCGAACAATGATCGCTTGCTTGTAATCAAGTAATTGTAGGTGTTGGTACTGGGGAACAAACGTGTTTAATTGGGTTCCGCCGTCTTGCTTTGTGTTTCTCGTACTTCTAGGAGCATTTTCTTTTTTCTTCTTCGTTTTTAACTTTGAGAATCATTTTTTTCTTGATTTTTTCTTTTTGTTAAATTTTATTTAAGAACTAGCGAAGCAGAAAATATTTATTCATGACGCTGGCTAAAATTGCTAGAGGAAAACTTTATTAAATGTAAAAGGATGCTTTGTTGGGAATTTTCAAAGGAATATTCATAATTATAGAGGGAAATATTTAATAATACGAAAATAATATTAGGAGACGGAAGGTCTCAAGTTCAGCCTCAAGATTTCGAGACAAAGGTCTTTACTTTGTGTGACCTTTTAATTGTTTAATCATCTTTCTATTTTTTAGGCACTAATATTTTTCTCTTATTTTTCATTTTCTTCTAATTATACATAGTGTACAATAATTTTCAATAAACCTGATATGCCACACCTGTCACTTTCCGCAAAAAAGTCATTTGTAAAATTTCATTTGTTATGCAGCATAACCCAGGCAAACCACAGGATGATAAATATCAAAGCACGTTTTCCATTAGAAATGCAGAATTACAATTTTGCAAAAAAGGAAAAGTGTAAAATAAATAATTTAACGTACATCCATATTTCAAATCTTCAAGGACTTGATGAAAATGAAGGTGAACACAATTCTGGCAGCAATAAATTGAGGGAAAAGAAACAAAATTAGAAAGTATCGGTAAAGGAGATACAAAAAAATATTCTCTCTAAAAATCCCTAACTTTTTTATCAGAAAGTCTTTGAAAAATTATATTTTAAGCAAAAATTTAAATGTTTGATAACGATTTTGTTATTGCGAAGTCCTTTAATAATTATACTTATAAAATTGATGACGCCTTCCTGGATAGTTAGAAAAAAATACCTTTAAAATCTAAGTATATAGGAAGGAGGTCCTTAGAAAAAAATAAAAAAAAAAATTATCCACGATATTTGTTAGCGAAAAAAACCTTTAACAAAGGCATGATATTAATGTGAATGTCAATAAAGAAAAATGCTCCCTCGAAAATTTACGATTCTAGTTAGGAGAATCTTTGAAAGTTTCACTTAACAGATCTTCAATATTTTGTAAAGAAGTCCTTAAACAAAAAATTTTCTAAAAAAGCCGCGATATTTAGTGGGGAGGCCTCCGAAAATAATCCTTATAATTCTACCTACACAATAATTATTTAAGAAATTCTTTAAAAAATGTCCTTAAAAATTTTCGATTTTTGTAAGGAGGTCTTTGAACAATAAATTTCACTGAGCCCACGAAATTTGCAAATGAACCCATTGAATTGGAAAATTGAAAATTCTTGAAATATCTACGATATTTAGTAAGCAGATCTTTGCCAAAAAATGCCCTTAAAAATTAACCCTTTTTAGTAAAGAGGTACTTTGAAAACAGATCTTTATGGAAAAAATCCCGATATTTAGGAAGCATGTCATTAAAAATATTTGCTTTCGAATTTACGATAAGGTGATTCGTTATTAAAGGTTAGTTAAAAATGCACGATATTTAGGAAGGAGGTCCTTGAAAAAGGCAGCGATACTAAGGAGGAATGTCTTTGAAGAAAGCTCCTTAAAAATCTACGATATTTAAATAAATCAATTGATGGTACTTAAAAAGGTCGTTAAATTCCATCATATTTAGTAACTAGAAATCAACGATATTTAGTAAGGAGGTCCTTGAATAAAAATGTAATAAGAAAAAAATGCCTACGAGAAATTTACGATATTATTTAAGCATTTTATAGAATTTACGATACTTATTAAGAAGATGCTTTAACAAAAAGTTCCCTTAAAAAATCAAAATGTTTGATAAGGAGATTCTTGAACAATCTATTCTTTAGGAAGTTTACGATATTTAGTAATAAGTCCTTACGATCTTTGGCAATTTACGATACTTATTTAGACGATCCTTCAACAAAACATTCCTTTAAAAATCCAAAATAATTGGTAAATAAGTCTTTGAACAAAAAATTCTTTAAGAAGTAATAATTAGTAATAATACCTTAAAAAATTTAATAAAAATTCACGGTATTTAGTAGGAAGCTCCTTGAAAAGAATCGACGATATTTAAAAATGACGCCCTTAGAAAAAGATTAAAAAAAAAACCAAGACATTTAGAAAGCATTACCGTAAGAAGTTTTCTTTAAAATCTTCGATATTTTGCAAAGAAATCAGTGGATACAAGTTTATTAAAAATCCACGACATTTGTTAAAGGTTGCTTAAAAAGAGCATATACTTAGAAGGGATGCCTTAGCAAAAAGTTGCCTAACGAATCGACGTTGTTTAAAAAAATTCAAAATCAACAAAGGTTTCTTGAAAAACTGTCCTTAAAATTCACGATATTTAGTAATTGTGACCTTAAATAAAGTTCCTTTAAAATCAACGATTTTTAGTAAGGAGATCATTGAACTAAAAATTCTTAAAGAATCCCCAAAACTTTCGTAATGAGGTCCTTGAAAAAAAAAATGACTTGAAAAGCTCATGGCTTTGCAAAAACTAAAATGTATAAAAAGAATTGGTGATATTTACAAATCTAAGATATTAGGGGAGAAGGTTCTTCAATAAAAATAAATTAAATTAAAATACAAAAAAAAAAAAAAAATAGGAGACCCTTAAACCAAAGATTTCCTTAAAATCCAAGTACAACAATTTCTTAAAAATATGTCCTTAAAAAATCCCTATTTTTATTGAGAAAAGTCTACGGTATTTAGTAAGGAGAACAAACATTTCTTTAAAAACAGCTAAAGTATTTTGTAAGGAGGCCCTAAGAAAAAATTACTTAAAAGTCCACGGATTAGTAAGAACAAAAATGTCTATAAAAATTGAGGATATTTAGTAAGCAGGTCCTTCAAAAAATTTCTTAAAAATCTGCAATATTTAGAAAGAAATTCCTTTTTAAAAAATCTGCGATATTTAGTAATAAAATCCTTGAAACACTTCTTAAGATAGCCCTTACTGTAATTCAGGTGATCCTTGAAACAAATTTCCTATTAAAAACAAAAAAAATAGCAAAGAAGTCCTTAAACAAAAATTTCCTTAAAATCCTCAAGAAATCCTTCAAAATCTGCAATATTAATTAAGAAGGCCATTTTAACTACGGACAAGATTTCTTGAATTTCTTGAAAATATTCCTATATTTATTAAGATGGACCTTAATAATATCCTTCGAAAACCACGTCATTTTGTAACCAAGAAAACATTTCAAAGAAGTCCGTAAAGTCATCAAAAATATTTATTATTATTTTTTTTTTGGACAAATGAAAATATTTGGAAAATCTAAAAAAAAAACTGGTAAAAGTTAAACAAAAGAATTAATTGGCACCAAAGTTGGACCGAATCTGGGAACTCGTTTACCTTATAAGATATTTGACATTTTGTGTTGGAGATGATCGCGGGAAAATGGCCTATATTTACCATTAATAAAAAACATGGCCTAAAATGTATAAAATGTTGATGATAGTTGAAGTCGAGATCAAAAGGTGTAGTCCTTGTTGGTTGATTTCAGGATTCGGAAAGATTTTCAAAAATTCGACTGTCTTTGAAAATAGTCCTAAAACAAGAAGAAAAAAAAATTATTATCCTCCACCATGAGGTAGAGAAAACCTTAAAAAAATATTTGGGTGTTGAACACTGGGTCCCTTGTATTTTCGTCAGTGACATAGGATGATAAAAAATGTTCTACTCCTTCTGGTACCTCGCTCACAAAGGCCCAAAGTGTTAAATATCCATGAAGCTCATAAAACGCGAAATTAACATCCGATTTTATTCAGACTTAGTACATCTCAATATATCTATAAACACAAGATCTGTCATAAAGACGAGAGAGATCGAACCATTTCTTCAAACAAAGAAAGCGAAATAAGCATCCAAACTCTCTTCAAATTTCATACAGGAAGTAACCAACACAGTTCAAACCTGATACTTCGCAATATTTATATAATATTTATTTAGGACACGATACGAAATGGACAATATTGGACCATTCCTTCGAAGCCTACTCCATATAGGGTCAACTATTTGAATAATTTTAGCAGAAGTCAAAATATATTTGAATAATCGAACATTGGTTGAGGGTATGCATTTGTCAGCAAAACCGACTGATACTTTTTAGCGTATTTAAATACCAAACTTCTGCAGGCCTCCCATTCAAATGGGACCTATCATACATGTTCTTTAAATGTCAGTCAATGTTGAAGAACATTTGTGGAGAATATATGTTTATATAATTTTTTTGGGGGTTAATTTATACCTTGCGTTGATACGACTATTTTTAAAATACAGGACCTTGTTCAAAATTGACCTCGCATCCCTGGTTCTTATTAATATTACTAAAAAAATACATTCAAGAACCCACCTTAGTATATACTTTCGCAAAAGCTCTTTTGATTTCTTTATTTTTCCGGACTTCCAAGAGAAACATGTGTTTCTATCACCAGAAAAAAACCCAAGTCCTACACCCACACCCAGACACTTGAAAATCTTCCTTAATAACAACCAGCAATTAAGTTAGCCAAGATGAACTTAGAAATTAGACATTAAACAAGAAAATCGACTGGAGGGCATGCCAAAACATTTATCGCCTCTCACTATCTTGGAAATTCCAGTTCAATAGTTTTAACCTTGTTTTAAAAAAAAATCACAACGACATATAAACATACGTACATACATACGTATGTATATAGTACATCACTTAATAATAATAGTTGGGAAATGTCAAAGTTCACACACAAATTGAACATGTTTAGCTGGGAGGCAAAAAAAAAGTATATGCACCCACATAACGAAATCAGGAAGAGAGGGGGGGCGAACGGGTGATTGGAACGGACTAACGAAGCAAGAGATGGATGGCACAAATATTAACCATATTGAATGTATAGCCGTCGTATATGTGTGTGTGTGTATGTGTGAATCAATATACAAACATCTCGCCAATACGTATATAGAGCATCAGCAAGGATAACCTCAACAACTAACATCCTTAAAACATTGACGATGTTGTCGACGACGAGGATGACGATGATGATGATGCTGTTGTTGTATAAACAAAAACAACAAGAACAACAACTGATGCCTATGAGCTTAGGACACAAGAGAAAAACTTGTTCATGTATTCACAATTGGATTAAGGCATTTAGTAGTGGTTGGTTTTCCTCCCCTCTCTCACCCCATCCCAGTGCTCACCGGACTCCCCCCAACATTTACCTTACGGCTATGGAAAAATCATTCTTTGAAAAACTGCTTCCTAAACTGAAAATTATGAAATCATTTTACGTTCGTTTACACAAACAAAGGTTAAACGATTTGAAAGAACTAAACAAAATTGAATGGAATGGGGGAGTGGGAGATAGAGAGGTGGGACTTGGTAATCAAGTGTGCTTATCTTGAAGCAACTAAAAATTTAAATTATAAATATACCCATACACATGCAAAATGCATACACACACATACGTGTGTTCGCAGCAGCCTAAAGAGAATCTGATAAATTCATAACTATTAAAAATCGTGTGATAAAGTCACTCGGTAAACAGAAGTGCAAACATCAGCAGCATTGGTGTGCTAAACAATAAGGAGGCGTAGGAGGCGGAGATGAGCTGGGGGTCATATTTTAGAATAAGGATGTGTTTATTTAGGCCGGAGATGTTAAGTGAGTAGATTTACGTGTGTGGAACAATGTTACAGTGGAGCAAAAATAAATTGCCATTGGAAGTTTTTAAATTGCAGCCAATCAGTACATATCTATATTGATAGAAGAGTAAAGTAATTGACTGACTGACTGCCTGATTGATTGACTGACTTAACGATTCATCAACGCCCAGACTAAACAGCTGAAGCTAGAATAATGAAATTTTGGGTGAGGGTCACACATGGTCCAAAGGGGTCAGATTGGGCTGGGTTAATGGAAATTCGTACTAGAACGATGCCAAAAGTACTGAAATGTACTAAAATGGTACCCCTTGTATTTGAGAAAGGCGTAGAGCCAGAACTCTTAGATTTGGAATGAGGGTCACTGATGGAGTGTATGATAGATAGACCAAAGGGATTTTGGAAATTCCCACTATAAGTGCACGAAAAATACTAAAATGCGCTACATTTGGTACCATTTTGTATCATGTGAACGATTAGAGCTTAAAAACTTGGACTTTTAGAATGTGAATCAAGGTTTACAAGTAGAGTCGGAAGTGTGTACTAAATTTAGTACAATTCGAATTTTTAAGAACAGATAGAGCTGGAATCCTGAAATTTGAATTATGTGTACGAAAAGTACTTAATAGCAGCAAATTTGTCACAATTTCAATTTGGGTTAACCGATAGAGCTGGTATGCTGAAATTTGGAAATAATATTACTACTGCATTGTAGGACTGAGGAATATAGGTGTTTTGATAACTAGTAATTATTTGTATTAAATGGTACTAAAATTGGTACAATTTCGGTTTGGGTGAACCGATAGAGCTGGAACATTGAAATTTGGGAATAATATTACCATGGGATTGTGTGATGCAGTTTCTTATAGATTTGGATGATTGGGTAGTTTTGGAAATTATATGTACTAAATGGTACTAAGTTTTTGTACAATTTAAATTATGGGAGAATCAATTCCAATTTAGAGTTGGAATCCTGAAATATAGAAATAAGATTTCTTTGGGATTGTATTATGTAGGTAGTTATGGAAAATTGCAATTATGTGTACTAAATTGTACATAATTTGGTACAATTTGGATTTGAGTAAATCGATAGATCTGGTATCCTGTAACTTGTCAGAGAGTAGGATTGGAATAAAAACGTATTTTTGGAAATTTGTACTTATATGCACTAAATTTGGATATGGGTGAACCGAAAGAGCTGGTACAATTGGATTTGGTACAATTTGGATTTGAGTAATCCAATAGAGCTGGAATCCAAAAATTTGGAATTAAAATTACTGTTATGATATAGAATTGGAATATGTAAGAAGTTTTGAAAATTGGAATTGTGATGAACTGATGGAGCTGGAATTTTAAAATTTGGAAAGAGAGACACTGATGGAGTGCACGATACGTGTACGCAAGGGATTTTGGAATTTTGAACCTGAAATTCATGTAATGTTCTAAAATGGTACTAAACTTTTAAAATGTTACCGTTTGGTACGTGAACGAATAGAGCTTAAAAATTGAAACTATGTATGAGAATCAAAGTTGACAAGTAAGTTTGATATATCGAGGCGGTACTAAATTTGAAAGTTTAGTTTAGGAATGAAGCTTGTATTTTTAAATTTTGTATTGGGGCCACTTGTGGTGATAGGTTTGATAATTAAAGTCGGGTTTAGAAGTGTGTACTACAAGTGTAGGAACAGTACTAAATTGTACTATATTCCGTAGAATTTGGTATTGGGTGAACATATAGTGTTTGAAATCTGAAATTTGGTATACGGATCGCCGTTCGTGTGTAGCCTGGACATATGGAGTTGGTTTCGGATATGTGTACTATAGTTGTACTGTATGGTGCTATATTTGGAATTGGGTGAAGGGATATAGATAAAATTCTTAAATTTAATAATTAGATTGCTGATGGTATCTGAAATTAAGCTATGGAAGTTGGTTCGAAAATGGGTCTTATATTTGTACGAAAAGTGCCAAATGGAACTAAATTTGGTATTCGGTGAAGGGATTGATCGAAAATCATCAAATTTAATGCCGAGGTCTTATATGGTATCCGGAATTGAGATATGGAGGTGGTTTTAGAAATGTGTACTATGATTCTAAATTTGGTATTGAATGAAGGCAAAATGGTACTAAATTTTGATAATGGTGGAAAATTTAATACCTGAAATCGTAAAATTTCGTATTTAGGTCACTGCTGGTATCTGAGGTTAAGATATGCAGATTTTGTCTTGAAAATGCGCACAACAATTGTACGAAATGCTACTACATTTGGTATTGGATGAATGTATAGAGCTTAAATCTCGAAACTTTATATTCAGGTCTCTGTTGAAAAGTAATAAATGCTACTAAATTATGATCACTGTTGGTGTCTAGGATGGAGAGATGTAGATTAATTTCGACATGCACAATAAATGTTATTAGATTTGGTATTGAGTGAAGGAATACAGCTTAAGTTTTGAAATTTAATATTGAGATCACTCTTTATTTCTGGGGTATGTATATAAAGACGTTGAACTGGTTTTGGGTAAAAAATTGGATGTGGGTCTATCATGCAATGGGTATACTAATATCCTCCTCGGTAAATTCCAAAATGAATGATTTCGAAGACTTTTTGGGGATAAAGATAAACATTTTCCTATTATTCTTTCCGAAAAAAGGAAAAACTTGAATAATACAAAAAGCTTTTAAAATCTAAAAATTTAGTACTATGTAGGAAGTTTTAATAAAAAATTTGGCCAAACTAAGCAAGTTGTGCCTTTTGAGTAATAAAAATATATTGGTTATCTATCATTTTCACCATTTTTTTTTTTTTTTTTAATTTGGGGAGAAAGTGTATCAGAAGGTACCACCTTCGAAATTAACTTAAGTTTGGTAGAGATACTAAAATGTATGAAGTTCGGGTTATATATAAAAGTTATAATAATTCAATAACCATATCAAAATTCAATAACCATATTTAAAAAAATTACTCTCAAATAATAGAATTCAAGTTATATAGTGGGATCGGACAAATGTTACAGATTGCATTCCGTAATGAAGAAATTTTGCTTGAGTATCCCTTTATATTTTCTGTATAAATTATGACGCTAATAAACTTACAATATTGCCCATTGAAGTGCAAAAAAACTGGATACATACCTGCAAAGAAACAAAAATAAATATCGTTAGAAAAAAATTAATATTTGAAAACGAAAAAAAACTAAATCCAACAAGAAATTCCTTTTTAATGTCCATTGAACGGGCTATGGCAAATTACCAATTAATAATAAAAAAATCTCCAAACAATTAAAAATTCATTTGTTTACAGATAAATAAAAAATCTCACAAATTTGTAATACAAACAAAAACACTCGACATTTGCATAGAAATTGAAGTCGCGCACAAATTCCATAAAAATTACTTTAATATGCAACAGATTAAAAGTTGTCATATTTTTAAGCTGTTGCTACGGGTTACTGCCTCCGCCGTCGCCGCAGCTACTGCAGCTACTGTTGTTGCTGCTCCTGTCATAATAAAAACCGCAGGATATGAAATTAATAGAAAAGCTATCGCAAGGATTTAACACAAAAAAATATGTGTGCTACTGCTATCCGTGCTATAACATTTAAAGAGGTTAAGTAAACAGATGATGGCATACTTTTAGGATTATTTAATAGATTTCGATGGCAAAAAAAAAAAAAAACAAAACACGAAATATGTAACATACGGCTGACACAAAAACCATATTCTCAATTACAAAAAAAAAATAATTGCACACACACACACACAATTGAATTTTCTTGGGCAATTGAGTGAAAGAGCGCAAAAAAGTAATGCATGGCCACAGGCGTTTTAAACAATTAAATATATGGCATATTTTTAGTGGGGAAAAACAGTTCAAATATGGAAGCAATTTTTTTCAATGCAAGTACATTAATTCAAAAGAAAAAAGAAATAAATGAATTTGTTACTGTTAAAAAATTCAACAAAAAACAATGATGACGTTTTCAGAATTAAAGGACATACAAATAATGATAATTAGGAAATACAAAAATGTTCGGTAGAAACATGGACACAATAAGGGGGACAAACAGAAGGCCTGGGAATAATGTACAAAGATTTTTTTGGTTAATCGTTTTAAGTATATTTCCAAGGATTTTTCCCGGACCTTATAATTTTTAAGTAAAAATTTTAAGGTACGCAAAACCCTCAAATGTTGGATTTAAAAAAAAAAATTTCTTTACAGCAACGTGGATTTTTTAAAGAATTTTTTTTAAGGATCTAGTGAAACGTGGATTTTCTTAAAGAATATTTTTAAAGGACCTACAAAAACGTGGTTTTTTTAAAGAATATTTTTTCAAGGACCTACAAAAACGTGGATTTTTTAAAGACTATTTTTTCGAGGACATACAGAAACGTGGATTTCTTAAGAATACTTTTTCAGGGATCCACAAGACGTGGATTTTTTACAGAACATTTTTTTTTTTCAAGGACCTCCTAAACGTGGATTTTTTAAAGAATTTTTTTCATAGATCTACAGAAACGTGGATTTCTTAAGAATATTTTTTCAAGGATCCACAAGACGTGGATTTTTTAAAGAATATTTTTTTTCAAGGACCTCCAAAACGTGGATTTTCTTAAAGACTATTTTTTCAAAGACCTACAGAACCGTGGATTTTTTAAAGAATATTTTTTTCAAGGACCTACAGAAACGTGGATTTTTTAAAGAATATTTTTTCAAGGTGCTACAGAAACGTGGATTTTTTAAAGAATATTTTTTCAAGGACCTACAGAAACGTGGATTTTTTTAAGAATATTTTTTCAAGGACCTACAGAAACGTGGATTTTTTTAAGAATATTTTTTTAAGTATTTACAGAAACTTTGTTTTTTTTAAAGAATATTTTTTCAAGGGCCTACAGAGACGTGGATTTTCTTAAAGAATATTTTTTCAAAAATCTCCAAAACGTGGAGTTTTTAAAAGAATTTTTTTAGGGGCCTACAGAGACGTGGATTTTCTTAAAGAATATTTTTTCAAGGACCTACAGAAACGTTGATTTTTTAAGAATATTTTTTCAAGGACCTACAGAAACGTTGATTTTTTAAGAATATTTTTTCAAGGTTTTCTCCGTCTCCGATGAGAAAAAATTCGTTGTCCAGCAGTTTGTTAACAAACAAAATGATCGTGTTTACTGGCCAAAGAGGTCAGCTGAAAATGTGAACCTTCGGTTGATGGTGTGGGCCGCCATAACAGCCGATAAACGGAGGGCGAGTTCATATTAATCGACCGTGGCATCAGAATAAATTCCGAATATTATCGCGAAAAATTATGGAGGGTGTATGAAAGCCTTAGGCACGCAACAGGAGATTTCAACAGAACTTAGCACCATCGCACTCAGCCAACGCCAACCAAGAGTGGTTACAAAATTAGGTTCCTCGCTTCATTTCCAACGCACAATGGTCACCTCCGGATAGCAAACCGTTGGACTATTTTGTCTGGAGTATTTTGGAAAGCAAGGTTGCCACTAAAAAATACTGAAGTGCCGATCACCTCAAGCAAGCGTTTAGAAGGGAATGGGCCAAAATACCGCAGAGCAACAATCGGGCAGCGTGTGACGGTTTCATTCGAAGAAATCTAAACTTATTCTAAAATTTGACGCTATTTCCGAAAATTTTTTGCTTTCATTCAATAAAAATAAAAAAATTAAAAATTATGGCGCTTGACTTTGTACCGTTCTGTTTTTATTTCACCCTGTATCTGTATGGGTGACGTCCAACAAAATATATTGTCAGCAGCATTCCGTTTTTTTTATTCTTATGTTCATAAGCACAAATATTCCTCCGAAGGTATCCCTTTATTCTCATTTGCACCTTAGCTCCATACTAATATAATGTCCGAAATATAGATGGCGCTTGTCGGAAAAAATAAAAAAATTATTTTGCAAATATCTTACCCTCCTTTACTCAGTTCAATTTATTAAATTTTTATACTTCATCAAAGCATCCTTTATTCATTTTTTTTATATATTTCCCTTATTTTTAAACCTATAGTATTAACACCATTTTAAAATGGTATAATACCCTCCTTAAAAATCCGATTAACCCACTCAATCCAATTACAATATTTAAAATTCGTAACAAATGAAAATAAAAGCAACTCTGGTCGGTAGCATATGCTCTACTCAAATAATGCCATGAATACCTTTCGTCCCTTTCCCCGGTAAAAAAAACGCCACTGATTAAATATTGAATTTAATGTAATGCCGGTCTCTCATGATCCTCCCCCGCTCGCTGGGATGACCTAAAAACCCAGAAACTTCGCACACGTGACAGATGGTGTCATTGCATATGAAAATTCGCACAATACTATCAATAAATCATTTATATCCTTTTCCAATTTTTGTTCTGGAAAAATAAATCACAAAAACCATGCAATGCGGCGGCTGCTGCTGCTGCCACTGCTTTCATACATGATATGGCTAGATGGGAGGTAATTGAAAAATAGTTTCAAGGAAGTTTATTTTTTTTTTTTGTTAGAGTTCTGTTTTTCCACCGAAAACACACTATAACTAATAAAAAATGCTGTTGGTTTTGGTAACGAAAACATTTCAATGAGAAGGAAAAAGAAAAAACGAGAACGTTTGAATGTTTTATAGACCAAATGTACACATTGTTGTTGTTGTTGTTGCTGGTTTTGTTGTTTTTGTAAATGGATTTATAACATACTGCATTTTTGCGATATGAATCGAATGCTTGAACGCCGCCGCAACACATATCATTGGCAAATATGCAAATTGTATGTCCAAAAGTGTGGAACACTTTTTTTTGGATTTCGAAAACAATTGAGCCTGATAGGCAAACAAGGAAATAGTAGAAAAGCCGATTTTGTTTTGAGTTATGTTTTGAAACAATAGAAAGATTTTTTTCACAACATGCGTCTATATGCTTTAGATATTATTTACTGTTTTACGTTATTAAATTAAATATTTGAAAAGATAGACAGTGAAAGGTAAGCCCAGAAAGGGCTAACTTTTATATTTAGTTTCAATTCAAGAATAAAAAAATTTAATCAGATTGAAATTCGAAAATTTAAATATATTCTGTTGGTACCTAAAAAATTCTTAAGAAAAATATAATAAGGGTCAAATGGTCCTTAGAAATATATTCCTCCACGATTATAGGCCTGTTGGTCTTTGGAAACATATTCTCAAAAAATCCTTCATTATGTTCTTTAAAAACAAGTTATAAATTTTCAATCGGTTAGCCGACAAATGTATACCCTCATCCAACGTTCGGTTATTTAAATATATATTGAGTTCTGTTATGATTATTTGAATTTTGGAGTAGGTTCCGAAGAAATGGGCCAATATTGTCCATTTCGTATAGGATAGGTTCCCGTCTGCGCACTGACGCAAATATAAGAATTTGCAAAGTTATTATCGTTTCTATTTCTGTGCAGAAAATATATATTTTGAAAATTTAAACTTTTTGCTTGGGAGGTACCAGAAGGAGTGGACCGATATATTTCATCTTCACAACAGACCTTGGGTTAATAAAAATATTGGGATTGGAAAATTTGAAGACAATTGGACTCTTAAATCGCATTTCATAAGAGTTTTAATTAATAAAAATGTTGACCTAGCACTGACGCAAATATAAGGATTTTTCAAAGTTGGAGCAAAATCGAAATATCCTTTCTTTTTCTGTGAAAAAAATAAATTTTTTGTAAATTTCGACCATCTGTGTGGGAGGTACCAGAAGGAGTAGGCCGACAGTGTCCATCTTAACACCAGACCTTGGGTTAATATAAATATTGAGAGAATCGAACTCTTGCATCACAATTTATGAGAGTTGTAAACATTCAAAATTTTGACCATTTGTGGACTTGGTACTTGATGGAGTGGACCGATATTGTCCATTTTCGCACCTGACCTAGCACTGACGCAAATATTCGGATTTTCAAAGTTGGAGCAAAATCGAAATATTCTTTTCTTTTTCTGTGCAAAAATTATATTTTTTGAAAATTTCAACTTTTTGTGGGGGAGGTACCAGATGGAGTGGACCCATATTGTACATCTAAACACCAGACCTTGGGTTAATGAAATGATTGGTATGTGTGAAATTTGAAGACAATCGGATTCTTACATCACATTTTATAAAACTTATAATTATTTAAAATTTTTACCCTTTGTGGGGGAGGTACTTGATGGTCCACTCCATATTGTCCATTTTCACACCTGACCTAGCACTGACGCAAATATTAGGATTTGCAAAGTTGGAGTAAATTCGGATTATCCCTTCTCTTTCTGTGCAAAAAAAATATATTTATTGAAAATTTCGACCTTTTGTGGAGGAGTTACTGGAAGGAGTGAACCGATATTGCCCATCTCCGAACTCGATCTAAATTTGAAAAAAATATTACGATGTACCAAGTATGGACCAAATCCGATACGCCAGACAGACAGATGGACAGACGGACATCGCTAGATCGACTCCAAATGTTCTGAAACGGATTTGGTCTAAGGAGACCTAGGGTTTAAAACCGTTACTTCGACTAGGCACATTTTGACCGTATCAAATAATGACGCAAAAGGCCTGCTGGTTATAGTCTGTAGGTCCTTTGAAAAAAAAAAAAAACTTTAAAACTCCACCTTAATGATCTGGTCTGGTGATCCTTTTAAAAATACGCCTCGTCGTCTTTGCAAGAACAAAATCTGAACAAAATCCACCAATACATGTTTCCTAAGATATTCCTAAAAAATCATGATACATCTTTCCTGCTCCTTTATAAAAATACTCATTGAAAAACCACAGTTTTGCGCTCGATAATGTTTCGAAAGATATTCTTCTAGTTCTTCGAAAAATATTCTTAACATGTCGACGGTTTTGGGTTCTGGTTCTGGTGACGTTTTCAAGAAATATTTAAAATTCTGTGAAGAACATTCTTAAAAATTACCTGATTAACTAGGACTTCAAACAATATCTTTTAAAATGAAGATGGAAAAGGAGTTATAGGTCTAAAGAAATATTCTTAAAAATCTTCATCCTTATTGGTACTCTAAAAGATCTTCTCTAAAAATTCATTTTTATTAGTCTGCTGGACTCCTTAAAATTTAGGATTGTAGACATGGTAGTCCTAGAAAATGTATTACTTAAATATCTACTAGATTTTAGGCCTGTTGATCCTTTTGAAGGGTACTCCTCAAAAATCCAGGATTATAAGCTTGGAGTTGCTTCGAAAATTATTCATAAAAAAATCTACAAAGATCTCCCTAATAGCCGTTGAAAAATTTTAGTTAAAAACCAACCTCTATCCTCCTCTATCTATCTATCCTCCCTGAAAAATCTACGACCCCGAGGCTCAGCCAAAAGAGTGTTCCATCCGGTTTTGGGAACGACTCACCTATCTCCTATAAACCACTGATAATACTCTCTCCAGCACTGAGACTTCAAGGAGGGAAATACAGGGTAAGATAAAAAAACTGCAACAAAGTCAAACGCCATAATTTTTACATTTTTTAAATTTAATTGAATGAATCCAAAGAATATCGGAAATTGCATTAAATTTTAGAATAAGTTTAGATTTGTTCAAATTGGTCACCTTTGACACGAATTATGACCTTCAAACGGCCAATGAAACCGTCACACGCTGACCGAATATTGCTCTGCGGTATTTTGGTCCATTCCCGGCGAAGCGGTTGCTTGACGTGATCGACATTTTGGTATTTTTTAGTGCCAACCTTGCTTTCCAAAATACTCCAGACACAATAGTCCAACAGATTGGAATTGTGTGCTGGAAATGAAGCGAGGAACCTCATTTTGTGACCATTTCTGGGTGGCGCGTGCTTAGTGCGGGTGCTGAGTCCTGTTGGAATGTCCAAGGTCTGCGGCCAAAATGTTTGCGTGCCCAAGGCTTTAATGCACCCTCCAGAATATTTTCGCGACAATATTCGGCACTTATTCTGATGCCACGGTCGATTAATACGAGCGGAGAGCGACCATCGGCTGTTATGGCGGCCCACACCATCACAATGGCAGTTCACCAGTACCTTTCGGAAAAGCGAATCAACTCTTTAGCTCTTTTGAGTAAATTTTCTTTCTGTTGCGGTATAAGTTCTTGCACTTTTTTGAATTTTAATGGCTTTACCCTAAGCTCATTTTTCAATATTTGCCGAATGGGATATCGCGATATGTTCAGCTCACGAGCCATTTTTCGGCCACTGCAATACGGGTTTCGATCGAGTCTTTTCGAACCATTTCCGCTGATGTTGCTGTTTTCTTCCGTCCACTTCCTTGACGTCGGGATACACAAAAGATTTATTCACATTTAAATGCTGGAGTTACCTTACGATAGCCACTTGCGGTTTTTCAGCCAAATATAAAGAAATCACGCTATCACGCTTTAATTCCATCACGAATAACGTATTTTCTGGACAATTCTCACCAAAATGCTTTTGTACGCTTGTAAACAATATAATGAGCTGTCACTGGAATAATTTTAACAACTGTCGGACGAGTGGCTTAGAAATGACAGCAGTCTGAAGTTGGTTGCAGTTTTTTCATCTCACCCTGTTATAGATAGGTATATTTTTCTTACTTTAGCCATATTTATACCCTCAGCCATATGGCTACAGGAGGTATATATCATTTGATACGCTCAAAACGTGCCTAGTCGAAATAAGGGTTTTAGCCCGTGGGTCTCTTTGGACCAAATCGATAACTCTCGAAGGGAGTATCCGATTTGGTCCAAACTTGGTACATTGTAATATTTTTTGTCAAACTTAGATCTAGTTCGGAGATGGGCAATATCGGTACACAAAAAGTCGAAATTTTCAAAAAAAAAATGTTTTTGGCACAGAAAGAAAAACAATAATCCGATTTTGCTCCAACTTTGCAAATCCCAATATTTGCGTCCGTGCTAGGTCTGGTGCTAAGATGGAATTTATCGGTCCACTCTTTCTGGTACCTCGCCCAAAGAAAGCGAAATAAGCATCCAACCCTCTTCAAAAATATACAATATTGGCCCATTCTTTCAAAATCTGCTCCATAGAGGGTCAAGAGTTTAAATAATCATAACAAAAGTTTTTTTTAATAATCGAATATTGGCTGATGGTATATATAGGTCGGCACAACCGACCGATGCGTATTTACTTGTTTCATACTAAATTTGTCAACATTTTGATAATTTGAGTTCTTAGTAACACTCAAACGATGGTCACCCCCGATTTTAGCCATTCCCAGATTGGGATGGATGTGGTCCTTATTTGGCGTCTCGGTTTCTAAGGCAGCAGAAAGCTTCTTCGCAGAAAATTTTCGATGTTTCGGATTATATATAAAAATATACCTCCTGAACCTATTTCAAGGGTCCACAGCATATTCTTCAATCGACAATTGTAAAGTCTTTTTGTATAGTTTCGATATATAAGAACCTCATATGTCCACATTCGCAACTAATATTGTTGGTTTGATAACTTCTAAGTTGAGGTAAACGTACTTACTAATAACAGCAAATTCTTTAAATAGTTTTGAATTATAGTGCCGAATTTTCATTTTATGTTATAGTCCCCATAAAGACCTAGCTCCCAAGTCTACGTTCCCAACCAATATTGTTTGTGGCTTTTCAATGGCTATCGGGCGGCAGTTATACTTCATCCTTTTACCTTTCCCACCTGATAAGTATATATCCCCACATTGCTGAAACAGGTCTATGGGTGTAACACACACACACACACACACACATAAGTAAATTTCCCTAGAATTTCCAATACATCCACTTATAAGTATGTGTAATTTTGTGGCATATTCATGGCTTTATTTCAAGTATTCCAATACATCTGTATGGATGTATGTATGTACGTCGGCTTATGAATGCATCTGCCAACAGAATTAGAGTTTATAATTGGAAAGCTTCAAAGGACACTCTGTAATGCAGTATTGAACCAATGATGTTATCGGTTTCCAATGGAAGCTTCATACCTTGTTATTCGCCTCAACTATGTGTCAGTGTGTGTTTGTGTGTGAGTGATAATGTTTGGCTATTTATATCAAAAGAATCGAAAACTTTGCAAGGACCTATCGGTGTGTGTGTGTTAGAGTTTCACAGTGAAAAGGGATATATTAATAGAACCATTACAATTACCACTCAAAGTTAATGGAGGGTTGAGCGTTGTGTACAGGGCCAGCCATTAGGCCAGTGACTAAATACGAAAATTATGCAAAGTGAGAGGATAATCAGGGGATGGTTCTCGCTCTCTCGGTTTCTATGGATGGACATAAAGTATGGGAATGAGAATTTGTTGATAGATTAGTAGTTGTGGAGAAATTCTGTGAAGATACACAAATTAAAGCTTTAAAGGGATGTCAGTCACTCTCGTTACCACTGTGTTTAGTTTTTGCGAACCGGAAGTTTTCGGCTTCAATTGTTTGTTCGACAGTCCGAAAATCCCCATGATAAGTTTTGTGTTGTGCCGCAACTCAGCAGTAGTACTGGGTGGCTAGCATTTTTGGCATTCCAATGTGTATTTAGCCTGAACTTGGTCAATGATCAATCAACAGCACATGTGTTGGTGTCAGCTCGTTGTGTGTGTTGTCCGACCACTGTCCCCCTGTAGGAAAAATCAATATCCACATTACAATGTCTACATATCCTGAGTATGTGTCTACGAGTGTATAGCCACTCTGAACTGGCTAGAGGTGAGGTGGGGTTTTACAAAATGGGGGGCTATTGTGTTAATAATTAACTCCAACGAACTTGGCTCAAGATGGACAATTTGAGTTACGCTTAAAGTCAAGAATAGCCAATGAAAATTATGTAAAAATTTAAAAAAATAAAAATTCATAAAATTTTTAATGACTTCAAACTGAAGTACCACCGCTAGAAAAAATACTTTTTTTTTTTTTAAATTATTAATAAAGCTGTATGTTCGGCCTGGCCGAACTTTGAATACCCTCCACCATTTGGTGAAAATTTTGGCAATTTTCAAAAAAATAAAATCCTTTAAAAATTCTATAAAAATCTTAAAAATACCGAATGTAGCCGTATATTAGGGCCTATACGACGACGACGTGGACCTGCATAGGTAACTTTTGTCACAAGCTATTACAATAATCAAATGCGAAACTTATAAAAAAATCTGTTAATATTGTAGATAAAATCATCAAAATACCGAATATAGGGAGGTACCACGGGGGTTATAAAACGTGGACCTGCACAGACAATTTTCTAGCATAGGCTGTAGTATTCATTACGAACTTCAACTGACAAATTTAAAACAATTCCGGGGAATAATGTGCTTAAAATCATCAAAATACCGAATATCGGGGGGTACCGTTATATGGGGGCTATACGAAGAGGTGGATCTACATGGCTCATTTTCTGTTTTATGCTGTAGTATCTATTACGAACTTCAAGTACCAAATTTGAAACAATTCCGGTAAATAATGTAGCTAAAATCATTAAAATACCGAATATCAGGGGGTACCGTTATATGGGGACTATACGAAAAAGCGGACCTGCACCGACAATTTTCTGTCACAGTCTATAGTATTCATTACGAAATTCAAATGTCAAATTTGAAACAATTCCATCAAAATCATCAAATACCGAATATCGGGGGGTACCGTTATATGGGGGCTATACGAAGAGGTAGACCTACATGGCCCAGTTTCTATTTTGTTCCTGCAGACATAATACACATTTGAGTAAAATTTTATCAACCTGCTTCATTTCGTTCGGAAGCTTGAGTGATTTCCACAGACAGACGGACTGACAGGGCTAAATCGTCCTAGAATTTTACGCTGATTATATACTTTGTTGGGTCTAAAATTATTATTTCGATGAGTTATAAACGGAATGACGAACTTAATATACCCTCCATACTATGTATGGTATTTGTATGTATGCAACGATGGCCTGCAGTGTAAACCCCTCTGATTTTCCTTCAGTATGTGCAATTTTTGTGAAAACTTTTCAAACTAACCATCATGGTATATTGACTAGCTGCCTGAATGTACCCTCACTTGAGTTAGACGAACCAAAGTAGAACACCAGAAAAAAAAACGAACGTAAAAGGGAAGTGAAATGGAAATAAAATTACGAAAAGTTGTAACCCAATTGAATTAGAAACTGGACATGAAACTGCTACACCCTGACATTTAGCCGTTGGTCAGCTGAACTTTTTTAGTTACTTTTTCCTAAATAAAAGTTGAACGTCAATACGGTGCTAGAATCAAGACTCAGAACCATGGACGTTAACCATTTTTGTACAAAATTAACGGTAAAAATTTTTTTTGAAAAAAAAAATTTCGATTTTTCTCGTGCTCCTGTCGTTGAGTTAATCTTCTGACGACTGAACTTATATAATCCATGATAAAAGTTAATCTTATAAGTGGTTTAAAATGTACAAATGTTTTCAGAAACATACGTCTTGACTCATAAAAATTGCTAAAAATAAAATTTAAACATATACAGGTATATTCAAGTAATGAACGATTTTTCAGTTCAATGGCATTTTTTTTTCTAAACGACACTGGATCCAGAAATACCTATAAAAATATAATGTTCTAAGATCCATACAAAAAAAGAGGCATTCACCACAAAATCCGATTGATTTGTACCAATATCATTGATGCCAATATTTGTCGCCAAGTGCTCTTATGACTTATCCTGAACATAAAATGGTCAAATACTTCGAAATATGTCTTTTTTCCAAAAAATATAGAAGTACTTTCAAAAAATGAAAATTGTTTCTGAACATTAACTTTTTTATAAGACCTCATCCTCTGTTTAATTACACAAACATACTTTTCTAAGTATCCACAAAATTCTGCAGATTTTTTCCAATTTCAAAATGACATAAAAAACACTTTTCTTAAGTTTTTCATTGACACCAACATTGTCCCGGCAAATTAGTTTCAGAGATGCTTTTTCTATTTACTTCTCCTTTCCAAAACATCTTGGATTCATCAAATATGTCCATATCTAAATTACCAAATATTTCGAAATCTATAAATTACCAAATATTTCAGAATTTATCAAAGTAATAGAAGTCAAAAAAAAAAAAAAAAAAAAAAAATAGGCATTTTCCGAGTCACTGATATTTTTTTTAAAGGAACCCATCCTGACAGAAATGGGCATACACTACAAAATCCGCCTTTTTAAATTTTATATGTTTTTCATTAATACCTATATTGTTCCAGCAGTTATTTTTCTGAAAATCCATGTTGCCTATTTATTTATCATTTTCACATGATTTCCGATACCTTAAAAAAATTAATTATAAATAAACGAGTATATTCAGAGAACGAAGGACTTCCAGATAGATGGAAGAATTTTTTCTTAGTAAGAACAGTGATAGCATCGGTTTTGTACCGTATTTATTTGGTTATTATACCCTCAGCCATATGGCTAGATATATCATTTGAAATCACGGTTTTAGACCCTAGGTCTCTTTGGTTTCAGGATACTTGGAGTCGATCTAGCGATGTCCATCCGTCGGTCTGTCTGGCTGGCTGGCTGGTGCGATAACTTTCGAAGGGTGTATCCGATTCGGTCCAAACTTGGTACATCGAAATATTTTTGTCAAACTTATATCGTGTTCGGAGATGAGCAAACAACGAAATTTCTGCATCAAAAAAGAGAAGATAATCTGAGTTTGATCCAACTTTCAAATCGTAATATTTGCGTCAGTGTGTCAGGTCCGAAAATGAACAATATCGGTCCACTCCATCAAGTACCTCCCCCACAAAAGGTCAAAATTTTGAATAATTACAACTCTTTAAAAATGTGATGTAAGAGTCCGATTGTCTTCAAATTACACACATCCCAATATTTTTATGAACCCAAGATCTGGTGATAAAATGGAATATTTCGGTCCACTCCTTCTCGTACCTCCCCAACAAAAGGTAGACATTTTGAAAAAAATATATTTTTTTCTGCACAGAAAGAGAAACGATAATCCGATTTTTATCCAACTTTGCAAATCCTAATATTTGCGTCAGTGGTATGTCAGGTGCGAAAATGAATAACATCGGTCGACTCAATCAAGTACCTCCCCACAAAGGGTCAACATTTTCAATAATTACAACTCTTATAATATTTTATCTAAGAATCCGATTGTCTTCAAATTTCACACATCCCAATATTTTTATGAACCCAAGATCTGGTGTTAAGATGGAATATATCGGTCCACTCCTTCTGGTACCTCCCCCACAAAAGGTCGAAATTTTGAACATCCATTATGCTCATAAAACACGAAATCAATATCCGATTTCATTTAGACTTGGCATATATCGATATTTTAATCATTGCAGGATCTGTTGTAAAAACGGTAGATATCGGAGAGTTCCTTCTGGTACCTCCCCACAAAGGGTCAAAGTTTTGAATAACCAAAACGTTTATAAAATCCGAAATAAGCATCAGGTTCTCCTTATATTTCACGCACCCCATTATTTCTACTAACACAAGATATGTTGTAAAGATGTGATATATCGGTCTACTCCTTCGTGTACCTCCCCCACAAATTTTGAATATCCATGAGGCCCATAAAAAGCGACATTAACATCCGATTCTATTCCAGACTTGGTACATATCAAAATTTCCATCAACACAAGATCTGTTATAAAAATGGTAGAGATCTTTTGCTACCTGCCCCATATAAGGTTCAAGATTTTGAAAAACATAACGCTCAAAGAAACGAAATAAGCATAAAACTTTCTTCAAATTTCACACCATCAAACATTTTTGCTAATACAAGATTTGTTGTGAAAATGAAAAATATCTACGATCCCCCTCTGGTACCTTACCCACAAAATGTCATAATTTTAAATAATTTTAAAAATTTAAAAGTCAACGATTCTTTACAACTTGCTATATCTAAAATCTCTATTAACCAAAAGTCTGAGATGAATATGAAATTTATGTATAAAATAATGTTCGACTTTCCTGTAATTTTACTCATACCAATATTTTTATATGTATTAGATGAAGCATGAAAAAGAAATACTTAGGTCCGCTATATCTGTTACCTCACGCATTTTTCCATATCTTCCAAAAACTTGCACATATCTCATATAAAGTATAGGAAGTAGTCGATATAGTCCAAATCTGTCACGTTGTAATATTTATATCTTAGGTCAGATATGAATTAGTCAATATGGTCCAACTGCTTCGGAACCTCACCCATAAAAGGGGTCAACATTTTAAATAATCATAACCAAAGGCTTGGGGGTATACTTTTGTCGGCAAAACCGACTGATAATATTTTACTTGTTTTTTATAAAATGTTTTAAGAATTCTATAAAAAAAATTTCTTGGATCTTAAGAAGTTTTTAATGGTCGAAAAATGCTGAGATCCTAAGAAGAGATTTTTATTTATTTTAAATTATGTTCCCCAGTTTCCAAGGCATATTTATCCATAGAAAAAATATTAAGTCCTTAAAAAGTGGAAAGTGTTAATTTTCTATAGAATGATTCCTCTATAGAAAATACTTCCTTAGTATCTAAGGTGCCGATACAAGAAAATAGAACGAAATTCATAAATTTTTAAGATTTGACATTTTCCAATGCAAGAAATTCTAAGTTCCTATACAGGCAAGAAAAGGATTTTTTCAGTACCATATTACTGATATAATTTTTTCGATTTAAACAAAAATATGTCACTGACATCACCAAGCTTTTCTTAGGTGGTGACCCCATGTGGGGGAACTTCAGGCGGCTTGCATTTGTGCTAGAAAATGTCCACCGGTGAGATTAGTTGCTATTGACAAATGGCACAAAAGCCATTTTCTATTCAATGAGGACGCATGAATGAATGAATAGATGAATGAATGGCCGAGATCATAAATATTAGAGCAGACGCACACATTCACCTCCATACATAGATAAACATATAGAGTGAGATGAAACAGATGGGGATCCTTACACACACAAATACCACAAACATAAATGTTTAAACTTCTATGCAAACGTCAAAAGACAAAGATGTCAGGTGCAAACACAAAGACGACAACGACGACGACGTCGACGACGACAGACTACACATCGACATAAATGACAAGATAAATGCCTCGTTTATGATGCCTCTTTCGGTATGTACACATGCACACATACATATTTGTTTGTTTGTGGTCGAGGACTGATGGCACAGTCCTTTCAATCACTGCTTTGGTTAAAGAGATGGAACTGCGTTTTATAAAAAATACTGAAGAATTTTGCAACGAATTTTGGGAGAAAGACAGGATGAGATACGAAACACTGCAGCAAAGTCAAACGCCATAATTTTAACATTTTTTTTTTTTAATTTTATTAAATGAAAACAAAAAATATCGGAAATAGCATCAAATTTTAGAATAAGTTTAGATTTGTTCGAATTGGTCACCTTTGGCACGAAATATCGCCTTCAAACGGCCAATGAAACCGTCACACGCTGCCAGAATGTTGCTCTGCCGTATTTTGGGCCATTCCCGGCGAAGCGCTTGCTTGAGGTGATCGACACTTTGGTATTTTTTAGTGTCAACCTTGCTTTCCAAAATACTCCAGACACAATAGTCCAACGGATGGGTATCCGGATATTTTGATGGCCATTGTGCGCTGGAAATGAAGCGAGGAACCTCATTTTGTAACTATTCTTGGATGGTGCGTGCTGAGTGCAATGGTGCTGAGTCCTGTTGGAATGTCCAAGGTCTGTGGCCGGCGAATCGCTCGACACTTTGGTATTTTCTAGTGCCAACTTTGCTTTCCAAAATACTCCAGACACAGTAGTCCAACGGATTGGTATCCGGAGATTTTTTTGGGAATGAAGCGAGGAACCTCATTTTGTAACCGCTCTTGCTTGGCGCGTGCTGAGTGCTATGGTGCTGAGTCCTGTTGGAATGTCCAAGGTCTGCGGCCAAAAGGTGCCCAAGGCTTTAATACACCCTCGAAAATATGTTCGCGATTAATACGAGCGGAGAGCTACAATCGGCTGTTATGGCGGCCCACACCACCATCATCACATTTTCAGCTGACTTCTTTGGCAAGTAAACACGATCATTTTGTTTCTCTACAAACTGCTGGACAACGAATGTTTTCTCATCGGAGAAAACCAAATTCAGCAGTTCACCACTTTCGGCCAAGCGAAGCAACTCCTTAGCTCGTTTTGGGTCTATTTTCTTTCTGTTGCGGTGTAAGTTCTTGCACCTTTTGGAATTTCAATGGCTTTACCCCGGGCCCACTTTTCCATATTTGCCGAACGGAATATTGCGACATGTTCAGCTCACGAGCTATTTTTCCGCCACCGCGAGGCTGGTTTCGATCAAGTCGTTTCTTTACATTTCGAACCATTTCTGCTGATGCTGCTGTTTTCTTCCGTCCAGTTCCTTGAGATCGTATCACAGTAACGAGCGATGGTACGAGACACAAAAGATTCATTCACAAATTTAAATGCTGGAGTGCTCTACGATAGCCACTTGTGGTTTTCCAGCCAAATATAAAGAAATCACACTATCACGCTTGAATCCCATCACGAATAACTTTTTTCCGGAAAATTCTCACCAAAATGCTTTTGTATGCTTGTAAACAATATAATGAGCTGTCACTGGAATAATTTTAACAGCTGTCGGACGAGAGGCTTAGAAATGACAGCAGTCTGGAGTTGGTTGCAGTTTTTTCATCTCACCCTGTATTGTATTCTATTAAAAAATAGATTCAAATATCGTCCTTCTCTAAACTTTTAATCCACATAAATACAATTTAAAAAAATTTCCATTTTTGCTTAATTTCACAAAAATTTAAACAGTTTTATCTCAGCAGAGCAATCAATTTTTCCAAAAAAAGTTGGCCAAGCAAAAGACTGAAAAAAAGGTTTCCAACTAAAAAAATGCATTCAAATTTGATTAACTAGAAACAAAATTCAATTGATTTCATTCTTTCTTTTTCATAGAAATTTCAGATTTCGTGTGCAGTGAATAGACAAAAAGCCCTTAAATTGTAAATAAAAAGTGCAACTTTGACAGCAAAACGTGATCCGAAAAATTTTGGCAGTAACTAATACCACCTAACTACAGAATGACAGGCTGTTAGTACAGCACAAAAAAAAGAAAAGAAATACAAAAATACAACAAATCGCTTAGAAGCAAATTCTCGCCATGGCGTCAGAGCGATGCCGCTGCAGCAATGTAGGCGAAAAAAAAGAATTACAGCCTTTTACAGTACATGGGATATTCTAATTTTTCGTAGAAAAAAATCGCAGTATCGGATTCAACTGATGTAATTTTTCTATAGCAAAACATTCCGACCTCCATTTTTTCTACAGGAAAAACTGCATTTAGCGATGTTACAGAAGCTTTGATTATTTTATATAGAAAAAATTGTCTCAGGATGATAACTGAGATTTAATTATTTTCTGTAAGTCATGTTTTTATTAAAATATATCTCAGTATGCATTTTTTTTTTAACAAAAAATAACTCAGTGAGCATTTTTTTTCAGGTTTTTTTTCTATAGAAAAAAATCGGACCTCAGTTTCAGATTTTATTTCTATAGAAAAAAAATTTGACCTCTGTTTCAGGTTTTTTTCTATAGAAACAAAAAATTGGATCTCAGTTTGAAATTTTTTCTATAGAAAAGTTCGAGTGAGATATTTTTCTTCTATGGAGCAAAAAATTTGACCTCGGTTTCATGTTTTTCTCTATAGCAAAAAGATTCGGCCTCAGTTTGAGGTTTTTCTCTATGGAAAAAAATCCGACCTCAGTTTGAGTTTTTTTCTATAAAAAAAATCGGACCTCAATATCAGGTTTTTTTCTATAGAAAAAAATAGGACCTCAGTTTCAGGTTTTTTTTCTATGGACAAAAATCGGACATAAGTTTCAGGTTTTTTTTTCTGTAGACAAAAAACGGACATCAGTTTCTTTCTATAGAAAAAAATCCTACCTCAGTTTGAGTTTTTCTATAGAAAAAAACCCGACCTCAGTTTGAGTTTTTCTATAAAAAAAAATCCGACCTCAGTTAGAGTTTTTTTTTTCTATAGAAAAAAAAAATCCGACCTCAGTTTGAGTTTTTTTCTATAGAAAAAAATCCGACCTCAGTTTGATTTTTTTTTCTATAGAAAAAAAATCCGACCTAAGTTGGAGTTTTTTTTTTTCTATAGAAAAAAATCCGACCTCAGTTCGAGATTTATTTCTATAGAAAAAAATCCGACCTCAGTTCGAGATTTATTTCTATAGAAAAAAATCCGACCTCAGTTCGAGATTTATTTCTATAGAAAAAAATCCGACCTCAGTTCGAGATTTATTTCTATAGAAAAAAATCCGACCTCAGTTCGAGATTTATTTCTATGGAAAAAAATTTCAACCTCTCAAAAAAACGACATCGGTTTGAGATTTCTTTCTATAGAAAAAAATCCGACCGCCGGTATGAGATATTTTTTTCTACAGAAAAAAATCTCACCTCTGTTTCAGAATTTTTGCTATAGAAAAAAATCCGACAGCAGTTTGAGATTTTTTTCTACAGAAAAAAATTGGACGTAAGTTTGGGATTCTGTTTTCTAAAGAACCAAAAATCGGACCTCAATTTGAGAAATATAACCAGTCTTTTTCTATAGAATATTATACCTACGCGGGAGTTTTTCTATTCAATAAAAACGCAACTTGAGATAAATTTTTAATAGAAAATAGAAAAATAAAAGAGGAAAAAAGAGCTAATACCATTTTTTTCTACAATTTTGTTTTTCAAAATTTTGAAACCTTTGTGGGGGTGGTACTAGAAGGAATGAACCGATATATCCCATATCCACAGCAGATCTTGTGTTAGGGAAAATAATGGGATGTATGAAATATGAAGAGAACGGGATGCCCATTTCGGATTTTATGATATTGATATGTGCTAAGTTTGAATGGAATCGGATCTAAATTTCGCGTTTTATGAGCTTTATGGCTTTTCAAATGAGCTTTATGGCTTTTCAATAGTTTGACCCTTTGTGGGGGAGGTATCAGAAGGATTGCACCGATATATCCCACCTTCTCACCAGACGCCTTAAACGCCTTGTGTAATTTGAACACATTTTTAATAATAGTTTTATAATTATTCAAAATTTTGTCCCTTTGTGGACTAGGTATTTGTTGGAAATGGCCGATATTTCTATCTTCGCACCTGACGTAGCACTTATCATAAATTACGATTTGTCGATCAGACGAAGGTCCTATGAAACCCATTTCCAATCTACACCTTGTGTAAGTTAAAAAATCAGGAAGTGTCGATTTTGAAACGAATCTAATATTTAGTAGAAAGAGATTTGCCGATTTTGAAAGTGATCGGATTCTAACTTTGTGCTTTTTTGAGTTTAACGGTTATTCAAATCAGATCTTGTGTAAGTAAAAATATTATTTCCCATTTTCTGGACTTTTATTATTCAAAAATTTGACCACTTTGTGTGGGAGATGCTAGAAAGAGTGGGCCGATACCTAACATCTTTAAACTAGATCTTGTATAAATAAAAATATTAAGATGTGTGAAATTTCAAGACAATCAGAGTCAAAATTTACACTTTATGAGGGTTCCAATTATTCAAAATAATTACTCTTTGTAGAGGAGGTATTCAATGGAGTGGGCCGAAATTAGGTTTAGCAAAGCTGGAAGAACATCGGATGATAATTTCATGTTCTATAAGGTAAATTATTTGTGTGAGGGATGTAGTTGGTTCATGAGTCCGACAGGCTGATGGATGGACATCCCGAGATCGACTACAAATGTCGTGAAACTGAATTTGTTCAATAAGACATGGGGTGTAAAACCGATATTTCCAAAAGGCACCTTTTGGCTGTATTTAATGATATAAGATACAGAGGACGGTATAAAACTACCTCTGTGTGGCTACTGAGACTGTGACTTTGTGTTCTGTAGCAAAAATTTGACAAAGTTTTTTTTTTTTTTTTTTTTTTTTTTTTTTGTTTGAAGAAAATGCCATTAATAGCATCCTCGGAGTATAGATTTTTTTCTATCGAAGAAAATTCCCAAAAATACAATATTTTTACAAAAAAAAAAAAAAAAAAAAAAACTCACTGAGGCCTGGTCACTGAGGCCTGGTTAAAATAAACCCAACTTCGGAGTGCTACTAAAATCTGTAGCAAAAAAGTTCAACCACAGGGTATGATTTTTTCCAAAGAAAAAAAAATATGAAAAAAAATCAGTGAATCAAAATCGGTGTGCGATTTTTCTCTGAGAAAAATATTCTCACTGCAATCTGAAGATTGGTTTTCTGTAAGTCGGTCTCGAGGTGTCAGCTTTAAAAAAATCAATGTGTTCCTCAGGTTGGATTTACCTCTATAGAAAAAAATCTCAGTTGTACTGAGGATTTATTCATAGATTCTAATTCAGAGTGCCTTAAAAAGCCATGTTTGTTCTCATATTTTCAGAAGTTCGTTTCATTCTCCTACACACTAAAAACAAAAAAGCGAACTCGCAACAATAACGAAAATCCTGAAGAACATTAGAACGAACAACATTTTCCCATTCTATGCATATTAAATAGCTTCCGTCGTCAATTGACAGCAGAGCAAAGCGGAGAGGACATGAAACAAACAAAACATGGCCAATGTTGTTTCTCTTGTTATCCCTCTGTTGTTGTTGTTGTATGGCATTCTCTTTTGTTTGCGGAACGCATCAACGGCAGCAAGCGGTAGCATATTCAAACACATACATACACACACACACACTCATATCCCTGCCATGCAGCTTTGGGTTATGGAAATTGTATTTGTCAGCCTAAAGGTATGCTATGCCAATGAATGTTGTTATATTAGCAGTCATCTCCAGCATATGTGTGTGTGTGTTTTTTTTTTCTTGTGTGTAAATACGGGTGCATGGGGAATGTCTATAAAAATTAGATGTGTTTTTTTTTTTCAAAGGAAAGGTAAGGCAAAAGCGGTAGAGGGTAGGTGTCAAAGCAAAGATTTTTATTGTGAATACCTCTGAGTGTGTGAATGGTTACTGAGTGTAGGTTGGTGTGTGTGTGTGTTGTCTATGCGTGTGACTGGCTTCTGCAGCACTGCTCACTGCTCGTAAAGACAAATGTCTCCAGGGTGGCACAAAGACAGGATACAACATGTGTCAATATTAATGTGTCAATGAGAATGATATTTTTCATTTATGGTGAGCATATGAGAGAATTAACAAGGCAACAGAAAAAAAAAACTATTAACGCAAGGAACGAAGGAGGAGGAGGAGAAACGAAATGCAATAAAAAATTGAAGTCTTGTAAGATATGGACAAAAAAAATAAACCTCAATGAACATGACTTCAATTTGGTACAGATGACTGATAACGAACATCATCATTTCATTAAAAATGTCGCCTGAGGCGATTATCCATCAATTGAAATCCGAGTCGATATTTCTTGGAATTGCCTACGGGGTTATGGAAATGTATCGATTCAATAATCATCGTCATTAGATGGGATGATTTGTATAATAAAAACCCGATAAATATGCAAAGAGAAGAAGATTACAGTATTGATATATGGCATTAATGAACCCATCAACGCCCATAGAGTTTGGAAAATTTTCAAAAGCCACAGTGGAAGTGGAAAAAATTAATGAGAATGACTATAGCGGAAACGATAAGGAATGTTTACCCTCATCATAATTTTAACCTTTTGTGGGGGGGAGGTACGAGAAGAAGTGACCCGTTTTCACATCAGATCTTCGATTTAGAAAAGCATTTAGATATACCTAGTTTGAGAAGCATCGCCGAGTTGTTTCGCAAGTTATAAGAGATATTAGTATTGTAAATTCTGAACCTTTTTTTGGAGAGGTATCAGAAGGGGTAGGCCCATATCTATGATTTTCAAAAAGAACTTTAGTTAGTAAAAAATATTGGGACATGAGGACATTTGAAGAGAATCTGATGCTTATTTCACATTTAATGATACATATAATTATTCATAAAATTGACTTGTTGGTGGGAGGTACCAAAAGGAATGTCCCGACATATTCCATCTTCACACCAGGATACGCGGAGTCGATCCAACGATGTCCATCCGTCCGACTGTCTATCAAGCTCCCATTTGCTCCAAACTTCGTACATCGTGATAATATTATCAAACTTAGATCGAGTTCAAAGATGGGCAATATACAGGGTGAGATGAAAAAAACTTCAACAACGTCAGACGCCATAATTTTTACATTTTTAAAATTTTATTGAATGAAAGCAAAAAATTTCGAAAATAGCATCAAATTTTAGAATAAGTGTAGATTTGTTCGAATTGGTCACCTCAGGTACGAACTATGGCCTCAAACGGCCAACCAAACCGTCACACCCTGCCCGAATGTTGCTCTGCGGTATTTTAGCCCATTCCCGGAGAAGCGCTTGCTTGATGTGATCTACACTTTGGCATCTTTTAGTGCCAACCTTGCTTTCCAAAATCCTCCAGACACAATAGCCAGGAGATGTTGGTGGTCATTGTGCGCTGGAAATTAAGCGAGGAACGTCATTTTGTAACCATTCTTGAGTGGCGCGTGCTGACTGCGATGGTGCTGAGTGCTGTTGAAATGTCCAAGGTCTGGGGCAAAAATGTTTGCGTGTCCAATGCTTTAATACACCCTCCAGAATATTTTCGCCATAAAATTCGTCATTTATTCTGATGCCACGGCCGATTAATATGAGCGGAGAGCGACCATCGGCTTTATGGTGGCCCACACCATCACCATGACCGGCGCTTGAATTCTGGTGGCCAAACGAAGGTGCACATTTTCAGCTGAGCTCTTTGGCAGGTAAACACGATCATATTGTTTGTTTAAAAACTGCAGGAAAACGAATGTTTTCTTATCGGAGAAAACTAAATTCGGCAGTTCACCACTTTCGGCCAAGCGAAGCAATTCTTTTGGTCTTTTGAGTCTATTTTCTTTCTGTTGCGGTGTCAGTTCTGGCACTTTTTTGGAATTTCAATGGCTTTACCCCGAGCTCATTTTTCAATATTTGTCGAATGAAATATAGCGATATGTTCAGCTCACAGGCCATTTTCGGCCACTGCGCCAACGGGTTTCGATCAAGTCGCTTCTTTACTTTTCGAACCATTTCTGCTGATTTTGCTGTTTTCTTTCGACCATTTACTTGTCCCCGGGACTACGCTACCAGTGTCACGGAAACGAACGATAGTACGAGACGCAAACGATTTATTCACATTTAAATGCTGGAAAGCTCTAACGATAACCACTTGTGGTTTTCCAGCCAAAAGTATAAAGAAATCCCACCATGACGCTTGAATTCCATCACGAATAACTTTTTTTCTGGAAAATTCTCACCGAAATGCTTTTGAACGCTTGTGAAAAATATAATGAGCTGTCACTGGAATAATTTTAAAAGCTGTCGGACAAGTGGCTTAGAAATAACAGCAGTATGAAGTTGGTTGCAGTTTTTTTCATTTCAGTCTATATATCTGCGAACCCCTTGTGGTACCTCTCCTACAAAGGGTCACAATTTTCAATAGTTTTATCTGTCATAACTTGCGAAACAAGTTGGCGATTCCTTACAACTTGCTATAGCTAAATATTTCTCTCAACCACAAATCTGATATGAATATGTATTTTATCGAAATTTATGATTTCGCATAAAATTTGATATAAAGGTTCGATTTCTTTCAAAATTTAAGCATACCAATAGTTTTATCTGTATTAGATGAAGTTTTAAGTGGAATACTTTGGTCCGATACATCTGTTACGCACGCATATATCCACATTTTCGAAAAATTTGCACATATCTCATATAAAGTATAGGAAGTAGTCGATAAGTAGTCCAAATCTGGCACGTTGTAATATTTATTCAGTCTTAGGTCAGATGCGAATTGGGCAGTATTGTCCAAATGCTTCGGACCTCCCGCATAAAGGGTCAACTGTTTGAATAATCATAACTCAAGGCTGGGGTATACATCTGTCGGCAAGACCTACTAATATTATTTTACTTGATTTTTTTTGAAAATTTCTACTTTTTATGGGGATGTGCCAGAAGGAGTGGGCCTATAATACCCCTCTCCGAACTCGATTAGTTTGACAATAATATTTCTATGTACCAAATTTGGACCGAATCGTATACTCCCTTCGATAGTTCTCGTCTGATGGACGATCACCCCTAGAGATCGGCTCCAATTTTTTCAGAAGATTTGGATCCGATCTATAGGCGATTTATTCACACTGAACTTTTTTAAAACCAGTGTCATAGCACCGATATTGTTTTTTAAAGTTCTCAAATAATTGATCCACCACCTATCAATACTCAAAATTGCAATATATTTCAAGTACCTCCTGTAATAGTATGTAACCAACCAAATTGCCTTAAATACATTATTAAAATCTGCACCCACCCTTTTGCATTCAAACCACCTCTCTTGTTATCGTTCATCTCCAACATCATTTACTTTATCTCGTTTCTTGTGCTCCTCAGCCTGGCACACAGCACGTTTCGGTAGCTGTCAGTTACGGCTGAGCATTACAAATGAATGTACAAATAATTGGTCATACATGACTGCGTCAAAATAGGCTAGCTACTAAAATATTAGACAATCTATTTTTTTATGAGGGAGGGATTATATTGGAATTGTTCTACGATGGTCATTGTATTTGGAATTTGTTTTCCTTTGTGTTATTGTTTGGTTCGCAAAAAAGTAAAGGAAAGTAGATAAAGTAAACTTGTCTCTGCCAGAAGTAGATATGAAGCAAAAAAAAAAAAAAAATGTTTGTGACAGGTAAATATTGTAGTAAATATAAGTAGATAAACTTTTGTAGTGAGTGGTGTTTTTGCAGGAGGATACTAAATATTATTCAACAAATTAAATGATTCCATTGGAGATGTAATGTGATGGTCATAAGATCTTATCCAGAAAAAATGTAAGTACATGTGAGAGAGTTCAAAAAAATAATTTGACAGACAGATAATAGTTGCACGATTCTACATATATTTGAAATACTGGTCGTAAACGTAAAGCTTGTATGCAAATTTAAGAGGAAACTAGCATAATCCAATAACACACTCATTATTTATATATTTTTTTTTTTCAAAAGTGGCTGCGGAAAATGACTGTGCCACTAGATAATCTGTTAATTTAATTTTGAATGATTGTCATCTAGTGTTGACGTTGTTACTCTACTCCACAACATGCATTACTTCACTACTTTTGCCATTTTTATACCCTCCAACTCGAAATAAACATTTAAGACCCCACAATGTATATATATTCTTGATCAGCATTGTATGTCAATTTAGCGATGTCCGCTCGTCTATCCGTCTGTGGAAATCACTATACCTTCCGAACGAATTGAAGTAGATTGATAAAATTTTAGTCATGTCTGCAGGACTTTTGGTATTGAAAATGGGCCATGTAGGGTTAACGTTTTGGTATAGCCCCCCTATATGTTCGAATTTGGTATTAGAAGTTCGTAATGGATACTACAGCCTAAGACAGAAAATTGTCTGTGCAGGTCCACGTCTTCGTAGAGCCACCATATAACGGTACCCCTCGATATTCGGTATTTTGATGATTTTAGCGACATTATTTAGCGGTATTATTTCAAATTTTGCATTTGAAGTTCGTAATGGATACTACAGCCTATGACAGAAAATTGTCTGTGCAGGTTCACGTCTTCGTATCGCCTCAATATAAAGGTACCTCCCTATATTCCGAATTTTAATGACTTTAGATACCTTATTCGTCAACTTTTTGGTATTTAAGTCTCGCATTTCAATATTGTAATGATTTATAAAAAAAGTTGCCTATGCAGGACCACGTCGTCGTATAGACCCTAATATACGGTCACTTTCAGTATTTTGAACGGATTTTATTTATTTACTTATTTATTATAATTTTTTTTTCGATAACTGCCAAATTTGTACCAAATGGTGGAGGGTATTCAAGTCCGACCCGGTCGAACTTACAGCTTTTTTACTTGTTTAAGTTTCATATGCATATTGTAATGGCTTGTGACGAAAGTCGCCTATGCAGGTCCATGTCGTCGTATAGACCCTAATATAACAGCTATATTCGGTATTTTTAAGATTTTAACAGAATTTTTAACTGATTTTATTGTTTTTAAGAATTGCCAAATTCGTTCCAAATGGTTGAGGGTATTCAATGTTCGGCGCGGCAGAGCTTTATTTTTTTTACTCATATTTTATAGAAAAACAAACAAGTAAAATAGTATCAGTGATTTTGCCGAGAGATGTATGCCCCAGCCTTAAGTTATGATTATTCAAACTGTTGACCCTTTATGGGGGAGGTTCGGAAGCAGTTGGCCAATACTGACCATTTCGCATCTGACCTAAGGCTGATAAAAATATTACAACGTGTCAGATTTGGATTATATCGACTACTTCCTATACTATATATGTGATATGAGATACATTTTTGGAAAAACGTCGAAATATGCGTGAGGTGGCAGATATAGCATACTTCATCTAATACGGATAAAAATATTGGTATGTGCAATATTTGAAGAAAATCGAACATTTATATCCAATTTTATGCGAATTCCGATAAATTACATATTCATATCATATTTTTGGATAAGTCAAATATTTAGATATAGCAAGTTGTAAAGATTCGCCAACTTGTTTTGCAAGTTACGACAGATATAAGTGTTGGAAATTGTGGAGGGGTTGGCAGACACATCTGGCGTTAGAAAAAATACTTGGATGTGTAAAACCTGAGGATTGAACCTTTGTGGGGGAGGTACCAGAAGAAATTATCCGATCTGTAGCATCTTTATAACAAATCATGTTTTAATTGAAATATTGAGATGTCCCAAGCCTGAATGGAATCGCATGTTAATTTCGCGTTTTATGAGCTTCGCGTTTTGTTTTTCAAAATTGTGAACCGTTTGTGGCGGAGGTACCAGAAGGAGTTCACCGATATATCCCATCTTTACAGTAGATCTTGCGTAATTGAAAATAATGGAGTTTTAGATTTTATGATCGTTTTGGTTATTCAAAACTTTAACCAAAACTTTGTGTGGAAGGTACCAGAAGGAATGGTCCGATCTCAACCGCACTATAACAGGTCTTGTGTTGATGGAAATGTTAGTGGGTGTGTGAAATTTGAAGAGAGTTGGATGCTTATTTCTCTTTCTTTGAGCATTTCGTTTTCTTGAAAATCTTGAATCCTATGTGGGGAGGTACCAGAAGGAATGGTCCGATTTCTACCATCTTTATAACATATCTTGTTTTAATGGAAATATTTAGATGTACCAAGTCTGAATGGAATCGGATGTTAATTTTTATGAGCTTCGTGGATACTTATAATGTTGAATAATAAAATTTTCAGATTGTCTGGCCAAAATCGTGGAGTTTTTAAAGACCTCCCAAATAATCATTGACTTTAACTTAAACATTTCTGGAAGGACTTCTTAGAGAAAACTTATGGAAAGTTAGGAACATTTTTATAAAATAGTCTAATTTTCCTCGAGAACTTTTTAAGGGATGGTAATAATTTTATGAAACCTACTCGACTTTTCCTAAACTTCGCACATCGTAATAATTTTGCATATGATCATTAGATGATCTGCGAAAAGCAGATATCTCTTCTAAGAGTTCCTGTATACCACCACTTAAGCCATTTTATTCATGTTTATGTTAGGTTAGTTTTAATCAAATTCCACAGAAAATTCTCAAAGCCTGAAATTGAAGACGCATGACGAGGACGAATAGGACTTTAACCATCTCCTCTCTGAAAATGGTAGTTTCAATTCAGTTTAAATCTTTTCCCACGAATTTAATATTCCAAATTAATAAAAACCCAATGAGCACACCTTACCACCCCCTCGAAACGGTTTATTACAACAACAGTTTGTTGCTGTTGTTGTTGGTATTTTGGTCGGTGGCTAATGTAATAAACGCAGTTATTGGAATGGCATCCAGTGAACGCGAAGCTATTAACCTACTTGGCAGCCAAAACTAAGTGATAATAACGTTGCAAAATTGCGGCTCCTCAGCTTCGTGTTGAATACCGCACTTTTCGCTAGCCGAACTCAACGTCACCTCCTTTCCCCCCAAAAAATAAAATCCCCAACAAATGCTTAAATGCCTGGCACCGTAAAATTGAAATGATGGACGGGTGCAACAGCCAGCAGCAGGAGACGGCGACACTCTGCAATGAGTGTGTGTGCCACCAAGTGCAAATAAATTTTCACGCATAAACGAATTTTTTGTCGGAGGGGGTGTTCATTTTAATTTGGCAACGTTAGGAGCGACGATAACGACAGAGCTACAGTACGACAGTGCTCGGTTGGCATTACAAGCAGCATCATCATCATCACCAGCTGAAGCCAAAGCTAAAAACAAAGGGAAAAGAAATCCGCCCAAAAACTAGTAATGAAATTGAAATGATGTTGTTTATGAGACATAGCGAAACACCGAAACACACACACACATATATACACAACAAAAAAAAAAGAACTGTTGCTAATGCAACAATTTTGTGCAAAAATTGTGTCGTCATAAAACCAACTACTGCTACAGCAACAAAAACAACAACAATAATAATGAAAACAATATCCAGCTTATGGGTCAGTAAACTCGGACTACTCGCCGTATATGGTTGGCATAATTGCTGGACTCTTTTTTCCTGTGGCAAATACCTTTAAAGTTCAGTTGGTTGCGCTGAAATTTATGTCGTATTTACACACGAAATGTTGCATACTTTTGGAAATTGCCACGAAAAAAATTGGGAAATATTGCATACGTACGTGCATAAGTTATTAGATTTAGGGGAATAAATGCATGAATAAAATTGCAAAAAAAAAAATCAGATAGAATAATATCACAAATCATGAGAATTTATTAGCAGTTCAGACTCTTTAGAGTCCGTATTAAAAATTAAGAGGACATTTACCTGAAAAATGTAAGATGTACTGCCCTCAGAAATTCTAAACGACATTGCAAAGGCAGAGTAGTTCCTCAGTGGATAACAAAATTGTTTGAAATAGAGCTAGGAAAATGTCGTTGGGCCAACCCGTGGTCATAAAATTTTACATCTCGGAATATATTTCTCAATGTTATAACTTCAGACTGCTGTCACTTCTAAGCCACTCATCCGACAGCTGTTAAAATTATTCCTGTGACAGCTCATTATATTGTTTAAAAGCGTACAAAAGCATTTTGGTTAGAATTTTCCAGAAAAAAGTTATTCGTGATGGAATTCAAGCCTGATGGAGTGATTTCTTTATATTTGGCTGGAAACACCCAAGTGGCTATCGTTAGAGCACTCCAGCATTTAAATGTAAATAAATATTTTGTGTCTGGTACCATCGCTCGTTACCGGAATACTGGTAGCGTAGCCCGACGTCAATGAAATAGACGGAAGAAAACAGCAACATCAGCTGAAATGGTTCGAAAAGTAAAAAAGCGACTTGATCGAAAGCCGCGTCACAGTGGCCGAAAGATGGTCCGTAAGCCGAACATATCGCAATATTCCTTTCGGCAAATATTGAAAATTGAGTCATTGAAATTCCAAAATGTGCAAGAACTTACACCGCAACAGAAAGAAAATACACTCACAAGAGCTAAAGAATTGCTTCGCTTGGCCGAAAGTGGTGAACTGCCGAATTTGGTTTTCTTTGATGAGAAAACATTCGTGGTCCAGCAGTTTTTGAACAGACAAGTAAAAAAGCTTGAATAACCTCCACCATTTGGAACGAATTTGGCAATTCTCAAAAACAATAAAATCCGTTAAAAATTCTGTTAAAATCTTAAAAATACCAAATGTAGCTATTATATTAGGGTCTATACGACGACATGAACATGCCTAGGTAACACTTGTCATAAGCCATTACAATATTCAAATGCGAAACTTTAAAAATTCGGTTATAATGTCGATATAATTAAAATTCCGAATATCGAGAGATACCGTTATATGGGGGCTACACGACATGCCTGGACAGTTTTCTATCGTAGGCTGTAGTATTTATTACGACCTTCAAATACCAAATATAAAGAAATTCTGGTGGAAAAATGTCCATAAAATCATTAAAATACCGAATATCGGGAGGTACCGTATATGGGGGCTATACCAAGACGTGGACCTGCACAAACAATTTTCTGCCATAGGCTGTAGTATTCATTACGAACTCTAAATACCAATTTTCAAACAATTCCGGTTAGTAATGTCGCTTAAATCATCAAAATACCGCATATCGGAAGGTACCGTTATATGGTCGCTAAAATCATCAAAATACCGAATATCGGGGGGTACCGCAGACGTGGACCTGCACAGACAATTTTCTGTCATAGGCTGTAGTATTCATTACGAACTTTAAATGCCAATTTTGAAACAATTCCGGTAAATAATATATAGGGGCTATACGAAGACGTGAACATACATGGCTCATTTTCTGTTTTATGCTGTAGTATCTATTACGAACTTCATGTACCAAATTTGAAACAATTCCGCTAAATAATGTCACTAAAATCATTAAAATACCGAATATCGGGGGGTACCGTTATATGGGGGCTATACGACCTGCCTGGACAGTTTTCTATCGTAGGCTGTAGTATTTATTACGACCTTCAAATACCAAATATAAAGAAATTCTGGTGGAAAAATGTCCATAAAATCATTAAAATACCGAATATCGGGAGGTACCGTATATAGGGGCTATACCAAGACGTGGACCTGCACAGACAATTTTCTGTCTTAGGCTGTAGTATCCATTACGAACTTCAAATACCAAATTTGAAACAATTCCGGTGAATAATGTCGCTAAAATCATCAAAATACCGAATATCGGAAGGTACCGTTATATGGGAGCTATACGAAGACGTGGACCTACATGGTGCATTATCTGTTCTATGCTGTAATATCTATTGCGAACTTTAAATAACAATTTTGAAACAATTACGGTAAATAATGTCGCTAAAATCATCAAAATACCGAATATCGGGGGGTACCGCAGACGTGGACCTGCACAGACAATTTTCTGTCATAGGCTGTAGTATTCATTACGAACTTTAAATGCCAATTTTGAAACAATTCCGGTAAATAATATATAGGGGCTATACGAAGACGTGAACATACATGGCTCATTTTCTGTTTTATGCTGTAGTATCTATTACGAACTTCATGTACCAAATTTGAAACAATTCCGCTAAATAATGTCACTAAAATCATTAAAATACGGAATATCGGGGGGTACCGTTATATGGGGGCTATACGACCTGCCTGGACAGTTTTCTATCGTAGGCTGTAGTATTTATTACGACCTTCAAATACCAAATATAAAGAAATTCTGGTGGAAAAATGTCCATAAAATCATTAAAATACCGAATATCGGGAGATACCGTATATGGGGGCTATACCAAGACGTGGACCTGCACAGACAATTTTCTGTCTTAGGCTGTAGTATCCATTACGAACTTCAAATACCAAATTTGAAACAATTCCGGTGAATAATGTCGCTAAAATCATCAAAATACCGAATATCGGGAGGAACCGTTATGTGGGGCTATACCAAAACGTGGACCTACATGGTCCATTTTCAATACCAAAAGTCCTGTTATGCAAAATACATAACATATATTTGAGCAAAATTTTATCAATCCACTTCAATTTGTTCGAAAGCTAGAGTGATTTCCACAGACGGATAGACAGACAGACGGTCGGACATCGCTAAATCGACATAGAATTTTATGCTGATCAAGAATATATATACTTTGTGTTGTCTAAAATGTGTATTTCGAGGTGTTACAAACGGAATGACAATCCTAATATACCCTCCATACTATGGTGGAGGGTATAATAAAATAATCGTGTTTACTTGCCAAAGAGGTCAGCTGAAAATGTGCACCTTCGGTTGGCCAGCAGAGCTCAAGCGCCGGCCTGGTGATGGTGTGGGTAGCCATAACCTTGGACATTCCAGCAGGACTCAGCACGTGCCACCCAAGAATGGTTACAAAATGAGGTTCTTGGCTTAATTTCCAGCGCACAATGGCTACCAAAATCTCCGGATACCAATCCGTTGGACTATTGTGTCAGGAGTATTATGGAAATCAAGGTTGGCACTAAGCAATACCAAAGTGTCGATCACCTCAAGCAAGCATTTCGTCGAGAATGGGTCAAAATACCGCAGAGCAGCATTCGGGCAGCGTGTGACGGTTTTATTGGCCGCGCCCCAAAGATGACTAATTCGAACAAATTTAAACTTATTCTAAAACTTGATGCTATTTCTGAAATTTCATTCAAAAAAAAAAAATATATAAATAAATAAAAGTAAACTTTATGGCGTTTGACTTTGTTGCAGTTTTTGCACCATGTATAGCAATGATATTTGGGACAAGAGTCAAGTTCACTGAAAATTGATTATGATATAGCTTTCATAGATTAGTTTCAATCGACTTTACATTTATGCTTTAATACACAATTGTCACTATAAATATTTATCCATTGCAGGCGATTCTTCTAAATATTAATACTGGTGTTGGGTATCATTATGCCGGGACCGCTCGACATACACATGGTCCGAAATTGGAGAAGAAGCACAGAATAATTTCTACGTTTGCTTATATTACCTTTTATTAAAAATGATGGGATATTGTCTATAAAACCGTACGATTTCAGTCTACAGATACATACCTGAAATGGAAAATAAAAAAAAATTAAATTAATTTCATAGATTAGAAATACTAAAAGTTTACGTATATAGTAGTTATAAATAATGAATATATGTGTGAGAAGTATAGAGTTCGACTAGGTTAAACTGTATATACATTCCACCTTGAAAAAATACGTTTTATAGACAATTTTGCTTAACTACATAAATTCGATTGTTACATGCATCAGGCTCCTTTAACATAATTGAAAGGAAAAGGTTTCATTTGTTCAAATCAAGATAAAATATCCTAAAGGTATGCTTCATTTAAAAATTGTTTCTAATAACGCTTTCGTTATCCTAAAAATATACTCCATAATATAATAAAGTAGAAATCAAACACCGTTTTGAAATAAATATACTTAAATGTCGAGTTTTTTGAGACAACAAAAAAAATCACAGAGAAAAGGAAGGCCTCCCAAAGTTCGTTTTTAGGTGTTGGTTATGATAGGAACAACATCTGCGAAATTTGTTTCGAGTAGACATGGCTCCCGATTTGAGATGTAAGTGTTGAACTTATTCCATTAATTTTTAATTCAAAAAGTATTTTTTGCTTTAAAAACAAGCAATGAAAGGTATAAAACATATTTTTACACCCTCAGCCAAATGGCTACAGCTACATCATTTGATACGGCCCCATCGAAATAACGCTTTAAGACTCTATGTCTCGTTTCAGGACATTTGGAGTCGTCCGTTCGTCAATCTGTTTAACAGGTGCTCGATAACTCTCGAAGAGAGTATGCGATTTGATTCAAACTTGGCACAAGTCGGATAGTAATATTATTACCAAACTTAGATCGATGGGCAACATCGGTCCTCTCCCTCAGGTACCTCCTCCACAAAAGGTTGAAATTAAAAAAAAATACTTTACTGCACAGGAAGGGAAAGGATAAATCGATTTTGATGCAACTTTGCAAATCCTAATATTTGTACCAGTGCTAGGTCAAATGCGAAAATGGACAATATCGGTCTACCACATCAAGTACCACCCTCACAAAAATTAAATTGTCAACATTTAATTATAATTCTTATAAAATGTGATGTAAGAGTCCGATTGTCTTCAAATTACATACATCACAATATTTTTATTAACCCAATGTCTGATGAGAAAATGGATTATATCGGTCCACTCCTTCTAGTACCTCCCCCACCAAGAGTAAATATTTTCAATCACCAAAACTGTTATAAAATCCAAAATAAGCATCCGCTTGTCTTCATATTTCGAACATCTCATTATTTTTGCTAACACAAAATCTTCTGAGAATATGGCAATATCGGTCCACTCCTTCTGGGACCTCCCCCAAAAAGGGTCAGAATTTGAAAAACCCTGAAGCTCGTAAAACGCGAAATAAGCATCCGATTCCATTCAGACTTAGTACATCCTAATATTTTCCTCAACACAAGATCTAGTATAAAGATGGTAGGGATCGGACCATTACTTCTGGTACCGTCCCCTCAAAGGGTCAAAATTTTGAATATCCATGAAGTTCATAAAACGCAAAATAAACAACCGATTCCATTCAGAATTGATACATCCCAATATTTTTATCAACACAAGATCTGGTATAAAGATGGTTGAGATCGGACCATTTCTTCTAGTACCTCCCCCCACAATCATAAAATCCGGAATAAGCATCCGGTTCTCTTCATATTTTACACATCTCACTATGTCTACTAACATAAGATCTGCTGTGAAGATGGGATATATCGGTCCGCTCCTTTTGGTACCTCCCACAAAAAGGGTCAAAATTTTGAATATCCCTGAACTCAAAATTATATTCCGATTCCATTTAGACTTGGAAAATACCAATATCTCCATCAACACATAATCTGTAAAGTTGGTAGAGATAGAACCATTTCTTCTAAAAATGGAATACTTCGGTCGACTATACTCGATAATTCAAGCACATAATATATTGTCTAAATATTATCACATATCTCATATAAAGTAAAGGTAGTAACCAATATAGTCATATTAATATCATATTTATTTAGATCGGATACGAAAAGACAACATTGGTTCATTCCTTTGGAACCTACTCAATGGAGGGTCAACAATTTGAATAATCTAAAGAGAAGTCAAAATATATTTAAATAATCGAATATTGACTGAGGGTATACATCTGTCGGCAAAAAGCGACTGATATTTTTAAACTTTTTTATTCAGTGTTAAACATTAGTAAAGATCCCCAAAATTGAATCATCCAAATGGTTTTTTTTTTTTTTTTCTTAAAACACCATTATCTTTAATTTTCCGCGCAGACACTTGGGCGCCACTACAGACATAATCAATCACCACGCCATACAACAGACTGCAATAATGCCTAAAATAACAACAATAATAATAAAGCTTGTTGTGCCGGGAGGAGATGATAACAGGCGGTCCCACATATACACACACTTAAACATATGCCCTTTACTTAAGTGTGTGAGTGTGTGTGTGCCTACGAATCTTTATTCTGTTCATAAATGCACTCGAACGAAATGGTGTATTTATGGTCATATCTTTGCACTTCGTTTTGGGGGCGAAAATCCCTCAATGGTGTCGCAAAAACACCCAAAAACAACATCAATTACAAACACACACACACACACTGTCGTACACGAATAAATAAACATAAACAAATAAATTTTATTTATGTTGTCCTTAACATAGTCCAGCAGCCAAGCAGCATACGGCGGGCCGACCAATCAACCCAAGAGGAGAAGGCCAGCTTGTTGTCATCCTCGTCGCAGCACTACAGCAGCCAGCCACAATCAAGGACCAAAAACCAAAACTGAAATATTGCCATTATTTTTTCGGAGGATATTGTCAGCAGTGGTGTATGTGTGTGTGGCATATAATATGTAACTATGTGTGTGTGTGTGTGTGCTTTTGCCATTTACTTTCGTGTCCCTATGGCATTAAGTTTCCCATGTTTTGTTTTATGATATTTCGGCCGGCTTTTCATTCTTGACCATTTGGGTGTGTCACTACCATCGACACCACGGCCACGACCACAACCAACCACCACTACAAGTTCTCTTCTAAACCAGAAGTAAATGTCTCATATTTTATATTTATATGGATATATATGTCCTCGAATATGTGTGGGAGTAGATGCATAACTAATATTTGACAACCAAACTAACGCCTTACGGAAATGCCGTTTTTCCTTCACCTAGACAACCAGTACACAGAATTTGTTATTGTTACGACAATATTTTATTACCGACCTCTGTTGTTGAGCGCCGTCATTGTTGTTGTGGTGTTCTGGCGTTAAATATTTTTGTCTTGTAATTTGTCATAGTTCTGTCGCGTATTCCTTTGTCTGTTTCTGTTGTGGTATTTCGTTTTCGTGGATCTTTTCATATTCATACAAGACCACACATGCATTTGGTATATAGATGTGTATGGAGATTTTTGAATTAACATTGTTGTAGTGGTATTTTCTGAATGCTGTTATGCATGAAACCACACAGTGGGCTCCAGAGGCATCTACCCAATATACCAAACTCAGACCCCAGAAATATTGCTGTTAGAAATACGTCTTTAAAGGATAAAGATGAAGTCTAGATATTTCGATATCGAACTTAAAAAAAATAATCTAGAAATAGCAAAGACACAAACCACTTGCATTAGTATATATAATACTTAAAATGCAGGACAAATAAATCAAGAATTAAATTGGCATTTTTACATTTAAGTCGTTTTTTCTGTCAAAAGCAGAACTCTGATAAAAGTCGAATTCGAGCAAAGAGTGAAAGTCGCTCGAATTCGTTGCTCGACCAAAAATAATGTGTTCCTTTCAAATTGACTAGGCAAGGGTGTATCGAAAGGCTGCACGCAACAGAATCTTTATTAGCGGATTGATGGGGCAATGTCTATATAGACGAGCTGGATATATATGGGATCTATATAGACGAACTGGAGCCAGGGAAGTCTTTGTTAACTAGCTGCAGGCCAGGGAGTTTCTAAAGATGTGCTGGAGGCCTGGGATTCTTTACGGATGAGATGGAAGCCTCGGGATCTTTACACCAGCTGAAGGCCCAGGGTGTCTTTAAAGACGTGCTGACGGGCCAAGTAGCCTATGTAAACTATGTTGAGGTCCATAGACGAGCTGGAGGCCAGATTGTCTCTATAGACGAGCTGGAGACCAGATTGTCTCCATAGACGAACTGGAGGCCAGATTGTCTCCATACACGAGCTGGAGGCCAGATTGTCTCCATACAAGAGCTGGAGGCCAGATTGTCTCCATAGACGAGCTGAAGGCCAGTGAGTCTCTATAGAAGAGCTGGAGGCCAGTGAGTCTCTATAGACGAGCTGGAGGCCAGATTGTCTCTATAGAAGAGCTGGAGGCCAGTGAGTCTCCATAGACGAGCTGGAGGCCAGTGAGTCTCTATAGACGAGCTGGAGGCCAGTGAGTCTCTATAGACGAGCTGGAGGCCAGATTGTCTCTATAGACGAGCTGGAGGCCAGATTGTCTCTGTAGACGAGCTGGAGGCCAGATTGTCTCTTTAGACGAGCTGGAGGCCATATAGTCTCCATTGACGAGCTGGAGGCCAAATTGTCTCCATAGACGAGGTGGAGGTCGGATAGTTTCTATAGACGAGCTGGAGGCCAGATTGTCTCCATAGACGAGATGTAAGCCAGATAGTCTCCATAGACGAGCTGTAAGCCAGATAGTCTCCATAGACGAGCTGGAGGCAAGAGCCACTAAAAAACAGCAGAAGGCCCAAGGAGTCTCTATAGACCAGTTGAAGGCCAGGGGAGTCTTTTTAAACCAGCTGAAGGCCCAGGAAGTCTTTATAGACGAGCTGAGATCAGAGAGAGTATACATAGACGAAATTGAGGTCAGACAGTATCTACAGACAAACTGGAAGCCAATTATTGCCTGCAAACGTGCTGGAGGCCAGATTGTCTCCATAGATGAGATGTAAGCCAGATAGTCTCCATAGACGAGCTGTAAGCCAGATAGTCTCCATAGACGAGCTGGAGGCAAGAGCCACTAAAAAACAGCAGAAGGCCCAGGGAGTCTCTATAGACCAGTTGAAGGCCAGGGGAGTCTTTTTAAACCAGCTGAAGGCCCAGGAAGTCTTTATAGACGAGCTGAGATCAGAGAGAGTATACATAGACGAAATTGAGGTCAGACAGTATCTACAGACAAACTGGAAGCCAATTATTGCCTGCAAACGTGCTGGAGACCAGATTGTCTCCATAGACGAGCTGGAGGCCAGATTGTCTCCATAGACGAGCTGGAGGTCAGATAGTCTCTATAGATGAGCTGGCTCGTCAAAGATTATATGTTTATTCTTCGCGTAGATTTTATTCTGCCGGTTTTGTTGAAATATTACATTTCAGAACCGAAGTGAGATATTTTTCAAAATCTTACCACTGTAGCCTCCGAACAATGTTCGACATGGAATACCCAAAATGGCTGCAGAATGTTGTTTGTGGTGTTTCCGCTGGCTGTTTTTGTCTTTTTTTTTTTCTTTGCTTTGTTCCTTTCAACGGCTGGAGAGTGTTTTTTTAGTGATAATAATTCATATTTAACGTGATCAGGCACGCACAATACAGATGCATGTATACAATACACATAAACACACACACATATATAACTTTGCTATATATTATTGCCCACCGAAACTTGAATAATAAATCAATTCTCCTCCCAAAAAAAAAAAAAGCCGAATGGAATTTTTTGGCCAATTTAATTTGTTTTAAGAGGAATTTATATGCGCTTCTGGTTTCTTTTGGCGAGGAATAAATGGCCAAAGTCAATGGAAATGAGGAAAAATCCAAAGGAATTTCACATTGCTGTTGTTTTAGAGAAATGAAAATTATCTGCTTTTTTGATTTTACTCATTTTCGTTTAATAAAATTAATTTGTTCGATTAATAAATTTATGCATTTCAAATAAATATTATCAATAAATTGGCATTCCAACAAATTACCCTGTCACCGAACATGTCACAGCAAATCATTTTTCACCATTCGTTTATAAATGGCAGCATATCATCGAATGTGTCCAAAAATGTATCGCAGCGATTGATTTATTTTGTGAATATATTTTTTATAATTTCAGTGTATTAAAAGGTAGAGAGGAATATAATAATATAATAAAAAATATAAAGAAGAATTGTTTCCAGAATCAAGCGAGAACAAAGGTTAAAAAAAGCAAAATTTATACCCTCCTCCATTTTAGAGGATCATGAAAAATTAAAAAAAAAAAAAAAAAATACGACTTTTGAAACAATTCCGAATAATATCGCTAATATCATAATCCGTCGAATAATATCGCTAATATCATCAAATTTGAAACAATTCGGGAGATCAATGTTACACCGTTATATGGCGGCTATACGATATCGTGGACCTATAAGACAATATTTTTCCAGGGGGAAGCGTATCCAGAAGGATCTCTTGGAGTGGATTTTCAGACAATTCCATATAAAAATTTGGCTACAATCAACCAAATACCGAATATACAGGATGAGATGAAAAAACTACAACCAACTTCAGACTGCTGTCATTTCTAAGCCACTCGGCCGACAGCTGTAAAAATTATTCCAGTGACAGCTCATTATATTGTTTACAAGCGTACACATGCATTTTGGTGAGAATTTTCCAAAAACAAGGTTATTCGTGATGAAATTCAAGCGTGATAGTGTGATTTATTTATACTTGGCTGGAAAACCACAAGTAGCTATCGCTAGAGCACTCCAGCATTTAAATGTGAATAAATCTTTTGTGTGTCCTACCATGGCTCGTTACTGTGATAATGGTAGAGTAACCCGACGTCAAGGAAGTGGACGCAAGAAAACAGCAAAATCAGCAGAAATGGTTCGAAAAGGAAGAAGCGACTTGATCGCAACCCGCTTGGCAGTGGCCGAAAATGGCTTCTGAGCAAAACACATCGCAATATTTCATTCGGCAAGTATTGAAAAATGAGTTCGGGGTAAAACCATTGCAATTTCAAAAAGTGCAAGAACTTACACCGCAACAGGAAGAATATTGACTCAAAAGAGCTAAAGAGTTGCTTCGCTTGTCCGAAAGTGGTGAACTGCCGAAGTTTGTTTTCTTAGATGAGAAAACATTCGTTGTCCAGAAGTTTGTAAAGAAACAAAATGATCGTGCTTACTTGCCAAAGAGGTCAGCTGAAAATGTGCACTTTCGGTTGGCCACCAGAACTCAAGCGTCGACCATGGTGATGGTGTGGACCGCCATAACAGCCGATGGTCCCTCTCCGCTCGTATTAATCGACCGTGGCATCAGAACAAATGCCGAATATTATGGCGAAAATAATCTGGAGGGTGTATTAAAGCCTTGGGGGCACACAAACATTTTGTCCGCAGACCATGGACATTCCAACAGGACTCAGCACCATCGCACGCGCCACCCAAGAATGGTTACAAAATGAGGTTCCTTGCTAAATTTCCAGAAAAAAAAGGCCTCGAAAATCTCCTGATACAATCCGTTAGACTATTGTGTTTGGAGTATTTTGGAAATCAAGGTTGGCACTAAAAAGTACCAAAGTGTCGACCACCTTAACCAAGCGCTTCGCCGGTAATGGGCCAAAATACCGCAGAGCAACATTCGGCTAGCAAATTCGGAAAGCAAAAAATGTCAGAAATGGCATCATATAATAAGTTTAGATTTGTTCGAATTGGTCACCTTTGGCACGAATTATGGCCTTCAAACGGCCAGTGAAACCGCCACACACTGGCCGTTTGAAGACGTGCCGAAATGTTTTCTAACAAATATAAACTTATTCTAAAATTTGATGCTATTTCCGATATTTTGTAAAATTATGGCGTTTGACTTTGTTGCAGTTTTTGTTATTTCACCCTGTATATATGGGAGATATACCTATATCTTAACCGAATTTAAGGTACTAGTTTATAGAATGAATTCGGTCGGATGTGCCAAAATTCAGGTTATTTGGGTTGATATTAGCCATTTGGTGCACGAAAGACCTGAAATCGGATGAAGATATATATGGAAGCTATGTCCAAATCTGAACCGATTTTGACAACATTTTAGGCATTTATTTCTGAGCTGTATCTGATATCTGGTACTAAAGACAATTGTTGTGCATTGTATATTACGTATGTGAGGGATTTAAAACCCAAAATCGAATGAAACATATATATGGGAGCTATAGCTATATCTGAACCGATTTTCTCCAAAATTTATGTACTTGGTTATAGTCGGATGTGCCAAAATTCAGGTCATTTGGACTAATATTGGCCATTTGATGCACAATTAATCCTAAATCGGTTGATGATATATATGTGAGCTATATATCAAATTCTGAACCGATCTTGATAAGATTTAGCAGAGATGTTTCTAAGCTGTATCAGATATCTGGTACAATATATCATTCTTGCGGAATGCATATTTACCGATTCTCAGCAATTTCAATAGGGTTCGTCCTTGGACCAAACAAATTTCTCTGTTTGGAAAATTTCATCTCAATCGGATAGTAAATGCGATCTGCATTTTGTTCACAAGAACAGATGGACAGATAGAGGGGCGGACGGACTGACATGCATATATCGGCTCAGAAAGGGTTTCTATGAAAATCCTCAAAAGTATACCTATCTCGCTTCCTTCTCCATGTTACAAATAAATGCACAAAGACATAATACCTTTACGACTGTGTGGTGTAGGGTATAAAAAGGAACAGAGTCCGGCCGACCTGAGAAGAATATTTTTTCAAGGACCTTCAAGACGTGGATTTTTTAAAGAATAATTTTTCAAGGACTTCCAAGACCTGGATTTTTTAAAGAATATTTTTTCAAGGATCTCCAAGACCTGGATTTTTTAAAGAATATTTTTTCAAGGACCTCCAAGACGTGGATTTTTTAAAGAATATTTTTTCAAGGACCTCCAAGACGTGGATTTTTTAAAGAATATTTTTTCAAGGACCTCCAAGACGTGGATTTTTTAAAGAATATTTTTTCAAGGACCTCCAAGACGTGGATTTTTTAAAGAATATTTTTTCAAGGACCTCCAAGACGTGGATTTTTTAAAGAATATTTTTTCAAGGACCTCCAAGACGTGGATTTTTTAAAGAATATTTTTTCAAGAATTCTTAAGACGTGGATTTTTTAAAGAATATTTTTTCAAGGACCTCCAAGACGTGGATTTTTTAAAGAATATTTTTTCAAGGACCTCCAAGACCTGGATTTTTTAAAGAATATTTTTTCAAGGACCTCCAAGACCTGGATTTTTTAAAGAATATTTTTTCAAGGACCTCCAAGACCTGGATTTTTTAAAGAATATTTTTTCAAGGACCTCCAAGACCTGGATTTTTTAAAGAATATTTTTTCAAGGACCTCCAGAACGTGGATTTTTTAAAAAATATTAAAAAATATATTAAAAAATCCGAATATCAGTTGTTACTGTTCTATGGGGCCAATTATCTACTAGATAAGTTGGTGGCTATTATGAGCTCCATATTCCACGCTTCAGATAAATCTCTATGTAATTTTATCAAAAATAATCAAAATACCGAATATTGGGAGGTACAGTTAAAGAAGTTCCGTTATTTGGAGGTCTATACGTAGGACCTGTATTGGGAATTTTCTTTCATAGGAGCTTGTATACATTTCTACTCCAAATATCAAGTTTTAAACAATCCCGGAGAAAAGTGCGTTAGAAATCATAAAAATACCGAATATCGAGAGGTTCAGTCTACAGGGTGTGTACCAAAACTTGGAACTATTATGGCCCATTTTCAATTTCGAAAAGTCTTCATAGCTAAAATATATCTGAGTAAAATGTTATCAATACCTATCGTTCGGAAGCTAGATTGATTTCCACAGACGAACAGACGGAAATGTCAAAACCGACATAGAGTTTTATCAAGAATCAACTTCGTAGGGTCTAAAATGTATATTTCAAAGTGTTACAAGTGGAATAACAAACTTAATATACCCTCCATACTATAATGCAGGGTATAACAGCGGTCCATGATTTTTATACCCTATCCCAATCTGTGGAGAGGATATTACAAGTTTTATTCTAGGCCTATTATGAAGTAATCCGAACATCATCTCGAAGAGCTGTGCCGATTTTGCTATATGTGTTCGTTTCTCGGCTTATCGTTATTAAATAAAGGTCGCATTTAGGGTCTGGGGTCAGAATAGAAAACTTTATTAAATAGAACTCGCCCGAGTATTGAATGTCAAAAATTAATTTTCAAACACCTTCGGTTTCCTCGTGGTTCGGTATTTTTTATTTTTTTTCGATTTTTTATTAAATTTCGATTGTTTTTATTAATTTCCATTTTATAGAGCCATACCTTTCTTAATTTTCCTCCTCCTAAATTAAAAAATAACTAACTTTATTTCCCCATTTAATTTTAACAACTAAATTGCACCACAAATCATGTATGGCATAGTAAAAATTCACTAAAGCACATAAAAGCGGCCAAAGAAATCCCATTGTAAAGGTTAACTCTTTATTTTTTCATTTTATTTTTTTTTTTGTCCTGTTCTGCATGCCAAAGGCTTCATTTTCATGGATATTTTATTTTAATACTGAACAGAAAAAAAAATAAATCCGGAGAGCAATAAAAATAATTTGTCGTTGTCGTTTGAGCAAATAAAACATAAATCGTTTCAAAAGTATAACCCTGCCAATTGAGGTGTGACACTGTAATGTGCTGGTTATAAAACAGTAATACCAGGGGGGCTCAGGAGGAGAAGAAGGGGTATCTGGGAAGCAAAGGGAAGAGGCAAGGCAAACCCATAAAAATAGGATTTGCCCGTTTAATGGTGACTAAAGTTTGCTTTTTTTCTCAAACTAGCGTTGAGCCCCCGGGATGGGGTTGAACGCACACACACACACCATCACACCAAGAGACATCAGCTCATAAAAATCGCATTTACAGCCATTATAAAAGAAATAAAATGAGTTGATTTTAATGACTTTCGTAAAAAGAGTGAAAAGTAAAGAAAGAGTGAAACGAAAGGATGTCACTATTTTTTTGGATGGTTTCTATCCCCCAGCCAAAAAAAAAAGAAAAGAAATTTGGAAGAACTTAATACATCATCATCAGAAGGTTTGGGATACAAAACTACAACCCTTCCTTCGTTTGATGACGGCTTGACACAAGCAAAGTGAAACTGTCAGTTAGATGATGGAGTGCCCCTAGAATTATGCAACAATGGAAGCAACATCTTTGATAGAGTTTTTTGCCGTTTGCTCTCCCTCTCTCACTCTCGTTTATTACTTTTTAAATGTTTAACAAAAGTTAACTGCTGATGGGATATGCAATTTTTTGTTGCTCTCGTTTTTATACCCTATACAAAAAAGAGCTACAGGGCATTTTGACTTGGTACATACACGACAGGAAGCAAGTCTCCATAGAAGAACTGAAGGGAGTTCTATATAGACGAGCAAGTCTCTCCATACACGAGCTGAAGCAAGTCTCTCCATAGACGAGCTGCAGGGAGTCTCTCCATAAACGACCTGAACGGAGTCTCTCCATAGACTGAAGGGAGTCTCTCCATAGACTGAAGGGAGTCTCTATAGACCAGCTGAAGGCCAGGGAGTCTCCGTAGATGAAGACAAGCTGAAGGCCAGGAGGTATCCTTATACGGGCTGAAGGCCAGGGGGTATCCTTATACGGGCTGAAGGCCAATAAATCTCTATAGACGAGTTGTCTTTATAGACTGTCTTATAGGCTGTCTTTACAGGCCAACTCTGAAGGCGGTCCTTATAGACCAGCTCTGAAGGCTGTCTTTATAGACCAGCTCTGAAGGCTGTCTTTATAGACCAGCTCTGAAGGCTGTCTTTATAGACGAGTTCTGAAGGTTGTCTTTATAGACCAGCTCTGAAGGCTGTCTTTATAGACCAGCTCTGAAGGCTGTCTTTATAGACCAGCTCTGAAGGCTGTCTTTATAGATGAGTTCTGAAGGCTGTCTTTATAGACCAGCTCTGAAGACTGTCTTTATAGACCAGTTCTGAAGGCTGTCTTTATAGACCAGCTCTGAAAGCAGTCTTGATAGACCAGCTCTGAAGGCTATCTTTATAGACCAGCTCTGAAGGCTGTCTTTATAGACCAGCTGAAGACAGTCTTTATAGACCAGCTGAAGGCTGTCATTAAAGACCAGCTGAAGGCTATCTTTAAAGACCAGATGAAGTCTGTCTTTAAAGACCAGATTAAAGTTGTCTTTAAAGACCAGAAGAAGGCTGTCCTTACAGACCAGCTAAAGGCAGTCTCTTCAGATCAGCTGAAGGCTGTCTTTATCGACCAGCTAAAGGCTGCCTTTATAAATAAGCAACAGGTCTTTAAAGACCAGATATTTGTCTTTATAGACAAGCTAAAGGCTTTCTTAGGTCAATTAAAAGCTGTCTTTATAGCCCAGGTAAAGGCTGTTTTTTAGGCTGTTTTTCAGTTCCAGCTGCAGCCTGATTTTCTGGACCAGCTGGAGGATGACTTTACAGACCAGCTGAAGGCTGTCTTTCTGGGACAGCTGAAGGATATATTTATAGTGACGCCTATAGTGACTCCATAGAAAAGATGAAAGCAGTCTCTATAAACGAGCTGATAGGAGTCTCTATATAGAAGCTAAACGAGACGAGCTGGAAGCCAGGGAGTCTCAATCAACGAACTAAAGGCCAGGGGTCTTCTGATCTGAAGGCCAGGGAGTCTCCAAGCAAATCTCTATGGATGAGCGGCAGCCCAGAGAGTCTCTATTGGCATGTTTAAGGCAGGTAGTATATAACGACGAGCTAAAGACAGAAACCTTCTATAGACAAGCTATAGGAATCTCTATAGACAAGCTAAAGGTATTGAAACAGTGAAAGGTATTAAATAGTCGATCCGACCGGTTTTTATTATTTCCCAACTTTTTTTGTCCTCCAAAAATCCCCCAAAGCAATAATAACTGAATGAAGAAGAAAATTTTCGTAAAGTGTGAAATTTGTTCTTTATTTTAAGTTTTCCCATTTTTTGTCGTTTTTTCTTATCAGGCAACTACATCCCCGATGATGCTTCTTCGATGCTATGCGAGTTGTAGCAAAGATATTTGCATCAGCTGTTAAGTAATTCATCATTAAAATGCATGAAGCGTTGAGGCAGGCAGCAGCAATAGCGAGCACACGACGATTGCATATGTAGCCAACTACGCGTTGTTGTTAAAATGGAACTAGAACACCAGTTTAGCATTTTACAAATGGTGGGAGAGTGTGGTGGGAGCAGAAGAGAGTTTATGTACAGCCGGGACAATCAAACGCAATTTTTCCCCTGGTATGCAGAATTCTTAAAGTTCCTTTACAAAAGTGAATAGCGTGGAGTTAATATCTCCATGAGGAGGTAGCCATGTCACCTCCCTTTGCCTTTAGTTTTCAGTTTTCTATTTTTAGAGAAAAATTTCCAATTCACTCTTTAAATTATTGCCACTAAAGAAAATGCTAGCGCTAAAATCTTGAAAAACTGGTCGCCAAAAGACGAAGATGATTTGTTAGCATGCCAAGGGAGAAAAAAGGATGAAACTAAAATTGATGACAAGTAATTTGATTAAAGTAAATGAATGGGGAGTACTCAAAATCAACAGAAACAAGAACAACAACAGCTTTAAGGAGGGTGTTGAGTTTGAAAGTTTTTTTTTTTTTTTGGGACACGACGGCCATCAATCAATGCCAGTTTTGTTCCATAGCTGAAACTGATGACGCCCACATTTGTTAACCTTAATAATATCATCTAATCTTAATGTTATGGGTGGGGATTTAGGAGATGTTTTCGACACCTTTACAAAGGAAGGTTGTACTAAGGTTAGTTCCAGAGAAAGGGGTTTAAATGTCATGAAACATTCTTGAAAGTGCTAAACACACTGTAAATATTTAATATAAGAAAATACGATTTAGTGTGAAAATCTTATTTAGTGCATACCTTTAGGCGTTAAGAGAAACAGCTAAGAGGTATACAAATATTTAATAAAAAAATACTCAGTGGCATTGACGGATGAACGTATAGACGACCTCTATAGACGAGCTGAAGGCCAGGGAGTCTCTTCATAGACGAGCTGAAGGCCCAGGGAGTCTCTTCATAGACGAGCTGAAGGCCCAGGGAGCCTCTGTAGACGAGCTGAAGGCCCAAGGAGTCTCTATAGACGAGCTGAAGGCCCAGGGAGTCTCTATAGACGAGCTGAAGGCCCAGGGAGTCTTTTCATAGACGAGCTGAAGGCCCAGGGAGTCTTTTCATAGACGAGCTGAAGGCCCAGGGAGTCTCTTCATAGACGAGCTGAAGGCCCAGGGAGTCTCTTCATAGACGAGCTGAAGGCCCAGGGAGTCTCTTCATAGACGAGCTGAAGGCCCAGGCAGTCTCTTCATAGACGAGCTGAAGGCCCAGAGAGTCTCTACAGACGAGCTGAAGGCCTAGGCTCTCTCTATTTACGAGCTGAAGGCCCAGGCTCTCTCTAAATACAAGCTGAAGGCCCAGACTCTCTATAGACAAGCTAAAGGCCCAGCAAAGGCTGTGTAGACCAGCGGAAGGCTGTCTCTCTATAGACCAGCGGAAGGCTGTCTCTCTATAGACCGGCGGAAGGCTGTCTTTCTATAGACCAGCGGAAGTCTGTGAGACCGCCTTCAGAGCTGGTCTATAGAGACCGCCTTCAGAGCTGGTCAATAGAGACCGCCTTCAAAGCTGGTCTACAGAGACCTCCTTCAGAGCTGGTCTGTAGAGACCGCTTTCAGAGCTGATCTATAGAGAACGCCTTAAGATCTGGTCTACAGAGGCCGCTTTCAGAGCTGGTCCATAGAGACCACCTTCAGAACTGGTCTATAGAGATTGCCTTCAGAGCTGGTCTATAGAGACAGCCTCCAGAGCTGGTCTATAGAGACAGCCTCCAAAGCTGGTCTATAAAGACAGTTTTCTGAGCGGGTCTATAAAGGCAGCCAAGCTAAAGGCCCAGCAAAGGCTGTGTAGACCAGCGGAAGGCTGTCTCTCTATAGACCAGCGGAAGGCTGTCTCTCTATAGACCAGCGGAAGGCAGTCTCTCTATAGACCAGCGGAAGGCTGTCTCTCTATAGACCAACGGAAGGCTGTCTCTATAGACCAGCGAAAGGCTGTCTCTATAGACCAGCGGAAGGCTGTCTCTATGGACCAGCGGAAGGCTGTCTCTATAGACCAGCGGAAGCCTGTCTCTATAGACCAGATCTGAAGATTGTCTCTACAGACCAGAACTGAAGGCTGTCTCTCTATAGACCAGCGGAAGGCTGTCTCTCTATAGACCAGCGGAAGGCTGTCTCTCTATAGACCAGCGGAAGGCAGTCTCTCTATAGACCAGCGGAAGGCTGTCTCTCTATAGACCAACGGAAGGCTGTCTCTATAGACCAGCGAAAGGCTGTCTCTAAGACCAGCGGAAGGCTGTCTCTATGGACCAGCGGAAGGCTGTCTCTATAGACCAGCGGAAGCCTGTCTCTATAGACCAGATCTGAAGATTGTCTCTACAGACCAGAACTGAAGGCTGTCTCTCTATAGACCAGCGGAAGCCTGTCTCTATAGACCAGATCTTAAGATTGTCTCTACAGACCAGCACTGAAGGCTGTTTTTCAGGACAAGCTGAAGGCTGCTGAAGGCTGTCTTTCTGGACCAGCTCAGAAGGCTGTCTTCCTGGACCAACTAAAGGCTGTCAATCTAAACCAGCTAAAGCCTGTCTTTCTGACCCAAATGAAGACTGTCTCTATAGACCAGCTCAGTAGGCTGTCGTTATAGACCAGCTTTGAAGGGTGTCTTTAAAGAAGAGCAAGAGGTTGTCTTTGTCGATGAAAAAGACGCTCTTTCTCGTGCTGAAGGGAGTCTTTCTCGACGCTGTCTCTTCTGTACCAGCTGAATGATATATTTCTGGATCAGCTGAAGTCAGCCTTTCTGAACCAGCTGAAGGCTGTCTCTATAGACCAGCTCTGAAGGCTGTCTCTACAGACCATCTGAAGATTGTCTATCCCGATGAGAAAAACGCCCTTCCTCAAGCTGAAAGGAGTCTTGTTCTCGTTTTTTTTTTTTTAATATTGTACAAAATATACCACATTTATGCCTGCCACTGTAATCAGATATCTAATGTTGCCAAATTGCTTCAACAGCAGTTCGACATTGAATTTTCCCCGAATTCCGGGGACGGGCATTACCACAACATACATTCATTAAATGGACCACAGAATAACATTGTGTAAGTGTACAACTTTTTTTTCACTTATTTCATTTGTAAAATAAATGAAATAGCCGACACACGAACAAAAAAAATCAGGCTCCGCAATGAAATTAAATTCTAACACACTAACTTTTATTTATGGAGAAATTTGGGGAAGGTTGGTGTGGAAGTTTTAAATTTGTTACCAAATATATATTGCCTTCCATTCAGTACTGCGAACGTAATCCTATGCCGTATACCTTTTTGGTTTTTAATATTTCATGCTTTCACAAGGTATCACGGACTATGGCGGATTTTAAATGTATCGGGAGGCAGAACCGTGTTCAGCGAAAACCCAGCGAACGAGGTAGAGTAACCAGTTACATTGAAATTGTTACAAATTTCAGCAATTATTTGTGGTCGTCCATCCATGTGGTAGTGCGGTGGTGGTGGTGCTGCTCCTCCTGCCGTTGAATGGAATCGGTAACAAAACTTTTTTCCCATCCTTCTTTTTAATAAAAATTAAGCTCTTATTTTTTGGTTTGTTGGTTTTCTCGGGGATAAAGAGAACAAAACTTTCGATTCGGAAAATTGTAATCGGACGATAAACAAATTACCATTTTTGTGGGTCTCTGTGTGTGTGTGTGTGTGTGTGTTTGTGTGGTGTTTCCGACATGGCGCACTGTGTGTCAATGCTTTTAATAAATGTTTGTAAAGATTAATTTATGTGCACACCAGTAGAAAATTGCTTCATTGCCGGTCATGTGGGTGGGTGCGAGTGGGGAAGAAAGGGTGCATATTTATGTAGGATTCCATTGAATGAAAATAAAATAAAAATAACTGTGGTTCATAGGGTAGACATCTATACAGGCCATGGGAGAGCAATTGTTTTCGGATATAAAACAATACCGAGAGGAACCCGTTAGAGCATTAGGCTCCTTAGACGAGCTGGAGTAAGTCGCAATAGACAAATAAAATGGAGTCGCTATAGAAGAGTTAAGGGAGTCCATACAAGAGTTGAGAGAGCCAATAGCAAAGCTCTGCTAGCAGTTGGACTACAAATACAGCTCTCAACTGGTATTTAAAGACAGGGCAGAATTCAGCTGGTCCACAAAAACACTAAAGTCTTCGACTGGTCTATAGAGACAGGGAAGCCTTCAGCTGGTCTATAAGGACATGACAGCATTCAGCTGGTCTATTAAGACAGGAAAGCCTTCAGCTGGTCTATAAAAACAAAAAAGCCTTCAGCTGACCCATAACGACAGGACAGCCTTTAACTAGCCTGTAGAGACAGGACAGCCTTCAGCTCGTCCATAGAGACTGGACAGACTTCAGCTGGTCAATTCAGACAGCCTACAGCTCGTCTAAAGAGACAGGACAGTCAACAGCTGGCCCATAGCGACAGCCTTCAGCTGGTGTATACAGACATCCTTCAGTTCGTCTATTAAGACAGGACAGCCATCAGCACGTCTATAGAGACAACCTTCAAACAATCTTCAGAGCTAGTCTATATAGACAGCCTTCAGAGCTGGTCTATAGAGACAGTCTTCAGAGCTGTTTTATAAAGACAGCCTTCAGAGCTGGTCTATAAAGACAGCCTTTAGAGCTGGCCTATAAAGACAGCCTTTAGAGCTGGTCTATAAAGACAGCCTTTAGAACTGGTCTAAAAAGACAGCCTTCAGAGCTGGTCTATAGAGACAGCCTTCAGAGCTGTTCTATAAAGACAGCCTTCAGAGCTGGTCTATAAAGACAGCCTCCAGAGCTGGTCTATAAAGACAGCCTTCAGAGCTGGTCTATAAAGACAGCCTTCATAGCTGGTCTACAAAGACAGCCTTCAGAGCTGGTCTATAAAGACAGTCTTCAGAGCTGGTCAATAGTGATAGCTTTCTTCAGAGCTGGTCTATAAAGACAGCCTTCAGAGCTGGCCTATAAAGACAGCCTTTAGAGCTGGCCTATAAAGACAGCCTTTAGAGCTGGTCTATAGAGACAGCCTTCAGAGCTGTTCTATAAAGACAGCCTTCAGAGCTGGTCTATAGAGACAGCCTTCAGAGCTAGTCTATATAGACAGCCTTCAAAGCTGGTCTATAGAGACAGCCTTCAGAGCTGTTCTATAAAGACAGCCTGGTCTATAAAGACAGCCTCCAGAGCTGGTCTATAAAGACATCCTTCAGAGCTGGTCTATAAAGACAGCCTTCATAGCTGGTCTACAAAGACAGCCTTCAGAGCTGGTCTATAAAGACAGTCTTCAGAGCTGGTCTATATACACAGCTTTCAGAGGTGGCCTATAAGGACAGCCTTCAGAGGTGGTCTATAAGGACAGCCTTCATCTGGTCAATACAGACAGCCTCAGAGCTGGTCTACAGAGGCCGCTTTCAGAGCTGGTCAATAGAGACCGCCTTCAGAGCTGGTCTATAGAGACAGTCTCTAAAACTAGTCTATAGAGAAAGCCTCCAGAGCTAGTCTACAGAGAAAGCCTCCAGAGCTTGTCAATAGTGATAGCTTTCTTCAGAGCTGGTCTATAAAGACAGCCTTCAGAGCTTTTCTATAAAGACCGCCTTTAGAGCTGGCCTATACAGACAGCCTTCAGAGCTGGCCTATAAAGGCAGCTTTTAGCTGGCCTAAAATTAAGGGACAGTTCATTTATATACCAACCTTTCCTCCAACCCTCGTACTTCTCCTGCATTTATTTGAAGGTGTATCACGAAGAGAAAGACACAAAAAAGGGAAATATTTGTACAATTCTAATTTCATTATTTGGACGGTAGAAGGATATAAACCAATAAAATGCTGCCACAGTTCTTAAAAACGAAAATAAGAGGCAGGGAGAAGGCTGGAATTCCAAAGCTTACCATTGTAACAAATACCGGGTAAATGTTATTATATTTTTGTTGGCACTTTTTGTTCGAAGGACACCATCAAACAAATTTCATTATCAACAACAAAGCCTAGAATCCTTCATTTAGTGTTGTTAGCTGGAAACACTGCTATGTGTGGGTGGGAATAATATGCTGTCCTCGCTGGAGAGGAAGGGAGGGGCAAGAGTGTGTCAATGACTTCCTCGTTTGGCTGCCCAATAAATGTAGTTAATTTTTGTGTGTTGGCAAATTGTTCACAGCATAAAATTAATGAAACATACCACAGAACAGGACAAATGCGGTTAAATAAATAGAGGGGGGACGAGGTACTGGCTACTGATGTGTGTTGATTTTGTTATATTACATGCCTCTCTGTCTCATTAAACGCCATACACCAGACTGGCATGCTGTGCGTGTAATACCAAAAATGGTTGGCATGCCGTATAGCTTGTCGGTTGGATGTCTGGTTAGCTCGTTATAGTGCCAAAATTTATTAGGGATTACATTTATGTGGCCCATTAGATATTCAATATTTCGAGGTAAAAGTAATGAGCAGAAACTACGCACATGTATATGTGCAAATATATACTCTAATTTGTATGAACGGATGTGCGGGTTGGATACTAAATAATAATAATATTAAATGTAGGTTGCAACATTATATTGAAATGTGGAAAGTTCTAAAATTAAAATTGAAATTTATCGGAAAGAACTCAAAATATACAAACCGTTAGAAAAAAAAAGAGTGGTGATAGATGGGAACTAAGAGAAGTGACGAATCTATAGACGAGGGCTCTGAAGGCTATATAGTCTATAGAGACAGACCAGCTCTGAAGGCTTTATTTATAACTCGGCTCTGAAGACTGAATTTATAGAGCAGCTCTGAGGGCTGTCTTTATAGAGCAGCTCTGAAAGTTGTCTTTATAGGGCAGCTCTGAAGGCTGTCTTTATAGAGCCGCTCTAGAGGCGGTCTTTATAGAGCCCCTCTGGAGGCTCTCTCTATAGATCAGCTCTGGAGGCTCTCTCTATAGACCAGCCCTGAAGGCTGTCTCTATAGACCACCTCTGAAGGCTGTCTCTATAGACCTACTCTGAAGGCTGTCTTTATAGACCTACTCTGAAGGCTTTCTCTATAGACCAACTTAAAGCGGTCCCTATAGACCAAATAAAGGCTGTCCCGATAGGACAGCTGAAGGATATCTTTATAGACCAGCTCTGAAGGTTGTCTTTATAGAACAGCTCTGGAGGCTGTTTTTATAGACCAGTTAAAGGCTGTCTTTATAGACCAGCTCTGAAGGCTGTCTCTATAGACCAGCTCTGAAGGCTGTCTCTATAGACCACCTCTGAAGGCTGTCTTTATAGAGCAGCCCTGAAGGCTGTCTTTATAGAGCAGCTCTGCAGGCTGTCTCTATAGAGCAGCTCTGCAGGCTGTCTCTATAGAGCAGCTCTGAAGGCTGTCTCTATAGAGCAGCTCTGAAGGCTGTCTCTATAGAGCAGCTCTGAAGGCGGTCTCTATAGAGCAGCTCTGAAGGCGGTCTCTATAGAGCAGCTCTGAAGGCGGTCTCTATAGACGAAGAATCCCACTATGGGTCAGATCCTGCTGGATTTAATAGCCAGCTGAATGTCTCCCAACTGGGATGCGCGTGGTCGTTAAGCCCGTTTCCTCTAATGAATGTACCTCCAGCTCTGAAGGCTGTCTTTATAGACCAGCTCCGAAGGCTGTCTCTATAGACCAGCTCTGAAGGCTGTCTCTATAGTCCAGCTCTGAAGGCTGTCTCCATAGTCCAGCTCTGAAGGTTATCTCTATAGACCACCTGAAGGCTGTCTCTATAGACCACCTCTGAAGGCTGTCTCTATAGACCAACTCTGAAGGCTTTCTATAGACCAACTCTGAAGGCTTTCTATAGACCAACTTAAAGCGGTCCCTATAGACCAAATAAAGGCTGTCCCCATAGAACAGCTGAAGGATATCTTTATAGAACAGCTCTGGAGGCTGTTTTTATAGACCAGTTAAAGGCTGTCTTTATAGACCAGCTCTGAAGGCTGTCTCTATAGACCAGCTCTGAAGGCTGTCTCTATAGACCACCTCTGAAGGTTGTCTTTATAGAGCAGCCCTGAAGGCTGTCTTTATAGAGCAGCCCTGAAGGCTGTCTTTATAGAGCAGCTCTGAAGGCTGTCTCTATAGAGCAGCTCTGAAGGCTGTCTCTATAGACCACCTCTGAAGGCTGTCTTTATAGAGCAGCCCTGAAGGCTGTCTTTATAGAGCAGCCCTGAAGGCTGTCTTTATAGAGCAGCTCTGGAGGCTGTTTTTATAGACCAGTTAAAGGCTGTCTTTATAGACCAGCTCTGAAGGCTGTCTCTATAGACAAGCTGAAGGCGGTCTCTATAGACGAAGAATCCCACTATGGGTCAGATCCTGCTGGATTTAATAGCCAGCTGAATGTCTCCCAACTGGGATGCGCGGGGTCGTTAACCCCGTTTCCTCTAATGAATGTACCTCCAGCTCTGAAGGCTGTCTTTATAGACCAGCTCCGAAGGCTGTCTCTATAGACCAGCTCTGAAGGCTGTCTCTATAGTCCAGCTCTGAAGGGTGTCTCCATAGTCCAGCTCTGAAGGTTATCTCTATAGACCACCTGAAGGCTGTCTCTATAGACCACCTCTGAAGCCTGTCTCTATAGACCAACTCTGAAGGCTTTCTATAGACCAACTTAAAGCGGTCCCTATAGACCAAATAAAGGCTGTCCCCATAGAACAACTGAAGGATATCTTTATAGACCAGCTCTGAAGGTTGTCTTTATAGAACAGCTCTGGAGGCTGTTTTTATAGACCAGTTAAAGGCTGTCTTTATAGACCAGCTCTGAAGGCTGTCTCTATAGACCAGCTCTGAAGGCTGTCTCTATAGACCACCTCTGAAGGTTGTCTTTATAGAGCAGCCCTGAAGGCTGTCTTTATAGAGCAGCCCTGAAGGCTGTCTTTATAGAGCAGCTCTGAAGGCTGTCTCTATAGAGCAGCTCTGGAGGCTGTCTCTGTAGACCAGCTCTGGAGGCTGTCTCTATAGACCAGTTGAAGGCTGTCTCTATAGACGAGATAATCGCAATCTCGACAACTGAGAAGAATGACTTCGAACACAGACGAGCTTATGCAAGTCACTCTTTATGAAATAACTTTCCCAAAAATAGCGTATCCTCAGCTGCAACAAATTCAACAACTGTCTCCCCTAGTGAAATATGTTCTGAACTCTTTTGGGTCAATATTCAAATATTTCACTTGAAAATTTACAAAGTCCTGGAATTAGAAAATTGTCAAATATGTAAAACTTGCAAACAACACTTATCATTAGCATTTGTTTTATTTATAAATTCAACTGTTAAAAGTATGTTATAATTTATGGACTCTTCGAAAATTGTCTCCCCAAAAGTATGCAACGAAAATTTTGTTAATGTTCTCTAAAGTAAAATATTCATGAGAACTGTACGAAAATTGTGTAGATAAATCATTTGGATTAAAACCTCAAGATTTTCAGCAAAGCAAGAGCACAACTTAAAGTTGGAAACTTTAAGACAAACAAACCAAATGATGTCTCTGTGACAAAGGTCAAGGAAAGTTCTGCAAACTAAAGCAATGCCATGTGGTTGCAATAAATTTTGTGAATATATTGTTTGTTACTTATTATTCGAATGGTGTTAAGTTGATTTACGTAAGGGTCGATTTTCGTTAGAGAACACCTTTTTCGGAAGTTGAAATATTTTTGAAAATCAAAAAAAAAGGGAAATTTAAAGTAAAATAACAGGCCAAATGGATGGATATCTGTGTTCAACTAGGAAGAATATTAAAAAAAATAATAATAATAAATGAAAAAAATAATAATAAATGAAAAAAAGTAATAATAAATAAAAACAATAAATTTAAATTCAATACTACACATCCAGTACTTTCATTAAATTAAACAAGTAAGCAAAGGCTATAGTCGTGCGGTGCCGACCATATGATACCCTACAACACTACAATATGTTAGAAGCCCCTTTATGTGCAAATACATTTTGGAAGATTTCGCTTTTGAAATTATGTGCCGGAGCACTGCCCAAATATTACCCTTAGCATTTTGAACAGAGACATTTGCCCTATATTTACCGACTCCGTCGTGCTGTTAGTTGTTGTGGTCTCTTTACCAGTTAAAAATGCTAGAATTCTTCCCTGTCTCTGTCCTTAAACAGGAAAATTTTTCTGTTTTTGATCCATTCAACCCTAAATATATTGCGGACATCTTTGAAAACAATAAACCTAGCCCTTCTGAGCCTAACCTCATCCCTGTGAAAATTTTCGTGAGGATCGGACGATAATTGCAATCTGTATATAATAACCCCAACTTGTGTTGTAAGGTTAAAAAATATTACAAAATATACACTTCAATATTATAAGTCAAATTGAAAAAATCGCATGCGATAAAAAATATGAATAAATAAAAATTTGTCACAAAATACTACAAAATCTATATTAACATCATTATTGGCACATTTTTATGCGATTTTTTTAAATTTTACACTTTTATGCCAAGAGGGCATTCTGAATTGAAAAAAATCTGTCGAAATCGGAGCAGCTATTGTTGAGATATAAGAAGGGGCTGTTAGCTAGCACCCCCTTCTTTCGTACATACACATTGCATATATTTCGCTATAAATGTCCGATATATTTACTATCGGCATCTACATTACGGTCAGAATTGGCCTTTTCGTCTATTTGTGATTTCGCCGGGACTAAAAATATTCGCGTTTAATGGAAAATTTGACACACACACTCACAAACTAAATATTACCCGATGGCCATCAAAATTGGAAGACTTCTGCCCAGCCCTAAGCTCTAGCCTCCTGCAAAATTCAGCGTCGATTGGTCTATAATTGCATTTCTTTCTTCACTTCAAATTGTAAATTTTCGTGTTAAAAAAAAACAAAGACTCAATAAATTTGAATTGAATTGCTGTAGAGCAACTGCAAAATCAGGAAATTTTTTCTGTGTTTGGTCCATTTGAACCTCTAGATATTATGCGATCATCTCCAAAAGCAATAGGTTTCTATTCTTGCTCTAGCCCCACCTCCATTCTGAATTTCGTGAAGATCGGGCCATAATTGCCAACTGTAGAGTGATTACAAATTAATATGAACAGACGGACATAAGGACGGACAGATATGCATAGTTAGATCGACTCAGCTCGGCGAGATAGGAAGATCCATATATACTTTCCTATGTGGGAAACCAAAATTTCGAGGTGTTACATAATTTTTGGCCCTATCATAAAAAGGCGTTCAGTTTTATTTTTATATTAGTTTAAAAGCTCCTGAAACTTGCTAGCCTGTACTTATTTTCTTGTTATTATGAACTTCTGAACCTACCGCCTAAAAGTATGCATCAGATCTTGCAAATTTAAAGTATTTTGCAGCTAGAACCATATGTTTTATTACAACACTACAAGTAAACAAAGAAATCACTTAACGCCGACGTTTACATTCACATTCGATTAACTTTAAATCAGCATCGAAAAAAAAAACAAAGCATGTGTCAATGAAAGCTGAATACAATTTAAGAACGCCACACATTTTCAATCAGAAGTCAAATGTCAGCCTTTAAACCAACACGACCATTAAACAAATCAATTTTTCTTTTTCGTTTTACGTTTTGTGTACACTGAAAATGTGTCGAATTTAAAGAAGGGTAGCAGGATATGAGAGGAAATTCGTGTTACATACCAAAATAAAGGGAAAATAAAAAACCTGAAAGAAAACGCGTTTACAAAGGCAACATATGTTGTACAATTACGTGCTAAGACTTTTGAGTCGAGTAGAGTGTTATCGATTTGAAGACAGAAGTAAATACATATATCATTAAATCGACAAAATTGAAAATAGGGGGAAGAGGAAAGTCTCATGATTCAAAAAGAAGTAAGATGAAATAGGGATCCTTTCAAATATAAGTTCATAACTGCGATGATCCCATTGGAAAGATAGGGAGTTTATCAGAAATCATCTAAAAATGTAAGAAACGTCAAGGGTAGTTGACGGCATGCCCGTGAAGATAAATTTTAAAATATAAATGCATAGACACAAGTCACTTGTATTTTGTGTTGGTGCGCAAGGGGTTAATTGAAAAATAGTTTTTTTTAATATTAATATTAATTTTTTTAATATTAATTTTTACCATTTTTTTTTTTTTTTGGATAAATCAACGTATTTAAATTAAATTAGTTAATTAAATTAATTTAACAGGAAAATGACACCATTTCCCGACGAGGACGAATAACCAAAGTGGTATTGGCGGTAGGGAAACTGCATGGAAAATGCTGAATTGCACAAAAACTATGCTAGCTGCGTCATTGAGGCGGGTCTTAAATGAAAGGTCTCGAGGAGTACTTTCTGGCTATATATTCCTTATATTCCCAACTGATTTCAGACTGCCACTTTGGTTAGGAAATCGAAAAATGTGATTATCTGAAATCAGTTGGGAATATAAGGCAGCCTGAAACATACGATTATGGACTGCTTTCGGAGAACCCTTAGTTCGATCTACGTCGTCTCTGTGGAATGCAGATGCTATATGCTCAGAATTTAAAATTTACAACTGGAGACCCATAAGCAAGTTCTGAGCTGCCTGCAGTATTAACTGCGGATTATTTACGAAAGATGATTGATCTATCGACTGCAAGGATCCAAGACGAGGATTTTTACATCCTCAAATAAATAAATGATTCCCATTTTAATAAATAGAGATCTACAATTCGCCTTCATAAACAATTTGTTCATAGTTTTTAGTTTTCGCTCGTTCTTTTTCATCGAGAGAGAATAGAAAAACCTTCGGGCTTTTAGATCCTATGAACCCATTTTTGAAACCAGATCTTTCGTAAACCACCGCCTCTAAATTCCAATCTAATAAGTCAAAAAGTATCAGTCGGATTTGCCGACAGATGTATACCCTCAGCCAATGTTCGATTATTTAAATATATTTTGACTTATGTTTGGATTATTCAAATTGTTGGAATAGGTTCCGAGGGAATGGGCCAATATTGTCCATTTCATATCGAACCTAAATAAATATGATATAAATATTGCGACGTGGCAGGATTGTACTTCCTTCACTTTATATGAGATATGTGATAATGTTTAGAAAATTTTGAAATGTGCGTGAGGTACCACATGTAGTCGACCGACGTACAGTGTAAGATGAAAAAACTACATCCAATTTCAGACTGCTGTCATTTCTAAGCCACTCTTCCGGCAGCTGTTAAAATTATTCAAGTAACAGCTCATTATATTTTTTACAAGCGTACAAAAGCATTTTGATGAGAATTTTCCCGAAAAAGAGTTATTCGTGTTGGATTGAAAGGGTGATAGTGTGATTTCTTTGCCTGTTCGTTAGAGCACTCCATCATTTAAATGTGAATAAATCTTTTGTGCCTCGTATCATCGTCATTACCGTGATACTGGTAGCGTATCGCGATGTCAAGGAGGTGGACGGAAGAAAACAGCAGCATCAGCAGAAATGGTTCGAAAAGTAAAGAAGCGACTTGATCGAAACCCGCGTCGCATTGGCCGAAAAATGGCTCATGAGCTGAACATATCGCAATATTCCATTCGGCAAATATTGAAAAATGAGCTCGGGGTAAAGCCATTGAAATTACAAAAAGTGCAAGAATTTACACCGCAACAGAAAGAAAATAGACCCAAAAGAGCTAAAGAGTTGCTTCGCTTGGCCGGAATTGGTGAACTGTCGAATTTGGTTTTTCCGATGAGAAAACATTCGTTGTCCAGCAGTTTGTGCACATTCGGTTGGCCACCAGACTCAAGCGCCGGCCATGGTGATGCTGTGGGCCGCCATAACAGCCGATGGTCGCTGTCCGATCGTCTTAATCGGCATCGGAATAAATGGCGAATATTATCGCGAAAACATTCTGCAGGTGTCTTAAAGCCTTGGGCTTAATTGCTATGGTTTACAAATTTCAATCGATCGATTCACTAAAAGCCCAAAAATATTTTTTAACCGAAAGACATATGACTCGTCGTCTCATATACGATTAATTAGTTCGGAAAATTTGATATATTACTTCGATCTTCTATAAGCACTTAAAATGCATTTTTCATTTCAAAGCTCTCGTCTCGCTATTTCCAGCCTAAGGGTCTCCTGCCGTTGCAATATTTGGTGCAAAGTAAAATCGATTTTAACTAAAAATCAATGCTATCTATCTTAAAAAACTAGTAGACAACGGAGTATAAGCGGCATAGCACAGATTTGCTCGTTTTCACTCGGAAGCCAAAATTACCCGTGAGGAGGATTGCTCGAAGAGAGGGAGTTTTAATATGTGTGGCAGCATAAACAAGAGTGAAGAGTAGACTCTACTCTTTTGTTTTATGTGGCAGCGCTCGCGAGTTACTCTTGTTTGAGATATCAGAGTGAGAGCAGAATCGCTCGAAAAAGAGCAAAAGTTTGCTCATAGAGTGAAATTTATGTGTGCGTGTGCAAGTTTACTCCTGGTTGCTCGCAAGTTACTCCTGGTTGAAATATCAAAGTGGAGCAGAATCGCTCGAAAAAGAGTTAGAGTTTGCTCTTAGAGTGAAATTTATGTGTGCGTGTGCAAACTGAGTTTGGTGTAGCTGTGTGCTGCTTCCAGGTGCGCTTCCGCTCAAATTCGAGTGACTTTAATTCTTTCTTTAAATTCAAGTCACTTTCTCGGTAGCCTAATAAGATGTAAAAGAAAGCCTGGCCGTAGAAGAACTGAAAAAGGAGACTATGCAGTTTCGGCCTTTTCCTTCGGAATACCGAAAACTTACAAATTTCGAATTAAGTCGAGCTTGAACCTTTCCAAGAAAATTATATTAAAAAAAGAGAAAACAGAAATTCACCCACTAATTGCAATGAGTTTTAGAGAGAGACCATAGAACACTTGCAAACGAAATAAAAGGATTCAGGCTAACCTAAAGATAAACGCAAAACTAATCAAGTAGGAAGACCCCATGAAAACAAAGGAAGGAAGAAAAATTACAAAACGAATTGCCTTGAACCACTTGGTGTCTTACGCACCATAGTTTTCACCAATCCAGCAGCAGCAAAAAAAGAAAGAAAGGCAAGAAAGATAAGTGTTTTTGTTAGTGGCCTGTCTGTCAATCAGAAAATAAACGGCCGGGAAACGAAACCACACCACAAACAATATATACACACACCCGCCGAGAGGAGAGCAACACAAAAATGTTTTTGATGAACAAATGACTAGAATAGAGAAGCCATTTCATTCGTTGTTTTTTTTTTTCTCTCCTTGTAGCCAATATATCATCAAGCTGTAATGTAATAAGTATTTGCTGCCAAAGTCATTGACACATATGTCAAACTATACAAATATATGTGGTATCTATGGAAAAGTTATTCAGCAGGAGGACCATAATGAAGTGAATATGGATCATGGAAACAGTGGGTAGCAAACGTTTTGGAAAAAACAGTGAAGGTATGAAGAGATACCATAGTTTTTGTTCCAGTTCTGATGTAGGAACCTTGCTAAATACCTGGAAGGTTTACTTTTTATGAACTACGAATGGGGGAGCCTTCAGTTTATTGGTTCCCTTATGTGAATCCTAAGTTTGAACTTGGTGGCCCCTAAATTGCATGACCTAAATTCAACCATCCAAAAGACGTGGATTTTTCAAAAAAAAAAAAAAAAAATATTTTTTCAAGACGTGGATTTTCTAAAGAATATTTTTTTAAGGATCCACAAGACGTGGATTTTTTTAAAGAATATTTTTTCAAAGTATCCACAAGACGTGGATTTTTTAAAGAATGTTTTTTCAAAGGATCCACAAGACGTGGATTTTTTAAAGAATATTTTTTCAAGGACCTCCAAGACGTGGATATTTTAAAGAATATTTTTTCAAGGACCTCCAAGACGTGGATTTTTTAAAGAATATTTTTTCAAGGACCTCCAAGACGTGGATTTTTTAAAGAATATTTTTTCAAGGACCTCCAAGACGTGGATTTTTTAAAGAATATTTTTTCAAGGGCCTCCAAGACGTGGATTTTTTAAAGAATATTTTTTCAAGGACCTCCAAGACGTGGATTTTTTAAAGAATATTTTTTCAAGGACCTCCAAGACGTGGATTTTTTAAAGAATATTTTTTCAAAGGATCCACACGACGTGGATTTTTTAAAGAATATTTTTTCAAAGGATCCACAAGACGTGGATTTTTTAAAGAATATTTTTTCAAAGGATCCACAAGACGTGGAATTTTTAAAGAATATTTTTTCAAAGGATCCACAAGACGTGGATTTTTTAAAGAATATTTTTTCAAAGGATCTACAAGACGAGGATTTTTTTAAAGAATATTTTTTCAAGGACCTCCAAGACGTGGATTTTTTTAAAGAATATTTTTTTCAACGGATCCACAAGACGTGGATTTTTTTAAAGAATATCTTTGAAGGACCTCCTAGACGTGGATTTTTTAAAGAATATTTTTTCATCGACCTCCAAGACGTGGATTTTTTAAAGAATATTTTTTCAAGAATCTCCAAGACGTGGATTTTTTAAAGAATATTTTTTCATCGACCTCCAAGACGTGGATTTTTTAAAGAATATTTTTTCAAGAATCTCCAAGACGTGGATTTTTTAAAGAATATTTTTTCAAAGGATCCACAAGACGTGGATTTTTTAAAGAATATTTTTTCAACGACCTCCAAGACGTGGATTTTTTAAAGAATATTTTTTCAAGGATCTCCAAGACGTGGATTTTTTAAAGAATATTCGTTCAAGGACCTCCACGACGTGGATTTTTTAAAGAATATTTTTTCAACGACCTCCAAGACGTGGATTTTTTAAAGAATATTTTTTCAAGGATCTCCAAGACGTGGATTTTTTAAAGAATATTCGTTCAAGGACCTCCACGACGTGGATTTTTTAAACAATATTTTTTCAAGGACCTCCAAGTCGTGGATTTTTTAAAGAATATTTTTTCAAGGACCTCCAAGACGTGGATTTTTTAAAGAATATTTTTTCAAGGACCTCCAAGACGTGGATTTTTTAAAGAATATTTTTTCAAGGACCTCCAAGACGTGGATTTTTTAAAGAATATTTTTTCAAAGACCTCCAAGACGTGGATTTTTTAAAGAATATTTTTTCAAAGACCTCAAAGACGTGGATTTTTTAAAGAATATTTTTTCAAAGACCTCAAAGACGTGGATTTTTTAAAGAATATTTTTTCAAAGACCTCAAAGACGTGGATTTTTTAAAGAATATTTTTTCAAGGACCTCAAAGACGTGGATTTTTTAAAGAATATTTTTTCAAGGACCTCAAAGACGTGGATTTTTTAAAGAATATTTTTTCAAGGACCTCAAAGACGTGGATTTTTTAAAGAATATTTTTTCAAGGACCTCAAAGACGTGGATTTTTTAAAGAATATTTTTTCAAGGACCTCAAAGACGTGGATTTTTTAAAGAATATTTTTTCAAGGACCTCAAAGACGTGGATTTTTTAAAGAATATTTTTTCAAGGATCAAGAAATTAATATTCTTCAGGGACCACTGTTTTGTACTTCGTCACCTCTTCCCCTTTTTATGACTGTTCTTTCGAAGAAAAGGAAACATAAAGCAAGTGTTATGGAAACAGTTTGTAAGACATCCACATGCCTGTAACCGAACCCCTAAACAAAAGCGCACAAAGAGAGAGCGAGCGAAAGCAAACAAGACTTAGAAGAAGCGAGTTGCTAAAGTGAAATTGTAACAGAAAATTAATCACAGTCTTTCATGTAGACACATGCACACACATTGGGACAAACGAATCCGCAAAGATACTTTGTATTGTTCCATTGATAATAGGTCCCCAAAGAGTGGCGCAGCAGCAGCAACAGCAGTAGTGACGGTGGCAACAAAGGACGACGGAAAAAAAGTGCAAATATAAGGAACACAACATCAACTAAGAACAACAACGACAACAACAAGAACAAACTTCAGCTACTCATCAACTAACCAAACAAACATTATCTCTCTCTTCTAGGAAGGCAAAGGAATATGAGTATGGGAGGTGGCTGTGAGGGGGGCAATGTGTGACTGTCTGTAGCGGAAGAGTTTGATGTGTTTATTTAGTTCTTCACGGCGCAAAGTGTGAGATAACCTACAGCTGTCTACCAACACATTTACAAACAAAAAGGATATGCACACACACACACGCACACTGTTAAATATTTGCCATATTTGTAATACTCCGTTATACTGCAGCAGTTTGTTGAAGTTTTTGCGCCTAGAAATATGCTTTCATTTATTAGGTTAAAAGCATAACCTCCTAGGCGCACATGTGGCAGGCACACCACAAGGTGTGGGCAAAACTCTGGCAAAGAAATCTTTAACACACATTTTTGTGTCAATATTTTGGGATTAGCTCTTCGGGATTTTCATCTGGTTGTAGTTGTAGCTGCTGTTTCTTCTTTTACCAATACTTAACCTCAAAGTAGATATTGATGAAATGTTGTTTGGTTCGTTGGCAATGGTGATGATGCCGATGATGATGATGAGCCCGCCCCATGATCATCATGGCGATTAGTTGATTGATTTTTTTTTTCTCTGCACTCATCATGTTCATGTTTACACAGTAAATGAGGCAAAGCAATACGCCTTTTTGTTGTTGTTGTTTTAGCTTCAATGGGTTTAGATGCTATGTGTTTTATGTAGGAGGAAATGGTAACATGTATTGGGTTACAGGGTGTAAAGATAATAGCTATTTCGGCAGTAAGGATGAAAAATAATTTTGATATTGAATATTTTTGGGAAAATCTTTGATGAAATTTTTCTAAAAGACCAAAGTAACATTTTATAGAATTTTTATAGAGGATACATAGAGCTACATTCGAGAATTTTTCCTAAGAATATATTTTAAAGGTTGAAACTTCTTATCTGATATAATTTGATTTTTTAAGACAAAAAAAAATGTTAACACCAGAGTTATAAACAGAGGACCAGCAGAGCTACGTACAAGGATTAAAACAAGCAAAAAACAGCTAAGTTCGGCCTAGCTGAACTTTCAATATTCTCCACTATTTGGAAGGAACTTGAAAATTAAAAAAAAAAAAAAAAAAATCGAAAAAAAAAATAAACCAAGACGTGGACTTGTTTGTTTTTGTCATATGATGCAGTACCCATTATGAACTTCAAATATGAAATTTGAAACAGTTTCAGTGAATAATGTCGCTAAAATCATTAAAATATCGAATATCGGGAGGTACCGTTATATATACCAAACGGAATGACAAACTTAATTTACGCTCAACAGTAGCGCTATAAATAGAATATATATTTAAGGACCAGCAGAGAAACGAACAAGGACTAAAAACAATTGTAGAAACTTATTTTTTAAGAAAATTTATTTAAGGTGCAGCAGAGCTACAATCGAGAATTTTGAAGAAAATTTTTTTTCTCAAATATTTGAGGAGCTTTACGAGCGTTTTTTTTAAATATCTAATGATAAATTACAAAAGTGGAATCTTTAGAAACTTATATTTGAGAACTAGTTGAGATACCAGCGTGGAATCTTTAAAGAACATTTTTTAAGGATCAAATGCCTAGAAATGTGGATTTTATTGAAAAAATTTTGAAAAGGACCATCAGAGCTAAAAACTTTGATTTTTTAGAAAAATTATGCAAAGACAAGCAGGGCTACAAAGGTGGGATAAAAAAATATTCAAGGAGCTTCACGAATGTTTTTTTTTTTTTTTGTTAATATCAAAGGATACGTTACAAAGAGGCATTTTTAGAAGCGTTTATTTGAGAACCAGCTAAGATACAAGCGTCGATTCTTTTAGGAAATTTGTTTTAAGAATCAACATTGTAAAAAATGTGGATTTTATTGAGAATGATTTGAAAAGAACCATCAGAGCAACAAACTCGGAATTTCTTAGAAAATTTATTTGAGGTCCAACAGAGGTCCTGCAGGGCTACAATTGTCGGTTTAAAAAAAAAACTTATTTAAAGTGCTTCACGAGAACTTTTTTCAATTATGAAATGGTACGTTACAAAAGTGGAATTTTTAGAAATATTTGTTTGAGAACCAGCTGAGATTAAAGCTTTGATTTTCTTAGGATTTTTTTATTTTATTTATTTATTTATTTTTTTTTTTTGAGGAACTGTATGGCTGGAAATGTAGATTTTATTGAGAATATTCTGAAAAGGACCGACAGAGCTACAAACTCGGATTTACTTAGAAAAATTATTTAAGAACCAGCAGAGACACAAATGTATTTTTTCACAATGTTTTTGAAGGCCAGTAGAGCTACGAAGGTGGGCTTTTAACAATACATATTAAGGACCAGAAAAGCTACAAACGTGGATTTTTTAGAATATTTCTAAAGGCTAGCAGAGCGCATTTTTTGATGGTCAAGAGCTCAATTCTTAGTCCATAAACTGTTCAAATGAATTTTTAGTTAAGAAAAAAATGTAATGTCCATTAAAAGCAATTGCGGACAAAAAAAGGAGTTGCTAGTAGAACTTAAGTCTGACCATCAAGCTCAACTCAAAAGAGAAATAAATGAATAGAAAGGACTACAAATCTGAAGGCGAACATTTTTTCTTTAATATATCTCAACCAATGAGAATGTGAATTTTAAGGAGTATTTATGAAGAAACCAGATTATTGTATACCTTAAAATGCCATTTGATATTAAAACTTGGATATGTTTGGAATATTGTTTCATTTCACACATACAAACATTTTTTTTGCCAATACGTTTACGTGGAGTAGTCTAGTCACTGCGAAGAGCGAGGCTCATTCACTACTTCAAGATCGTGAGATGATGAAGCAGAGAGTTGAGATTTCCTGGGATTCCCTATCACCTGAAGTGCCAGAAAAACTATCGAGTTTCTTCCAGTTTTTGTTCTATGGGACTAGAGGAAGGGTCTGTACAGTCCCCAAAAAAAAAAAAAAAAAAAAAAAAAAAAAAAAAAAAAACAAGACGACCTACATCAAACTAACGCTCAACCACGAACCCCTTACAGCAAATTCCCCAAAACTGGCACTAGAAGAGCTAGTGGAGAGTGCACGACTCACATCCCATTGGTCATCAATATAGGAGAGAGAGAGAGTTCCAACGACACAAAAGGGAGCCTCTAGATTAGACTCTCTCTCAGCCAGGTCTGATGCCGTCGCCGATTACAGTTAAATGCCATAAAACCCAGTCCAGAAGATCTATGGCTACAGGTCACAAGAGTAGCTGACTTCCTAACCCTGAACAATGAAACGGAACCAAACTAGCAGTCCATAAACAGCAACATATGTTACTGCTGCAACAACAACAAGCCATACGGAAAAGAATACAACGGAAGCTGTGATAAGTCCTTTGCCCATGCATGAAAAAAGTGTCTACCCTAAAGTAGTCTCATATTCTTCTCGTGGCTCCAAGGTAGTATTTCTCCACAAATGTTTAACATGATCCGTTACATCATTATCTGCTACTACTGGCTTCTCTTCTCAGACTCCTTCTCAGAATAGATTTTCTTACCAGGTCAGAACGACTTTAAAAATGTTTGCGACTTTCTATAAATAGTTTCGACTAAGAATTTTCTGCTGTAACTTTTGTAGAGACTTAGCAAAAATCTTCTAAATTAAACTTTGAAATGCCCTCCTCTACATTTTTATAAATTCAAAATAATATTCATATTCTTGGTACGAACGAATTTTTTTTGTAAATTTCGAAATTAAATATCTTTAATCCTTAAATTAAAACGAAAGACCTCTTCTTTTATTGAAATACAATAGCAAACTTCATCTAGGGTTACAATTAGCGGGAATATGCTTAAAGACCCCTCTTTAATGGTAGGTTATTAAGTCTAATTAATCGACATTTTGTAAATGAGTTCTTCTTATTTTACGATTTCAATGTTACGTGCTGTCATAATAACGAGCAAATTAATTCAAGTTACTTACTACATTTTTCATGGTTTCAAATGGGACTTACCTGGAATAGAGAATGGAGAAACACAATACGTTATTAAATTAGTCAAAATGAAAATATAGTTATCTTGAAATTATTTCAAATATTTTACATAAATGCCACTGTCGTCTTGTCTTTACACATTTAGAAACAACCTCCCTCTCTTTAAATTTATAACAAATTTATAGCACTGTATGAACATTTCCCCTTAAAATATTTCCTAATTACCCATTTAAAGTGAAACTGTTGTTAATAAGTTTATTCAGATGACCATGCGAATAGCAGATTACACTAAAAACTACCAACTTTACTTTATATCTACCTCCAACAAAAAAAAAAAAAAAAAACACCCGCATGTGAAAAAGTTCTACTCAACAAACTATAGTGGCAACAAAAAATTATAAAACTCTCCTAAAAGTATGCTTTTATGTTCGCACACGCAAAGCCACATTAAAGGCAACACAAAGTATGCTGTACGCTCGTAATCTGAGTTATGTTCAGTTTTCATGTTGTTCTCCTTCTACTTCTTCTTCATCTTGTTTCATAGTTTAAGGTTCACATAAATATTTTATAAACTATCTAAAGTACTTCACGACGAAACAGTGGCCATAAAACACATTTTTATATGAGGGCCAAAGAGGAGGAAATGGAGAAAAGGCAAAAGGATATGATAAATTGAGAATAAGACACGATGGAGGAAATCTTAAGGAATATAATATTTTTCAATAGAGAATAATGTTTCGGTTTGGCTGAAGCTTTCTATAGAAAAAATCAGGCCTCAGTTATAAAAAAAAATGCCTCAGTTGCTAAGTGAGCCCTGTCTGAGGCCTGATTTTTTTCTTGCCTCAGTGGTCGACTGAGGCCTGATTTTTTTCTATAGAAAAAAATGCCTCAGTGCTCGACTGAGGCCTGATTTTTTTCTATAGAAAAAAATGCCTCAGTGGTCGACTGAGGCCTGATTTCTTTCTATAGAAAAAAATGCCTCAGTGGTCGACTGAGGCCTGATTTTTTTCTATAGAAAAAAATGCCTCAGTGGTCGACTGAGGCCTGATTTTTTTCTATAGAAAAAAATGCCTCAGTGGTCGACTGAGGCCTGATTTTTTTCTATAGAAAAAAATGCCTCAGTGCTCGACTGAGGCCTGATTTTTTTCTATAGAAAAAAATGCCTCAGTGCTCGACTGAGGCCTGATTTTTTTCTATAGAAAAAAATGCCTCAGTGCTCGACTGAGGCCTGATTTTTTTCTATAGAAAAAAATGCCTCAGTGCTCGACTGAGGCCTGATTTTTTTCTATAGAAAAGAATGCCTCAGTGGTCGACTGAGGCCTGATTTTTTTTCTATAGAAAAAAAATACCTCAGTCACTAACTGAGGCCGGATTTTTTTCTATAGAAAAAAAAATACCTCAGTCACTAACTGAGGCCGGATTTTTTTCTATAGAAAAAAAAAATACCTCAGTCACTAACTGAGGCCGGATTTTTTTCTATAGAAAAAAAAATACCTCAGTCACTAACTGAGGCCGGATTTTTTTCTATAGAAAAAAAATACCTCAGTCACTAACTGAGGCCGGATTTTTTTCTATAGAAAAAAAATGCCTCAGAGGCTAAGTGAGGCCTGATTTTTTTCTATAGCGAAAAAATGCCTCAGTGGCTAACTGAGGCCGGATTTTTTTCTATAGAAAAAAATACCTCAGTGGCTAACTGAGGCCTCCTGATTTTTTTTTTCTATAGAAAAAAATGCCTCATTGGCTATAGCAAAAAAATACCTCAGTCACTAACTGAGGCCGGATTTTTTTCTATAAAAAAAAAAATACCTCAGTCACTAACTGAGGCCGGATTTTTTTCTATAGAAAAAAAATACCTCAGTCACTAACTGAGGCCGGATTTTTTTCTATAGAAAAAAAATACCTCAGTTACTAACTGAGGCCGGATTTTTTTTCTATAGAAAAAAATGCCTCAGAGGCTAACTGAGGCCTGATTTTTTTCTATAGCGAAAAAATGCCTCAGTGGCTAACTGAGGCCTGATTTTTTTCTATAGCGAAAAAATGCCTCAGTGGCTAACTGAGGCCTGATTTTTTTCTATAGCGAAAAAATGCCTCAGTCGCGAACTGAGGCCTGATTTTTTTCTATAGCGAAAAAATGCCTCAGTGGCGAACTGAGGCCTGATTTTTTTCTATAGCGAAAAAATGCCTCAGTGGCGAACTGAGGCCTGATTTTTTTCTATAGAAAAAAATGCCTCAGTGGCGAACTGAGGCCTGATTTTTTTCTATAGAAAAAAATGCCTCAGTGACTGAACTGAGGCCTGATTTTTTTCTATAGAAAAAAATGCCTCAGTGACTGAACTGAGGCCTGATTTTTTTCTATAGAAAAAAATGCCTCAGTGACTGAACTGAGGCCTGATTTTTTTCTATAGAAAAAAATGCCTCAGTGACTGAACTGAGGCCTGATTTTTTTCTATAGAAAAAAATGCCTCAGTCGTCTACTGAGGCCTGATTTTTTTCTATAGAAAAAAATGCTTCAGTCGTCTACTGAGGCTTGATTTTTTTCTATAGAAAAAAATGCCTCAGTGGCTAACTGAGGCCCGATATAAAAATAAAAAAAATGCCTCAATGGTGAACCGAGGCCTGATTTTTTTTTTTATAGAAAAAAAATCCTCAGTTTTGAACCGAGGCCTTAATTTTTTCTATAGAAAAAAATGCTTCAGTGGTGAATACAGACCTGATTTTTTCTATAGAAAAAATTGCCTCACTGACTAACTGAGGCCTAATTTTTTTCTATAGAAAAAAATGCCTCAGTGTCCAGATGAGGCCTGATTTTTTTTCTATAGAAAAAATGGCTTAGTGGTTAACTGTGGCCGGATTTTTTTCTATAGAAAAAAATGCCTCAGTGGTTAACAGATGTATGATTTCTTCTATAAAAAAGGCCTCAGTGGTCAACTGAGGTCTGATTCTTTTTTAAGATAAAATGCCTCAGTGATTAAATGAGGCCGGATTTTTTTCTATAGAAAAAAATGTCTCAGTGATGAACTGAGACCTATTTTTCTATATGCCTCAATCTTTCTTCCTATGGAAAAAATTTACATCCACTGTCCTTCCATTTCATTGTAAAGCTGTTACGCATTTGCAAAAGCAAAAACATTTTACGAGGACCAAGTGCAGAAGGCATCAACTAAATAGAACAATAAAAACAACATCAACAAACAATGGTAGCTGCAAAAAAAAAAAAAAAAACAACATCAGAAACAAAATTAATTAAAATGGCATAAATATTTTAACAGCCATTCAACTGGAGTAGTAAAACAAAAGCGAAACAACGACTTCGACGAGAATAACAAAAAATGTGTAACTTAAGAACCGGCAGAAGCTAACAAAATAATTTGCTGCTGTAAGACATACAGGATGTTACATTAACTACGCACAAATAAACGCACACTCACACACACACACACACCAGCACGCACACAAGAGTCAATGCACCAGGCACGTACGCATACAGAAACATACACACATTTAAATCAAAACAAATACAAAGAAAACAAGTAACAAAAAAAGAAAAGAAGAAAATGAACCAAAACTTTGAAGTAGTCAGTAGACCAGCAGCTGGTCCTGTTGCTGCAATGCAGCAGCTCCGTAGAAAAACAAAAAAACAAAGGCCAGTCAGCAGCGTCGCAAATGAAGAAATGAAATTTTACAATTTTCACTTTACTTTGTGCAACAACTTTGTTAGGAGATTTCTTTTTAATTTTTTCTGTGAATTAAACAAATGTGGTTGTAGGTGTGCAGAAATATATTGGGGTGTTATGAAAACTACAGAGAAATAGAAATAAGTTGGGAGAAAAACCCTCAGTGTCCTTCCGAAAATGCCAAGGATAATGATGATCTGACAACAAACTGGAATGCTTGTGCGAAATTTGTGGTCGAATCAGTTCGTTACACCCTAATGTAAGCAGAGCACATTTTTAATTGGGAAATAGCTGAGGCAAGAAAAAGTTCTTTATAACAAAAAACGCTTACTTGATTTCATGGACTTCACCCTCTATGGGGTAGGTTCCGAAGGAATGGACCAATATTGTCCATTTCGAATCGGCCGTAAATATATATACATAATGAGATAAAAATGTAGCGATGTGCCAGTTTTGAAAATTATATGAAATATGCGATAATTTCTAGAAAATGTTAAAATGTGGTTCTGGTACAAGATACAGTCGACCGAAGTATGTTCCAAAAAATACTGGTATGGGCAAAATTGAAAAAACATCGAACATTTATATCGAATTTTATGCAAAATCTTAGATTCCATAATCAACTCAGGTTTCCGATTAAGAGGAACATACAGAGAGAGATGAAAAAACTGAAACCAACTTCAGCCGCAACCACTCTTCCGACAGCCGTTAAAAGCAGTGATACTGGTAGCGTAGCCCGACGTCAAGGAAATGGGCGGAAGAAAATAGCAACATCAGCAGAAATGGTTCGAAAAGTAAAGAAGCGACTTGATCGCGTCGCAGTGGCCGAAAAATGGCTTGTGAGCTGAACATATCGCAATATTCCATTCGGCAAATATTGAAAAATGAGCTTGGGGTAAAGCCATTGATATTGCAAAAAGTGCAAGAACTTACACCGCAACGGAAAGAAAATAGACACAATATAGGTAAAGTGTAGCTTCGCTTGGCCGATTCTCCGATGAGAAAACATTCGTTGTTGTCCTGTAGTTTGAAAACAAACAAAATGATCGTGTTTATTCGCCAAAGAGGTCAGCTGAAAATGTGCACCTTCGGTTGGCCACCAGAATTCAAGCGCCGGCGCCGGCCATGGTGTTGTTGTGGACCGCCATTACAGCCAATGGTCGCTCTCCGCTCGTGTTAATCAACCGTGGCATCAGAATAAATGTCGAATATTATTGCGAAAATATTCTAGAGGGTATATATAAGCCTTGGGCACGTAAACATTTTCGCCGCAGACCTTGGACATTCCAACAGGTCTTAGCACCACCGCACTCAGCACGCGCCACCCAAGAATGGTTACAAAATGAGATACCTCGCTTCATTTCCAGCGCACAATGGCCACCAAAATCTCCTGATACCAATCCATTGGCCTATAGTGTCTGGAGTATTTTGGAAAGCAAGGTTGGCACTAAAAAGTACCAAAGTGTCGATCACCTCAAGGAAGCGCTTCACCGGGAATGGGCCAAAATACCGCAGAACAACATTCGGGTAGCGTGTGACGGTTTCATTGGCCGTTTGAAGGCCATAATTCGTGCCAAAGGTGACCAATTCGAAAAAAATCTAAACTTATTCTAAAATTTGAAGCTATTTCCGAAATTTTTTCTTTAATTCAATACAATTAAAAAAAAATTGTAAAAATTATGGCGTTTGACTTTGTTGCAGTTTTTTTATCTCACCATGTAAATGTGAATGAGATGGTCATAAATGGGGTTTAGGGTCGAAAAAGTAGATGCATTTGGATTTTTCTACATTTTTTAGAAAAGTATTAAATTTGGTGTAAAGATCGCTATTGCTATACAGGGTCGATATGATAAGTACTTTTAAGTACTGAAAGATTTAAATATTGTACCATTTTTTCCATTCAGCAAAAACTCTGAATCTCTAAAGAAAAATCCATCTATTTCCCATAAAAAACGTGCTTGTTTATAAGGATATATATTTTCAATAAGGACGATATAGGAAAAATAATATTTTTTTAACATCTGAACAAGTGCTCTGCTCCTGAGGTATAATTATTTCTTGGAAAAGAAAAATTTCTTCTTGAGAAATTTGTTTTGTATGAAAGATCCAACCATTCCTGAGGACATGTTCTGAAGACACATGTATATTCTTTATAAGGAAACAAAACTCTCTTTAAGATAAAATCTGGTTTCTGGATTCAAAGGAACCAATCCACCTTCAACCACAAATTCAATTAACGGACGAATGAACTCTGTAGTGCACCAGCTACAAAATGTGTACGACTTAGGTACATATTCGTACAAATGTTTCAAAAGCAACAACAAAAGAAAGAGAAGACGACGAAGAAAGAAATGTGTTCGTTTAACGGAAGTTAAAACAATTTAATTCTTAGCAACTTCCGGCGCTTAATTGAATGACTATACACGGACGCACACACACACAGTCTTACAAATAAGTTGCTTGTTCCAACCAACACACCCACACATAAACAATGAAATTTATGGTGGGTAGAAATGTGAGTTTGGTTAGGTTTGGTTTTTTTTACTTCATTTCTTGTTTGTTTATTCTTTTTCAATTTTATCAAGACACACATACACACACAGAGCAAAAAAGAGCTCGACACCGAATGCTGAAGAATTCAAAGATTTCTATTCCTTCCTCGCGTAGGGCAAAACAAAAATATATGACAAAAGCAAACAACAACTCAGACAAAGTGGAAAACTAAAGGAAAATGAAATTAAAATTTATTAACGGAAAAGAGGAAGCATCACAAGACACAACAAACAACAACAACAATGGAGAAAGAGGAAAAATGAAGACACGGAAATCGGCGGCAACTACACAACGGCAATTATCATTAAATGTATGTCAACTACATAAATTTCTTCAGAACGCAGTTGTTTGTGGCTGAAACACATTCTCGTGTTTTGTAGAGGCTTTTTATTTATCGTCCATGGCTTTAAAGCTCACAATGGACATCGTCGTACAAAGATACATATCAAGACAAAAAATCCAAAAAAAAAAAAATGGGGAAGAGCCAAAAATTTCCAGGAAATACAAGATTTTTTAGAAAAAAGTTCCTGGAGCTAGACGATCAGAGGATCAATCGAGAAGAAAAAGAACCAGAATTGGGGATTGATTTTTTCTAAAAGAAAAAAATCCACTGACTTGGGTATTGTTTTTTTTCCATATGGAAAAAATTCCCCAGAATTGGGGATTGTTTTTTTTTCTAAAGGGAAACAATTCCCACGAAAGCGAGATTAATTTTTTCCCTTGGGAAAAAATTCCCCAGATTTGGGGATTAATTTTTTCCACTGGGAAAAAATTCCCAGAATTTGGATTGATTTTTTCCATAGGAGATAATTCCCCTGAATTGGGGATTGTTTTTTCCATAGGAAAAAATTTCCCAGAATTGGGGATTAATTTTTTCCATAGGAAAAAATTGATTTTCTTCCATAGAAGATAATTTCCCAGAACTCGGGATTAATTTTTTTCATAGAAAAAGAATTCCCCAGAATTGGGAATTGATTTTTTTTCAAAAAAAAAAAAAAAATCCCAGAATTGAGGATTGATTTTTTTCCATAGAAAAAAATTCGCCAGAATTGGAAATGGACTTTTTTCATGGGAAATTTTTTCCCAGAATTGGGGATTAATTTTTTCCATAGGAAGAAATTCCCCACAATCTCCCAGAATTGGGGATTGATTTTTTCTATTAAAAAAAAAATCTAGGGATTGATTTTTTCTATAAAAAAAAATATTTCCCAGAACTGGGGATTGATTTTTTCCTATAGAAAAAATTTTCCCAGATAAAATGGGGATTTAGGGAAAAAATCCCCAAAAACACTGGGGATTGATTTTTTTCTGTGGGAAAAAATCCGTTAATAAAAACTGGGGATTGACTTTTTTCCATACAAAAAAATCCCCAGAACTGAAGATTGATGTTTTTCTATACAGGGTGAGATGAAAAAACTGCAACAAAGTTCAGACTGCTGTTATTTCTAAGCCACTCGTCCGACAGCTGTTAAAATTATTCCAGTGATAGCTCATTATATTTTTTACAAGCGTACAAAAGCATTTTGGTGAGAATTGTCCAGAAAAAAAGTTATTCGTGATGGAATTCAAGCGTGAAAGTATGATTTCTTTATATTTGGCTGGAAAACTACAAGTGGCTATCCTTAGAGCACTCCAGCATTTAAATGTGAAAAAATCTTATGTGTCTCGTACCATCGCTCGATAGCGCAGCCCGACGTCAAGAAAGTTGAAGGAAGAAAACAGCAACATCAGCAGAAATGGTTCGAAAAATAAAGAAACGACTCCCGATCGAAACCCGCGTCGCAGTGGCCGAAAAATGGCAAATATTGAAAAATTGAAAAATTAGCTCGGGGCAAAGCCATTGAAATTCCAAAAAGTGCAAGAACTTACACCCCAACAGAAAGAAAATGGACTCAAAAGAGCTCAAGAGTTGCTTCGCTTGGTCGAAAGTGGTGAACTGCCGCATTTGGTTTTGTCCGACGAGAATACATTTGTTGTCCAGCAGTTTGTAAACACACAAAATGATCGTGTTTACTTGCCAAAGAGGTCAGCTAAAAATGTGCACCTCCGGTTGGCTACCAGAAGTCAAGCGCCGACCATGGTGTGGGCCGCCATAGCAGCCGATGGTCGCTCTCCGCTCGTATTAATCAACTGTGGCATGGGACTCTGGAGGGCGTATTAAAGGCTTGGGCACGCAAACATTTTGGCCTCAGACTCAGCACTCGCCAACCAAGAATGGTTACAAAAATGTGGTTAGTCGCTTCATTTCCAGCGCACAATGGCTTCAACATCTACGGATACCAATCCGTTGGACTATTGTGTCTGGACTATTTTAGAAAGCAAGGTTGGCACTAAAAATAGCAAAGTGTCGATCACCGCAAGCAAGCGCTTCGCCGAAAATGGGCCAAAATACTGCAGAGAACCATTTGGGCAGCGTGTGACGGTTTCATTGGCCGTTTAAGGGCCATAATTCGTGCCAAAGGTGACCAATTCGAACATATCTAAACTTATTCTAAAATTTGATGCTATTTCCGAAATTTTTGCTTTCATTAAAAAAAATTGACAAAAAAAAGTAAAAATGTTGGCGTTTGACCTTGTTGCAGGTTTTTATCTCACCCTGTATAGGAAAAAAATCCAGTTTCACAAAACGGAAATTCCCTAGAACTGGGAATGGTTTTTTTTTTTAACGAAGAAATCCCAAGAACAGGGGATTGATTTTTTCTATACGAAAAAAATCCCCAGAACTTGGAATTGACTTTTTTCTAGAAGAAAAAGAATCCCCAAAATTGAGGATTTATTTTTTTCTAGACCAAAAAAAAAAATCCCAGGAATGTCGATTGATTTTTTTCTATCGGACAAAATTCACCTGGTGAACTGGGGATTGATTTTTTCTAGACGAAAAAAAAAATCCCCAGAACGGGGAATTGAATTTTTTCCTATAGAAAAAAATTTCTCAGAACCGGGCATTGATTTCTTCCTATAGAAAAAAAAATTCCCCAGAACTGGGGAATTATATAAACACGTACTTTTTCATTGCCCCCCTTCCTTCCAAATATAAAATCATATCTTCCTTTTATGTTATCCTGCGTTCCCATCACAGATTAAAATCCCGTTGCTCCCAAAAAAATGTCCACAAACGCAAGACTTCATCACATGACAATTCTAATTACCCTGCTTTTATTCTCTTTGCGAATATATATTTATTTGTGTCTGCATGTGAATTAGACTGTCGCCCGTTTTAATGTTCCCCAACTGAACGAATGAATGACTGGCAGCAGGCTGAAGAAGAAGGTCTCCTCATCCATTATTGTTGGGCGTGTGAGAATGGCTGGAGAGAGAGAGAGAGTGACTTTATGTTTGCCTTTGTGCGTCGAATACGTAGCCCATTAATTTTTATTGCATCCAAGTTTTATGGTGTACATCAGCTCACACACTTGAATATGTGTGCGAGTGTGTGTGAACAACACAAGTCTAGTTTTATGGTGTGCATATGTGTCTGTGTCACATGTACATTTCACTGTGATTGCATTCTTATTTAATGTACAGAAAAACTCTTCACATTTATTTGAGAAAGCATATCCTTTTTGCCCATCCACAAAAGGATGTCGATCCAATGGCATGCGAACGAATGCACTGGCGGCTGCATAAATTGTCGTCAACGTCATTGTATGTTTGTCTTGTGCGAAATTTGTCTCTCGGTACCATGGCGTAGTGTCGTATGTCGTGTTTTCGTCTCTCCGTGTGAAGTGGGTATTGTTTTAATTGGTTGTCCTGCATGCCATGGTTATTTTTATTTTTGGTGGAAGAAAATAATGAAATGGAATTGAACAAAATAAATAATTGTAATTTAAAATTAATTGTATTGGTGATGTATCGAAATGAAAATCTCACTTAAAATTGCTTTTCATCAAATCGCTCTCTATCTCTCTCACAAGACATACAAAAGTTGAAATATTATGTATTTCGAATTTACAAGTTGGTGGTCAGATGCTACATTTTAAAAATATCCACATGGATGTTTGGAAGTATTTCCAGGACAAGAATCGTCATTTTTTTTTAAATATTTTTAAAAGGCAGCGTAATTTTTTTTAATTCTTTCAACGATTTTCTAACCAAAAAATGGACATCTTTTCATAACATTTTTTAGCAACACCATGTCAAATCTGTTTTTATGAAAATTATTTCAGAAATATAATGGCAAACGACTGCCATATAAAAATTGTGAATTTTAACGATTTTTTCAAGGAACTCCTGACAAAAGGTTGACAAAAGGTATTTCAAAGATTTATCCACCAAAAAATTATGAATTTCTTAAAGAATATTTTTAACGATCTCTAGGACACCTTCTCAAGGACAACATATGTATCAACCGAGAACGGATGTATATAAATAACGAATTATTTAAAAATCGTATATTAATATTATTTTTTTTTTTTATATTTTCTTATATTTTCCGGCTTTTCTATACAATTCTAGACTTTTAAGGATATTTGTTAAAAACCCATTTGATCTGGACCAATAAGGGAGGATTTGTTTCGAGAGTTTTCCTGGCGCCATAAGCGAGGATTATTTTCCAAAGTCTTCTTGGACCAAGGACCAACAATACAAGGACCTCCTGACGGAAACTTGCGAATCGCGGCTTTCGCGGCACATGTAACAATCATGTTTTGAGAATGTTGTTTTCAGATTTCTTGACCAAAACCGAGGATTTATTCCAGGTATTTTGGGACAAAGTACCTTTCATCCAACTAACCAAAAATGTTTTTTTTTTTTTTTTGAAGATATTTTTTTGGTCTTCCGAACGGACTCCCTGAAAAAAATCTGATTTTTTTCAAAATATCAAGGACTCCTTCAACAAAGTTCAGTGATTTATTTCAACATATTTTTAAGATTTCCTGGTCAAAAAGCAAAAATTGTTAGAAGATCTTTAATCAGAAACCTCCCACTCAAAATAGTAAACCTCAAAAAAAAAAAAAAATTAAAAAAAAAAGAATTTCTAGTCAAAAGACCTTCTGAACGAAAATGTTGGATTTTAAGGGATAGATTTTCAATTTGAGGTATAAGTGCCGTTTTCTTAAAAATATGTCTCGGACCTCCTGACAAAAAATTGCGGATATATTTCGAAGATATGGACAGCGAAGATTTGAGACCCTGATGAAAAAAATGATACCTTTTTAAGACTCATGTCCTTCAAACCCATAAGAATTTTGATCATAAATTTTGATCATAAATGAATAAAAAGTGTTGACCTATACAGCCTGTTTCTGTAATTATGTATTTCCCCTTAATTTGTAAATTTGCCGAAAAAAAAACAAATTTGGGTTTTTGGAGCAATTTTTTCCAGTCAATATTTGTGTTCGAAACAAATTAGCAAATATCAGTCGGTTTGGCCGACAGATGTATACCTTCAGCCAATATTTGATTATTTAAATATATTTTGATTTCTGTTATGAAAAATCAAATTGACTATCTATGGAGTAGGTTCCGAAAGAATGAGCCAATATTGTTAATTTCGTATCGGACCTAAATAAATATTATATTAATATTGCGACATGCCAGGTTTGGACTATATCGACACCTTCCTTCACTTGAGATATGTGATAATTTTTAGAAAATATTAAAATGTGCGTGAGTTAACAGTTATACCAATAAAAATATTGGCATGGGTAAAATACAAGGAACTGGAACATTTATATCCAATTTAATGTGAAATCATTTTTCACAATCATTTTAGATTTCAGCTTGAGATATTTATATATAGCATTTTGTAAAGAATCGCCGACTTTTTTCGCAAGATATGACAGACAAAAGTATTGAAAATTGTGACCCTTTGTGGGTGAGGTACCAGAAGAAGTGGACCGATATATCCCATCTTCACAGCATGGTTTGTGTTAGTAGAAATAATGGGATGTGTGAGATATGAAGAGAAGCGGATGCTTATTTCGGATTTAACAACCGTTTTGGTCATTCGAAAATTTAACCCTTTGTGGGGAAGGTGCCTGATGTAATGGTCTGATCTATACCAACTTTATAACATATCTTTTGTTGATAGAAATATTGAGATTTGCCAAGTCTGAGTGGAATCGGATGTTATTTTCGCGTTAAGGGTTAAGCTTCAGGGTTATTCCCCTTTGTGGGGGAGGTACCAGAAGGAGTGGATTGATATATCCTATCTTCACAGCATATCTTGTGTCAGCAGAAATAATGGGATGTGTGAAATATGAAGACAACCGGGGGCTTATTGCGGATTTTATAATCGTTTTGGTTATTCGAAAATTTGACCATTTCTGGTGAAGGTACCATAAAAAATGGTCCGATCGCTACGATATCTACTTTTGTTGATATAAATATTGAGATGTGCCAAGTCTAAATGGAATCGGATGTTAATGTCGCGTCTTATGAGCTTCATAGTTATCATTAATCTTTCTGTGCAGGAAATATATTTTTGTTGAAAATTTCGATATTTTGTGAGGAAGGTATCAGAAGGAATGGACTAATATTCTATAAGTTAGACAAAAATATTACGATGCACCAAGTTTGGACCAAATCGGATACTCCCTTCGAGAGTTATCGTGCGCACCAGACAGACGACTCCAAATGTCCTGAAGCGGATTTGGTCCAAAGAGACCTAGGGTCTAAAACCGTTATTTCGACTCGGCACGTTTCGACCATATCAAACCTCTCTAGTCTGTGGCTGAGGCTATAAAAAAGTAAGGAAAATCGATAGGAGAAGGGCTAACGTATTACTGCAAAATTGACTGTTTGACGCCGAAATTGTATGTTTATGATGGGGAAGATACTCATGAATTATTTTAGGACATCACCTTTCTGCGAGCGCATCTTACAGAGCTATATTCTTCAAGTATTTTATTGACCCTTTTCAATTTTGTGTTACATTTTTGGAATATTGCTGTTGTCCCAGGCAATACAATTCCTAATGAGCTGATGGCTACGGAAATATTTAAATATCAAGGGTTTGCGAAATTGGACAAAAACTTCCAAAGTTTTTATAAAAACCTAATTAAAGGCGAACACGCTTGAATACGAACAATTCGAGTGAAACTTTTTTTGTCACAAAAAAAAAATGATTAAAGAATGATTTTCGAGTTCAAAATATTCAAGGTAAAATTTTTATTTGATCTCGGATTTTGGTCTGAATATATCAAACCAATTCGAGGAGTCAAAAAGAACTAAAATTTACCTAAGGTAAAATAACTAAATAACTAAAGGTAAATAACTTTAATTCATTATTATTTAATGTTTTTTTATAATTTTTTTTTTCGATTTAGTGTATTAATACTAAGCCACTCAAATTTCAAGAAAACAGCCAACTACCAAAATGTACGTAAGGTCTTATAAAAACATATTTATAATGTACCAGGTTTCAATGAGCGTTTTTTAGCGCAAATATAGTGTTATTTACTGCCGAATGTCAGCTTTGACTAAAAATTGTCCTTTTTGGGTCTTAATTTGCACTGAAAGCTTTTTTGTACTAAAATCTGTCACTCACGATCTCTAGATGACACTTTTTGCGTAATTGCTTTAAACTCATATCCATTTGTATGAGTTTTCCTTAAGGCCAACTGCATGTGTAACTACTATCCTAATCACTTCTCATACGAATAATTATGCTTGACACAGAATTCAATTTAAATATGAAATTAGCATTATGCAAGAAAATTCTGCACTTTGACACTAACCTCAATTAAAATTTCAATTAACCCAAGACCTTATCTGAAGCTCAAACTTCGATTAAATAATGCAATTATGGACGTGTGCAAAACAGTAGATTCCAACTACATGCCACCACTACAACTACAGCTCTTACTGCTACTGATGATGCCGAAGATAATAATTGGAGTGTGGAGTGTGTTTAAGCAATTAAATGAAAAATATATTTTAAGTAAAACACACACACACACTCCATGCACACATACACACATACAGGCATAACTAAAAACCTACTCTACAATACTAAAGTGTCAACACAGTTACAAGACATTTACATTTCCTGCAGCAGCAGCAACAACAATGCCCAGCCAATCTCACAGATAATACCTTTAAATTTATGAAGTCGACAACGAAGAAGAAGAACAAGAATAGCAATAACAACAGAGATTGTCTTCGAAGTATCTGGAGATTTGAAGAAAATGTCCCATAACTGTGAAATACAACAAATCAAGACGAAAAGTGTAAACATAAAATTGTATAACAAGACACTTGACAGTAACAATTTTGTTACCAACAACAAAAAAAAACAACAACAACGACAACAAAATTTAGATAAAATTTTAATTGCTTTAGCAGAAAATACATGCCTGCTTGAAGGTAATCCCTACAAGGGGTGCGGTTAGGGGAGTTTTACTCAATACGATTACAAAGTTGTAATTGGAAAATATATTGATACTTTAAATCACTACCATTACTACCACTAACACCATCTCCTTAGATATATGTGTGTTGGTATGTGTGCAAATGTCTTGTTGGCAAATTTGCGTAAAAATTTGCCATAGTCTACGCCTAAAAGGCTGTAAAGCAAATTTAACAAAACGTGTTGCATACCCAAAAGGGCGTTACCAAGAGAGAGAGCTAAAATGTCATGTAATATTTATATAACTAACACTAAAATTGCTTTCAATTCATTTTCGAAAAGACAATTTTTAAAATTTAGTTTGATAAATGGAATAGAAAATACGAATGTCGGATAAACGTATGGAAATGTGCGTAATTTTTGGGCTGGTTTAATAGCTGGCAAAATATGAACTGTCGCCCCTATCAAAATGTCTTGGTTTAAAAAAATAAAATATTTAAAAAAATCGTATTAGTTTAATATTTATGATATTTTATTTGAATTAAAAAAAAATATCTTAACCACACGTAGTTACAAAATTCGTTTCTTTTCGGAAACATTTATACTAATATTTTTTGAAATATACTGGAAATAGAGACTGCTTTTAACAACAACATCAAGACCACTAGAATATGTGACGACAGCAATGAGAACAACAACAACAAAACAACCCAGTATTAATTGACCGCTTAAGGGACACTTCAGCTTGCGGCAATGTGCCATTTACCGCATAAGGCTAATAATTCTCATTCACTTGGTAATGCCGTTCACATATTGTGTTCAGTTTGATTCAGGAGTAAGAGGCCAGTCCTAGGATAGTTAATAATTTTGCGAATCATTTTCTGATCTCCGACTAATAGAATTGAAATATTTTTTGAATGGGCTCTCATTAATTTGAGTGGCCGATAATTCATTTACAGTTGGGGGTCCGGATCATTGTCCCACAGTAGTCCTTAGCCCGTAGCAAAAATGCTTAGGCTCGTTGTTCCACAGGAGTATTCGGTACTATTGGTTGTTAATTAGAGGTAGTCATAAACCGCAGTGCTAGCAAGTTTCCTAGCCATTCTGGACGATCCCAACAGCTAAACCCGAACTTACCCACAGTGAGCTGCCGAACCCGAACGAATTTCGATCCATCTGCGGAGGCCTACGCTTCTGGTGCTGAAAATACTTTCAGGGAGCTACCGAACCCGAACGAATTCCAATCCATCTGCGAAGGCCTGAACATCTGCAAATACCTACCGGGACATCTTCTCACGAGCATGTCCATAGTGAACTGTCATCAACGAATGATTTTTCTACGATTTCCCAACCCGTCGTAGAAGTCCTTTACATCAGTATCCCAACCACCTACATCATATATCCTAATTATCTAACATTCGTAAGCCCGACGACCATTCATTGAAGTTCCCGATTAACTTCAAATTGTCAACCCTCCCGAACGCTGACATCAATTCGAACACAAATATCATAATTCCAGTCAACGATTACCCGATCACCATCGAATCGTCAATTAGCTTCACACGTCACGTCAACCACCCGAGTACGAACAACCCAACATCGCTACATCATAGTTCCCGACTGTCCACGAATCGTTTACCCTTTTGCCTACGAGACATCGTAAGCGTCAAATTTCCGGTCATCAACTGAAGAACTCTTCCCGAGCCCTTCCGAAGTCCATTCGTCATCCGATATTTCATATTTATATAATCTTATTATCAATACGACATCCGATTTACAAGGGGAAATCTATTCTTCCTATTCCATAAGACTTAGTGGCGAAACGGCTAGAATTATGAGGGTCAGCCTCAGTGTATATGCGTAAGATAAGGCTGGGTTTTTGGAAACTCGTACTAAAAGGGCACAAAAAGTACTAAATGGTCTAAAAATTGAATTTGTACTTCCTGTTCGACAAATGAAATGAGTTATTATTCGGAAAATTTGGACTGAGAGTCACTGATGGTATGCATGATAGCTGTATGGCTGTATTTGGAAAATCGAACATTAAGATTACGAAAAATATACCCTCCATAGAGTGGTGGAGGGTATAAAAAAACGGCCAGTTTCCGCATTTAAAAATAATAGTGATCTCTACTAAGTCAAATCGAAGGACTTTTTTACACAAAACTTGAATTTATATTTTCTTTGTGTGTTCCTTTCATGGCTACCATATATTTCAATTGCTCCCTTTCCAGATCATAATTGTCCTGTTTGATGAAAGTATGGAAAAAGCTTTTTTGTGTTTTTTTTTTTCTCCCATCCATATACATATATATGTGCGACAACAACAATTATGTAAATTAATGTTTATTTTTGTAATAAAAAAGTGGGTGACAAAAAATAACGATAATTAAAATCTCTGTTAAAATTTCACATATCCTGTGTCGTCGACGTCTGCTGTAAATGTCTTTTCTCCATTGTCATTTGTTGGTGTCCTTCTTCTATGACTCCCCCCAGGCCATAACTTAAATTCACAATGCTGCTGGAAATTCATATCCTGGCATTTCACTTCATGTACATTGTCGATTGCATCCTTGATGGTTGTTGTTGTTGTTATTTGTGTTTTTTTTTTTCAAAGTACTCACTGCTGCTTTGGTTTGGTTAATGTACACATTCGAGGATTATGCTAATTTTCTTTGTGCTTACATGCCATCGTCATGTGGCTCTTCCTGACTCTCTCTCTCTTTTTCTCTCATCACCCTCCAGTTCCCATTCAGTTTGTTTGATTTTTTCCACTCCCGGTCAAATATGAGGCAAATTGCAATGCTTTAATGTTTGTTTGTTTGCCATCCCCCCATCCCATGAACTCCATTGGCTTCCGCCGATTCGCTATAATGCATGTGGAGGGGGGGAGTTGTTTTTTTTTTTCTGTTTGCAAACCGAAAACAAATTTAATGGTCTCCCCACAGCTCTCTGTGTGTTTGTGTTTCTGTTTGCATTAAAATATTAAAATTTAATTAATTTTCAAAAATTAAATTTAATTCCATTATAGATTAAACATGAACTTATATTAAATTTTAGCCATTGAATTAAAGCCAAACGGGGTGGGTGTGGATGTGTGCTTGTGTCTGTGTGTGTTTTTTGCAAACATAGCCGCAAATAACCAACGTAATTAAATTCGCAAGCCAAAAAGTATACTTTGATTTTCTCATAATTTAACCGCAACCGCTAAAGCTGCCTACTGTCGTCGTCGCTGTCGTAGCCGCCGACGCCACTACCGCCGCAATATATGCTTCAATTAAGGTGCAATTTATAATTGCAATTACATTGCGGTCATGTGTCAAGAATTCACCTCATTAATTGAATGCCTAGAATTTATTATTAGTCAGTTCGGTTTTTGGAAAATATTTTAGATCGCAATGTTAAAAACATGTCAAGATGAGGGGCACTTGGGGTGGACCTAAGTTAATAAGTTACGAAATGATCCGGATGCCATATACATTAGACTCCGTAGTGGACTGCGGAAGGAATGAGCTAGAATTCTGAAATTTCGTATTAGAGTAACTGATGAAGTGCAGGATAGAAATACCAAAGGGTTTTCGGAACTTCGAACTTTAAGATTACTTAAAGTTATAAAATGGTACTAAAACTCTAAAATGGTACCATTTTTTAAGGATGTAGCTAAAGACTTAATATTTGGCATGGGAATCAGGGAAAGTAAGTTTGATATGTGAAGGTTGTTTTGGAAAAGATTGCAAGGTATGCGAACTGTACTAAATGGTACTAAATTTGGAATAGTTTGGTTTAAAGTGAACCGATGAATCTGGAATTTCGAAGTATTGTTTTAACATCAATGTTGGCGATAGGATTGTGATGAAGAGGGTATTTTAGAAATGTGTGTTGCAAGTGCACTTAAAGTGCGTATTTTCAAAAAAAAACCTGTTGTACCTCTATCATACACTCCATCAGTGACCCTCATTCCAATTTCAAGAGTTCTAGTTTTACTGTTTGCTTACATACAATCGATATCATATTTAGTACTTTTTAATACTTGTCGTACCGTTCTAATACGAATTTCCAAAAACCGAGCCGTATCTGACCCCTTTGGACCAAAAGTGACCCACACCCAAAATTTTAAGATTCTAAATTCAGTCAGTCAATTACTTTACTTTAATATAGATAACGGGTACGCTATTCGTTTTTTTTTTTTTTAACTAGTGCTTATTTCTCAACAAACTGAACATTTCAGAGATTACGCTGAGACGAATTTTACGTAGAGATCTTGGAATGACGCCATATAAAGTCGAACTGGTTCAGGAGTTGGAGTCGTGTTCGCTTTGCTAAGTGGGTCTGTAATCGACTTACAGAAGATGCCGATTTTACCAACTAAAAATCCTTTTTATTAGATGACGCTCACTTTGATCTTGGTGGGTATGTAAACAAGCAAAATTGTCGCATTTGAAGCACAGAAAACCCGGACGCATATCGAAAAGTTGGTGCACCAAAAACGTCAGTCTTTGTAGCCATATGGCAACAGAGGGTATAAATCTTTGATACGGCCAAAACGTGCCTAATCGAAATAACGGTTTTAGACCTTAGGTCTCCAAGTCGGTTTCAGGACATTTGGAGTCGATCTAGAGATGTCCGTCCGTCTGTCTGGCTGGCTGGTGCATGATAACTCTCGAAGGGAGTATTCGATTTGGTCCAAACTTGGTATATCGTAATATTATGGTCAAACTTAGATAGAGTTCGGAGATGGGCAAAATCGGTCCCCCACAAAAGGGCAAAATTTTCAAAGAAATTAATTTACCTCATAGATTTGGTGCAAAATTTGTACATCTCAATATTTTTTCCAGCGCCAAGTCAGGTGCTAAAATGGACAATATCGGTCCACACAATCAAGTACCTCCCCAACAAAGGATAAACATTTCGAATAATTATAACACTTATAAAATGTGAAATAAGAATCCGATTGTCTTCAAATTTCGCACATATCAATATTTTTGTTAACAAAAGATCTGGTGTGAAGACGGGTATCTGGTACTTCCCCCACAACGGGTCAACATTTTAAATAACCATGAAGCTCGTAAAACGCGGAATAAGCATCCGATTCTTTTCGAATTTCATAAATCTCGATATTTCTACTAAAGCAAGATCTGGTGTGAAGATGGTAGATATCGGACCACTCCTTTTGGTACCTCCCCCACAAAGGGGTTAAATTTGGACGAATTATACATTTATAAAATTTGAACTTAGAGTCCGATTATCTTCAAATTTCGCACATATCAATATTTCCAGTAACACGTGGTCAGCTATGAAGAACGAAATGAACCGACCACTCTTTCTAGTACCTCTCCCACAATGGGTCAAAATTTGGAATAAACATTAAGCACATAAAACACGGAATGGACACATCTCAATATTTTTTCCAGCGCCAAGTCAGGTGCTAAAATGGACAATATCGGTCCACATCATCAAATACCTCCCCAACAAAGAATGAAAATTTTAAATAATTATAACACTTATAAAATGTGAAATAAGAGTCCGATTTTCTTCAAATTTCGTACATCCTAATATTTGTGTTTATAAAAGATCTGGTGAGAACTGGTACTTCCCCCACAACGGGTCAAAATTTCAAATAACCATGAAGCTCGTAAAACGCGAAATAAGCATCCGATTCTTTTCGAAATTCATAAATCTCAATATTTCTACATAAGCAAGATCTGGTGTGAAGATGGTAGATATCGGACCACTCCTTCTGGTACCATCCCCACAAAGGGTTAAAATTTTGAATAATTATAACGTTTATAAAATTTGGACTAAGTGTCCGATAATCTTCATATTTCGCACATATCAATATTTCTAATAACACGAGGTCAGCTATGAAGAACGGTTTGAACCGACTACTCTTTCTAGTACATCCCCCATGCGGAATGGACATCCAAGTTTCTGTAAAACTCAGCACATCCCAATACTTCTATCAACACAAGATGTGTTGTGAAGATGAACCATATCGGACAACTCCTTCTGGTACCTCACCCACAACGGGTCAAAATTTTAAATAATTATAACTCTCATCAAACGCGAACTTTTCGAAATATTATCAATTATCTCATGTAAAGTGAAGCAAGTAGTCGATATAAAATCTAAATGTGATTCGTTTTAATATTTTTATTAGACTTATGTCAGATACGAAATGGAAAATATTTGCCCAATACTTCGGAACGTCTCTTATTAAAGGTCAACAGTTTGAATAATCAGAACGCAAGTCATAATCATAACCAAAAATTGACTGAGGGTATGCAGCTATCGTCAATACAGACTGATTCCATTTAACTTGTTGAATTGTCAATTGACGCTTTAAAGGACAATATTCGTGAAGCCATTGGCGATATGCTCCTGCACACACACACATTTTCGGCGGTCTTAGTTTTAATACATTTATTCTTGAACTCTTAAATATTATATATATTGGAGAGATATTTGGGAGACACAAATTCTCCGTGAGAAATTCAAATGTCAGCAATTTGTTTCGGTCGAATTTAATCAATAATTGAATCCCAAATCTATTTTTCCACTTTCACCAAGATTAAAATGGTTAAATGTGTCACGAATGTCTAATTTCCAATACTATTGCTCTCTTAACTACTGGTTTATTATTGTTATAAGCATTTCGACACCATTAAATTTATTTGGCATTACGAGGTGAGCTGTTTAATAGACGACATCTATAAATAAATATAAGTTAGTCAATAAATATTGAATTGCAGTGAATATTGAGAGGGAGAGACGAGATAAGGACGAGAGAGTGGTTATATTGTGTGGAAACAATTGATCGCACACACATACATGTACACATATATATGTGTCTGTATTTGAAATAGGGACATGGCAACAAATTGTCTTTTATAAGACTAGAGCAAATATTCTCAGTAAGCCATACCATTCATTGGCTGGTCGAACGAACGACCATTAAAAATACCATTTTGAAATGTCATTGAAAGAAAAATGCTAGAGAACAAAATAAATATCATACGGTTCAATTATATTTTTCACCAGCACACAATGAACGTCGTCGGTCAGCAGGATAATGGAAAATTAAGTATTTATTGTTCGTTTAAAATTAAATGCTGGGGTAGTAGTAGTAATAACATGATGCGGGGAGTGGGGGAAATATCGAAATACAGATGGCGTGCGCTCAATTAAAAAAAAATTGTGGGCGGGAATAATGTGGGTGTGGAGTAGTCTACCGAGTCACTGACTTGACATCACCGACAAGACGATGATAAAAGAAAACATAGTTTCAAAATCAAAAAAGTTTATGTTCTCTTCAATGTTGTGGCGAGCGCCATCTACACTTCAGTTTTATTGTTGATATTTTTGAATAGAAAAATTAACATTAACGTTATTAACAACAATCCGATTAGATATCTAAAGTCTAGTTTACACATCATTTTAGAGCCTTACTCATGGCTTTTCACATTTACATCAACGATTCGTATAGCATACTTTTAGGAGTTCCAGGCAATTTATGATAGTTTTATAAGAATAAGTTAAGTTAAGTTAAGTTATATTTTATTGAGTCTTTTTTTATCAATAAGATTACAATTAAAAACAATATAAAGGAATCCTTAAGACTATAATGTATTATCCTAATGTCAAGAAAAGTTATACAGCATCATGCTTCATTTAATAAAAAGGCAATAAAATGTGAACATCTGGTGTGTTAATGGACGCCCTTGCTCCCGGGACTTTTACATAAAAGAGAAAATCTTAAATCTAGGGTTTAAAACTTAAAACTAAAACTTACATCTAAAAATAAAAACATATGAAAAAGAACAAAAAAAAAAAAAAAAAAAAAAAAAAACAATAAAATAACAACAATAATAATAAAAAAATAATAAAAAGGTACGCAATAGCTACCCACGATGAGTCCCGGCGAGCGCCTTTTCATAAAAGCAGGTAATGCCTGCCTGATCCTCATTTGAAAACCCCAAAGGAGAGAGATATTGTGTGTTTGACAACCCAAAGTTTCTCTGACTATTAATTGCCTCTATCATATGAGCATTTTCATGAAATTCCAATCTTAAATTAAACTTATCCAAAATATCAAAAGCGTAGGTGGAAAAACGCTTTAACTTTGATTTGGAATAAATATAGTTATTTGAATATCTTTTATTTCTACTGCTAAAATTTTTCCCTATACACAACCTTAAAATTTTTCTCTCCAGCATCTCAAGTTCCTTCATTATCGTCGGTGATATATTGAACCAAATTGGAAATGCATAACTAATTATTGGTCTTATGCAGGTTTTGTACAAAAGAATTTTGGTGTTGGATGGTAAAAATTTGTTACAAAAAAGTTTTAGAAAAGAATTAAAGATTTTTTGAGCTTTATTTCGAACTTTTCTCGCGTGAACATTAAATTTAAAAAGTTTATTAAACTCAATACCTAAATATGTGACAGAGTCTTTGAATGGAATTTCTGTACCATTCAAAACAAGTTTTAATGTCTTACTTTCGGGAACAACAAACCGTTTGCATTTCCCAGAAGCATTCCTTATGCAAATGGCTTCACATTTTGAAGGGTTTATCTTGATACCCCATTTATCAAAATATTGATTTACTACGCGGAGATGTTGCGAGATATCTGCCAAAGCAACAACAGGCGATTCGTGGTGCGAATATAGCAAGGAATCGTCAGCATACAAAATACTTTTGGAGTGTTCACGATCGTGGGGGAAATCACTCATAAAAATATTGTACAGATGGGGAGCTAAAACCGAACCCTGAGGGACACCACAGTTCACATCTGAAAGCTCTGACAACTTGTGTTTAAACTGCACGCAAAACTGTCTTCTTGTGAAAAAACTTTTAATCAGCTTTATGATCTGAGGATTAAATCCAATGTTTATCATTTTCGTCAATATTCCATAATGAGAAGCATGGTCAAAAGCTTTTTCTACGTCAAGAAAAACAGCGACAGTACATTTTTTATCCCTTAAATTTAGAACAATATCATTATGAAATTTTATAAGAATATAATAAATATAGTAAGTTATACATTTTACAGGGTGAGATGAAAAAACTGCAACCAATTTCAGACTGCTGTCATTTCTAAGCCACTCGTCCGACAGGTGTTAAAATTATTCCAGTGACAGCTCATTATATTGTTTATAAGTGTACAAAAGCGTTTTGGTTAGAATTTTCCAGAAAAAAAGTTATTCGTGATGGAATTCAAGCGTGATAGGGTGATTTCTTTATATTTGGCTGGAAAACCAAGTTAGAGCACTCCAGCATTTAAAACTGAATAAATCTTTTGGGTCCCGTACCATCGTTCGTTACCGTGAGACTGGTAGCGTAGCCCGATGTCAAGGAAGTGGACGGAAGAAAACAGCAAAATCAGCAGAAATGGTTCGATGAGTAAAAAAGCGAAACCAGAATCGCAGTGGCCGAAAAATGGCTCGTGAACAGAACATATCGCAATATTCCATTCGGCAAATATTGAAAAATGAGCTCGGGGTTAAGCCGTTGAAATAGGCTCGAAAGAGCTAGAGTTGCTTCGCTTGGTCGAAAGTGGTGAACTGCCGAATTTGATTTTCTCCGATGAGAAAACATTCGTTGTCCCGCGACGCAGTGGCCGAAAAATGGCTCATGAGCTGAACATATCGCAATATTCCATTCGGAAAATATTGAAATATGAGTTCGGGGTAAAGCCATTGAAATTCCAAAAAGTGCAAGAACTTACACCGCAACAAGCAAGAACTTACAGCTAAAGAGAGTTGCTTCGCTGGGTGGATAGTGGTGAACTGCCGAATTTGGTTTTCTCCGATGAGAAACATTCGTTGTCGAGCAGTTTGTAAACAAACAAAATGATCGTGTTTACTTGCCAACGAGGTCAGCCGAAAATGTGCACCTTTGGTTGGCCACCAGAACTCAAGCGCCGGCCATGGTGATGGTGTGGGCCACCATAACAGCCGATGGTCGCTCTTCGCTCGTATTAATCGACCTTGGCATCAGAATAAATGCCGAATATTATCGCAAAAAAATTTTGGATGCTGTATTAAAGCCTTGGGCACGCAAACATTTTGGCCGCAGACCTCTGGACATTCCAACAGGACTCAGCCCCATCGCACTCAGCACGCGCCACCCAAGAATGGTTACAAAATGAGGTTCCTCGCTACATTTTCAGCGCACAATGGCCACCAAAATCTCCGGATACCAATCCGTTGGACTATTGTATCTTTAGTATTTTGGAAAGCAAGGTTGGCATTAAAAAAATACCAAAGTATCGATCACCTCAAGCAAGCATTTCGCCGGGGATGGGTCAAAATACTGCAGTGCAACATTCGAGCAGCGTGTAACGGTTTCATTAGCCGTTCGTGACCAATTCGAACAAATCTAAAATTATTCTAAAAGTTGATGCCATTTCCGACATTTTTTGCTTACATTCAAGAAAATTAAAAAAAAAAATGTTAAAATTATGGCTTTTGACTTTGTTGCAGTTTTTTATCCCACCCTATAGATATTTCTCATCCAGGGGGTAAAGTGCTCAGAATTTCATTAAAAAAATTTGCATACAACAAAATACCGAATATCGGGTGGTTCCGTTATATGCGGGCTATACGATATCGTGGACCGATATAGCCCATCATCGAACTTGACCTGCCTGCAGACATTAGACTAATCTGTGCAAATCTGTGCATTTTAGCTTCCTACCTTTTTTGTTTTGATTCTAGCGTGAATACAACGGACGGACGGACAAGGCTAAATCGTCTTAGAATTTTACGCTGATCAAGAATGCATACATGTTGCTATGCCTAGAATTATTATATTGATGAGTTACAAAGCGAATGACGAACTTGACATACGCTCCATACTGTGTAGGGTTGAGGGTATAAAAATGTATATCATAACAACCTCCGATTGTACAGTATAACCTACTTATTTTTGACATACCAATTTTTGACCTGCATTCTTCAACCATTGTTTAAGTATAGGATATTATACATAGAAAAATACATAGGATGTTTGGGATTCCAAACATATGAGTTTGAAGCTATGTGCATATGGCTCATAAATCATGCATGAACTGTTCCGAGAGTGTGGTTGTAGGTAACGCAAAATTTCTGTATTGTAACATCCATAAGCGTCAACATTTTTATATAAAGTTTTTTATCTTGAGATTAAATCTCAATTTTAAATCGACCCCAAACTTATTTTCTCCTATATATTTATATATTCCTCAAACAAATATACTATTTTTTCTCTGAAAGAAGATTTTGTTTTTCACTTCGGCAAACATGTGTCCTTTTTTTAAATTCCACTTCTCGAATTATCCTTTATTCCACCACTTAACATTTTCGAACCACAATCAAACGGATTAACGACACATTAATCACACACGCACACACGCATATGAAGACGCGCACAGAGAAGCAATTGGCGGCATGCAATCAGCATCATTAAATTACACCGAAAAGTATCAAAGGAGCAAGGCAATTGGTAGCAGATCAGATAAATTGCTCCATAATTGCAGTGGAAAATTACTCCACGAAAAAAAAAAAATAAAAATGGAATACAGGACAATGCAAAAAGTAGGACTTGTGGAGGGGCCTTTACCAGACAAATATTGTTACAAATCAAAAAAGTAGGAGCGATAAGACTGAGTTAAAGGAATTCTTGAGTAAGCATAAATAAGTCAGATATGGGGCGTTAATGCAATATCAAGTTTTCACAAGATAATCTAAAAGAATCCAAAGAACAAAAGTACAATGTACAGTGATAGCATTTTTAATAAGACCGGCATAATAACTCTTAATTACCTGACAAAAATTTACTTTCCGAATTTTAATGATAGATTCATAATATTGAAGGCTTCTTCGTTTCATTACAGACTTAAAAAAAAGAAGACTCACTGTCGTATCCTCTTTTTATGAATTCAACTAGTTTCCACCAAAAAGTCGATCATAGACTTTCTAGTGGAAACTAGTTGAATTCATAAAAGGAGGATACGATAGCGAATCTTATTTTTTTAATTCTGTAATGAAACGAAGAAGCCTTCAATAGCTTGGGACTTGGATCCATATATGGAACTCAAAATAAGCAAGTTTATTGAATGAATTAGAGAATCTTGAATGGCAGCCTGATCAAATAAAAATGGAAATTTAGCGAAGTTATCGACGAAGATCCAGGAATATGACGCCCCCCTATTTAATAAGTATCCATAACTGCTACTGCATAATTTAAGGTTCTCTGTCAACCCTATGCCAATATCAATGAATGGCGGCGCTTACGAAAAATAGTATCCTGTGTACATGTTTTTTTTTACGTTTCGCGCATCTCTCTACTGTATCGGAAAATCCCCCTTAATGGATGCCCGTGAAGGAAAATTTAAAATCTAATTAGTAAAGACACATACATTTTATTTGGTGTTAAAAAGTGTTGATAAAGAGAAAGGTAGTTGAGTAAGAAATCGACGTTTTAGAATCAATTTATGACAAAAAGCCATGAAAATCGATCGAGATTTATACTTTGGACTTTAATATAAAAAAAAAAATGAGTTAAAGAGCTCCAACTTTTTCTTCTTTAACGAATTGCTTTTTTTTAATAGCTCTCAAAAAAATACAAAGTATCCCAAAAAGCTGAAGCCACTTAACTCCTTGTTTAATGCGTATACTTCGGGCTTTAGATTAGATTTAAAAATAGTTCGGGGTTAAGACCTTTAAGTCCGAAAATTGTTGCGCCCTTAAGAAATGACCTCCAGCTACCTTCTACTTGAGTCGGTCCAAGTACAGCTAGATTTTTAGTGAAATAACTGACTGACTGACCTACTAAGAATCAAGGCCCAGATGAAGCGGCTGAAGATAAAATCGTGAAATTTTTCACGGGGGCCAGTCTTGGTTCACAAGCATGTAATGTGGCTGGATTTTTGAAAATTTGAAACGAGTACAAAAAGTACTTAAAACGGAATATTTTTTATTGGGCAAACGGAATGAGCTACAATTCTGACTTTTGCAATGAGAGTCAATGATGGACTGCAGGATATATGAACTAAAGGGTTTTACGAAATTCGAACATTAATTTTACAAAAAGTTCTAAAACGGTACTAAACTTCTAAAACTGTACCATTTGGTATTATGTGAACGAATAGAGCTAAAAATTTGAAATTTAGTATGAAAATTAGGTTTGGAAAATACGATTGATTCATGAAGGTGGTTTTGATAAAAGTCTACGAAGTGTGCGAACTGTACTAAATAGTACTAAATTTGGAACAGTGTTGTCTAAGGAGAGCGAATGAACCTGGAATTATGAAATTTAGTATTGGAGTCTCTGTTTGTGGTTGGTTTGTGTTAAAAAAATGGTTTAGGGAATATGTATTACAGGTGCACGAAAAGTTCTAAATAGTACAATTTTTGGTACAACTTCATATTGGGTGAACATACAGTGTTTGAAATCTGAAATATGGTATTAGGGTCGCTGTTCATGTGCAGCCTGGACATACAGAGATGGCTTCAGAAATGTGTACTATAATTGTACGATTGGTACAATAGTTTGCATTGGGGAAGTGAATGACATTCTGAAATTTTATTTTTAGATTACTGATGGTATCAGTGTGTGAGATTTGACTGTGGTTTGGGAATGCATCCTATATTTATACGAAAAGTACTAAATGGTACTAGATTTCGTATTGGATGAAAGGATAGAATTGAAATTACGAAATTTGATTTTGAGGACTCTGTTGGTATCTGCCTCCATGTTTCAATGGAGGTGGTTTTTGTAATTTGTGTAATTTTGTTGTACAGAAAGTACTACATTTGGTAAAGGAATAGAGGTGAAATCCAAATATTTAATATGGACGTCAGTTTTGGTGTCTGTGGTTCAGAGATGAAGGTGATTCTAGAAATGCGTACTATGAACGTAAGAAAAGTGAAAAATGCCACAAAATGTATCGTTGGGTGTTGGGATAGAGATAGAATTCTAAAATTTGGTATCGAGATAACTGTTGGTGTCTGAGGTGAAGAGAATAAGGTGGTTTTGAACATGCGTAGTATAACTGCACGAAAAGTATGGTAATAAATTGGATATTGGGTCTTAGGATAGAGCTGGAATTCTGAAATTTGATATATAGAGGCAGCTACTGTTGGTATATAGTTTTGAGCAAATGAGATGGATTTAGAATGTATACTTGATTTCCGTCGATTGACTGGATATAGCTGAAATTTGAAATTGAGGTAACTGATGGTTCCTAGGTTTTACATATGGAATCGTTGAAATAGTTTTGGAAAGGAAAATTGGCTGTGGGTCCACTGCACAATGGTTTTGTTAATATTCTCCACCTTAAACTTCAAAATTAAAGATTTTAGGGACTTTTTGGTGTAAAATGTAAATTGAGGGGGCACATTAACTAACTTCAAGTAGAATTTTTTATAAAGTGGAAAATATAACTAAATATAAAAAAAATAAAATCGTAATTTGCCCTTATATAGGGGCTACACTTAAAAAATGAACCAACATTACCCTTTTTTAACTAATGACTTTTGAAGATATCCAAAGCCTTTTTTAAACTTTGAAGGCTCTGTATTAAAAGTTGCAAAATATATATAAAATATTGCGGTTCTTTTGTGTAAGGTCGAGGCTATATGAAAGCCTTAGTAAAGTTTGATTTATTCAATAAACCTATTTTACCCAGATGTATGGTATATTCTGAGATTATAGTCAACTATGGTGTAGAATATTTCCATCTTTAACATTTTATGTCTAAAACGAAATTTAATATTACTTCCATGCAAAACGTCAAATTAGGTCATTTTCGCGTTTTTTGAAAACATTGATGTAAATAATTTTTTGATTTACAATAGAAATAGAGATTTCTTTTCTTCGGTGACTCATAACGAAATTTAATGAAAAATATATTTGTCTCTGACGTCTTCCTTTTAAAATGAGTCTTTCTTAGAGATTTTTTGTGGAAATTTACACAAAGTACAAATTTAATCCCAAAATATGTTCTCAATATATATTTATGGCGATTGGGTAAGATTTAGACATTGGACGTCTTCTAGCACCTAATGAGAATTTTACGACAAACAATTTTGTAGAATATTTTGACTTACGGTCACATACAAGAGGAGTTTTTAATATTAAAAAAAAAAAAACGTTTCCTGACTTGCTTGAGGGTTAAAATTTTCGCCCAAAATAATCCTGGCGTTTTTATATACAATATTGCTGAAAACATGAAAAACCACAGTGCAACCGATTCCAAGGAATTTTAGTCTGAAATTTTCGAGAAATGTTGGTGGAGGAAAACATTTTTCTCAGCCCAAATCCCCATCGGACTCTTGGGGTTCTTCTTTCTTGGCTTCAGCAACCCCTTCTTAACATTGACACCTTCCAAAGCCTTGACAAGCAAATGTGGTTAGTAAGATTCAATTACGACATTGCCAGCCTTCAAGTCAAACAATATTTTTTTCATTCAGTGATGGCTACATCATCATTAACCAAGACGTGGAAAGGGTAGACGGAGGAGAGTTCAGCTTTGGTAGACATAGTTGTCACCTCTGTTTAGGTCACTTTGTGATATAAACTTAAGCGATAAGCCAAAGTTTTGTATGAAATTTCAAAAGTGAAAAAGTATCAGTCGATAAAGCCCACAGATGTATATCCTCAGCCAATGTTCGATTATTCAAATATATTTTGATTTCTGTTATGAATATTCGAAATTGTTGACCCTTTATGGAGAGGGTTCCGAAGGAATGGGCCAATACTGTCCATTTCGTATCGGACCTTAATAAATATGATATACATATTGCTAAGTGCCAGGTTTGGACTATATTGGTTACTTCCTTCACTTTATATGATTTCGAGTTTTATGAGCTTCATGGACATTCTAAACTTCAACCCTTTGTGAGGGATGCACTAGAAGGAGTGGTCCGATATATCCCATATTCACACCAGGACTTGGGTTAATAAAAATATTGTCATGTGTTTAATTTGAAGAGAATCGGACTCTAACATCCTATTTTATAAGAGTTATAATTATTTAAAATTTTGATCCTTTGTGGGAGAGGTACCAGAAGAAATGTTCCGATCTCTACCATCTTTATAACATATCTTGTGTTGGTAGAAATTTTGAGATATGTGTCTGAATAACTTCTAATTTCGGGTTTTATGAGCTGCATAGGTATTCAAAATATCGAGCCTTTGTGGGGAAGGTACTAGAAGGAGTGGGCCGATATTGTCCATTTTTGCACCTGATTCAAATATTAGGATTTGAAAAGATGGAGCAAAGTCGGATTATTCCTTCTCATTCCGTGCAATAAAATATCTTTTTTTGAAAATGTAGACAAATTTTTCAAACTTTCTGGGGAAACTACCAGAAGGTAGTTTTGTCCATCTCCAAATTCGAACTAAGTTTGACAATAATATCACGATGTTTGATTTTGGACCAAATCGCATACTCCCTTCGAGAGATATCGTGCGTTCCAGCCAGCCAGACAGATGGACGGACAAATGTCCCGACGGACTCTAAATGACGTGAAATGGATTTGGTCCAAAGAGACCTAGGGTCTAAACCCGTTATTTCGACTAGACACGTTTTGGCCATATAAAATGATATGGCTGAGGGTATAAAAAGGACCTTCCTCTTAACCCTTGGATTCCTCTATGTTTCCCCTTTTTTTTTTTGCATTTCAACTTATTCTTGTATTAATTCGTAACTTTATTGTTACTCAATTGCGTGTAAATGCAAACGGCTTAGACAACTTTTACAAGAAAAGAATCGAATTTGTCTCATTAATACTCTTAAAATTCAATTGTATGCCTTCGTTTTAATTGGAGAACGAACATATTCTCATTTTTACATGACTGGCAATTAAACACAGACAAAGAAATTCTATAAAGGCATTACATAATGGCCAACAACAGTGAATGAATGAATCAGGTCATTGATAGCACAATAGTGGTAAAAAAAAGAAACATGCATATATGTGTAAGCTTTCTCGGATTCCTTTGGAAGGAAAAAAAGGACGATGAAGGAGAAGGCCAAAGTTGTTATGCAACAATGGACGGAATTCATATGCATTATGGTCATATGTGAAACATAAAGGTAACATCTTTTTTTTTAAATTTCCTGAATGCCCCTAATTATTTTCCATTTTTTGTAGACGGCAAATTTTCGAAACTTCCTTAAAATACACTGTGTGTATGATTTTTTTTTTTTTTTTTTTTTTTTTTTTGTGAAAGGAAACCGAAACACAATTTGTTGCTGGAAAGTTCCATAATGAAATTATTTGTTGCTTAAAATTTAAAAATACATACATGCTGAACATCGTCTATCGTATGTAGCTCAAGCTACAGCTACAACAAAGTTCCAATTTGCAACTAGTCTAAAAAGATAGGTAACAGTCTAGATAGATAGAGGTAGGTAACAAACTATGGAATTTCGTTGTGCTCTCCCTCACCATGCAGCAGTGATGAGATGCACAACGTATAGATACTCCGTAGGAGTGAGAAACTTTATCTGTTGCTCGTGCTATTGTTGTCGTTGTCTATTGGGGACAATGTTTATTTAAGAAGAAGGCATAGGGACAGAGAATTTCGAGGGTGAGGTGTAGCAACATTTAATTGTAAACTAAACTAAATCAACAGGATATGCAACCAAACATAAATACCAATACTCAAACAATGAACAACAAGTAGAAGTTGGGAGGAGTAATAGACGGAGGAGATATAGAGAATGTTAAAGAAAAATGTATGTACACAAGCGAAAAATGGAGAAAGACAAGATAAACACATTGGCACAATTCAGGGATGGGAACTTGAGTACAATAAAACATTTTCAACTTGAGAAAAACATGAAAATTCCAATAAATTACATATTTACTTCAGATTTCTGGTTAAGAGAAATATTAAAATATATCAAGTTGCATAGAATCGCCGACTTATGCAATTTATGACAGATATAAATATCGGAAATTGTTACCCTTGTGGGTGAGGTACCAGAAGGGGTTGGGACAGATATCTATCATCATAAAAACATATTTTGAGAGTTTCGATGCTTATTTCGCGTTTTATTAAAGTTTTTTTTTTTTTCTAAATTGTGAACCCTTTGTGGGGGAAGTACCAGAAGGAGTTCGCTGATATATCCCATCTTCACAGCAGATCTTGTGCATGTGTGAAATTTGAAGAGAACTGAATGAATATTTAGGATTTAATGATCGTTTTGGTTATTCAAAACTTTGACCCTTTTTGTGGGAGGTCCCACAAGGAATGGTCCGATCTATACCATCTTTGTAACAGGTCTTGTGTTGATGGAAATGTTAATGGGTGTCAAATTTGAAGAGAGTTGGAGACTTATTTCTCTTTCTTGGAGCATTTTGTTTTTCAAAATCTTGAACCCTATCTGGGGAGGAACCAGGAGCAATGGCCCGATCCCTACCTGCCTTTCGCGTTTTACGAGCTTCATAGACATTCAAAATGTTTACCCTTTGTGGGGGAAGTAGCAGAAGAGGCAGATTCTGTGTTGGTAGATATAATGGAATGTGTGAAATAATAAGAGAACCTGATGTTTATATCGCATTTTATAATCGTTTTGGTTATTCGAATCTTTGACCCTTTATGGGGCAGGTACCAGAAGGAATGATCCGATCTCTACCATTTTTATAACAAATCTATTGTTGATGGAAATATTTAGATGTACCAAGTCTGAATGGAATCGGTTGTTAATTTCCCGTTTTATGATCTTCGTGGATACTCCCCTTGTGGAGAAGGTGCCAGAACGAGTATACCGATATATTCCATATTCACACCAGACCTTCGGTTAAGAAAAATATTGTGATGTATGTAAATTGAAGAGAACCGCATGCGTATTTCGGATTTTATGATCGTTTTGGTTATTCAAAATGTTGATCCTTTGTAGAGGAGGTTCTAGAAGAATCGATCTCTATCATCTTTTTAACAGATCTTGTGTTGAAGGAAATATTGGAATGTACCAAGTCTGAATGCAATCGGATGTTAATTTCCCGTTTTATTAGCTTCATCTATATTCAAAATTTTGACCCTTTGTGTGGGAGATACCTGAAGGAGTGTGTCGATATATCCCATCTTCACACCAGACCTTGGATTAATAAAAATATTGTAATGTATGTAATATGAAAAGAACCGGATGCTTATTTCGGATTTTATTAACGTTTTTGTTATTGAAAATTTTGACTCTTTGTGGGGCAGGTACCAGAAGGAATGGTCCGATCCCTACCATCTCTACAACATATCTTATGTTGATGGAAATATTAAGATGAGTCAAACCTGAATGGAATCGGATGTTAATTTCGTATTTTATGAGCTTCATGAATATTCAAAAGTTTGACCCTTTGTAAGAGAGGTACTTAAAGGGGAGGACAAACACTTTCTATCTTCCCACATGATCTTGTGTTAGTAGAAATACTGTGATGTGTGAAATTTAAAGAAAATCGAATGCTTATTTTTCATTTTATAAGAGTTATAATTATTCTAAATGTTGACCCTTTGTGTGGGAGGTACAAGATGGAGTGGGTCGATATTTCAATTTTCACATCACACATAGATAGCACTGATACAAATTTTTAGATTTGTAAAATTTGAACAAAATTGGCAATCCTTTCTTGGATCAGAGAGACGGAAGGACGGACGAACATCGCTAGATCGACTCCAAATGCCATGAAACGGATTTGGTCCAAGGAGGCCTAGCGTCTAAAATCATTATTTTGATGAGGTACTATTTGGCCTTATAAAATGACAAATATCCTCTGTGTAAGATGGACATCGCTAGATCGACTACAAATGTCGTGTAACGAATTTGGTCCAAAGAGACGTAGGGTCTAAAATCGTTATTTTGATGAGGTACGTTTGGGCCGTATAAAATGATATATGCCCTCTGTAGCCATATGACTAAGGATATAATAAAATTAAATGCGGATATCCAGCAGTAATCCAAAACTAGTACCATTAAGTACTTTATGAACAATCGTAGCACGCATCTTCAAAAGCACCACTAGATCTCAATAGCAAAAACCCAAAATAAACCTTAAAATCAAATTTCGAGATTCCAGTTCTACCCCTTCACCCAATATATAATCCTATCCCGCAATCCATACCCAGTTTAGTACAACTCAAATACTTTTACAACAATTTCCAAAACCACCAATCGCAGATACCAACAGAGACCCCAAAATCAAATCTCTTGACTCCAGCTCTATACTTCATCCAAGATCCAAATTAGCAACACTTAGTACTTCTCGAACAATTGTAGAAGACATATCCATAGCCACCTAAATATTTTAACCACTGACACCAACAGTGACATCCATATAAAACTTCAGGATTCGAGTCATCACCCAATACCTCATTTGGTAGCATTTAGTACTTTCCGTACAATTATAGTATATATTTCCAAAACCACCTCCATATACCAAGAGTGACCTCAATAAAAAATTTGAGGATTTCAGCCCTATCGTCTCACTCAAATCCACATTTAGTAGTATTTAGTACTTTTCGTACAAACATAGAACGCATTTTGAAACTATCGCCAAATATCAATACATATACCATCAGTAATCTAAATATAAAATTTCAGAATTGTATCTCTGTCCCTCCACCCAACATCAAATATCGTACTATTCAATAATTTTCGTACAATTATTGTACACTTACCACCATGTGTTCACATTTTCGAAACCATCTACACATGAGTAGTGTAATAATATCATATTTCAGATTTCTAGCCCTATCTATTCACTCATTACCAAATTGTAGCAAATAACGTACGATTTAGTACTTTTCTTGTACTTTTCTTGTACTTGTTGTACACATATCCAAAGTCACCTCTTTATCACAAACCTATCACAAACATAAACCACATCTTCAAATTTCAGAAACCATCTCCACATGAACTGGGACTCTAATACCAAAGTTCAGATTTTAATCACTATCTGTTCACCCAATATCAAATTGTACCATATATAGTACTATTTAGTACTTTTCGTGCACTTGTAGTACACAAAATCAACTCTTTAGCACAATCCGACCACCAACAGGGACCCAAATAGAAAATTTCACAAATTCCAGCTTAACTCGTTCACATTAAAACAAACTGTTCTAAACCATTTGGTACAGTTTGCACACTTTGTACACATTTCCAGAACAAACTTCCTATAATCAAAATAACTTTCCAACCTTGATTCTCATAAAAAAAATCAAGTTTTTAGCTCTATTCGTTCACATAATACCAAATGGTTCCATTTTGGAAGTTTAGTACCATTTTAGAACTTTTTGTAACCTTAAAGTTCGAATTTCCAAAATTCCCTTTGGTACATCTATTAGTATAGTACATCTATTAGTACATGTTCGTACTTCTCGCATCGTCTTAGTACGAATTTCCAAGACCCCAGCCACGTTACGCGCCAAAACTGAAAAATTTTAAGATTCTAGCTTCAGCTGTTTCATCTGGGCCTTGATTCTCAGTCAGTCAGTTATCAGTTATTGCACCTTACCTTAGATTTTTGGCATTTAGTACCTTTAAGTACTCTTTGGTACAAATAGCCATGCCTGCTATGAAGTAGATGTATTTATGAAGTAGATGTAGATATGCTATGCATATATACATCTACTTCATTAAATTCCATTTTCCATCCCTGGCCACAGATGAGTTTGCAACTCAGTTGTTTAGTCCCACAACTAAGGACAATTTGTTTGCGCCAGAAAGAAAAGGATGTGAATTTTGCCATTGGGGGGACAAAGGGACAACAGGATACGGCTTGTTGGTCCCTTATGTTTATGAATATTGTGTAAGGTAAATAAAGTACCCATAGAAAGAGTCATGAATAATAATTATCGTTTTTTTACCCTCCCCATCTTTTGCAGCTGCTGCTGCTGCTTCAGCATAATTGAGTTCAGAGGGAAATCAGAACGTTTTGAATGGGTCATTTGAAACTATGGAATATTTTCATTAGTGGTCAATATGGAAATGATGTTGATGCTATTAAAAGTGGAGAGGGGTGACCAAAGAACATTTATGTTTTGCCTTTAGAAATAAATATTAATTTTTATTTTATCATTTACTGGGGCACATGGCAAAGGGGGTTCAATGAACTATAGCTGTATGGTATAAAATTGACTTTGGAAGTTTGCTTGGGAGGGTAAAAAAGGGAATTTGTTCCTGAAATAGATTTTTAGTTGGAGAACTTTTTTTTGTCAGGACCTTTAAGGATATTTCAACTAAGTGCTGTTGTACCCTCAGCCATATAGCTGGAGAGGGTATATATCATTTGATACGACCAAAACGTGCATCATCGAGATAATGGTTGTGGACCCTAGGGATCTAGGGTTGTTCGTGCGTCTGTCTGACTGGCTGGGGTGCAGGATAACTCTCTAAGGGAGCATCCGATTAGGTCTAGGTCGATTATTCTTGCAAAGACCACGAGGACTTTAAACAAGGATACTAGGAATATTTTTAGAAGGATCGCCAGACCTGTTCAGTTGGAGTTTTAAGGAATACTTTTTCAAAGGACCTTCAGACCTACGACGACCAGGTCTTTGGCCTTTTTATGCCCTCAGCCATATGGCTACAGAGGGTATATACAATTTGATACGATCAAAACGTGCCTCGTCGAAATAACGGTTTTAGATCTTAGGTATCTTTGGACCAAATCCGATTCAGAACATTTGGAGTCGATATAGCTATGTCCGTCCCTCCGTCTGGCTGGTGCGCACAACAACTGTCAAAGAAAGTATCCGATTTGGTTCAAACTTGGTACATAGTAATATTATTGTCAAACTAAGATCAAGTTCGCAGAGGGGTCACATCGATCGACTCCTTCTGGCACTTCACCAACAAAAGGTCAAAATTTTCAAAAAAATTACTGCACGGAAAAAGAAATGGTAATCGGATTTTGTTCAAACTTTGCAATTCCTAATATTTGCATCAGTGCTGGGTCAGGTGCCAAAATGGACAATATCGGTCCACTCCGTCTTCCCCCACAAAGGGTCAAAATGTTGAATAATTATAACTCTTATAAAATGTGATGTAAGAGTCAGATTTTCTTCGAATTACCTAGATCACAATATTTTCATTAACCCAAGGTCTGGTGTGAAGATGGAATATATCGGTCCACTCCTTCTGATACTTTCCCCACAAAGGGTCAAAATTTTGAATGTAAATGAAGCTCATATAACGCGGATATAAGTTTCCGATTTCATTCAGACTTGGCACATATCAATATTTCGATCAACACAAGATCTGTTATAAAAATGGTAGAGATCGGAACATACCTTCTGGTACCTCCCCACAAAGGGTCAGAGTTCTGAATAACTAAAACGATTATAAAATCCGAAATAAACATCCGGTTCTCTTCTTATTTCACATATCCCATTTTTTCTACTAACACAAGGTCTGCCACTACTCCCCCACAAAGGGTCAAAATTTTGAATATCCATGAAGCTCGTAAAACGCGAAATTAACATCCAATTCAATTCAGACTTGGTACATCTCAATATATCCATCAACACAAGATCTGTTATAAGGATGATAGAGATCGGACATCCTGTTCTCTTCTTATTTCAGACGTCCCATTATTTCTAGTAGCACAGGATCTGCTGTGGAGATTGGATATATATATATACCTTCTGGTACTTCCTTCAAAAGGGTCGAAATTTTGAACATCCATAAAACTCATAAAACACGAAATTAGCATTCGATTCCATTCAAACGTGGCACATCTCAATATTTCCATCAACACAAGATCTGTTACAAAGATGGCAGAGATCGGACCATTCCTTCTGGTACCTCCCCCACAAAAGATCAAAGTTTTGAATAACCAAAACGATAATAAAATCGGAAATAAATATCCGATTCTCTTCTTATTTTACACATCACATATATCGGTCTACTCTCTACTGTCTATCCGTCTGTTGTAATCACGCTATCTTTCGAACGAATTGAGATAGAAGGCTAACATTTCCCATACATGCATAGTAGGCCAGTACCTCCCAATATTTGGTATTTTCATGAGTTTGGCGACATTATTTAGTGGAATTATTTCAAATTTCATATTTTAAATTCGTAATGGGTACTACAGCCTATGACAAAAAATTTTGTATGCAGGTCCACGTTTTCGTATATTCCCCATTAACGGTACCTCCTGATATTCGATATTTTAATGATTTTAGCGACATTATTCACTGGTACTGTATCAAATTTCGTATTTGAAGTTCCTAATGGGTACTAAAGCCATTTCGTAAGCAGGTCCTTCAGGTCTTCGTATAGTCATCATAATGGTTTTCATTCAAGTGGTAGTTTTCGGTTTTTTTTTTTTTTTTTTTTGAAAATTTTCAAGTTCCTTCCAAATGGGGGGGGGTATTAAAAGTTCGGCCCGGTCGAACTTAGCTGCTTTTTTACTTGTCACCACTTGTTTTTTACGAACATTAGACTATCCATAAGAACTGAGGCGTTTCAGTAACAGAGTTTTAAGCTTATCCTTCAATACACGTATACATCCTCTTTAATCTAATCTGCAACCACATCCATACTGAATTTGTCAACTGTGTGTGCGTGTGTGGTCCGGTCTATAATTTCAACAAATAGAACAATGTCCATACAAATGCATTATTCACCTGACTTATTAGCCAGAAGATGTTATATGTGAATCATTATTATTGGCATAATTAAGACGCCTACCTGCAGGTGGATACAACCATACAATTGTGTTGTGTATGAGTATCGATGCATGTGTACATACATTTGGAAAGCAATTCCTTCTCTCCTTGAGACAACTAAGCCAATTTCATGAATTCCATTTGGTATTTATGTAAATGAGAGATTGTCTGAATAAATACATGGATTCGTTGATCAATATTTGAATTGGATTCGTTGTAGACATTTAATTTGTACAGATTGAGATAAGCCATGCACACACACACGCACACATGAATACCTACTGCACAGGCCATACAAACGAGACACAATTAATAAATCTCAAGATTGTCAATTCGATTGTGACAAAGTACAGGTGTTGACAAGGGATTTATGGTTACAACACAAATATTGAAATTTTGAATAATTGTTAATAATTTGAAAACGATTGTAGCAAATGATAGTTGCCATCAGGTGGATGTGTGGGTATGGGTGATGTGGGGTGGGAGGGACAAATTAGGGTACTTTTGTGGGTATAAGAAATCATTTTTGAAAGAGAGAGAGAGGGATGGGGATGGTGGTAAATGACGTTATCTTTATTTAGAAAATGTTTTCAAAAACAAGCAGAGCGAAAATTTTGGATTTCTATATTTGCAAAGGAACTGACAGAGTTGTCTTGGATTTTTAAAAGATTCTTTTTGAACCAACAGATCTGTAATCGGCGATTTTTTTGTCAGAAGATTTTTTTGCAGTACAAAGGCATCTATATTTTTAGTTTATTTTAAGATATGTTTTCTGCAACGAACATAACTATTATTGACAATTTTCAGGAATATTTTTCAAGAACAAACATCGAAGATTTTTAATTTTTTTTAAGACATAATTAAGACATACCATTTTTTCATTTTTTTTTTCAAACAGACGTATAACAGTTACATTTTTTTAAGGAAGAAATGACCTGATATGGTAAATTTAATTAAATATATTTTAGAGGACTTTTAGGAGTTTTGGACTTTTTAAGGATCGAGATTTTCAAGGACAAATAGAAGATTAGAAATAAGATTAGTGTATTTTACGGAGAGTTTTTTAAGAAAATCCATTCCAAAATCGTGGATTTTTCTGTAACTGAAAACAAAATAGAACTTAACTATCCTATATTTTCATATTTTTCAAAAAAAAAAAAAAGAACAAACAGATTATCAATCTTGGAAGATGATTTTTGAAAAGATGAGTAGAGGACGATCATGTCTTGAAATTTTATTCTTAAAAAAATAAACGGGAGACAATGTATTTGGGCCACATAATCAGCATATACAATGACCTCGACAAGATTGCAGTAATCCAGAGCATAGAAACACCGAAAACGCTGAAAGAGTTGCAACGGTTTCTGGGGGTTGGTTTTTAGCACCGGAGGTTTGTATCGGACTTTGTCTCCACTGCCGAAATCCTAACCTCTCTTTTTAAGAAATGTAAACACAGAAAATCAACAGACAGTGCCATCCTGCACCAATACTCGCACGCCCTGACTTCGCGTGGAGATTCTTTCTTCAGACCGACACTAGCGATGATATCGGACTTGGAGCAATTCCGGAGTTTTTAGCAATAGCACGAAGCATTCAAAAAAATGTGCACAGTCACATTCAGGAGAATAATGACAAGGACGATACACCCTCTCTCTCCTTAACCCAACTGTAAGAACGGGCCCAATAGGAAAATCATAACCAACCAGCAGCCAGTAATATTCCACAGGACGTGTAAAATTGGTATGACTCGCGCACTGCGAGGAAATGTAAATCATGTCAAGTCAGACTGCGATGGCAGGAAAGATGCCTGAAAAACTGTGGAAGTCGTGTGAGCTGATTTCGCTGGCCCAATGCCTGGAATTTTTTATTTAAAAAAATTCATGTTCTGTTAGTAACTGAACATTTTTTTTCTTTTTTTTCCTTTTGAAAATATATTCTTCCACATCTTGGGGATCCATGAAAAAATATTCTTTAAAAAATCTACATCTTGTGGATAATTGAAAAATATTCTTTAGAAAATCCACGTTTCTGTAGATCCTTGAAAAAATATTCTTTAAAAAATCCACGTTTCTGTAGGTCCTTGAAAAAATATTCTTTAAAAAATCCACGTTTCTGTAGGTCCTTGAAAAAATATTCTTTAAAAAATCCACGTTTCTGTAGGTCCTTGAAAAAATATTCTTTAAAAAATCCACGTTTCTGTAGGTCCTTAAAAAAATATTCTTTAAAAAATCCACGTTTCTGTAGGTCCTTGAAAAAATATTCTTTAAAAAATCCACGTTTCTGTAGGTCCTTGAAAAAATATTCTTTGAAAAATCCACGTTTCTGTAGGTCCTTGAAAAAATATTCTTTAAAAAATCCACGTTGCTGTAGGTCCTTGAAAAAATATTCTTTAAAAAATCCACGTTTCTGTAGGTCCTTGAAAAAATATTCTTTAAAAAATCCACGTTTCTGTAGGTCCTTGAAAAAATATTCTTTAAAAAATCCACGTTTCTGTAGGTCCTTGAAAAAATATTCTTTAAAAAATCCACGTTTCTGTAGGTCATTGAAAAAATATTCTTTCTTTATTCTCGGATTTTCTACAAAAAGCCTTCCTCTTATTCCCCGTAAATGACGAATATTTTTCTTTGGCTGACATTGGCGATAAATTTAATTAGCAATTAATTTTAGTTTGGTAAAAGATCAATTAATTTTATGAACTATTTATCGACGTCGTTGCCACCGTTTGTTAACACATTTGTCCGAGCAAATATTGATTTTTTCACCTGAAACAGACGAATATAAATAGTCCGGCGAAATAATCATTATAAATGGATGGCTAATATTGGTGTCGCCATAACAACGACACCAACAACAACAACAGGAGACAAGTCAAATAATAATAATTTAACATTTACACATACACGCACACACACACGCCAGTGTTATATAAATTGTTTTCGGAAATAAAATGAATAAATATTGAAATCTTCTGCTGTGACTCCCACAGTGCGGAGATGGGGAGAGATGAAGAGAGAGAGAGAGAGAGAGAGAGAGAGTGAACGCATAGTAAATATTTCGAAAATAAATGGTCTTCGGGAACAATGTATCAATGGGGGGCAGGGCCACCCATGTGTTCTATAATGACTATAAAAGGAATTTTTGATTTTTGTTGTTTTTTCTTGGGCAATTAATAACTAATCACAGCAAGGACATTTTGCGTTTAGCAATGGAAATTTTGCTGAGGATAATTAATGACATTTGCTGGAAACCAAGGACGCATAGGGGTAGTATGAGTCCCTAATTTTAATTTAGGAGGATATTACTTAAGGGTAGATTGGTGAGGGAATAGTGTACAATAGGAGCCAGATTCCATGATTTATTTTAAACGTTAACTGTAACCTGTACAAAATATATTTCCTTGTCCCAAACATTGTTTTTTTTTCTTCCAAACCCTATCCATATTTTCCGTTTCTCCACCTTATCGCATGGGAAAAATCACAATATATTCTGTGTTACCTAATACAATGAGCAAAGTCCATTACGTAACGTAGATAAGACTTATTTACTAATTATGAAATAAATTGAATTTCCCCCGCTCCATTATTTAGTCCAGAGCTTAGCTTAGCTGACTGCCAGCACGAATTACTTCCATTGTCTGTGACATGTTGTCCGGTGCTTTATTATTTTTTCCTTCACTAGTTTCATTTTTTTTTGTCTCGTTATCATCATCGCCTGGTTTTCTCTTTGTGTTCTCTTTCTAATTCGCATAATAAAATATTTTATCTTTTATCTTTCATAATAAGCATTTTTATATAAATACAACGTCGTCCAACCAACAGTTGCTTCCATGCCATGGAAAGGATGTGGCATAGGAAACATCGACGCATTCCTCCTGCTCCTGGATGCTGTGCACATAAGCAGTAACTCAAATGACAGTAAACAGAAGATCTCCACTTCCATGTTCCTTTGGTAAAAAGTCATAATTTCCGTTTTGTCCATGCCCCACTACCCCGCCGCCAACATTGTTGGGCTCTGAGAATAGGGGTTTTCTTTTGTTTGATTCGAACACAGGATGGATAGACTACACACAGTGTCGTCCTCAAACTCTATCAGCATCACAACATAAATCAACAACTCTTCTTGTTCTACTCTCTTTCTCACTTTAACTTCCGCTTACATCCGCAGTTTACTTTTTTCAATTTACTTCATTTCATTGTTTTTGCTTTGATTGGTGTAGTTGTTTTTTTTGTCATTTCCAAATGATTGAAAAGTGTTGTGAAAAAATGTATTAAATTGAAAATATTCTTTGTTCTCTAGTCTCATTTCCAAGCAATAATTAGATTGCATTTAATAAAGGACAAGAAAAGAAACTTTATAGAGTAACTATGTAACTCTTAAGGATTATTAAGGATATTCTGCAAAGGATATATAGCTATAATTTCTTATGGCAAATTTTCCAAGAATCCACAGGAATCGGATTTTTTAAAGAATATTTTGTTAATGATGCTTAAAACGTGTTTTTTAAGAGAATATTTTTTCAAGGATCCTTAAGACGTGGATTTTTTAAGAAGACGTGGATTTAAAAAAAACATTTATTTCAAGGATCCTTAAGTCGTGAATTTTTTAAAGAATATTTTTTTAAATATCCATACGATGTGGAATTTTTAAAAAATATTTTTTCAAGTATCCACAAGACGTGGATTTTTTCCAAATACATTTTAAAAAATACCATGACTTGAAGGTCCTTGAAATAAATATTTTTAAAAAATCCACGTCTTGAAGGTCCTTGAAATAAATATTTTTTAAAAATCCACGTCTTGAACGTCCTTGAAATAAATATTTTTATAAAAAATCCACTTCTTGAAGGTCCTGGAAGTAAATATTTTTTAGAGAATCCACGTCTTGAAGGTCCTCGATATGAAGGTCCTTAAAAATATTTTTTGAACAATTCCATTCTTAAACAGGAATCGGATTTTTTAAAGAATATTTTGTTAAGGATGTTTCTTATTTTCAAGGATCCTTAAGACGTGGATTTTTTAAAAAAAGCATTTATTTCAAGGATCCTTAAGATGTGAATTTTTTAAAGAATATTTTTTTAAAGATCCATACGATGTGGAATTTTTAAACAATATTTTTTCAAGTATCCACAAGACGTGGATTTTTTCCAAATACATTTTAAAAAATCCATAAATAAATATTTTTAAAAAATCCACTTCTTGAATGTCCTTGAAATAAATATTTTTAAAAAATCCACTTCTTGAATGTCCTTGAAATAAATATTTTTATAAAAAATCCACGTCTTGAAGGTCCTGGAAATAAATATTTTTTAGAGAATCCACGTCTTGAAGGTCCTTAAAAATATTTTTTTAACAATTCCATGTCTTAAAAGGTCCTTAAAAATATATTTTTTTTAAATTCCTCGACTTGAAAGTCTTTGAAAAATTATTTTTTAAAAATTCAATGAATAGAAGATTCTTTAAAAAATATTTTTTAAAAAAATCACGTCTTGAAGGTCCTTGAAAAAATATTTTTTTAAAAATTGCCTGTCATAAAGTTCCTTGAGAAAATATTTTGCAAGAAATCCACGTGTAGAAGGTACTTGAAAAAATATTTTTTTTTTTTAAAAGTTCAATGACTTAAAGGTCCTGAAAAATATTCTTTAAAAAATTCAAGTTTATTGAAAATCCTTAAAATATATTCTTTGAAAATCTACGTTTATTAAATGGGTTAGGTCCTTGAAAAAACATTCTTTGAATATACAGGCCCTTGAAAAATATTTACTAGAAATTCACGCTTGGAGAGTCCTTAAAAAAATATTTCCTAGAAATCCACGCCTTGAGAGTGCTTGAAAAAAAATATTCTTCAAAAATCCACATTAATTGCTTGCAAGCTCCTATCAAATTCTCTCTAAAAATCCACCTTAGAAATTCACATCTTGATAGTCCTTAAAAAATATTCTTTAAAAACGTCCTCAATTCTTAAAAATCTTAAAAAACCAACGTCCTTGAAAAAAATATTTTTAAAAAATATCACGTCAAAAACATCCTTGCTTCGAAAGTCCTCGGAAATATATATCTTTTAAAAATCAACGTTTATTGCCTAGAAGATCCTTTTAAAAGAAAATCTTTAAAAATCCATCTTTGTTGCCTAAAAGGTCCTTACAAAAAATTTCTTTACCAATCCAAAAAATTTCTTTAAAAATCCAAGTTTATTGGCTAGAAAGTCCTTTCAAAAGAAGATCTTTAAAAATCCATGTTTGTTGCCTTAAATGTCCTTACAAAAAATGTCTTTACCAATCCAAAAAAAATTCTTTAAAAATCTAAGTTTATTGCCTAGAAGGTCCGTTTGTCTTTAACAATCCAAAAAAATCTTTAAAAATCCATGTTTGTTTCTAGAGGATCCTTTCAAAAAATTTCTTTGAAAATCCATGTTTACTGTCCAGAAGGTCCCTCCAAAAATATATTTAAAAATCCACGGCTATTGCCTAGATGATCCTTGAAAATAAATTCATTAAAAAGAAAAAAATCCCCGATTTAGAGTCCTTTCATTCCTGTCCTTCAAAATACCGATTAAAAGTCTGCCTGTTCCTGAAAAAAAAATTCTCAAAATATCCGGGATTAAACGCATGTTCGTCCTTGAAAATCATAGTTTAAAAATCTACTATTTTTGGACTATTTGTCCCAGAAAAATGTCCTTTGAAAACCCACGATTATAGGTCTGTTGGTCCTTTGAAATATATTCTTAAAAAAACGACTTTCTTAAGGAACTTTAAATAGAAATAAGAATATATCATTTTTAGAGAATTCCTCTTAGACAGGAGGATTCAATCTTGAAAATTTTAGCCCTCGTAGACGTTTATATCAAACCTTCTTTAAAAAAAATCATGACTGACATTAACGAATAAACATACCGATTAAATATGTTTTTTGTATTTTTCATATCACAAAGTGGCGCCCAACATAATGATGACAATAAATGTTTAGCCACCGAATAAAAATGCACAGTAAGTCGAGAGAAGAGCGAAAATATTTATTTATTGTCCAGGGGATTGCTGTAATATTTTTATCCCTACTTCGTTGGTTTTCCTCGTTTCTTTTTTTATTTTTGTGAATGACTTTGGTTTATAATCCTTACAGCATGACATAGATAAACTTAAAGGATAACAACCAACATGGCAGAGTGCTGTAATGCTGCCATGGATGGTCTCATGCGGCTGCAGCAATCTTTGGTTAGATTTTGTTTTTCATTTTTTTCTTTTATTTCTATATGGGTGCGTTTCGGTGCTTTATAAATGACCAATATCCTCTTAAAGTTTTGTTGTTTTTCGTTTTTTTTTTATTTTTATTTATAGAAATATAAATGTGTATTTCCTCATACTCCTGTTCAACTGAGGAGGGGACAGGACATTTTGCTTGGGTCAAGAGCACATAAACGGTCGTTAAGGAATTAAAAGGATTTAGTTGGGGGTTTTAGAAAACATTTCATGTTCATAATGTTTTGCGGACGGTTACTTAAAAGGGTATTAAGTTAAATGTTTTCGGTTATGGTTAATTTAAAAATAAAACACATTGGCTTACGTAGGACCTGCTGGAAGGAAGGCAGGCAGGATGGCAGGTAAGGGTCGGCTAGTGGCATATGTGTAGAGGATGGTAATCCAGAAATTAACTTACCTAAAATAAAAAGAAAGAGAAAAATTGTGGTTAAGTTTGAAAATTATTGAAATACAGGGTGAGATAAAAAAAACTGCAACCAAGTCAAAGGCCATAAATTTTACATTTTTTTTTAAATTTTATCGAATGGAAGCAAAAATATCGGAAATAGCATCAAATTTTAGAATAAGTTTGATTTGTTCGAATTGGGAACCTTCTGCACGAATTATGGCCTTCAAACGGCCAATGAAACCATCACACGCTGCCCGAATATTGCTCTGCAGTATTTTGGCCCATTCCCGGCGAAGCGCTTGCATGAGGTGATCGACACTTTGATATTTTTTAGTGCCAACCTTGCTTTCCACAATACTCCAGGCACAATAGTCCAACGGATTAGTATCCGAAGATTTTGGTGGCCATTGTGCGCTGGAAATGAAGCGAGGAACCTCATTTTGTAACCAATCCTGGGTGGCACGTGCTAAGTGCGTGCGATGGTGCTGAGTCCTGTTGGAATGTCCGACGTCTGCGGGCACAATGTTTGCGTGCCCAAAGCTTTAATACCACCACCAGAATATTTTCGCGATAATATTCGGCATTTATTCTGATGCCACGGTCGATTAATACGAGCGGAGAACGACCATCAGCTGTTATGGTGGCCCCCATCATCACCATGACCGGCGCTTGAGTTCTGGTGGCTAACCGAAGGCGTACATTTTCAGTTGACTTGACTTCTTTGGCAAGTAAACAAGATCATTTTGGTTTTTTACAAACTGCTGGACAACGAATGTTTTCTCATCGGAGAAAATCAAATTCGGCAGTTCACCACTTTCGGCCAAGCGAAGCAACGCTTTAGCTGTTTTGAGTCTATTTTCTTTATATTGCGGTGTAAGATCTTGCACTTTTTGGAATTACTATGGCTTTACCCCGGGCTCATTTTCAATATTTCCGAATGGAATATTACGATATGTTCAGCTCACGAGCCATTTTTCGGCCACTGCGTTGCGGATTTCGATCGGGAGTAGCTTCTTTACTTTTCGAGCCATTTCTGCCGATCTTGCTGTTTTCTTCCATCCACTTCCTTGACGTCGTGCGATGGTCCGAGACACAAAAGATTTATTCGCATTTAAACGCTGGAGTCTTCTAACGATAGCCACTTGTGGTTTTCCAGCCAAAGAAATCACACTATCACGCTTGAATTCCATCACGAATAATTTTTTTCTGGAAAATTCTCACCAAAATGTTTTTGTACGCTTGTAAACAATAAGCTGTGACTGGAATAATTTTAATAGCTCTCGGATGAGTGGCTTAGAAATGACAGCAATTTGAAGTTGGTTGTAGTTTTTTAATCTCCCCCGTAAACATTTATCCTTAAAGTAAGTAAATTCCCTAAAACAGTTATAAATTCCTGGAAAAATCAGCCTCAGTTTCCCATCAATGTCAACAAGACAGCAGAGCAAAAAAATCCAATTCATGTTTGCCCATAGAATTTTCATTAGGTAGGCCCCGATCAATCCTTAAATGAACAGGCTATGAATGGACAACTGCAGTTGTTCAATGTCCAAAGTTTTGTCACCATTCTTGATTTTCAGCTACTCTCCCAACACTGCAGCCACACATTTAGCCATTGATTCCAGAGAAAATCAACACCCCAACTCCCCCCACACACATTATTGGAAAATAGAATTAACCATGTCTCCCTGCTGTTCTCGTTTGAGCAATTCCTGCCGTTTTTTTTTCTCCTTCTGTCTTTGACTTTGTAAAACTTTAATAAAAGCATTGCATTAGAGAAAAAGAAGAAAAAATAAGGAGTAGAAAGCAAATAAGTCAACACATTTGTGACAAATGTATTTAGAATTGATTTGGGAGAAGAAGTGTGGCATTTGTGTTTTTGCAGAGACTGAAGACCAAGCATTCATGTCGTAGAATTCCAGTTGCAACAGTAATGTTTTACAGATGACTATTGACATCCTTTCCATCCTAGTCAGCAAACACGCACACAGAATCACAAGAGAAAAGAAATGAAGCCAGTAAATCGAAAACAATAGAAATGTGCAAGTGACAAAAATGTCAACGAAGAATTGAAAAGTGAAGGAAAATAAAGCCTATAACACGGTGCAGCAGTCAATTCAGTAGGGCGAGAAATTCGAAGACTGGATGATGATATAAGATCAGGGGGTACTACAAAATAATATTGCAATATCCGATTAGACCCGATCTAAATATAATGTTTTCTCTGTAAATATGGAAAAAATCACAATTGTGGTACCGAATAACGATAAGGACATCCTTTAACAAAAAGTTAAAAGCAAGGAGTTCCTTGTATAAATGTTTTCGCAGGGCTCCCTGTCACTAAAAAGAAAATAAAATCCACGATATAAAGACCTTTGACATATAATTTCAAAAATCTACGATGTTTGACCAAAGAGGAATGTTATTAGAAAAATATTTCAGAAAATGTAAAACTTTTGTTTAATTTTTTTGTTTAAAAAATTTTGTTTTTTTTTTTTTCATCATATAAAAAATCTGTATCATCAAGCACCGTGGCAAGTATTTTGAAGAATTCTCGACATATCTATCTTTTTAAAAATTCAAAAAATCTTACAAAGAGTTGTTGAAAAATGTAGCAGCAAAAAATAATGATTTATGACCTCAAATGATCTTTAGCAGTTATTTTAAAAAAAAATCATGAAAAAATCTTAACGGAGAGAAATTTTCGTGTTTTTCATATCACATTTTAATGAGGAAAATAATCGTTGCTTTTAAGTAGAATATTTGAATTATGATAAATTATCAGAGCATATTTTGAAGAATTTATTTGTGGAATTAAAAAAAAATATCTTTGAGGGATATACGCGCGGATTTTAAAAGCATATTTTAAGGAAATCTTCTGCGATTTTTCGAAGCATATGTTTGAGGGGAATTTTCGTGTGATTCGAAAGTTATATTCATGAATTCTTGAAAACACATTTTTCTGATGATTTTCGTAGATTTGAGGTGTAATAATATTTTCTTGAGTTTCGAGGATAGTATACAGGGTGAGACGAAAAAAACTGCAACCAACTTCAAACTGCTGTAATTTCCAGGCCACTCGTCCGTCAACTGTCAAAAATATTTCAGTGATAGCTCATTATATTGTTTACAAGCGTACAAAAGCATTTTAGTGAGAATTTTCCAGAAAAATAGTTATTCGTGATGGAATTCAAGCGTGATGGTGTGATTTCTTTATATTTGACTGGAAAACCACAAGTGGCTATCGTTAGAGCACTTCAGCATTTTAATGTGCATAAATCTTTTGTGTCTCGTACCATCGCTCCTTACCATGATACTGGTAGCGTAGCCCGACGTCAAGGAAGTGGACGGAAGAAAACAGCAACATCAGCTACAATGCTTCGAAAAGTAAAGAAGCGACTTGATCGAAACCTGTATCACAGTGGCCGAAAAATGGCTCGTGAGCTGACCACAGCGCAATATTCCATTTAGAAAATATTGAAAAATGAGGTCGGGGTAAAGCCATTGAAATTGCTAAAAGTATAGGAACTTACACCAGAACAAGAGAAAGAAAATAGACTCAAAAGAGCTAGAGTTGCTTCGCTATGCAGAAAATGGTGAACTGCCGAATTTGGTTTTCCCCGATGAGAAAATATTCGTTGCCCAGCAGTTTGTAAACAAACAAAATGATCGTGTTTACTTGCTAAACAGGTCAGCTGAAAATATGCACCTTCGGTTGGCCACCAGAACTCAAGCACCGGCCATGGTGATGGTTTGCGCCGCCATAACAGCCCATGGTCGCTCTCCGCTCGTATTAATCGACCGTTTCATCAGAATAAATGTGGAATATTATGTCGAAAATATTCTGGAGGGTGTATTAGAGCCTTGGGCACGCAAGCATTTGGCCGCAGACCTTGAACATTCCAACACGACTCAGCACCATCATACTCAACACGCGCCATCCAAGAATGGTTACAAAATAAGGTTCCTTGCTTTATTTCCAGAGAACAATGACCATCAAAATCTCCGGATAACAAACCGTTGGACTATTGTGTGTGGAGTATTTTGGACTAAAATATACCAAAGTGTTGATCACCTGTCCGGGAAGGGGTCAAAATACCGCAGGGCAACATTCGGTCAGCGTGTGGCGGTTTCATTGACCGTTTACAGGCAATAATTCGTGCCAAAGGTGACCAATTCGAATATATATAAACTTATTCTTAAATTTGAAACTATTTCCGACATTTTTTGCTTTCATTCAATAAGGTTTAGGACAACAAATCCACAAAACGTAGATTTTAAATGAAGATTTTTTTTGGAATATTTTTATTTTTTTATTTATAATATTTTATCCTGGACATGGGGTTTTTAAAGAATATATTTTCAAAGACCAACAGAACAGTAATCGTGGATTTATAAACAAAAAAAAATTTTTCAAAACCAAAGAGCAAAACAATAACAAAAAGGAGTCATAAACATGCATTTTTTTCTGCAGCTAGTCACAAAACGTGAATTGTTTTGAAAAACATTTTTCAAGGACTTGCACGGACCAACAGGAGCCCTTAAGGATTTTTTTGAGGATATTTTCAGGAACTATTCATGGATTTTAGAGAATTTTTATTAAGAATATTTAAATGTTAAATTTTTTGTGGATAATATTTGATGGGAAAACGTGTCAAATACGTGTCGGACATTTTTCCATAGTTTTAGATAAAAATTCGTGAATTTTGAATATTGGAGGGTATTTTTAAGAAGCAACATAGAAATGACATTTTTAATAGAGTAATAGTGAATTTTTAAATAATTTTATTCCCAATTGCCTACAATAATTTATCGAGCTGTTATTTGAACAATAATGTTGGATTTTTTGAAATAACATACGAGGGCGGTTCAGAAACTTCCTAGCCTATTAATGAAAGAGAATAGTTAATTTTTCAAAGATATTTTTATTTTTCAATATATTCTCCTGAAACTTCAATACACTTAGTCCAACGCTTTTCTAGCAATTCTATCTCTTGACATAGTGGTTCACAACTGTAATTGCATCTTCGTTGGAGGTAAAACGCTTGCCAGCAGATTTTTTTTAGATTTGGAAACAAGTAAAAATCACTGGGAGCCAAATCAGGAAAATATAGCAACTCGTACATTAATTCCTTGATTTTAGCCATTGTTAAAACATTCTTGTGCGCTGGTGCGTTGTCTTGATGAAAAATTATTTCTTTGTGTTGTAAGCCAGGTCGTTTTTCTCGATATCTCGACAATAAATTGATACAAAAGGTTGAATTTATGAAAATTGAAAAAATTGAATTTATGAAAATTGAAAAAATTGAATTTATTGTTTTACTCTTTTGCAGATAGTCCTTAGAAGTCCAAAAAAAACGTTGCATAACCTTACCAGGCGATTGAATTTGTGCCTTCTTTGTGGCACTTCCTCCACCTTCAGTCGTTTGTTTGGATTGTCCTTTTGTCTCAATAGTGGAGTAGTGGGGGATTCATGTCTCATCAATAATTATGAAACGATTCGAAATCCATTTTATTTCCCTTAAAAAAATACCAACCAGCTTGAGACATGTTTATTCTTATGGTTTTTTTATCGACTGTTAACAAATGCGGCACTCCAAGCTTTTCCATCTACAATTCTTCATGCATCATGCGATGCCCATGATATTAGCAATTTCACGCACTTTTATTCGTCGATCATTCAATACCATACTAGCATCATGCACTTTGGCTACAATTTCTGTTTTTGTTCTGTTGTTGTTTTATTTATTTTTTTTTTTGACGTCCACTCCAAGGTTCTGGATGGATCTTCAATTCTTGTACGACTACGTTTAAATTCAGCAACCCAATTTTTTACTGTTGCATATGAAGGAGCACTTACACCTGACAAATCCACCATATCATTATGAATTCGTTGTCCCGATAATCCTTTTTTATGTAAATATTTATTTGAACACCTGTTTCTATATGAAGGAGTTGCCAGATCGAAACAAAATTTAACATGTGTTCACAACAGCTTTATGTGCTAGGCTAAGAAGTTTCCAAACTGCCCTTGTATTGGGGGGACCTAGTGTGCTAAAATTTGGAATTTCTAAGGATGCTTTTACGGACCATCCCAGATTCAGAATTTTGAATTCGTTAACGAAATTATTCCAAAATTCAACTTGTGCTTTCTTTCCAGTACACAAAAGTATTCGGCATTTGTATTGCAACGAAGGCTGGACGTCTTCTCCGTATTTTATCGCACATTAACTTGCAGTTTGTCATTGTAGCCAAGTCAGTGCAATTGTCTTCAACGCTGAACAAAACCTGTAAAACTTCTCAAAAATGTCTAATTCACATTCGTAACGCATACCGTGGACATTCATTCTATTCTTCGGACATCAATTCTATTTGTTCAGTCATTCATAGAGAGAATTTCGTTGAACAAGAGTGTGTCTTTGTATCCTCTCGAATGCTGTCTGTGTTTGGTAAATGGTTTGCAGAATCGGTTCGTATGAATACCGTTTTGACTTGGTCTATATATGTCACCTTCGTTCTTTATTCACTTTCTTGTTCAGTCGAGTCGAGTCATACGTTTACACTTAGGATACTTGAATGAGAATTGCAATCGTCATTATGATGATTATTCTTCTCTTCTTTGTTTGATTCGACTGTCCTTACGTGCCGACTGAGAAGGGGGAAAGAGGGGATATCTTCTAGGAAATGCAAACGTCCAACCTCCCTGCCTGAAGATGGCTCAGCTGTATGTCAGTCAAGTACTTAAATGTGTCTCTTGAATAAGGAAGTAAATCGAAGGGTGTACCGAGCGAGCGAACGTACGTGTGACATGTAACTATTGCAACAAGGATATCATGAACGAATTGCCTTTGTGTGTGTGTGTGCGTGTGTTGGAAATGTTCTGCTCATGTTAGACTTTTGTAGTTCTTTCAACACTCGCACATAAGCTTACAAATGCCCGAGTGTTGACAACTTTGTAGAAGTCTTGTTCAGGTCTTAGACATTGATGTTTTAAGAAGGGATTTCCTTGTAAAAGTCAAACAAAGAAGGCAAAGAAGAAGAACGAAAGAAAGGAAACATGAAGAATAACTGTAACGCCAGAGAACTGCTTAATGATATTTTCCTCCACATTGCTTCCTGCTTTGCAATGAATCCAGTTGGTGCAATAGAATTTCAATTTTTTTTTTACAAAATCTAACCTAACTATGACGACCTCTTTTCAAATTCAAGTTACGCTAAAAATTCATGGAACATAAAAAGGCCATAGCAAAAACAGAAAAAAAAGAAATCTACAACGAATAGACAAAAGCCGAACAAACATTTGCAAAGCAGATGATGATGATGATGAAGAAGCGACAGTTAAAGATATTTTACGGAAGCTGTAGTAAAATCTTCTTTTGTGAGCCAACAGAGCATTTTTAAGTTTCTGCCCAGATAAGGCTGGCGAAAAGAATCGCATCGCTTCACACAATAAAATGGAGAAACTGATAACAAAAACGAAACGAAATATTTTTTGATAAATTACTAGGAAGTGTGTAAATGTGATAAGCCGCAAAAAAATAAAATTTCAATAGACTTCATTTTTAATAGGATTTTCATTTTCCATTCAAAAGAGAAAAATAAAGAGATGTCATCAAATATCAATTTAGGAAATTCTATTGTAATTTCAAATGAAGAGACGTAAGAGGAATCATAACACAGAAAATTGTACAGACGTGTATTGGGAATTTGACAAATGTGGTTTCTTAAAAAACTGGTAACAATACCTGTCCGAGTGGGTCCAAATTTCGTGAGAATGACCAGAAAGTTTTGTTTGGACAGAGGGCGGGCCGACTATAGGATACCCTACACCACTTTGCTAATTTAGGAGAGCTCAAACAATCAAAATTATAATTTAAAGTTCAAATGCCGAAGCATTTGTATCTTTTAAATTGGGACTTGCATTGAATATCGTTGTTACGGAGTGCATATTACGGCTGTGGGTAACAAATCGGATGAGCAGTATATAGCATTTTCAGATTAAATGAAACCTTTTGCAATTCAAATGAAACTTTTTGCAGCGGAAATGAAACCTTTTGCAGTGGAATTGAAACCTTATGCAGTGGAAATGAAACCTTTTGCAGTGGAAATGAACCCTTTTGCAGCGGAAATGAAATCTTTTGCAACCGAAATGAAACCATTTGCAACCGAAATGAAACTTTTTGCAAATCAAATGAAACTTTTAAATTTATAGAAGGAAAAATAACAAAACATTTTTATTTTTAGTAGTTGTTAAATTAAAACTATTAATTATAACTAATATATAGTTAAAGAGGAATTTTTATTGATTATTAATATCTACATTTGTTTATATTATTTCTTAAATTTTCAATTATTGTAATAACAAATGGTTCTTTATTGATTTGATATAAAATGCTTCCATATTATTAAATTCCAAATGCTTAACGCTAAAAAAAGAGAAATTTAAACAAATTTTGGCCTTTATAGGTATGGCCAGAACTGAACTGTAAAATTAAGCTTTACCACAATTTTTTATAGTTATAGTATACTATTAATCTTACCTAATAAAGGATTCCCGCTTCGCAGCTTTATTGATTATGGAGATAGAGCAGTCGTGATTTCAATAGACAGATAAGTGAAAATCATTAAATCAACTATGATCATGATTGTATATACTTTATGGGGTCTACGACGAATATTTAGAGGTGTTATAAACCGAATGACAAATTTAATATATCCTCCTTTCCATGGAGGAGATTATAAAAAGGTACCTAATTCGGGTCCTTTGGAAAAAATACTTTGAAAATTTTTTTCAATCTTTCTGCATCTACACTTGTGTTTTATGGAAGCTTTAAGAAAAAATTTTATAAAAACATAGATATTAATAATCAATAAAAATTCCTATTTAACTATATATTAGTTATAATTAGTTGATTTAATTTTAAACCTACTAAACATAAAAATGTTTCGTTATTTTTCCTTCTAAAAATCTAAAAGTTTCATTTGATTTGCAAAAAGCTTCATTTCGGTTGCAAAGGGTTTCATTCCCGCTGCAAAAGGTTTCATTTCCACTGCAAAAGGTTTCATTTCCACTGCAAAAGGTTTCAATTCCACTGCAAAAGGTTTCATTCCCGCTGCAAAAGGTTTCATTTGAATTGCAAAAGGTTTCATTTAATCTGAAAATGCTATATATGGGAGCTATATCCAAATCTGAACCGATCTCGATAAAATTTAGCAAATGTATATCTAAGCTGTATTTGACATATTTCCCCAATTATTGTTGTGACAGAGTGCATATTACGGCTGCGGAGAATAAAAATAACAAATCGGATGAACAATATATATGGGAGCTATAGCTATATCTGAACCGATTTCGATTAAATTTGGCATACTTATTTGCAGGTCTAATTTGGTTGTATGTGCAAAATTACATACTATTCGTTTGGTGCACAATAAAAGGCAAATCGGACGAAGATATATATAGGAATATATAAATTTTGACCGATTATCTTAAATTTCCACAGGGTTCGTCCTTGGGCCAATCAAATAATTTTTGCAAAATATCATATGAATCGGGCAATAAATGCGAACGGACGGACGGACATGCATAAATCGACTCAGAATGTAATTCTATGCAGATCATCAAATGGAACTATGGGTCTATCTCGTTTCCTTTTGCCTATTACAAAAAAATGCACAAAGACCACCTTGTGGTGTAGGATATAAAAATGTAGGCCTGCTGGTCCTTAATACATATGCTTAGAGTAAAAACCTAAAAACTAAAATTATTTATCAACGGATCTTCTTCTATTCAAATAAGGTCCCTGGAAGGTCTGCTGTCTTCAGAAGACCCTTAGAGGACCTTCCTTAGGATATTGGAAGGTACACAAAAGTGGCTTATTAAAAACCCGGAAACAATACCTGTCTTCGTGGCTTAAAATTTAAGGGGAATGGCCTGGTATTATTTTTTTGTCAGACGTACAGACCTAAAGGTCCCCAAAAATCCAAGATTCAGGCCTACTGGTCCCTAAAACATATTCTTAGGATCCTCAGGAACTTTATTGTAAAAGCTTAAAAATTCAAAGAATTAGTCAAAGGGTCTTTTATGTAAAGAAGGACCCCAGGAGGGTCTTCTATCTTCAGAAGACTTTTAAAAGGTCTTCTATTTACGAAATACCCTTAAAGTATCTTCTATTTTTAGAGAATCTTTTAAAGGATATTCATTCATTAAAAGACCCTTTCAGAAGGTCTTCTGTCTTCTATTCTGAAGAGCCTATCTACAGAAGTTATCTGAAGGGTTTTTGTATCCTCAGCCATATGACTATAGAGGGTATATTTAATACAACCAAAATGTAGCTCACCGAAATAAAGGTTAGACCCGAGATCCCTTTGGGCCAAATCAGTTTCAGGACATTTCGGGTCGATCTAGAGGTGTCCGTCCTTCCGTCTGTCTGGTCACTCTCAAGGGGGCATTTGATTCAAACTTCGTACATCGTAATATTATTTCAGACTCGAGTCCGGAGATGGGCAATATAGGTCCACTCCTTCTGGTAACACCCCCAAAAAAGGTCGAAATATTAAAAAAAAAAAATAATGCACAGAAAGAGAAAGGATAATCCGATTTTGGTCCAACTTTGCGAATCCTAATATTTGTATCAGTACCAGGTCAAGTATTCAAGTTTCTCCCCCACAAGGCGTCAAGGTTTTGTATAATATTAGCTCCCATAAAATGTAAGACTCCGATTGTCTTAAAATTACATACAACACGATATTTTTATTGGCCCAAGGTATTTTGTGAAGATGGAATATATCGGTCCACACCTTCTGGTACCTCCAACACAAAGGGTCAACATTTTAAATATCCATGAAGCTCACAAAACGCGAAGTTACAATCCGATTTCATTCAGACTTGGCACATCTTAATATTTCTGAGCACAAGATATGTTATCCGAATGATCCGATCATTCCTTCTGGTATATTTAAATTATCGAACAATGGCTGAGGGTATACACATGTCGAAAAACCGACTGATACTTTTAACCTGTTTGCTAAGAATTTATGTTTTATGGATCTATCATTTTAAGTTAAAAGCTAACTTTTTTGTGGATTTATTGGTCCTTTAAAATTATTAAATTATGTTTATTTTTTTGGGACGATACGAAAAAAAACCATTCATCGTCCTCGAACATTGCTTTTAACATCCTTGGAATCTCTGTTCATATTTTAGCTTAAATATATATTGTATTAATTTCAATATAACACTAAAATTTCCTTTAACATATTTAATTATTTTCCCCTTCTACCAGTTTCACTCATTTTCGTCCTCTACTAAATAACCATCCTCAGTGTGTTCACTAAAATATTAAGTTCTAAAGTTCTGCTAACCTCCCATCTCATTATATTGTTATAATTTCTTCTACGTTCAGATCAACCTTTCAACCCAGTTTGTAAATTTTGCTTCCTCATATTCTGATATCTTTTCGAAAAAAGCAAAGGCAAAAACAACACTTATGATATACTTGAGCATAATTATAAACTTAAATTAACAATAAACATTAAAAACTACTGAGTTTGCCCGGAAAATGGGGACCATAAAATTCTCCATGTGCAACAATGGTGAGGATGATGGTGGTGACTCAAAAGAAACCCAGAGAACAGTTTGAGAAGCACAAGGCAAAAAAATTCAATGAGATTTTATCAATAGATTCAGGAATTTTGGACTTAAAAATATGGTTTGAAACTGTCATAAAAGTTGGCCTCAAAAACACATTTACGCGAAAATTACTCCCAAAAATAGGCTTTAAAAATCCACGAAAATTATTTTAAAGAAATCTACAAATTTTACCATCGAAATTTTACCACGAAAATTCGATTCAATAAGGAAAATTTGCTTTAAAGATCCCTGAAGATTTCCCCAAAATATGGTTCTAAAATACGCTTTCCAAATATTTATAAGAACTATCCTCAAAATCAACGAAAATTCACTTAAAAATATGCATTACAAATCCGGAAGACTTCTTCAAAATATGCTTTAAAAGTCGAGAGATTAATGCCATAAAAATGTGCTTTTAAAATCTACGAATAGTGGTTAAAAAAATTAATTCTAAAATCGACAAATTATACCATTGAGATACGCTTAAACTTCCAGAAAAAAAAATTTCCCCCCCAATAATGCTAAAGAGTATGTAAAGTTTATATATTGTTTTCAAAAATATGATTCGAAATATAGAAACATTATTCTTTAAAGCCACAGTAATAAGAATATTGCTTTTAAAAATATTATTATACGTCCACGATTGCTGCCCTCATATCTACACTTAAGTTCCATTTCTCTCAGAAATATGCCACAAAATTCATGATTAGTGTTCATAAAAATATGTGTCTTAATCCTCTAAACATTTGCTTTGGAAACTAGGATTATTGCTCTCAAAATGTTTAAAACAGGAATATGACCCTCGAAAATATGCTTTAAAAATCAAGAATGTTGTCAGTTTTTTTTTTTAAATCCTAGGCAGTTGCCACAAAATTTGTTGTAAAAACCTTCGAATATGTCTCTAAAATAGGGTTTATTGCCCTCAAAAATATGCTATAAAAACCACGAACAACATAAAAATATGTGCCTTAAAAGTCCATAATGTTATATCGAATTTGAATCACAAAATACTTTTAAAATCCACGAAAACTTCATTTTCCTCAACAATATGCTTTTGAAGATCCACGAATATTTTCCGAAAAGAATGCTTTTGAAGATCCACGACTATTTTCTGAAAAGTATAATTTTGAAGATCCACGAATAATTTTCTGAAAAGTATGCTTGAAAAGTAAATGAATATTTTCCTAAAAGTATGCTTCAAAAATAAACGAATATTTTTCCTAAAAGTATGCTTTAAAAATACACAAATTATTTCCTAAAAGTATGCTTTAATAGTAAATGAATATTTTCCTAAAAGCATGCTTTAAAAATTAAAAATATTTTCCTAAAAATATGTTTTAGTAAATGAATGTTTTCCCAAAAATATGCTTTAACATCCACGTTTTTTTCTAAAAGTAGGTTTTAAAAGTAAATGAGTATTTCCCTAAAAGTATGCTTTAAAAGTAAATGAATATTTTCCTAAAAGTATGCTTTAAAAGTAAATGAATATTTTACTAAAAGTATGCTTTAAAAGTAAATGAATATATTCCTAAAACTATATTCCTAAAAATATGCTTTAAAAGTCCACGAATATATTCCTAAAAGTATGCTTTAAAAATCCACGAATATATTCCTAAAAATATGCTTTAAAAATCCACGAATATATTCCTAAAAGTATGCTTTAAAAATCCACGAATATATTCCTAAAAATATGCTTTAAAAATCCACGAATATATTCCTAAAAGTATGCTTTAAAAATCCACGAATATATTCTTAAAAGTATGCTTTAAAAATCCACGAATATATTCCTAAAAGTATGCTTTAAAAATCCACGAATATATTCTAAAAGGTATTCTTTAAAAATCGACCAATATTTTCTGAAAAGTATTCTTTAAAAATGCACGAATATTTTCTTATAAATTGGCTCTAAACATCCGCGAATATTTTTTTTTAAAGATACGGCTGATAAATCCGTGATTCGTTTGATTTTTTTTTTTTTTTTTGGAAATTCATGGACTGAAGGGTAGAACAGATTTACCAAAGGGTTTTTAGCAAAATTTCGGAAATTCGAAATAAATGTTGGGGGAATATCTGATAAAAGCAGACGATATCGGAAATGCGTACCTTAGTGTAACAATCGTATCATTTGGTTGTAAACTTGGTACTATATGGTTTTTTGTGTATTATTAAAGGTGGAATGTTGAAATTTTGTGTGTAGCTCTACCGTCCTGGAAATGTTTGAAATATATGTCCAAAATTAAGGAATGGTACTAATTTTTGCATTGAGTATTGGAATAGAATTGTCATTAAGAATTTTGGTATTACAATCTCAGTAAGTGTGTAGCTTTCCTAAAAGTTTGCTTTAAAAAACCACGAATATTGTCCTAAAAAGTATGCTTCAAAAATCCACGAATGTTTTCTAAAAAGTATTCTTTAAAAATCGACGATTATTTTCTGAAAATATGCTTTAAAAATTCACGAATATTTTCTTAAAAATTGGCATTAAACATCCCCTAATATTTTCTAAAAAGATACGTCTGGTAAATCCCCAATAGTTGCCCTCCAAGAAATGCTTTAAAATCACGAACATAGTCCTGAGATATATTCTTTAAAAATCAACGAAAATATCTCCAAAAATATGATTTAAAGAAGACCGAATACCCCTCTCTGTTCGCCTGTAAACTTTCCCAAAAATCTTCACTGGGTTAGCCCGCATTACATACACATTAAGCAATCTACATATACATTTGAACTCCCCTAGCTCATTTGTTTCTGTTTAGGATTTAACGCACAACTAAACTCTTTCATTCATTCTTTCAGTGTTTTTTGCAAGTGTTTGTGTTGGGAAATCTAAAACTTGTCGTTTGTGTTAAAAAAGTAAACACAACCAGCAACGGAGCAGCAGCAGCACATGATGTGAACTCATTTATATACTATATATGTGCATACACACATATGAACAACATACACACACATATACATATAGACAGATATTGTATGGCGAAGAAATGAATGTTAGTTTGGACACATACGCACCCATACATGTATACATGGCGAAGACGATGGCGATGGCGACGACGACGACAGTTGGCATTTTTAGCAATTTAAACAAACTACACTCCAGGGAGTTCTAATGACAGCAGCAATAGCAACAACGACAACAGCTCCAGCGTACGTTCATATTGAAGATGATGACTACTAAAACAATATTGAAACGGGTAAACAGAAAATAACAACAAAAGCAATGGCATTATAAAACATTGAGCGAGTAGAGAGAGAGAAAGAAAAAAACAACAAAACATTGACGTCTAAGAAGACCAGCAGCGACAACAACAGCACATGGACAACAAACAACTATTGTAAGCAACAATGGTAAGTAACAACTCATTCAATAAGTTGTTGTCGTCGTTGTTGTTGTGAGAATATAAAGTTTCTTGTTGCATAGTTTAAGGAGCGCTACAGCAAATGAGTGTCGGGGGAATTTGGTTAGTTACTTCTTAATATCGGGAAATCTTAAATATCAAAGATGGCCAATTTTTCTTAATAACTTTGAATGGCAGGAGATTTTTTTCGAAGCAAAGGTGTCAGATGAGCAATTGAGTCATGTTTATAATAGATTTTCAATTAAAAATAAATGCTATGTTCAAAATATAAAAAGAGGGGTATTTCCTTTCCAAGCTTTGACATTTTTCATCACATCCAACATTTGTGACATATGTGAATTAAGAGTAGGATAACCGAGCAGATACTTAATGTAATAAAATTATTAATGGAACCATAAATAATAGACAAAAGTACAGAGTTAAAAAAGGTTAAAAATATGACATTCTGCATAGGTTCACTGTATACTGGTTCACCGACTACTAAATTAACTTTGTTGAAATTTTTACTTTTAATACAGAAATGCGATTTTTTACTAAATTTTTTAATGTGTATTTTCCAGACCTAGATCACGAAAAATAATCAGAAGAATGATTTTTTTAAAGTTCTCTTATGTGGTCGTTAATTTCAATAAAAATATCTAGTCCAGTATATGTAAATATGACCAAAATGCAAAATCTGCGAGAAAACCTTCTAACAATTTAAAACTATCCCTGGTTCCATAATAGTTTCTGCATTGTTCTTCAGAAACAAAAAAATGTTTTTATATCACTTTATACGGCCAAAATGTGCCTCATCAAAAAGCGGACTTAGACCCTAGGTCTCTTTGGACCAATTTAGGATATGTTGTAGTCAATCCAGGTTCGTCCGCCTACCCGTGCGCTCTAGAACTCTCATTAAGTCCGAACTTAATATATAGTATTTTTTACCCAAACTCAGTTCGAGCTTGGAAATGGGCAATATGGGCCATGTTATTCTGGTTACTACCCCTCAAATGTTGAAAATATTGCGCAAAATATGCAAATCTCATAATGAGCGATCTGAGTACCCGATATTTAGAAAACACTTGATATCTGTGGAAATAGGCAATATAGATCAAAGCCTCCTAATACATTCTCCACTAAAGTTAAGGCCTTTGAATATTATAAAACTCTTTTAATATATGATATTGATGTCGGATTTTCAAATGTGTTGATTGACATGTGTGAAAATTCCACTCTTTCTTGTACCTTCCCCAAAAAAGATCAAAAATTCTCCAATAAAGATATCAAAAGTCGAAGGGAGTAACGTATGTAGTTCAAACTTGACACACTGTAATATTTGAATATTATTATTATGAATCGAAAACCGACAAAAAAGGTACAAAATTTTGCATGGAGTATTGGAACAGAACTGTAAATAAGAATTTTGGTATTACAATATCTGTGAATATGTAGCATTGGAAATTCGTACTATTATAATGTGTATAGAAAGTACTAAATGGTACTAAATTTGGCACATACAGGGTGAGATGAAAAACTGCAACCAACTTCAGACTGATGTCATTTCTCAGTCACTCGTCCGACAGCTGTTAAAATTATTCCAGTAATAGCTCGTTATATTGTTTACACGCGTACAAAAGCATTTTGGTGAAAATTTTCCAGAAAAAAAAAATTATTCGTGATGGAATTCAAGCGTGGTAGCGTGATTACTTTATATAAATCACAAGTGGAGAATTACTGCATTTAAATGTGAATAAATCTTTTGCCCGACGTCAAGTAAGTGGACGAAAGAAAACAGCAACATCAGTAGAAATGGTTTGAAAGGTAAAGAAGCGACTTGATCGAAACCCGAGTCGTAGTGGCCGGAAAATTGCACGTGAGCTGAACATATCGCAATATTCCATTCGGCATATATTGAAAAATGAGCTCGGGGTAAAACACATTGAAATTCCAAAAAGTGCAAGAACTTACAACACCGCAACAGAAAGAAAATAGACTCAAACGAGCTAAAAAGTTTATTCGCTTGGCCAAAAGTGGTGAACTGCCGAGTTTAGTTTTCTTCGATGAAAAAACATTCGACAAACATTGACCAGCAGTTTGTAAATAAACAAAATGATCGTGTTTACTTGCCAAAGAGGTTAGCTGAAAATGTGCATCTTCGGTTGGCCACCAGAACTCAAGCGCCGGTCATGGTGATGGTGTGGGCCGCCATAACAGCCGTATTATATCTTCGCTCGTATTCATCGACCGTGGCATTAATCGACCGTGGCGAAAATATTCTGGAGAGTGTATTAAGGCCTTGGGCACGCAAACATTTTGGCCGCAGACCTTGGACATTTCAACAGGACTCAGAACCATGGCACTCAGCACGCGTCACCCAAGAATTGTTACAAAATGAGGTTCCTCGCTTCATTTCCAGCGCACAATGGCTACCAAAATCTCCGGATACCAATCCGTTGGACTATTGTGTCCGGAGTATTTTGGTAAGCATGGTTGGCATTAAAAAATACCAAAGTGTCGATCACCTCAAGCAAACGCTTCGCCGGGAATGGACCAAAATACCACAGAGCAACATTCGAGCAACGTATGACGGTTTCATTGGCCTTTTGAAGACCATAATTCGTGCCAAAGGTGACCAATTCGAACAAATCTAAACTTATTCTAAAATTTCAGGCTATTTCCGACATTTTTTGCTTTCATTCAATAAAATTCAAAAAAAAAGAGTAAAAATTGTGATGTTTGACTTTGTTGCAGTTTTTTATCTTACCCTGTATACAACCAGATCCAAATTATGGTATTGATCCCATATAACGGCATCTCCCGATATTCGGTATTTAAAAAATTTTCAACGAAATTTTTCTAAATTTCTGAACTCCAAATAGTTCACAGTGGGTAATGCAGGGGGAAATCGTGTATTCAAGTTAATGCTTTCGTAAAGCCCTTACATAGTTAAATATCCCAATATTAGTGAATAAAGCCTCATAGTTTTTGTTACATTTTTGACGAGTTGTAACGCTCGAACTCGGGCCATCTGAATTAGTAGACCGAATTTGACTGATTATATCGTACACCACATAGTGTATAAGGGTATCATGTCTTTGTGCATTTGTTTGTAACATGGAGAAGAAAACGAGATAGACCCATAATTCCTTTTGGTGATCAGCATAGAATCACATTTTGAGTCGATTTATGTATGTCCGTCCGTCTGTCTGTCGGTCTGTCCATGTATTTTTGTAAACAAAGTGCAGGTCCCATTTATTATTCGATTGAGATGAAATTTTCTAAATAACATTTGTTTGGCTCAAGTACGAACCCTATAAAAATTGGTGAAAATCGGTCTAAATTTAGATATAGCTCCCATATATATCTTTATCCGATTTTAGGTTTCTTGTGCACCAAATGGCTAATATCAGTCCAAATGGTGTTAATTTTGCTACATCTCACTGAATTCAACCTATAAGCATGTGCTTCAAATTTGGTGAAAATCGGTTTAGATAAAGCTATAACTCCCATATATATGTTTCATCCGATTTGGTGTTTAAGTCCCTCACATTCGTAATATGCACTCCACGAGACATGATTCAAATTTTATCAAGATCGGTTCCGATTTGGCTATAGCTCCCATATATATCTTCATCCGATTTTAGGTTTCTTGTGCACCAAATGGCTTATATCAGTCCAAATGGTGTGAATTTTGACACTTCAGACCGAATTTAGTATAGAAATAAGTACTGGAAATTTGGTGCACGATACAAGAATAATATTTGGTACCAGATATCAGATGCAGCAAAGAAATAGCTGTTTTAAATTTTATGAAGATCGGCTCAGATTTGAATATAGCTTCCATATATATTATTATTCGATTTTGGGTTTATTGTGCACCAAATAGCTAATATTAGCCCAAATGGAGTGAATTTTTGAAATTCAACCGAGTTTAGCATAGAAGGAAGAATTTCAAATTTGCTCCCATATATATGTTTCATCCGATTTGGTTTTTAAATCTCCAACTTTCGGAATATGCACTCTACCGTAGTTATATTATAGAGCTAAGAAATTGCAATATAAACCTTTCTTTTATGGGAGTTCTACTAAAAAAGCATAGTGGTGTAGGGTATCATGTGGTCGGCCCCGCCCGACTTTTGAGCCTTCCTTACTGTTTTTTTTTTTTTTTTGTTTATGTTCACATAGTGCTCTTAGGTTATGCAGTTGGTTTATTTATTTTAGAAAACATGTTTCTATGCTATTTTAATTAATGTACATTAAAAAAAAACAATAACATTTTTCCTCAATACAAAATCCTGACCCCTAACTTCTTTTTTATTGTCAAAAATAGTACTATGAAAGGACAATGCATTGCTATGAAGGAAAGCCTGAGTTAGACAGAAAAAACTAGTTCTTATTTTTTTATTTTTTATTGCTGTTAACGATCTAATATATTTGGCTCTCTATAACATTTTCTCAACAAGTTTTACATAGTTACATAACATTTCAAGCATAATATGAAAATTAAAATCTATATTTCATTTTATCAATTTTCATTAGTTTTCCATTAAATTATGTGAGTTTTCAATGTGGTTTTACGAAAAAAAGAGGGAATAACAAACAACGATAATACCATATCAGTTGTGTTCTCTTAAAACACTTACAAGTCCAACCTCATCCAATCCAAGCCAACCAAACCGAGCCACCACACACAACCACTTCAAACTATCATTCACCTGTTATTGACCTCATTTTAAGTATTTGTGTTGGTGTTTTTTTTTTTTTTTTCGTTTTGTTTTTTGCGATTTTGTTTTTGGTTCAATTTTTTTTATTTTATTTTATTTTCCAGTATTCATTCGTTTGCTCTTGATGCAACACTCTCAAAGAGACACAGATACGTGGCACACACAACTACATGTACACATGCATGCACATGCACACTACTACATGGTACACAAAGGATATGTTACATGGTTTACATGCCTTATTTACTTTACACTTGAAATTATATTTACTTGACGATGATGTCGATGAAAGGCAAAGTTTATAGCACTCCCCACACCCTGTGTAGTGTAGGTCCCCCACCTTTTCAGATGCATGAGAACGAACATTGTGTAATACAGATACTAAATGTAAAATGGAATGAGAGTTGTTTTGTTCGAGAGAGAGGGAGAGGGTGAAAGAGAAAGAGAGAGAAGGGTGGGAGGGAGATCGCGGGGAATAGGTTCCACCTTCTTCCCCTTTTCACCATTCATAATTTGCAGAATTGTGGAAAGGAAATATTTTCCACCTTTCCCCTCCCAATCCCATCTACATTCCCCTTCCCACCATCCTTTACACTCTGCCAAGTGAACGGAAAACTAAAAATGTAACGTTAATTGTAACTGTAACAAGTTGCTTGCTTTCCACAATTGTTGTTGTTATTTAGTATTGTAGTTAGTATTGTTGTTGTTGTTTTGCATTAAGCTACACAGATGGCATGCCAAAGGAATGCTAACGAATATAACTGTGTTACTACTGCCACAACTACTGCATGCAAGTGCTCCACATATACACATGGTTGTATATGTATGTGTGCAAGTGTATTTTCATTTGTGTGTGTGTGTGTGTGTGTGTGTGTGCATTTCTGTGAGAATTTAAACACATGTTTAACTTGTATTGTGTCCCTACTAGTCAATGGCATTATCATAAGTTGGTTAAAGGTTAAATGTTTAGTTAAATTCATGGTCAAGAGTTTTTTAATTGCAATCGTTATTAATTGCACGATGTGGGGGAAGGGGACATAAGCACAAAAGGTGATCGAAGAGAAAAACTCAAGTGTCCTAGGACTAATTAGCATTAGCACAAGGTCATATCCGAATAAGGTATTAAAATATTGGTAAGCTTGAAGAAAACAGAAGCAGAGAATATATATTCACAATCTTTAAGGAGTTTGGAAGATGAATGCTTTTGTCAGCAGAAGTTTTTAGGACAAGGTATATGGAGCAGAGGCATTTTTGATTACGATTTTTTAGTGCCCGTAAATAACGAAACACATCACCGTAGTAAAGACACAAACTTCTGGCATAGTTTAATTCGTCTTAGTAACATTTTAATCTGAAGCTTTAGGAACATTTCTAACAGTAAACTCCTAGACAAAAATTTTGAATATTTTTAAAATATTTTGTTGTTGCAAAATGGTCAGGCTTAATCCCTTTATTGTTGTTTTTATAAAACAACGTTTGTTTATTAGTGGAGAACGATACCAGGAAAATAAAAAAATATCCGAGACCAAAAACAAAGGATCTGATGAGGATTGGTGGCTCTTTCCGAAACCTAGGTATTCCCTGCCTTATCCCCTGGTAAATATTACCTTCGTTCTCCACTAATAAACGAACGTTGTTTTCATAAAAACAACAATAAAGGGATTAAGCCTGACCATTTTGCAACAACAAAATAGTATGGTATCCCGAACAAACATGCCAAACACTGTTCTATTTTTAAAATATTTTAAGACGGTCCGAGGTCCTATGATACCTTTAATACTATAAATTCCAAATTGTTACTGTTGGTACTGTGTCCACGATATTTGATATTGAAAATGGGTTTTTTCGACCCACGTTTCCAATCTGCTACAGCGTATTTTACACCCATTCAAAAATGAGCAAGGTGTACTGGCATTTATTCAAGAGAGACATAGAAAAAAAGAGGATACTCGTTCCAGCGACATGAGTAATCCCTCTCGAATTCGAGTAAAATGCGAAACTCACTCGAATTCGAATTGGATCTCTGGTTATATTTGTGTGGGATTTTTTTTTATAAAATTTGTTTGATAATTAAATTTTAATCGAAATCAGGAAGGTACTCTGTAGTTGATCAAATTTATGTGTTGATAAAAAGGTCATGCATGCACTCTCTACTTGATAATCCTTTTATGTCTTATTAGATATAATTTTCCAAGAAACTTAACAAAAAAAAAAAAAAAAAAAAAAAAAAAAAAACTAAAAACTAGGCAGTCAGTATCCATGTTTACAGTGACTACCAGATTTTCAGAATCTACATTTTACAGAACAAAGGTCCAATGTGGACTCCTTGTAAATATTAAATTTTTTGCATTCCCTACACCACTTTGCATAATTAGGAATTTATGATCGTTTTGAAATGTGTATTGTAGCTTTAAAAGATATATATATTTATAAGCCGAATGGAAGTAATATATTGAAGTATATACCCCCCCCCCGCCCTAATCGATTTCTACTAAATATGACGGACTGAATTGATAAACATGGAACCGGGTGAATATATATATATATGAGAGCTCTATCCAAAATCGTTTGCTATAAAATTAAGGAGAAGTATTTCAATGCTGTACCTGTTAGCTGGGAGCAGAAATCGTTGTTGTGGAGGGCATTTTACAGGTGTGAGGGACTTAAATACAAAATCGGATGAAACATATATATGGGATTTAACCGATTTCCACCAAATTATCCCGAATGCCGATTTTCATCAAATTAGATATACTTTCCTGCACTGCAACTGCAACAAAGTCGAACGCCATTATTTTTACATTCTTTTAAATTTTATTGAATGAGAGAAAAATGTGGGATATACCATCAAATTTTAGAATAAATTTAGATTTGTTTGAACTGGGTACCTTTGGCACGAATTATGGCATTCAAACGGTCAATGAAACCGTCACACGCTGTCCGAATGTTGCTCTGCGGTATTTTGGCCTATTCCGGGAGAAGCGCCACCTTGAGTTGATCGACACTTTCGTTTTTTTAGTACCATCCTTGCTTTTCAAAATACTCCAGACCAAATAGTAAAACGGATTGGTATCCGGAGATTTTGGTGGTCATTGTGCACTGGAAATGAAGCGAAGCACCTCATTTTGTAACCATTCTTGGATGGCGCGTGCTGAGTGCGATGGTGCTGAGTCCTGTTGGAATGTCCAAGGTGTACGGCTTAAATGTTTGCGTGCCCAAGGCTTTAATACATCTCCAGTGAATTTTCACGATAATATTCGGCATTTATTCTGATGTCACGTTCGATTAATACGAGCGGAGAGCGACCATCGCTGTTATGGCGGCCCATACCATCACCATGGTCGACGCTTGAGTTCTGGTGGCCAACCGAAGGTGCACATTTTCAGCTGACCTCTTTGGCAAGTAAACACTATCATTTTGTTTGTCTACAATCTGCTGGACAGCGAATGTTTTCTTTTCGGAGAAAACCAAATTCGGCAGTTCACCACTTTCGGCCAAGCGTAGCAACTCTTTAGCTCTTTTGAGTCTGTTTTCTTTCTGTTGCGGTGTAAATTCTTCCACTTTTTGGAATTTCAATGGCTTTATCCCGAGCTCATTTTTCAATATTTGCCAAATGGGATATTGCGATATGTTCAGCTGACGAGCGACGCGGGTTTCGATCCAGTCTCTTCTTTATTTTTCGAACCATTTCTGCTGATGTTGCTGTTTTCTTCCGACCACTTCCTTGACGTCGGGCCACGCTACCAGTATCACGGTAACAAGCGATGGTACGAGACACAAAGTATTTATTCACATTTAAATGCTTGTGGTTTTCAGAACAAATATAAAGAAATCACACTATCACGCTTGAATTCCATCACGAATAACTTTTTTTCTGGAAAATTCTCACCAAAATGCTTTTGCACGCTTGTAAACAATATAATGAGCTGTCACTGTCGGACGAGTGGCTTAGAAATGACACCAGTCTGAAGTTGGTTGCGGGTTTTTCATCTCGCCCTGTAGATGTACGTCTTCCCAACGATTGTTTATGAAGAAAAATGTCTTCCATAGACAGTATACTTCTCAAAGGCCAAAGACAGGTAATATGCAAAAGAATTCAAAATTGTCGCCTACAGACAAAACCGTCTATAGATAGAAGCTATCTTTTTTCCGTAGAAACGTCTTCAGGAAATAAGATACCAATAGAAGTTCTTTTATAGATAAAAGGCCTCACGAATCTCATTGATTGGAGGTCTCTGGAATATCGCCCTTTCAAAGGTTATTATACATAGAAAATTTCTCAAAAATCGTCTATAAATTGGGGATGTTCTAAATATCTCTTATAGAGAGAGAAACCTCAAAAGTCTTCTATAGACTGCCGGAATCTCGTTTGTCTAATATGTATAGAAGATTTTTTTTAATTTTTTCAAGGGACTTCTTACATGGAGAGAAAAAATCCCGTGAAAGATAAAGACACATCAAAGACACATAACCTCTTTGAAGTGTTCTACCTATTAAGTCATGGATAAAAGACCTCACAAAAGCCTCACTCACGCATACATATCCCTTTCTATAGATCTTCTATAATTTTTTTTTTTTCATTTTTTTAATAAATAAAATATTTTCCAACGATTTTCTATCGACTGGTACTTTTTCCAAGGTAAAGGACCGGCAATGTGTTAATAACCTTCGAATAATTTTCATTTTTTTTTTACCATTTTCCAAAAAATTAAATTCCATTCGTTTTGAAATTTGTAAAATTTTTTCAGTTTTTTTTATTTCTTTTTTGGATTACCACGCTTTGGTAAACCTCGAGATTTTTAGTCATCAAATGCAACAATGATTTTTATTATGGCAATTTTCTGTCATTGTACGTTCACATGCTGGCGATTTACTGGCAGTAGTATTAGCAGCAGTAACAATAATAACAACAACAGCAGCAGCAACAACAACCAAACTAAATGTAAAGTTGCAGCACGTCCCCGGCAATGGCAGTAACAATAATGGCCATAGCGAGCAACAGCATGACAAGTAAATTGGCAATAAGAAGCTAATAAGCAAAATTGAGAATGATCGAGAGAGCGAGCGAGCGAGCAAAAGAGTGGGCGAGGGAGTGAGTGAAAGGTGGAATCACACACACAAACACAAATTGTGTATAAAAGGAATAAGGACATCAAATGTGTGTGTGTATGCGAATGTGTGTGTGTGTGCATGGCTAATAAAATTGTATTGCAGTCTTCTGTTGGCTCTTCACACATGGATTACCCTGCCAATGATGTTGTTGCCATTGTCGGTGTATTACTTTGGTTAGTCGAGTTGTGTTCGGTTCTGTTGTTGCCATTGTCATTGTGGCTGGTATTCTTTTAACCCGTTTTTTATTGTTTTTGTATTCGTCTAGCTTACATGTTGTGTTTGTTGTTGTTGTCATTGTTAGTACCGTCATCATTGTTACAGTTGCTGTTGTTCTTGTCTTTGTTGCTGTTGCCTTCATTTATCCTTGATTGAACACAATTTGCTAATGTAGACGCGGACTTACAACCACACTCTCACACACAAACACACAATGCAATAAAACTCAAGTAGACGTACTTGCATGCAATGCTCTCACGCTAAGCCACACATACACGTGCATACATATACCACACATATACGAACATTTACATTGGTATTCCGATTTAGCAGTTTTATGTGGCACACATCCACATCTACACAAAATGTCAATTCACTCCCACGTATTTCTCTTGATTCATTCATGGCCACACACGTTGATAACATCTATTGCTGGTTGGCTACGTCACTGCAAATTGCAATTGAAATTACTTTAAAACAAGTCAGAAAGTGTAGCAGTCGGTTTGTCGAGAGGTACCTCAGCATATGACCGATTATATTGAAATATACAGGGTGAGATAAAAAACAGCATACTCAAGTCATAATTTTTATACCCTCCACCAAAAAAGTATGGAGGGTATATTAAGTTCGTCATTCCGTTTGTAACTCATCGTAACCCTCTAACCCTGTCCGTCCGTCCGTCTGTCCGTCTGTTGTAATCACGCTACAGTCTAAACGAATTAAGATAGGAAGCTAAAATTGTGCACAGATCTCTCTTTTGTCTGCAGGCAGGTCAAGTTCGAAGATGGGGTATATCGGTCCACGATATCGTATAGCCCCCATATAACGGTACCCCCGATATTCGGTATTTTGATGATGTTAGCCACATTTTTCAATGGAATTGTCTGAAAATCCACACAAGGAGTCCCTTGTGCGCATTTTACCCCCTCAAAAAGAATTGTCTATACAGGTCCACGATATCGTATATCCCCCACATAACTGTACCCCCCGATATTCGGTATTTTGAAGATGTTAGCCACACTTTTCAATGGAATTGTCTTAAAATCCACACAAGTAGTGAATACTTCACCCCCTGAGAGAGAATTGTCTATACAGGTCCACGATATCGTATAGCCCCCATATAACGGTACCCCCCGATATTCGGTATTTTGATGATTTTACCCACATTTTTCAACGGAATTGTCTGAAAATCCACACAAGGAGTTCCTTGTGAGTACTTTACCCCCAGACATAGATTTGTCTATATAGGTCCACAACAGCGTATATCCCCCCATATATCGGCACCTTCCGATATTAGGTATTTTAAACATTTTAACAGAATTTTCAATGGATTTTATTTTTTTTGAATATTTTCTAATTCGTTCAAAATGGTGGAGGGTATTCAAAGTTCGGTCCGGCCGAACTTACTGCTTTTTTACTTGTTTTTGTTTTTTTGTTTTATATTGTAGCTCTTGAATTGCATTAAAATTAGGATTTTCCCAGGAAGTCCCAAAAATTATTCCAATAATAATTACTTTTTAAGGAAGTCCTTGAACAAATATAATACCAGAAGTTCTTAAAAATTTACGACCTATTATTGAAAAAATTAAAAAGTATCAGTCGGTTTTGCAGACAGATGTCAACTTTCTTCACATTACATGATAAATGAGATAATTTTTTCGAAACTGTTGAAATGTTCGTGAGGTACCATACACAGGGTGAGAAAAAAAAATAATTTTTATACCCTACAACACTATGTGTTGGGGGTATTATAAGTTTGATTGGGCCAAAAATTATGTAACACCTCGAAATATTGGTTTCCCACATAGGAGAGTATATATGAATATTCCTATCTCGCCGAGGTGAGTCGATCTAGCTATGTATGTCCGTCCGTCCGTCCGTCTGTCCATATTAATTTGTAATAAAGCTACAGGTCGCAATTATGAACCGATCCTCACGAAATTGAAAATTGAGGTGGGGTTTTGGTCAGAATAGAACCCTATTGTTTTTGGAGATGATCGCACGATATTTAAGGGTTGAAATGGATCAAAAACAGAAAATTTTTTTGATTTTGTAGTTGCTCTATAGGCCACAATTATGAACCAATCGACGCGAAAATTTACATGGAGTAAGAGTTTAGGAGTGGGCTGAAATCTACCAATTTGGGCGGCCATCGGACAATAATTAGCGGCTAAAATAGACCCTAACTCTTAGAAACTTTTAGAGAATAGGAAAATTTTCACTAAACCGCGAATATCTTCAATCACAGCCAAATCACAAATACATTAAGAGATAACTTCTTGCCATTACAGTGATGCTAATAGCCAAGAAATCGGATATATAGCAAAATAGGTACAATACATATGTGAAAGGATTGATCTTATTTTTTCTGCTTATAAATCAAGATCCGCTGGCCCGATTTTCACAATTACCATCAATTCAGAATGGTCTCTTAAATCAAGAAAATCGATGAAAAATATACCAATAAAAAAGTGACTATCTTTTGTCGAATTTTTTCAATTTTTGTCATATTTTTTATCGCATGCGATTTTTTCAATTTGACTTAAAATTTTGAATTGTAAATTTTCTAAATTCTGTACACCCTCCAACACTACGTTTTATATGCATATCGCAATTATCGTCCGATCCTCACGAAATTTTGCATGGGGGTAGAGTTAGGGTCTGAATAAAAGCTATTGTTCTTAAAATGTGCATTTAGAGGTGCAAATGGATAAAAAAAAATAATTTTTTATAATTTTGTAGTCTCTCTATAGGCCACAATTGAACACTAATCGACACGGAATTTCGCATTAGAAGAGAGTTAAGGACAGGGAAGAAGTCTAGCATTTTGGATGACCATTGGATTATATTTACAGCTAAATGGACCACAACTTTCGTGTGAAATTGTTCTGAATACTTAACAACACTACGGAATGCGAAAATATTGGATAAATTATCCGGGTCAAAAAACTAAGGGCAACCTCTTGGAGGGGCTCTTTCGCTTTATTTTAAAAACGAAATCTTCCAAAATGGATTTCAATATAATAGGACTTTGAACATAATGTAGTGTTGTAGTGTATCACATGGTCGGCCCCCGCACTACTATAGCCTGTGCTTACTTTTTTTTAATTTTTAGAGAATGAAAGCAAAAATGTCGGAAATAGCATCAAATTTTAGAATAAGTTTAGATTTGTACGAATTAGTCACCTTTGGCACGAATTATGGCCTTCAAGCGGCCACTGAAACCGTCACACACTGCCGGAATATTGATCTGCGTCTGTATTTTGGCCCTTTCCCAGCGAAGCGCTTGCTTGAGGTGATCGACTCTTTGGTATTTTTTAGTGCCAACCTTGCTTTCCAAAATACTGCAGACACAATTGTCCAACGGATTGGTATCCGGAGATTTTGGTGGTCATTGTGTGCTGGAAATGAAGCGAGGAACCTCATTTTGTAACCATTCTTGGGTAACGCGAGCTGAGTGCAAGGGTGTTGAGTCCTGTTGGAATGTCCAAGGTCTGCGGCCAAAATGTTTGCGTGCCCAAGGCTTTAATACACCCTCCAGAATATTTTCGCGATAATATTCGGCATTTATTCTGATGCCACGGTCGATTAATACGAGTGGAGAGCGACCACCGGCTGTTATGGCGGCCCACACCATCACCATGGCCGGTGGCCAACCGAAGATGCACATTTTCAGTTGACCTCTTTGGCAAGTTAACACGATTATTTTGTTTGTTTACAAACTTCTGGACAACAAATGTTTTCTCGTTGGAGGAAACCAAATTCAGCAGTTCACCACTTTCGGCCAAGCGAAGCAACTCTTTAGCTCTTTTGAGTCTATTTTAAGTCTGTTGCGGCGGAAGTTCTTCCACTTTTGGAATTTCAATGGCTTTACCCCGAGCTCATTTTTGAATATTTGCCGAATGGAATAATGCGAGATGTTCAGCACACGAGCCATTTTTCGGCCATTGCAACGCGGGTTTCGACCAAGTCGCTTCTTTAATTTTCGTAGCATTTCTGCCGATTTTGCTGTTTTCTCCTATCCACTTCCTTGACGTCGGGCTACGCTACTATCACAGTAATGAGCGATGGTACGAGGCACAAAAGATTTATTCACATTTATAGGCTGGAGTGCTCTAACGATAGCCACGTGTGGTTTTCCAGACAAATATAAAGAAATCAAACTATCACGCTTGAATTACATCACGAATAACATTGTTTGTGGAAAATTCTCACCAAAATGCTTCGGTACGCTTGTAAATAATATAATGAGCTGTCACTGGAATAATTTTAACAGCTGTCGGACGAATGACTTAGAAACGACAGCAGTCTGAAGTTGGTTGCAGTTTTTTCATCTCACCCTGTCATGTGGACTTTTCGCTGACGAAGTGGCAGGTACGCATTAGTTCAATATATTCTTTACTTAGAATACCTTTACCCTGTCTGTGTTTGGAACTTATTATTTTTTCAAATATATACCTTGTCCTATCAACTTATATAGTCTTCCTCTTTTAGTTTCATGAAATTCACCTTAAAAATCCTATCCAATAAAATAAAGCAATATATCACTGAACACTACTTTTCTGCCACCGATACTAATGGAATTGTCAATTTTGTTCCCCCAAAATAAAATTTCTTCATGGCAAAAGTTTTTCAATGTTTTACTTCGGAGCTTTACGTTTTTTTTTAAAGTGACAACACAAAAAAACCTACCGCTGTTAATTGCCAAAGTTTTTGGCCACGCATTAAAAACAACATTTCGGTTAAATTATTACATCGTGCAAGGTGGGGGTGGGAAGGATAGGTGTGTGTATATGCAAGGAAAAGGAAAAAGTTTTATTTTCGACAATTATAAATTAATCGATGATAAATTATTGCTCATCGAAACAACAGAAAAACGGAAAGTAACGAAAAAGAAAAATGAGAATTTGGAAGAAAGTTTCGTTTTTATGGGTAAAGTATTGATTGAAAAAAGTAACGAAGAAATTTATAACGTTGAAAAAAATTACAGAGAAAAATGGACCAATTTTTTCCTATAGAAAAAATCGGGCGTCTGCCTCGACCCAGTTTTTTCTATAGAAAAAAATCCGATGTCTGTCAGGATCGAGTTTTTTCCTATAGAAAAAAATCCGATGTCTGTCAGGACCGTGACTTTTTTTCTATAGAAAAAAATCCGATGTCTGTCAGGACCGTGACTTTTTTTCTATAGAAAAAAATCCGATGTCTGTCAGGACCGTGACTTTTTTTCTATAGAAAAAAATCCGATGTCTGTCAGGACCGTGACTTTTTTTCTATACAAAAAAAAAATCCGATGTCTGTCAGGACCGCGACTTTTTTTTTCTATACAAAAAAAATCCGATGTCTGTCAGGACCGTGACTTTTTTTCTATAGAAAAAAATCCGACGTCTGTCAGGACCGAGTTTTTCTCTATAGAAAAAATCCGACGTCTGTCAGAAACGAGTTTTTCTATAGAAAAAAATCCGACGTCTGTCAGGACCGAGTTTTTTCTATCAAAATAAAAAAAAACACGTCTGTCAGGACCGAGTTTTTTTATAAAAAAAAATATCCGACGTCTGTCAGAACCAAGTTTTTTTCTTTTAAAAAAAATCCAAAGGCTACAAATACCGAGTTTTTTTAATGGAAAAAATTCAACGCCAGCCAGAACAGAGTTTTTTCTATAGAAAAAATTCCGCTGTTCCGGGGAATATCATTTTATTCCATAAATAAAAAAAAAAAACAAGTAAGGCAGCTGTAAATTCGGCAGGGCCGAACTTTTAATACCCTCCACCATTTGGAACAATTGTGTCAATTTTCAAAAAAATAAAATCCGTTAAAAATTTTGGTCAAATCTTAAAAATACCGAATGTAGCCATTATATTAGGTTCTATACGACAACGTGGACCTGCATAGGCATCTTTTGTCATAAGCCATTATTCAATGCCAATATTCAAATGCGAAAAAATCGGTGAGTATTTTAGCTAAAATCATGAAAATACCGAATATAGGGAGGTACTATTATATGGGGGCTACACCAAAACGTGGACCTGCAGAGACAATTTTCTGTCATAGGTCGTAGTATCAATTACGAACTTCAAACACCAAATTTGAATCAATTCCAGTGAACAATGACGATAAAAGTATCAAAATACCGAATATTGGGAAGTGCCGTTATGTCGGGGTTATACGAAGTCGTGGACTTGCACAGGCAATTTTCTATCATAGGCTGTAGTATCCATTACGAACTTCAAATACCAAATTTGAAACAATACCGGTGCATAATGACGTTAAAATCATCAAAATATTGAATAACGGGAGGTACCGTCATATGGGGGCTATACGAAGTCGGGGACCTGCATAGACAATTTTCTGTCTTAGGCTGAAGTATCTACTACGAACTTCATAGACCAAATTTGAAACAATTCCGGTGAATAATGTTGCTAAAATCATCAAAATACCGAATATAGGGAGGTACTATTATATGGGGTCTAAGACGTGGATCTGCACAGACAATTTTCTGTCATAGGCTGTAATATCCTTTACGAACTTCAAATACCAAATTTGAAACATTTGAAAAATGTCGGTTAAATCACCGAAATACCGAAAATAATGAGTTACCATTATATGTGAGCTATACCAAAATGTGGACCTACATGCCCCATTTTTAATACCAAAAGTCCACCAGACATCATAAATATTTGAGTAAAATTTTATCAACCTGTTTCATTTTGTTCAGAAGCTAGAGTGATTTCCACAGACGGACAAACATCGCTAAATCGACATAGAATTTTATGCTGATCAAGAATATATATACTTTGTGGTGGAGGGTATAAAGAAATATTATAAAAAAATATTATGATGGAGGGTATAAAAAACACAATGTTCTTCATAAAATTCACCAGACGGCCATGGGGTCGTATGACTGAAATTAATAAATTAAAGAAGTCACTCATACGCCACGGTTGCCGGCAGCCCAACATCTTGGCCAACATCAATAAGGGTCATTCATAAAGAATGTGAAGTATTCTCAAGAAAATGAAAATTCTCGTTTTTTGGGAAAAAATAAGAAACGTGTAAAGGTGAGATGAGCGGAGAGAAGACAGGGGATATGAAAAAATATATTTAACATTTAATCTCATTTCCTTGTGTTTACAGAAGAAAAAACTTGCTTTATCCCCCTATATAAACAAGCCACAGATGTGGGTGGGTGTGTGTGTGTAAACATACATAAAGGCCAGATGGAAATCTACATTTTCATGTTGAACTTCCTCAAATATTTTCACTCTAACTTCAGTCATAAAGGTAAATGTAATAAGATTTTTTTGAAAAAAAAAAACCAAAAAACACAAGACGAGATGAAGAAAAAGGGGGGAAAAATGCTGTGGAAAATATGTTTCTTATTACTTTTATGATGAAGTAGGCCAGGCCGGTTGGGCCATAAAGATGTTTTTGTGTTTATGCAGGAATATATTTTTGGCAAAGGCTTGTATTTATGGTTGGTTATGTTTACATTTCCTTTATCCTTTTTTCTCTTTTTTTGATAATCTCAAAGACGTCGAGCGAACGGAAGGGGGAGGGATTTCTTTGCAGGTGACTGGTAGGTTAAGTGGAAACGTATTTCACCTTTTTTACTCCCTCTCCACTCTGCTTGCCTTGGGGTGAAGAAACATCTTCAATATGTTTACCCCAAAACAGAGTAGAGTGTAGGCGGCAGAGTTTTATGTTGATTGTTTTTCTAGTTTAGAATTTATCTGTTTGCTTTAATTTTAGTTGCATATTTTTTGGGAAAGGTGGAGAGGGTGAAGAAGGGGTGTGTGTAGTAAAACCGCAGCAAAGTCTTTCAAAATATGATACATAAATATAAAGAGATCTATGGCTGTAGCCAAGTTGAAAATTATCTAAAAATATTGTATCAAGAGACACGACAATATCGAATGGTATCAGCGCTAAAGAATCTGATTTTTAATATAATTTCAACTTACGTAACAATGTTATTTAAAGCGTCCATATATAATAGCGCACTTACCTGTAACAAAAAAATGGAAAAAATATCAATTAGTATTTTTTTAAAATAATTGATTTGTAAGTTTAAGATTTTTTTCAAGACAGTTCGACATTTTGAATAATTATAAAACCCATAAAACGCGAAAATTAGCATCCGATTTCCTTCGAAATTCGCACATGACAATATTTTTACCAACGAAGAATTCCATAAAAAAAGAGTCAGCTCTTCCTTCAGCGAAAAGTCCACTTTAAAATTTTCGATTCTTTCCAATAATTTGTTTTAGGCCTTTTGAGCATTAAAAATGAACAATTTTTCCAATTTGAAAAATGTTTTTCATAAAAACTTGGTACATCGTACGAAATTTTTTAGATTTTCAAAGTTTTATTTATTATTCGAGTTTTCCCCCTTTTCGGAAAGAATAATTGGAAAATTTGTACTATTTACACAAAAAATCAACGTCTCCATACGTAAACCCTAGAAACCAACAGTGACCTCAATATCAAATTTCAGAAATTCAACTCCAACCCAATTCAGCTCATTCCCAATTACCCAATACCAAATTTAGTAACATTTAGGACGCATATCCAAAAACAATCTGCATCTCTCCATCCTAGGCACCAACAATGATCCAAATTTCGTACTATTTAGAAATTTTCGTACATTTGTAGTACGCATTTGCAAAGAAACCACCAGATCTCAAATTTTGAGATTACATCTTTATCCCTTCACCCAATTCCGAATTTATTTTAATTGGGTACTTTTCGAACAACTAAAGCACGCATTTTGTAACTAATCTCCATATCTCAACCTCAGATACCAACAGTGACCACAATATAAAATTTCAGAATTTTAGCTCTCCCGTTACCATGTTTAGGGCCATTTAGTAAAATTATAGAACGCATATTTAATATCAGCTGCTTCTCTCAACCATCCAACAGCGACATCCATATCAAATTTCACACTTCCAGCTCTAATCCTTCAGATGATACCAGATTTAGTACTATTTTGTACTTTTCACACATTGTACACATTTCCAAAACCACCTCCATATCTCAACTCCAGATACCAACAGAGACCTCAAATATCGGGATTCCAGATCCGTTCCTTCGCCTAATACCAAATTTGGTACCATTTAGTACTTTCGTCCAAATATAGAATGCATTTCCAAACCCACCTTCAAATCTCACCCTCAGATAACATAAATAGTCTAAATATAAAATTTTTATCCTATCCCTTTACCCAATATCAAATGTAGTACCATTTGGTACTTTTCCTACAACTATAGTTCACATTTCCAAAACCACCTCCATATCTCAACTGTAGATACCAAATTTGAGGAATGCAGCCCTATCCCTTCACCCAATACAAAATTTAGTACTATTTAGTACTTTTCGAACTACTATAGTTCGTATTTCCATATATCAACTCTAGCCCTATCCCATCACCAAATATCAAATTATGTACAATTTAGTTCTTTTCGTAGAAATATAGTACATATTTCCAAACTCAGCCTCACATCCCAGATCCCTTTATATAGCACCATACGTAGACCAAATATAGAACTATGCAGTACTTTTGGTACAAGTACAATTTCCGAAACCACCATCATTTACCCAGGCTTCAAATGTCCTTAATATCTAATTTTAGATTCCAAGCATTATCTATTCGCCCTATACTATTTTGTACCAAATATAATACCATTGAGTACTTTCGTACTCATATATTTTTTTACAAACCAACCACCAACATGGATCCCCATACCAAAAATTCTAAATTCCAGGTCCCACCGGTCACCCTAAGCTAAAAATAAAACTTCCACCTTCATACATATCAAACTTTGCAACCTTGTTTCTCATAACAATTTTCAAATTTTTAGCTCTATCCCTTCACATAGTACCGAAATGGGGCCATTTTAGAAGTTTAGTAGCAATTTAGAAGTTTTCGGAACCTCAAAGTTTAAATTTTCAATAAATCTTTGGTACAGCTATTAGACATTCCATCAGAGACTTTCAATTCAAATTCCAGCTCATTTCGTTTGTCCAATACAAAGTATTCAATGACTGGTACATTTCGTACCCGTTTAGTACGAATTTCCACAAACCCAGCCTTATCACACACCAACGCACCCAGACTTACCGTCGTGCAAAATTTCAAGATTTCAGCTAAAATCGTTTCGTCTGGGTGACGATTGTCAGTCAGTCAGTCAGTCAGTCAGTCGGTTATGTGTATGTATATATCGGTCCACCCCTTCTGGTACCTCCTCCAAAGAGGGTCAACATTTTGAATACTTTTATCTATCCCTCTCTCTCTCTCCCTCTATTTCTCTCTTTCGATTCTTTTCAAACATTGTATACCTAAATGGTTCTCTTAACAAGAGATCCGATATAACTGAATTTAACGGCCTGCTTCTTCTGATGCCTCCCCCTCAAAAGTTTAAAATTTTGACCAGCGATTGTTTGCATAAAAGTGAAAATAAATTTTCAACTTCTTTAAATATTGCACATCCCAATTTTCTTCTGTATTACATGAAGACTAATACTTCCATACTGTATCTATACCACATTTATACATTTCCCAAAAATGATCAGAAATCTCATACAAAGTGAAGGAAGTAGTCGATACCGATACCTTATACCGCATGTTATAAGGTTGTAATATTTATATCAAGCTTATGTCACATATGAAGGGGACAATATTGGTCCACTATCTTGGAGCTCCTCCATAAAAGGCTAAGATCATAACACAAGTCAAAATATTTTTCAATAAACTAACATAGGCTAAGGGTATTCATCTTCGGCAAACCGTCTGATTTATAGAACATGAAAAAGCCACGGTCTTAGGGAGATGGCGTATTTTTCTCCGGTCCGAATATAAAAAATACCTCTTATTTGAGAGCCATTATATAGGGGCTATACTACGTAGACAAGGACCTCCATAAGCAAATTTTTTGTTATTGGCTTAAGTACTATCCGAATTTCAAATACGAAATTTAAAACCAGTAAAGAAAGTTTTAAAGTCGGGTGGGCCGACATTATAATACCCTACATCACTTTGCATATTAAGTAGAGCTTCACCCCCTTCCCATTTTCAATTCAGGCTTGCATTATCCATTTGGTGCACAATTAACTTGAAATCGGATAGATATATATGAGAGCTATATCTAAATCTGAACCGATCCCGATAAAATTTGGCAAAGGTATTTCTGAGCTGTATTTGATATATTTCCCCGAATATCGTTACTACGGAGTCTATATTACGGCTATGCAGGGCAAATTCATCAAATCGGATGAACAATATGTATGGGAGCTATAGTTATATCCGATTTCCACCAAATTTAATATACTGGTTTCTAGACTCAATTTGGTGGTAGGTACCAAATTCCATTCCATTTAGGCTAATATTACACGTTTGGTGCACAATAAGAGACAAATCGGACGAAGATATATATGGGAGCTATATCCAAATATTAACCGATCTTGATAAAAGTTAGCAAGAGCATTTTACGGAGGACAAAAATAACAAATCGAATGAACAATATATATATGGGAGCTATATCTACATTTGAACCGATTTCGATCAAATTTGTCATATTTATTTTCAGGTCCAATCTGGTTGTACGTGCAAAATTCCATACTATTTGGGATGATATAACAAGTTTGGTGCACAATATAAAGCAAATTGGACGAAAATATATATGGGAGCTATACCTAAATTTTCGTCGGTGAATAATACCGCCAAAGTCATAAAAATACCGAATATTCGGAGGTACTGTTATAAAGAGCTATACGAAGAGGGTATAAAAATATTGTCCTAAGGTCAGCGGAATTTCTTCTATGAAAGAATCCCAACCCTCTGGAAATTTGTATTTTTTTTTTAAGGAAAAATTTCGTTTTAAGTTGCAGAAATCTGGTCCTCTGACCTATCAACCCCCTATTACAAATCATCCCCATTCCAACTGTGTCAATTGCTCATTTCTCCGAGTGTAAATCCTTAGACTCCCACGAACTCCTTACACACATTCGCCAAAGAATTTCCATCTTTTTTGCAGCAGCAGCAGCAGCTTTCAAACGACACTGTTTTCCCCTTTAAGCGTTGGAAGAAACACCGCTTTTCAGGCGTTTACGTTACACAGATTAAGCTTAAGCGCAAATCCACTGAAGTAAACCCGGGGAAAATACCTCTGTGTGCATGGGTGTGCTCTTACTGTTTCAGGGCTAAAGATAAACAAAAGCCGAAGCGGTGATGGCGTTTTTGTTCTTCGCTTCTGTGTGTGTGTGTGCGGGCAGCATGTTTTTTATTTATATTCAAATTTCTTCTTCTTTCTTCTGCATCTTAAATGTTTTCATTTTATGCGGTTCTTTGCCGTTCACCTATCCAACGGTCTGTTTCTCATTTTTATAATGTACACAATATTTTTCTTTACATTATGAGCGAGCGAGCGAACGAGAATGTGTGTGGCTGTGTGTTTTTCATAAAAAATGCCAAAAAACAACAAAACAAAAAAATGAATGAAAGGCAAAAACACGTTTGCCGTATAGCATCGTTTTCTTTTCAGGCGTTTTTCCAGGATTATGAACAAACATTAAGAAGGTACACTGTTTTTTTATTGTGTGTGTGTTTTTGGAATGGAAATGTTTACCTGCAAACATAGACCCTGTGTCACGAAAACACATGGACACAGTTATAAATAAAGCACCCCCCAAGAATGAAAAGAAAAACGCTTTTGAACAGATAGCTGGTGTGTGTGTGTGTGTGTGTGTAAATAAAGAACTTAGGAAAGTAACAGAAAGAGAGCGCCAGGTTATAAGAAACCGAAATGCAAATTTTAATATCAAAGTATGTTTAGTTTCAATCTGCTGATATCCTAAAAAGCCACACTGTGAAGGAATTACCAGAGGAAAAGCGAAGTATGTGAAGAGCTAACATTTAGATGTTTTATTTATTAGCAGAGGACATAATTATAATACCAGTGTGGAAACCCCTATAGAGTTATAGAAAAAGCCTCCTTTTCAAACCATTTATTCGTGGAATAAACCAAAAAACCTCCTTTCCAAACCATTTATTCGTGGAATAAACCAAAGTCTTCTGTAAAATTTCAAAGTCTATATTCCATTTTGCGAAATATTTCCAAAAATACAGGGTTGCCCATATTCGACGGACATTTAGGCCCTTTGGACCCATTCCAATCGACGAGGTTTGTCCGCAGGCAACATTCTTTGCGTCAATTGAATTTTGTACGGGAACAAATGCAAATCAATGCGAATAATCCGTTGAAAAGTGGACCGAGCCATGCCCAACTGCTGAGAACGGCGTTTTTGGGATGTTCTTGGGGACCTCTCAACACTGGCTCGTACGGCAGCGATATTCTCAGCCGATCGCCTTGGTCGACTTTTATATGGCCTCTTTGGATTAGAAAGAGCCTTACCAGTCGAAAATTTTTCGTATAAACGCTTAATGGTGTTCTTAGAAGGCGCACTTCTCACATTTTTTAATGTTTTAAAAGCACGTTGAGTTTTCACAATTGACTTCTTCTGTTGAATGTAAATGTCAACTATTTCAGAGCGCTCGCGTGGCTTGTATTGGTTCATGGTAAAAATCTGTTTGGACTGACGCTTCAAACGCGGTATGTCATTAAGCGATGTGACATCTCTGTCAAAAGTTATGGCGTTGCCAGATGGGTCCGTCGAATATGGGCAACCCTGTATTGGGAGGGCCTAAGGCAGGGCCTTAAAAAAGTTTGATCTGAAGACCTTGAGGTTTTGATCTACAAATCAAATCGACTCTTTGATACCTTCCTCAAAAAATTAAGTTTTTATGGAGATTTTGACTAGGATTATAAAGTATCAGTCGGTTTTGCCGATTTAAATATATTTTGAGTTTTGTTATGATTATTCAAATTGTTGACCCTCTATGGCGTAGGTTCCGAAGGAATGGGCCAATATTGTCCATTTCGTATAGGACCTAAATAAATATGATATAAATATTGCGATGTGCCAGGTTTGGACTATATTGGTTACTTCCTTCACTTTATATGAGATATGTGGTATTGTTTGGAAAATGTTAAAATGATCGCGAGGTACACAGATATAGTCGACCGAATTATTCAATTTCCAGTTTGGCATGGGCATGGCATACAAGAAAATCGAACATTTATAACCAATTTTATGCGAAATCATAAATTCCGATGAATTACATATTCATCTCAGGTTCCTGGTTGAGAGAATTATGTATTTGCAGATTTATTGTTAGCAAAAATGTTTGTTTGTGTGAAATTTGTAGAGAGTTGGATGCTTATTTCGCTTTCTTTGAGCGTTTTGTTTTCCGAAAGCTTGCACCCTATGTGGGGTAATTACCAGAAGAAATGGTCCGATCTCTACCATCTTCATAAAATATCTTGTATTGATGGAAATATTGAGATGTACCAAGCTTGAAAGGAATCGTATGGTAGCTTCGTGTTATAGGAACTTCATGGATATTCAAATGTCGACCATTTGTAGGGGAAGTACCAGAAGGAATGATGCGATCTCTACCATCTTTATAACGGAAATAGTATTGATAGAAATATTGAAATGTGCCAAATCTGAATGACATCGATCATTGCTTTCGCGGTTTATGAGTTTCATGGGTATTTAAAATATTGTTACGAATATAACTTTAGATTTAAGTTAATTTAGATGAATTCCGTTAATTTAAGAATTTGAATTGTAACGTAAATTTCTACTACGCAGTTTATTTGAATAACTTCACAACAACAACTACTGTATAGATTTTTCTACATCCTTCCATTTCCTCTTTCATTTTCTATTTTGTTGCTGACGTACAATTCTTGTTAAACGTCATCATTGATGATCGCTTAATTCCTCTTTCTTTGTTACCCCCTCGCCTGTGTATGTGTTGTTGTTATTGTTCACTCAATGTAAGTTTGTATGTGTTCGTTGCATTGGTAGATTGTTCGTAATCTAGGCGTTACCAGATCGTCTAGAAACTTCTGTAGCGACAGGCGAGGCTCATATAAATAGGGGAAATGGAAAGGCAGTTAGTCAGTTGTGAATCAGATCGCGAATTGAAACCGTCGAGTAAAGTAAAGTGCAAAGTAAAGTTGTGTGAATAAAATCATTGTAATAATCGTAATCCGAAAGAACCCGCGTTTTATTTGGTACGAGCTGTATTGGGAAATAAAACAACGTCTACACGGGATTAAGTAAAATCCAAGAACGTAACAATTGGTGTCAGAAGTGGGATTACGATAATACTACGATGAAGTTTAAGGATCTACGAGTGGAAGACTTGAAGAAGGAACTTAATAAATTGGAATTGTCCTCTACTGGCAACAAGGCTGAACTACAAAAACGTCTGTTGGATGAGTTCGAGCGCCGTGGTATGAACATCGATACATATGAGTTTGACAGTAAGGATGAAGTGGATTTATCGGAAATGGGCGAATCCAACGGTGGGGAAGTCTCGTCAGTAGCTGCCAGGGGTGACGATTTCAGAGAAATGCTAGCCAAAATGTTTGAGGAAAATTTCAGAAGGTTCGAAGAAAATTCAAGAATAACGAACGAGAAACTCGAGTACATTGCAGAAGTTATTGGAAGGAGAGTGGAAACCGTGGAGATCCATATTAAAGAGTTGGATAAGAAAGTGCAGTCGGTTGACGAGAAATGTCTGTCCCACGACCATAGGGTTACAAATCTGGAGAAGAAAATTTCGGAACTGGAAATCAAAGGTGGTCCGGTGCGAGTTCCTGATAACACACTAAAAATCGAACCTCCTGTATTCGACGGCTCTACGTCATTCAATGTTTTCAAGTTACAGTTCGAGACAGTGGCTTCTAGAAATTCGTGGAACGACAGCGACAAAGCGGTTGCACTACTTCTGGCATTGAAGGGCAGTGCTGCTGATGTTATACAGAGTATTCCTGTCGCTTCTAGAAACAATTATGAAGATGTTATTGCTGCACTGGAACGTAAGTACGGTGGCGAACATAAACGAAACATCTACCTTATGGAATTAAGGGGAAGAGTACAGAGGGCAAACGAGACGTTACAAGACTTTGCAGCTGAGGTGGAACGTTTGGTGCTAATGACGTATCCAGGAGAGGATCACCCATTGCTGGACCGTATGAAAATCGAAACCTTTGTGAATGGCATACGTGACCCTGAGATTAAGTATGCAACATATGCGTCACCAAAAGCATCATTTTCCGAAACTGTGTCGTTTGCCCTTGCCCAAGAGACGGCAAGAATAGTTGTTAAGCCCCAGACCCACAAGATTCGCCAACTGGAGACCGAAGGTTGCGAACCCAAATCTCTCGTTAACTCGATCGAAGACGCCATGAGGCGGGTAATAGAAGAGACAAAGTTAGTTGGGATGACTAAGCCCAGGGTTAGATGCTACAACTGCGATAAAGCAGGTCATATTGCGCGCGAATGCAGAGCTAAGCGCAAACGATCCAGGTCATCGTCACCACCTCCAACGAAAGATGGTAGAAGAATGGCCCAACAGTCCACCAATGAGTCACAGTTAAACTAAATCGAGCCAGTCCAGCGGGGCATGAACTGGCTCCCATCGACGATGGCCCCACAATCTCCATAGCAATAGTACAACAGGAAAGTCACAACCTAACAACAACTGGGTACATCAATGGTGATAAGCGAGTTCTGATGTTAGATACTGGCGCATCAAAGTCCATCGTAAGATCAGATCTGGTAAAGGGAAAAATAACGCAACTTAATGGAGTCAGACTGCGCACAGCAACGGGGGAGCCCGCGGCAGTACACGGCAAGATTACCCTGAGACTAACTATTGCCAATAAATCGGAGAATTATGAGTTTATAGTTGCCGATATCGTAGACGAAGTGATAATAGGCGCAGATTTTATGATTGCCTTTGGTATCAATCTGGATATGAAAGAACGTAACAATATTAACCCTATGTGGGGGAGGTACCATTATTTTTACAAACACAAGATCTGCTGTGAATATGAGATATATCGTCATATTCACAGCAGATCTTGTGTTTGTAAAAATAATGGGATGTGTGATATTTCGGATTTAATGATCGTTTTGGTTATTCAAAATTTTGACTCTTTGTGCGGGAGGTACCAGATGGTGTGGACCGATCTCTACCATCTTTATAAGAGATTTTGTGTTGCTAGCAATATTCAGATGTGGCAAGTCTGAATGCAATCGGATATTCATTTCGCATTATATTAGCTTCATGGTTTTATTAGCCATATGGATATAAAAATATTGTGATGTGTGTAATTTGAAGACAATAAGACTCTTACATTACATGTATTCAAAATTTTGGCTTTTGTGGGGGAGCTACCTAATGCAGTGGACCGACATTGTCCATTTTCGCATCTGAACTAGCACTACTGCAAATATTAGAAGCTGCAAAGTTGAATCAAAGTCGGATTATACTTTCTCTTTTTGTGCAGTGAAATATTTCTTTCAAAATTTTGACCTTTCGCGGGAGAGGTACCAGAAGGAGTGGAACGACGTTGTACCAAGTCTTGACCAATCATTGTGCGCACCAGCCAGCCCGATATACAGACGGACGAAAGGACATCGCTGGATCGACTATAAATGTCCTGAAAAGATGAGGAACGTTGTGGTCGTATCAAATGACCAGCCATATGGCTCAGGGTTTAAAGAGAGAGAAGGGAACTAACCCTTGTTTCTATTTTGTTTTTTTTTCGTTTCTATTTTGGTTTTTAGAAATTAAATAAAATGTAATCTTAACATATATACGTTTAGTCCAGAATCTTGAAAACTTTATAAGATTAAATCTGGAGAATCGGCCAGTTATCTTCCACAAAAATCATAAAACTCGTATTTGGTGTACGAATTCTTAGATCAAGTTGAATTCTGTTTTTTTTATTAATATTTACTCTGGTTTTTTATTTTTTTTTTTTTCAAGGACTTCGTGGCCAAAATATGTAGGATTTTAAAGGACACTAATGGTAATTATTTTTCAGGTTATCTTGTGGTGAAGATCTTCCTGGACTATAGTAGGGGTTTTAACCGGCAGCCCTACCAGGCAGGTTATATTATATTTGTTAGGTCAAAAGTCTCTTTGACAAAAATCTGTTTTGCAGTCGATGGCTCAAACTGATTGCAGTCGAGCCATGTCGGTTCGTCGATATGGCAAGTGCGCACATTCATATTCGAATGAAGCAGTCGATTTAGTCCAAATTAAGTACATCGTCACATTTTATATCAAACCTGGCAAGAGTTCGGAAATAGCCAAATTGGCCCACGATGGTTCAATTTTTCTCGAAGACCGTTTCCGAACATAAAACCTTAAGTTTACCAGTCTGGCGCGCATACTGTACTCCTACATTACTTTGTAATGAGAAATGTGAAATTTGTTTGAATAATTTTTGTCAAGCTAGCTACCTACCACCGAGCCTTCAATATCCTTTTCGTCTGTTTTCTTTAGTATTATAAAATCCAGTAGACTAATATTTCCATATGTGCAGGGTGAGATAAAAAAAATGCAACAAAGTCAAACCTCTTCATTTTTACATGTTTTTTTTTAATTTGTTTTAATGAAAACAAGAAATATCGGAAATAGCATTAAATTTTAGAATAAGTTTAGATTTGTTCGAAATGGTCACCTTTGGCACGAATTATGGCCTTCAAACGACCAATGAAACCATCACACGCTGTCCGAGGGTTACTCTGCGGTATTTTGTCCATTCCCGGCGAAGCACATGCTTGAGGTTGTCGACACTTTGGTATTTTTTAGTGTCAACATTGCTTTCCAACATACTCGAGACACAATAGTCCAACGAATTGGTATTCGGAAATTTTGGTGGTCATTGTGCGCTGGAAATGAATTATTGTGATTAATACGAGCGATGAGCGACCATCGGATGTTATGGCGGCTCACACCATCACCATGGCCAGCGCTTGAGTTCTGGTTGCCAACCGAAGGTTCACATTTTCAGCTGACCTCTTTGCCAAGTAAACACGATAATTTTGTTTGTTTACAAACTGTTGGACAACGAATGTTTTCTCATCGGAGAAAACCAAAGTCGACAGTTCATCACTTCCGGCCAAGCGTAAGCTCTTTTGGGCCAATATCCGTTTTAAGTTCTCGCACTTTTTAGAATTTCAATGGTTTTACCCCGACCTCATTTTTCAATATTTGCTGAATGAATACTTAATCAAATTAAATCGCTAGCCAAGAAATTTCTACGAAAGAACAATTTCGTGTAGATGTCCAAAAACAACAACAACAGAAAAATACTCTTAACGACATTCATTAAATATAATTTATGATAATTTCATATAACCTATTTCTACATAAAATATACCGGGAGGATATCAAGAAATTACATGTCTTTAAGGATCTACTCCTTTTGCGGCTGGGATTTGTTTCTATATCCTTTTTTGTTTATTCCACATTTTCATGTTTATAAAGCCAACAATGCTGATAATGATGATGAGGATACTTAACTACGTACGAGCAGGTGGAAAAAATGTGCATTAATTTTCCCGAATGTTAGAGGATTAAAAACAACAAGCTAGGAAAAAATGTTACAGACTTATGTGGAATTAAACTCCAAGTAAAGTACTTCGGTGTGTCTACCACACAACAGAGATTAATGTCCCAGGTAGCTGTAACGTTTATCTTTTTGTTTCTCGAGAATTTGTTACATATCTTTAGATTTGGACCAGAGCTTAATAGGCGAATTATGTCATCACAAGGCTCGTTAAATATGAAATAAATTAATCTGTTATTTAGGAAGAGACATGCAGTATTTTATATACATGGAGAGACATGGAGGAAGATTATTATTTCGAGAACAAGAATATTGTGGCAGTACATCAAAAAGGTTATGCGTCTCATTTGTCCAGGAATTTAATGGCACAATAATGAAGTTAGAGTAATTTTAATACTCTAAGAAGAATGTGTTTGCGAGAAAATGCAGAAAAATGGGTTTATAACCAAAATTTCTTTGTCAGAAGACAGAGCAGCAACATTCGACAAATCATCCTGTACTAAAATACTTAAAAATAAATTAAAGAGTATCTGTCTGGATTAGGCGACAGATGTATATTCTGAGCAACTGTTCGTGTATTTAAATATATTTTGACTTGCGTTTTGATTATTCAAACTGTTGACCATTTAGGGGGGTAGTTTCAAAGGAGTGGACGAGTGTTACCCATTTCTGACCCAAGTCTGATATAAATGCGCCAGATTTGGACTATATCGACTACTTCATTCACCTTTGCATGAGAAATGTGATAATTTTTGGAAAGGTGAGAAATCTATTACTATAGAGGGTCTAAGCATTCCACTTCATGTAATAATGAAAAAAAATAAAATATTGAATGAGCATCTAACATTCATATCAAAGTTTTTGAGAATAATTAATAAAAATGTAAACCTTTTGTGGGGGAGGTACTAGAAGAATGCTTCTATATTCAAATCAGATCTCAGATCTAATGAAAGCTGTGACCCTTTGTGGGGAGGTACCAGAAGGAATGGACCGATGCCTATCATCTTCATACCAGGTCTTGCGTTAGTAAAAATATTGAGATGTGTGAAATTTGAAGAGAACCGGATGCTTTTTTTCGCAAAATTATAAGAAATATAATTATTACAATTTTTGACCCTTAGTGGGGGATTTACCAGAAGAAGAGGACCGACTTACCCCATTATGTGTTAATAAAAATATTAAGATGTGTGAAATTTTAAGAGAATCGGATACTTATTAGAGTTTTCATAATTCAAAATTTTCATCCGCTGTGGGAGAGGCACCAGAAGGGCTGGGCTAATATCTATCATCTTCACACCAGATCTTGTGTCAATAGTAATATTGCGATTTGTAATATGTGAAGAAACCAGATGCTTATTTCGGAAATTACAAGATATATAATTATTCCAAATTTTGACCCTTTGTGGGTGAGGTACTAGAAGGAGTGGACAAATATATTCCATCTCCATACCAGGTCTTGTATTAGTGGGAATATTTTGATGCATCAAGTTTGAAAATAATCGGAAGCTCATTTTGCGTTTTTTAAGCTTCAGAGTTATTTAAAATACTGACCCCGTTGTGGAGGAGGTACCAGAAGGAGTGAACTCATTCTATTATGAATTAATAGAAATATTTTGATGTATGAAATTTGAAGAGAATCGGATGCTTATTACGGAAAATTATAAGAGATATAATTTTCCAAAATGTTGATCCTCCGTGGGAAAGGTGCAAGAAGGAATGGACTGATATATTTCACCTTCATACCAGGTTTTGTGTCGGTAAAAAATATTGGGATGTGCCTAGTTTGAAAATAATCGGATGCGTATTCCGTGTTTTGTGAGCTTCATAGTTTTTCAAAATTCCGACTCCGTTGAAGTGGGAAGTATCAGAAGGATCCTATCTTCGGACCCGATTATGTGTTGACAGAAATATTTTGATGTTTGAAATTTGAAGAGAATCTGATACTTATTTCACAAAATTATAAGAGATGTACAGGGTGAGATGAAAAAACAACCATCAGACTGCCGTCATATCTAAGCCACTCGTCTGACAGCTGTTTAAAGTTATTTCATTATTTGGTGAGAATTTTCCAGAAAAAAAGTTATTCATGATGGAATCCGAGCGTGATTGTGTGATTTCTTTATATTTGGTTGGAAAACCACAAGTGGGTATCGTTACAGCACTCCAGCATTTTAATGTGAATAAATCTTCTGTGTCTCGTACCATCGCTCGTTACCGTGATACTGGTAGCATAGCCCGACGTCAAGGAAATGGAGGGAAGAAAACAGCAACATCAGCAGAAATGGTTCGAAAAGTAAAGAAGCGACTTAATTGAAACCCGCGTCGCTGTGGCTGAAAATTGGCTCGTGAGCTGAACATATCGCAATATTCCATTCTTTAAATATTGAAAAATGATCCATTGAAATTCCAAAAAATGCAAGAACTTACACCGCAACAGAAAGAGCATAGCCTCAAAAGAGACAAAGAGTTGCTTCGCTTGGTCGAAAGTGGTGATCTGCCGAATTTGGTTTTCTCCGCTACAATGAGAAAACATTCGTTGTCCAGCATTTTGTAAACAAACAAAATGATCGTGTTTACTTGCCAAAGAGGTCAGCTGAAAATTTGCACCTTTGGTTGGACACCAGAACTCAAACGCAGGCCATAGTGATAGTGTGTGCCCCATTTACAACCGATGGTCGCTCTCCGCTCGTATTAATTGACCGTGGTATCGGAATAAATGCCGAATATTATCGCGAAAATATTCTGGAGGGTGTATTAAAGCCTTGGGTACGCAAACATTTTGGCCGCAAACCTTGAATATTCCAACAGGACTCAGCACCATTGCACTCAGCACGCACCAACCAAGTATGGTTACAAGTGGCCATTCAGTTCCAATGCACAATGGCCACCAAAATTTCCGGATACCAATCAGTTGGACTATTGTGCATGGAGTATTTTGGAAAGCAAGGTTGGCTCCAAAAAAATACCAAATTGTCGATCACCTCAAGCAAGCGCTTAGCCGGGAATGGACCAAAATACCGCAGAGCAACATTCGGGCAGTGTGTGACGGTTTCATTGGCCGTTTGAAGGCCATAATTCGTGCCAAAGGTGACCAATTCGTACAAATCTAAACTTTTCTAAGATTTGAAGCTATTTCCGACATTTTTTGCTTTAATTCAATAGAATTTAAAAAATGTAAAAATTATAGCGTTTGACTTTGTTTCAGTTTTTTATCTCACCCTGTATATTGCCCATCTCCGAACTCATTCTGAGTTTGACAATAATATTAAATGACGCATTAAATGATCTATATCCTCTGTAGTCATATGGTTGAGGGTATAAAAAGTGCCTCAATTTGGGGAAAATCTTGGAAATATTGGTATATTCCCCCTTGATTTATCGTATGTAAATATTCATCTGCCCCTTTTATATGCAAAACATGCATCTGCTAAATTGCCTTGTCTACAGTCTGCACATTCAATAATGTTTTGTTTTTTTCCACTTTCCAATTAAATTGTAATGACATTTTTCCCAAATCGAATCTAAGGTAATTTTCCCAGCAATTTCACATGGAAATTTACATTTATATTACATAGCACAGATTAAGGTATTGTCCGAGCATTTTATTCAACAAATCTCATTTATCTCCCTCTCTCTCTTTCCAAACGTCATATGTATATGCCCTTAAAACCCCTTCAGCAGCAATTGGGAAGGAGTATTAAATTAAATTTTAATCTCGTAGAAAATAAACAAAAATTACACAACAATGATCAGCTATTATTGAATGCAATTTTATGGAGTAGATATCTGCTGTCTCACGATGGCATCTCATTCTTTATTATCGACATAACTTCAGTGACCATCCGCCCAGCAAGGAATGGCTGGATATTTACGAAACGAAATTCTGGAAAATTGTAAAGTTGTATATGCTCAAAGTTCATAAACATGTGTAATAGTTCGAAATACCATCATCGCAGACGAATAGTGGAGCAGACCAGCCACCACGGCCACCACTGAATGAGACATTCTCATATTACATTCCAACCTTTGGTGTTGTTGTTATTGTCCTACAATCAGCAGGACTACTACTGGTGCTGCTGCAGTTTTGTTGTTATTCTTGCTGCTGTCCGTTCATCATCACATCCTGACAAGTTATTGGAATGTCCGAAAGATATGCATGGCACGCCAGCCACACATTGCTTGGGTGCAGAGTACAGCAGTAGTAGTAACAAGTTAAAAAGCTGTAAGTTCGGCCGGGCCGAACTTTTAATACCCTCCACCATTTGGTACAAATTTGGCAATTTCCAAAAAATACAACCCGTTAAAAATTCTGTTAAAATCTTAAAAATACCGAATGCTTATACGACGACGTGGGCCTGCATAGGCAACTTTTGTCATAAATTATTACAATATTTAAATGCGAAACTTGAAGAAAAATCTGTTTATAATGTAGCTAAAATCAAAATACCGAATATGGGGGGTACCGTTATATGGGGGCTATACGAAGACGTGGACCTGCACAGACAATTTTCTGGCATGGGCTGAAGTATCCATTACGAACTTCACATACGAAATTTGAAACAATCCCTGTAAATAACGTCGCTAAAATCATTAAAATACCGAATATCGGGGGGTACCGTTATATGGGGGCTATATGAAGACGTGGACCTACATGGCTCATTTTTTGATTTAGGATGTAGCATCCATTACGAACTTCAAATACCAAATTTGAAACGATTCCGGTAAACAATGTCGCTAAAATCATCGAAAAACCGAATATCGGGGGGTACCGTTATATGGGGGCTACAGGAAGACGTGGACCTACACAGATAATTTTCTGTCTTAGGCTGTAGCATCCATTACAAACTTCAAATGCCAAATTTGAAATAATTCCGGTGAATAATGTCGCTAAAATCATCAAAATACCGAATATCGGGAGGTACCGTTATATGGGGGCTATATGATTACTTGGACCTACATGGCCCATTTACGAACTTAACCTGCCTACTGGTAAAAAATACATGTGTGCAAAATTTTAGCCTTCTATCTCAATTTGTTCGAAAGATAGCGTGATTACAACAGACAGACAGACAGACAGACGGACAGACAGACAGACAGACAGACAGACACACAGACGGACATGTTTAAATCGTCTTAGAATTTTACGCTGATCAAGAATATATATACTTTGTTGGGTCTGACATGAATATTTCGAGGAGTTACAAACGGAATGACAAAATTAATATACCATCCATAGTATGGTGGAGGGTATAAAAATATGTTACTACCATGGCGATACGTGTTGCTGGCTCAATCTTGTATTAGCCCATGATAACCAGCCAGCCGACCAGCCAGTCATTCAGATATCGAGCAATGAAGAAATGAAAAACAATAATCGTATAGAGTATGTGTAATGGTTCTACCCTGATACAAAAGTAAAGTGCCTATTATGTTGAGGTAGTCGTGTGGTCCGAAGAAACATGCCGTTCGAACACAAAACCCAATAACAAAGAATGAAATTGAACTTAAAGTTGAAGGACTTAACCCTTGGGTGTTGGAGGGAAAATTTATCGGAAGGAAAGACAGGGTTTCAATAGAAGGCCTTAAAGGGCTTCAATAGAAGCCCTTAAAGGGATTCAAAATAAAGCCATAAAGGGCTTCAAAAGGAGGCCTTAAAGGGCTTTAATAGAAGGCCTTAAAGGGCTTCAATAGAAGGCCTTAAAGGGCTTCAATAGAAGGCCTTAAAGGGCTTCAATAGAAGGCCTTAAAGGGCTTCAATAGAAGGCCTTAAAGGGCTTCAATAGAAGGCCTTAAAGGGCTTCAATAGAAGGCCTTAAAGGGCTTCAATAGAAGGCCTAAAGGGACTCAATAGAAGGCCTTAAAGGGACTCAAAAGAAGGCCTTAAAGGGCTTCAATAGAAGGCCTTAAAGGGCTTCTATAGAAGGCTGCAAAGGGCTTTTATAGAAGGACTTGAAGGGCTTCAATAGAAGGCCGTGAAGGGCTTCAATAGAAGGCCGTGAAGGGCTTCAATAGATGGCCGTGAAGGGCTTCAATAGATGGCCGTGAACGGCTCCAATATAATGCCGTGAAGGTCTTCTATAGAAGGACGTGAAGGGCTTCAATAAAATGACGTGAAGAGCTTCAATAAAAGGACGTGAAGGGCTTCAATAGATGGCCGTGAAGGGCTTCAATAGAAGGCCGTGAAGGGCCTCAATAGAAGGCCGTAAGGGGTTTCAATAGAAGGCCGTGAAGGGCTTCAATAGAAGGCCGTGAAGGGCTTCAATAGATGGCCGTGAAGGGCTTCAATAGAAGGCCGTGAAGGGCTTCAATAGATGGCCGTGAAGGGCTTCAATAGAAGTCCTTAGAAGGGCTTCAATCGCAGTCCTTAGAAGGGCTTCAATCGAAGTCCTTAGAAGAGCTTCAATCGAAGTCCTTAGAAGGGCTTCAATCGAAGTCCTTAGAAGGGCTTCAATCGAAGTCCTTAGAAGGGCTTCAATCGAAGTCCTTAGAAGGGCTTCAATCGAAGTCCTTAGAAGGGCTTCAATCGAAGTCCTTAGAAGGGCTTCAATCGAAGTCCTTAGAAGGGCTTCAATCGAAGTCCTTAGAAGGGCTTCAATCGAAGTCCTTAGAAGGGCTTCAACAGAAGTCCTTAGAAGGGCTTCAACAGAAGGTCGTGAAGGGCTTAAAGGGCTTCAATAGAAAACCTTCAGCTTCAATAGAATGTCTTGACCTTCAATAAGCCTTAAAGATCTGCAATAGAAGGCCTTAAAAGGCTTCAAAAGAAGGCCTTAAAGGGCTCCAATAAAAGGCCGTGAAGGGCTTCAATAGAAGGCCGTGAAGGACTTCAATGGAAGTCCTCTAGAAGGGCTTCAGCAGAAGTCCTTAGAAGGGCTTCACTGGAAGTCCTCTAGAAGGGCTTCAGCAGAAGTCCTTAGAAGGGCTTCACTGGAAGTCCTCTAGAAGGGCTTCAATGGAAGTCCTCTAGAAGGGCTTCAATGGAAGTTCTCTAGAAGGGCTTCAGCAGAAGTCCTTAGAAGGGCTTCAACAGATGTCCTTAGAAGGGCTTCAACAGATGTCCTTAGAAGGGCTTCAACAGATGTCCTTAGAAGGGCTTCAACAGATGTCCTTAGAAGGGCTTCAACAGATGTCCTTAGAAGGGCTTCAACAGATGTCCTTAGAAGGGCTTCAACAGATGTCCTTAGAAGGGCTTCAACAGATGTCCTTAGAAGGGCTTCGACAGTTGTCCTTAGAAGGGCTTCAACAGATGTCCTTAGAAGAGCTTCAATCGAAGTCCTTAGAAGGGCTTCAATCGAAGTCCTTAGAAGGGCTGCAATCGAAGTCCTTAGAAGGGCTGCAATCGAAGTCCTTAGAAGGGCTTCAATCGAAGTCCTTAGAAGGGCTTCAATCGAAGTCCTTAGAAGGGCTTCAATCGAAGTCCTTAGAAGGGCTTCAATCGAAGTCCTTAGAAGGGACTTCATCCGAATGGCTGTAACAAAAGGTCATTTAAGGGCACGTCCTTGAAAGGAATGCAATAAAGTCCATAAAATGATTCAATAAAAAAAGAAGACGGACTGACTTCTATATTCAGGTGAAGGCTTTCAAATTACTTCTATTTGCAATGGTGGACCCTTATCTTTGTATCCTCAAACGGTTAAGACAGCATTCCGATATGTAAGGCAATTTCAAAATTAGAATGCCTTCCACCAACACCAAGATGACGAGAAAGGATAAAAGCAAGCGTCCAACAAGACAATGAAGTTTGCAAATCGAGCAAAAATAGATCTGAGAAGCTGCAGCTAGAAATGCTTTCCTCCGGCGCCAGGAGATAGCATTACAATTGAATTTCTATTTTCCATCACATGCTTCTTCACATACCAATACACCCAAAACCCCTCCCTCCCGAGGCAATAAATACACGTGGCCATCGATGAAGAAGAAGAAGAATAAATAGGTATTGATAGGTAGGATGGCTATCGCAAAATAAAATGGTGCTTCATTGGATTCGTGCTATGACCGCTAAGACCATTACATAAAAAGGCAGACACTAAAGTTGGATGGTTAGGGGGATGCGTACATAAAACGTACCAAATATGAACTAAATTCATGGGTGGATTTAGCTGCTAAGGATATTTCCAGGTATTTATGTCTGCGAGGTAGTAGTAGCAGTAGCATCAGAAGAGCGGATAAATCGCCTTTTTGAGAATTTAAGGATTTTTGTCTAAATCCAAGCAATCCAAAAAGCTAAATGAATGGAATTTCATGGTAATGAAAGTTCAATAGCATCTTCTTCTTGGGTTAGGGAGGGAGGGGAGATTATCGTGTGTCGTTTTTTTGTTGTTGTTTCTCCACAACGACGAATGATTAATATTTAATGCGTTGGCAATTTTTTTATTAAGTCCATGCCTGCCAGGCTGTTGGAATTTATGTAATAGAGATATTATTTGAAGTGTTTTTGTTGTTGTTCTTTTTTATGTTTATTGACATGGCAACACTTCGTCTGCTACTGCTGTAGAAGGCTGGGAAGAAGCTTAACGAGTATGAACCAAAATAATTGCATTTTAAATGAAGAAGCGAGAAATTTTTCTTTGAAGTAGAATATATTAAATTTTGGATGTTGCGTGCGGAATACCTTATGATAGAGAAGTAAGATATTGCAATTGTATATTTGAGCTTCAAGTTTAAATATATACAGGGAGAGATGAAAAAACTGCAACCAACTTTCGACTGCTGTCAATTCTAAACCACTCGTCCGACAGCTGTTAAAATTATTCCAGTGACAGCTCATTATATTGTTTACGAGCATACAAAAGCCTTTTGGTGAGAAATTTCCAGAAAAAAAGTTCTTCGTGATGGAATTCAAGCGTGATAGTGGGATTTCTTTATATTTGGCTGGAAAACCGCAAGTGACTATCGTTAGAGCATTCCAGCATTGAAATGTGAATAAATCTTTTGTGTCTCGTACCATCGCTCGTTACCGTGATACTGGTAGCGTAGCCCGACATCAAGGAAGTGAACGGAAGAAAACAACAACATCAGAAGAAATGGTTCGTAACGTAAAGAAGCGACTTGATCAAAACCCGCTTCGCAGTGGCCGAAAAATGACTCGTGAGCTGAACATATCGCAATATTCCATTCGGCAAATATTAAAAAATGCGGTCGGGGTTAAGCCATTGAAATTCCCAAAAGAACAAGAACTTACACCGCAACAGAAAGAAAATCGACTTAAAAGAGCTAAAGAGTAGCTTTGCTTGGCCGAAAGTGGTAAACTGCCTGAGTTTGGTTTTCCCCAATGATAAAACATTCGTTGTCCAGAAGTTTGTAAACAAACAAAATGATCGTGTTTACTTGCCACGGAGGTCAGCTGAAATGTGCACCTTCGTTTGACCACCAGATCTCAAGCGTCGGCCATGGTGATGGTGTGGGCCGCCGTAACAGCCGATGGTCGCTCTCCGCTCGTATTAATCGACCGTGGCATCAGAATAAATGCCGAATTTTTTATTAAAGCCTTGGGCACGCAACATTTTGGCCGCAGACCTTGGACATTCCAACAGGACTCAGCACGCGCCACCCAAGAATGGTCACAAAATGAGGTTCCTCGCTTCATTTCCAGCGCACAATGGCCACCAAAATCTCCGGATAGCAATCCATTGGACTATTGTGTCTGGAGTATTTTGGAAAGCAAGGTTGGCACTAAAAAATATTAAAGTGTCGATCACCTCAAGCAAGCGCTTTGCCGGAAATAAATACCGCAGCGTGTGACGGTTTCATTGGCCGTTTGAAGGCCATAATTCGTGTCAAAGGTGACCAATTCGAACAAATCTGAATTATTCTAAAATTAGATGCTTTTTCCGGCGTTTGACTTTGTTGCAGTTTTTCATCTCACCCTGTAGCTGGTCTCTATTTTCTCACTAGGGATACGAACCACTGCCATGGTCTAGGGATGCCTCAATATACTTACATACTCAAGTAGATAAGAAATTATTCAAGGACATGGAAGAAGTACATACCTGAAAATAAAGAGAAAAACGATTAAAAATTAGTACAATGCAGACATAAAAGACATACGACATGAGTTCTCTTCAGACAAATGCAGATATCGGAATCTACATTAGTCTGAAGAGTAATAACAAAAAAGTCTCAAGTTCTCATTGACTACGGATAACAACAAGTCGGTCCACTTTGGACCTTAGATTCGACTATTAAAAATGAAGGTGGGGAAAATTAGAAATGGTTCACGAAATTGTATGGAAAAATAGAAACCTACGACTTAATGGGAGCTATTAAAAAATAGGGAGGGAGGGACCTCATTGGCTTGTCAATTTCAATAGAAGATCTTGTAAATTTTAATAGAGGATCACTTCATTTCCTTTGGGAAGTCATCAATGGACTTCAATTTTGAATAGGTAGGCTTTCATGGAGCTATAGAAGGTATGTTGAAAGTCTTAAATGGGTCTTCATGAAACTTTGTATAGAAAATTTCCTATGGGTTTCCATGTGTTACAGATCATCCAAGGCCTTTTCAACAAATGGCCTTGGAAGGTCTCCGCTTTCACTGAAATACCTGTTCAATTACTAGCAGGAAGCCTTCAAAGGGCTTCTATTTTCCACCCAAAAACTTCCAAGGATTTCCACTTTCAATATATGACCTTCAAAAGGCTAGTATTTACAGTTGCCTTCAGAGGGGTTCAATTTTCAGTACAAGGCTTTCAAGGAGTATGGGAAAAAAGACACCAATATTAATTAGATGGTCTTCAATGCGCTGTAGTTTACAACAAAAGTCCCGTAAGGGGCTTGCTAGCCTTAGGAAATATACAATAGAAGAAAATATATCGAAGGCTTATTTGCTATATGGTAACCTCCTTTTTTAAACTCTCTTTGAGGTCTTTTGCCTTAAAAGACTTATGCTTATACCCTTTAGAGGCTTTTAATTGAGGTCCTTCCATTGAAGCCCCTCGAAACCCTCTGAAGGTCCTTTTTGGTCCTTCTATTGAAGTCCTTTGCAGACCTTCCATTGAAGTCCTTTGACGGCCTTCTATTGAAGTCCTTTGAAAGACTCCTATTGAAGCCCTTTGAAGGCATTCCATAGAAGCCTTTTGAAGACTTATATTAAAATCCTTGGAAGGCCTCCTATTTAAGTCCTTGAAAGGGCTTGTATTGAAGTCCTTGGAAGTCTTATTAAAGTCTTTGAAAGTCTGCTATTGAAGGGCTTTTGAAGGCCTTTTTTAAGACCCTTGGATGCCCTCTTTTTTGAAGTATTTTTATTGAAGACGGTTACTGATAAAACCCATTGAACCCCTTCTATTAAAGCTTTTAAGCGGACTATTGAAGCAATTTAAACACGTTCTATTCTATCGTATTCCTTGAAAATCATTGAAGACTTCTATTGAAGTCCTTTAAATGCTTTATATTAAAGCACTTTTAAGGTCGTCGAATTAAGCATCGTAGAGGCTTTAACTGGAAACCCTTGAAAGTCGCCTATTTAAGTATTTTATGGCCTGCCATAGAAGGCCTTCGTACGCCTTCTATTGAAGTCCTTTTAAATATTTTATTTTCTCCTTTTAAGACCTCCTACTGAAGCTTTATTTAAATCTCTATAAAGAGGCAATTTGAAGGCCTTCAATTGGAGTCCTTCTGAAGATTTCTGAAGTTGAATTTTTGAGGTTCTCGTGCTCAATTATTAAAGGCCTTTAAAGATCTTCTCTTGATGATTTTTGTAGATCTTCTATGGAAGCCTTTTCAAGACCATTTATGACGATCTTTGAAGGTATTTTTCTAAGGCATACTCTTCTACGAAGCGTTTTTATTGAAGTCCTTTCAAGCCTTCTATAGCAGGCCCTTGAAGATCTTTTATTAGATTCATGTTGCAGCCTTTCTTTTGAATTGAAGATTTTTTTGAAGGCCTTGAGTCTTTCTGCTGATATCCCAATTGAGGTTGAATAATGAGACTCTTTGAAGACCTTCTTTCCGTTTCCTTTGAATGCCTTCAAATCCTTTTGAATCCCTTATATTTAACGTAATTTAATGGTATTCGATTGCAGCCTTTAAAGACATTCTTTAAAAATCTTTTATGAAAGATTTTTGGAGTCCTTTAAGGGTCCCCTTGAAGATCTTTTTTTAGATTCATGTTGAGGCCTTGCTATTTAATTGAAGATTTTTTTGGAGGCCTTGAGTCTTCCTGCTAATGTCCCAATTGAGGTTGTATAATGAGACTCTTTGAAGACCTTCTGTTAAAGTCTGCTGAAGACATCCTATTGAAGACCCGTTAAAGACGTTTTATATAGACCCTTTAATGGCCTTCCATTGTATCCCTTTGAAATCATTCTGTTAAAACTTTGAGGGTTTTATGCTGATGGCCTTTGAATGGCTTCAAAACCTTTTGAATCCCTTTCAATTTAACGTAATTTAAAGGTGTTCGATTACAGCCTTTAAAGACTTTCTTTAAAGCTTTTCTATGGAAGTCCTTTGGAGTTCTTTTAAGGGCTATTTAAAGCTCTTTAAATATCTTCTATGGAAATCTTGGAGAACTTATATTAAAGTCCTATGAAGGCCTTGAGGCGCTTCTATTGAAACCATTTGAATGTATTCTATTGAAGCCCTTTGGAGGTCATCTATTGAAGCCTTGTGGAAGTCTTATAATTTAAAATGCCTTCTGAGACAATTTGAAAGCATTTCAACAAAGCCCACTGATGCTTTTTATGATCTCCAATTGAAGTCAATTCGATTAATGCCATTCGAGTCTTTCTTTAAAAATCTTAGAGCTTCAACAGAAGTTCTTCTAATATTATTTGTTGAAGCATTTGACGACCTTCAATCTATTTGCAAACCATCTGCTAAAGTACTTGAGAAACTTTTTTGAACACTTCTTCGAAGGCTTTATACTGAAGTCCTTAATGGAAGCCCTCTATAGTTGTTTAATTGAAGCCTCTGAAAGAACATATATTGTTGTCTTTTGTATGCCCTGTATTGAGACACTCTGGACTTCTTCTTTAAAAGAAAATTTCTTTTTTATTGAAGTTCTTATTTGACACTTTATTGAATCCCTCTCTAAAGGACTTCCATTGAAGGCCTTTTAATTAAACTGGAAGTCCTTTGAATGCCTTCAATTTAAAACAGAAGCCCTTCAAAATTACCATTGAAAATATTTTCTCTCCTCTAAGTTCAACCACTAGATAAATGCAATAAATTCAACATTACAATTTTATGCCACCAAGACAAAAAAAACAGAAAATTAGATGGGAAAACTGAAACACACACAAAATATTGAACACATCCTTTTTAATTTCCCTTTTGATTTCCTCTGTTTAACAGGCGAGCGTGAGCCTTCAACAAATGCTATTGAAAAAAGAAAACACCAAACGAAAAACAAAATATCACATAAACCGTGAAAATTACTACAAAAGAAAGTCACAAAAACAAATACAGATACAGATAAAGGAACTTATAAATACATTCGAAAGCACACACACACAAAGACACATACGTAGGAAATATATAATCCTGTAAAATATATCATTTATATGCAAATTGTATTGAATATTAAGGGATATGATACTCTCCCCTCTATCCAGCTCACATTGTTTGATTTCATTGATGTTTTTAAAGCCAGTTAAAACCCATTAGAGATGGGAGATGGAATTTAGTTACATCGAGCAATCCAGGCTACCTATGTGAGTGTGTGTGTGTGTGTGTATGTCTAATGTAAATGTTTGCCTGTTAGGACGTGTGTGTGCGTGCGGCTGTATGTGATGGCCTGATTTGAATTTGTTAGCTTTGGTTATTGTTGTTTTTGACACATTTGTGAATATGCTTTGTTGTTTGATTCTCTTCACTTTTTGTTGTTGCTGTTGTTGTGTTTTTCAGTTACAGTAATATGGTCATGTCATGGCAAAGCCAGACAATAACAATACAAAACAGCTACAGAGTTATAAAATATCCAAATTAGTCAATATGTATGTAGAGAGCAGCGGCATTGGTGGATTAGGGGGGAATAGGACTAAAAATGTGGAATAGTGTGGATGCTAAAGTTTCCAAGGTTCCAAAAAATTCTGGAGAGAAAAAGCAGTAATTGAGCGCAGGTTTCAATTGATTAACCTTATGAGGAAGATATCTCGATATGTGAGGAGAAGAAACAATCATAAGTTTATGTCCTAAATTCCCTCTGCAGACAGGGTGAGATAAAAAACTGCAACAAAGTCAAACGCCATAATTTTTATATATTTTTTTAAAATTTATTGAATTAAAGCAAAAAATGTCGTAAATAGCTCAAATTTTAGAATAAGTTTAAATTTGTTCGAATTGGTCACCTTTGGCACGAATTATGGCCTTCAAACGGCCAATAAAACCGTCACACGCTGTCCGAATGTTGCTCTGCGGTATTTTGGCCCATTCCCGGCGAAGCGATTGCTTGAGGTGATCGACACTCTGATATTTTTTAGTGCCAACCTTGCTTTCCAAAATACTCCAGACATAATAGACCAACGGATTGGTACCCGGAGATTTCGGTGGCCTTTGTGCGCTGGAGATGAAGCGAGGAACCTCATTTTGTAACCATTCTTGGGTGGCGCGTGCTGAGTGCGATGGTGCTGAGTCCTGTTGGAATGTCCAAGGTCTGTGGCCAAAATGTTTGCGTGCCCAAGGCTTAAATACACCCTCCAGAATATTTCCGCGATAATATTCGCATTTATTCTGATGCCATGGTCAATTAATACGAGCGGGAGGTACCATCGGCTATTACGGCGGCCCACACCATGGCCGGCGCTTGAGTTCTGGTGGCCAACCGAAGGTGCAAGTTTTTAGCTGATCTCTTTGGCAAGTAAACACGATCATTTTGTTTGTTTACAAACAGCTGGACAACGAATGTTTTCTGGTCGGACCAAAAACAAATTCGGCAGTTCACCACTTTCGGCCAAGCGAAGCAACTCTTTAGCTCTTTGGGGTCTATTTTCTTTCTGTTGCGGTATAAGTTTTTGCACTTTTTGGAATTTCAATGGCTTTACCCCGAGCTCATTTTTCAATATTTGCAGAATGGAATATTGCGATATGTTTAGCTTACGAGCCATTTTTCGGCCACTGCAACGCGGGTTTCGATCAAGTCACTTCTTTACTTTTCGAACCATAAAATTCTTTAAATAATCCACGTCTACAGTCCTTTAAAAATTCTTCAAATAATCCACGTCTACAGTCCTTTAAAAATTCTTCAAATAATCCACGTCTACAGTCCTTTAAAAATTCTTCAAATAATCCACGTCTACAGTCCTTTAAAAATTCTTTAAATAATCCACGTCTATAGTCCTTTAAATAATCCACGTCTACAGTCCTTTAAAAATTCTTCAAATAATCCACGTCTACAGTCCTTCAAAAATTCTTCAAATAATCCACGTCTACAGTCCTTTAAAAATTCTTTAAATAATCCACGTCTATAGTCCTTTAAAATTTTTTTAAATAATCCACGTCTATAGTCCTTTAACAATTCTTTAAATAATCCACGTCTATAGTCCTTTAAATAATCCACGTCTATAGTCCTTTAAATAATCCACGTCTATAGTCCTTTAAATAATCCACGTCTATAGTCCTTTAAATAATCCACGTCTATAGTCCTTTAAATAATCCACGTCTATAGTCCTTTAAATAATCCACGTCTATAGTCCTTTAAATAATCCACGTCTATAGTCCTTTAAATAATCCACGTCTATAGTCCTTTAAATAATCCACGTCTATAGTCCTTTAAATAATCCACGTCTATAGTCCTTTAAATAATCCACGTCTATAGTCCTTTAAATAATCCACGTCTATAGTCCTTTAAATAATCCACGTCTATAGTCCTTTAAATAATCCACGTCTATAGTCCTTTAAATAATCCACGTCTATAGTCCTTTAAATAATCCACGTCTATAGTCCTTTAAAATTTTTTTAAATAATCCACGTCTATAGTCCTTTAAAATTTTTTTAAATAATCCACGTCTATAGTCCTTTAACAATTCTTTAAATAATCCACGTCTATAGTCCTTTAAATAATCCACGTCTATAGTCCTTTAAATAATCCACGTCTATAGTCCTTTAAAATTTTTTTAAATAATCCACGTCTATAGTCCTTTAAAAATTCTTTAAAAAATCCACGTCTATAGTCCTTTAAATTTTTTTTTTAAAAATCCACGTCTATAGTCCTTTAAAAATTCTTTAAAAAATCCACGTCTATAGTCCTTTAAAAATTCTTTAAAAAATCCACGTCTATAGTCCTTTAAAAATTCTTTAAAAAATCCACGTCTATAGTCCTTTAAAAATTCTTTAAATAATCCACGTCTACATCCCTTTAAATTTTTTTAAATAATCCACGTCTATAGTCCTTTAAAAATTCTTTAAATTATCCACGTCTATAGTCCTTTAAAAATTCTTTAAGAAATCCACGTCTATAGTCCTTTAAAAATTCTTTAAAAAATCCACGTCTATAGTCCTTTAAAAATTCTTTAAATAATCCACGTCTATATCCCTTTAAATTTTTCTAAATAATCCACGTCTATAGTCCTTTAAAAATTCTTTAAGAAATCCACGTCTATAGTCCTTTAAAAATTCTTTAAAAAAATCCACGTCTATAGTCCTTTAAAAATTCTTTAAATAATCCACGTCTACATCCCTTTAAATTTTTTTTTAAATAATCCACGTCTACATCCCTTTAAATTTTTTTTTAAATAATCCACGTCTACATCCCTCTAAAAATTCTTTAAAAAATCCACGTCTATAGTCCTTTAAAAATTCTTTAAAAAATCCACGTCTATAGTCTTTTAAAAATTCTTTAAAAAATCCACGTCTATAGTTCTTTAAAAATTCTTTAAAAAATCCACGTCTATAGTCCTTTAAAAATTCGTTAAAAAATCCACGTCTATAGTCCTTTAAAAATTCTTTAAAAAATCCACGTCTATAGTTCTTTAAAAATTCTTTAAAAAATCCACGTCTATAGTCCTTTAAAAATTCTTTAAAAAATCCACGTTTATTGTCCTTTAAATGTCCTTTAAAATTCTTTAAAAAATCCAAGTTTCTAGTCCTTTGAATATCCTTTAAAAATTGTTAAAAAAATCCAAAGCAAATGAAAAGTTACAGCTCTAAGCAACTTGGTTTATTTCCAATAACAAAACCAATAACATTGGCTTCTATGACAACCAAAACCGATAAAATTCTAATTCGAAAATAAAACCGATAACATTGATTTTCATGACACCAAATCATTTTTTCTTGTCGTTTTTAAAACCAATAGTGACAAAATTGGTTTCTATGACAGCCCTGTATATAAATTTTTCTGAACGCCATCTATTTGTCATTATAAGCACATATTTCACGGCATACTTCTAGGCATTCAAACATATATTTTTTTTTTGAAATCTTCACACCTTTATTTATAAAAGTATCCCCAAATTACACAAAACTCTGACCTAATTTTTCTCACCACAAATTTCGTTTCACCCCAATATCCCAACACTTATTTCCATCGACTTGATTTTCAAACAAAATTTCAATTCGGTCTTTGTGTGTTTGTGTGTGTGCAGATGTATTGACAAACGGCAACAATAACGATTACTACAATACAACAACAACAAAAAAAAAACAAAACTGAAATACAATAAATTTTTAATGGAAAGCTCTCAATACATGAGCAAACACTGGCAGGATGAAAAGGATGAGGAACGGAGAGGAGAAGCGGAGTTATTTTATCGGAAATGAAATCTATAAATATTTGCATTTTACCAAATAGACAATTGAACCAAAGGAGGGCAAAAAAAACGAGGCATGAGAGCAGCAGAGCACAATGGCTTAGAACAATTGTTTCGCTTTGAACATTGAGATGTGAAAACGAAGGGGGAGAGGAGAGAGCAAAACTGTTTCATCATTCCCTCTCGTTTTAACAACAAATAGAGAGAGATTAATAAAGGAATGTAGGGCTGTTGTGAACTGTTGTATTTTTTCTAATGATATTTGAGATAAACAGTGGGAAAAATTTAAAAGTAAATGGATTTTCCGCCAGCTGTGTAAAAACAGTCAATGGAAATGGAGTGGGGGCAAACAAATATTAACCTATAAAAAATAAATATTCTTTAAGAACAATGACTAAAATAGTGTAAAACCCTGTATAGCAAGTCTTTCAATTGAAAATCTAAGTTATTTGAAGGCCTTCTATTAGAGCCCTCACAAGGCTTTCAATTAAAGACTTTTTGAAATAAGAAGCCTATAAAGCCGCTCTTTAAGGACTTTTGCCCGTCTAACCCTTCTAAGGACTTTTACTCTTCTAACCCTTCTAAGGACTTCCATGGAAGCCCTTCTAAGGATTTCCATTAAAGTGCTTTTAGTACTTCACTTCAAGCCTTCTTAGGACTTCACTTAAAGGGCTTCTATTAAAGGGCCTTTAAACTTCTATTGAAGCCACTTTAGGCCTTCTATGGAATCCCTTTCAAAACTTCTATGGAAACCCTGCTGAAGCCCATTTATGACTTCTCTTGAAGAACTTTAGGGACTTTTATTGAAGCGCTTCAAGGACTTCTATTGAAGCCCTTCTTTTGACTTCCATTGACCCCTCTAAGGATTTCTATTGAAACCCTTCTAAGGACTTCAATCTTAGAACTTCTACTCTTTACACTAGAAATTTTAAGGACTTCCATCTCCCTTCTAAGGATTTCCATTGAAGCCCATATAAGGACTTCGATTGAAACCTTTCTAAGGACTTCTGTTGCAACCCTGCACTGCCTTCTATTGAAGCCCTTCTATGGACTTCCATTGGAGCCCTTCTATGGACTTCTATTGGAGTCCTTCTAAGGACTTCTATTGAAGCCCTTCTAAGGCTGTTGAAGCCATTCCAAGGACTTCTGTTGAAGCCATTCTAAGGACTTCTGTTGAAGCCCTTCTAAGGACTTCTGTTGAAGCCCTTCTAAGGACTTCTGTTGAAGCCCTTCTAAGGACTTCTGTTGAAGGCCTTCTAAGGACTTCATTTGAAGCACTTCTAAGGGCTTCCATTGAAACCCTTCTAAGGTCATCTATTGAAGCCCTTTTATGGACTTCTATTTTTCCCTTTTAAGGACTTCTATTGAAGCCCTTCTAAGGACTTCTATTGAAGTCCTTCCAAGGACTTCAATTGAAGCTCTTCTGAGGACTTCTATTGAAGCCCTTCTAAGGCCATCTATTAAAGCCCTTCTAAGGACTTCTAAGAACTTCTATGGAAGCCCTCCTTAGAACTTCTTGTGAAGTCCTTTAGAGGAATTTTAGGGAAGCCCTTTCAAGGACTTCTAGTGAAGGCCCCGTAAAACTTCTCTTCGATGACCTTCTATTAAAGCGCTTTGATAACTTTTATTGAAGCTTATTGAGGCCTGCAATTTAGGACTTCTTTAAGGACTTCACTGAAGCCCTTTGAAGGCTTTCAATTCAAGCATTTACAATGCTTACTATGAAGACATTTCTAGTTGTCTGTTAAAACTCTTTGAAGATATTCTATTGAAGACCTTTGAAGGAATTCAATTGAGACCTGCGTTTGGGCTTCTGTTTATATCCTTTAGAGCATTTTATTTTTGGATTTCATTGCATTTGATTTTTTCTAGAGCCATATATCACATAGACAAGTTTAATTTAAGTTGTGGATAGCAACATACACTGTTTGAGAATATTCTCCCTCCACCATAGTATGGAGGGTATATTAAGTTTATCATTCCGTTTGTTACACCTCGAAACATACATTTTAGACCCCACAAAGTATATATTCTTGATCAGCATAAAATTACATGTCGATTTACCGTCTGTCTGTGGAAATCATTCTAGCTATCCGAACGATATGAAGTAGGTTGATAAAATATTACTCAAATGTATATTATGTCTGCAGGACTTTTGGTATTGAAAATGGACTATGTAGGTCCACGTTTTGGTATAGACTCCATAAAATGAACCTCTTTATTTTCAGTATTTTGGTATTTAAATTTTGTAATGAATATTACAGCCTATGACAGAAAATTGCCTGTGTACGTCCAGGTCTTCGTATAGCCCTCATATTTAAGCAGATTTTAGCTATTCACCAAATTTTGTCGTCGTATAGACCCTAATATAACGGCTACATTCAGTACTTTTAAGATTTTAATAGAATTTTTAACGGATTTTATTTTTTCAAAATTGCCAAATTCGTTCCAAATGGTGGAGGGTATTCAAATTTCGGCCTGTCCGAACTTACAACTGGTTTACTTGCTCATATTAAAAAATACTTCCCTTTTCGACATACCCACACTTTTTATTAATAGTATTATTTCATTTATCGCTAAACTAACAATAGTAGATAAACTCGTTTTTTTTTGGCTAATTATTTTTTGTTTTTCCTTCCAATGCTATCAATAAATCATAAGCTGTTTCCACTATCGCATTATTTGTATCTCTATTTCCTATTTTCCCCCTTTTTGTTGTGAAATTCCATGCATAGGCTATTCAAAGTAAATCAAACACGAGGGAAGAAGGTGGCGTATGAGTAGTGCAACATTTCAACTAAAAAATTAAGCATACCACCCATAGTACCACAATAAAAAAAACAAATTAAAAATGTGATATTATGCCATGAAAATTATTTTTAGCATAACATGTATTTAATATTGTTTTATAAATTATGAATTCATTTAGAACTTTCTACAGCGGTTGACAATAAATAATTCAGCGATTGCAAATGAAATATGGCTAATTCAGTTGACAAAACAATGGAAAAATATTGAGTTGAAACTATTCAAATGTGAATAAACATTTTTTGAGGTTGAAATAATAGAGTAAATATATTTAATATTTAATTAAAAAAAATAATAATATAAAATTTTTAGAATGAATGTAAGGGGAATACATTTTGTAGTATAATACTAATAATAATAATAATAATAATAATAATAATAATAATAATAATAATAATAATAATAATAATAATAATAATAATAATAATAATAATAATAATAATAATAATAATAATAATAATATTTTGTTGTTGCAAAATCGTCAGGCGAAATCCCATTATTGTTGTTTTTATAAAAACAACGTTTGTTTATGAGTGGAGAACGATGGTAATGTTTACCAGGGGTAAGGCAGGGAATACCTAGGTTTCGGAAAGAGCCACCAATCCTCATCAGTTCCCTTGTTTCTTGTCTGGGATATTCTCCCCAGAAGTTATTTAAAAAATAACTTCTATGACAAATCGTAAGCTCAATAGAAGAGGAACAAAAGAATTACAGAAAACTAAAATTCTTTTGGAAAATCTTCTAAATCTTACAACCGCACTTATAAACATTTACATCTTTCTCCACTTTGTTATGCTTTCGTTCAACCTGAACGAAGTAACATAACCATGTAAGTTTGTTTTGTCTGTTACAACAAAAACCCCTTCGTCGACCGTGCCTGTGTCTATTAATAGAACAAACAACGTTTGTTTATGAGGTATTCCCTGCCTTACCCCTGGTAAACATTACCATCGTTCTCCACTCATAAACAAACGTTGTTTTTATAAAAACAACAATAATGGGATTTCGCCTGACGATTTTGCAACAACAAAATACTATGGTATCCCAAACAAGCAAGCCAAACTCTGTTCTATTAATAGACACAGGCACGGTCGACGAAGGGGTTTTTGTTGTAACAGACAAAACAAACTTACATGGTTATGTTACTTCGTTCAGGTTGAACGAAAGCATAACAAAGTGGAGAAAGATGTAAATGTTTATAAGTGCGGTTGTAAGATTTAGAAGATTTTCCAAAAGAATTTTAGTTTTCTGTAATTCTTTTGTTCCTCTTCTATTGAGCTTACGATCTCGTCACTTGGTTAAAAAATGTTTTTTGTCATAGAAGTTATTTTTTAAATAACTTCTGGGGAGAATATCCCAGACAAGAAACAAGGGAACTGATGAGGATTGGTGGCTCTTTCCGAAACCTAGGTATTCCCTGCCTTACCCCTGGTAAACATTACCATCGTTCTCCACTCATAAACAAACGTTGTTTTTATAAAAACAACAATAATGGGATTTCGCCTGACGATTTTGCAACAACAAAATACTATGGTATCCCAAACAAGCAAGCCAAACTCTGTTCTATTAATAGACACAGGCACGGTCGACGAAGGGGTTTTTGTTGTAACAGACAAAACAAACTTACATGGTTATGTTACTTCGTTCAGGTTGAACGAAAGCATAACAAAGTGGAGAAAGATGTAAATGTTTATAAGTGCGGTTGTAAGATTTAGAAGACTTTCCAAAAGAATTTTAGTTTTCTGTAATTCTTTTGTTCCTCTTCTATTGAGCTTACGATCTCGTCACTTGGGTAAAAAATGTTTTTTGTCATAGAAGTTATTTTTTAAATAACTTCTGGGGAGAATATCCCAGACAAGAAACAAGGGAACTGATGAGGATTGGTGGCTCTTTCCGAAACCTAGGTATTCCCTGCCTTACCCCTGGTAAACATTACCATCGTTCTCCACTCATAAACAAACGTTGTTTTTATAAAAACAACAATAATGGGATTTCGCCTGACGATTTTGCAACAACAAAATACTATGGTATCCCAAACAAGCAAGCCAAACTCTGTTCTAATAATAATAATAATAATAATAATAATAATAATAATAATATAATAATAATAATAATAATAATAATAATAATATAATAATAATAATTATAATAAATAATAATATAATAATAATAATAATAATAATAATAATAATATAATAATAATAATAATAATAATAATAATAATAATAATAATAATATAATAATAATAATAATAATAATAATAATAATATAATAATAATATAATAATAATATAATAATAATAATAATAATAATAATAATAATAATAATAATAATAATAATAATAATAATAATAATAATAATAATAATAATAATAATAAGAATAAATAAGAATAATAATAATAATAATAATAATAATAATTAATAATAATAATAATAATAATAAATAATAATATAATAATAATAATAATAATAATAATAGATAATAATAATATAATAATAATAATAATAATAATAATAATAATAATAATAATAATAATAATAATAATATACTAATAATAATAATAATGATAATAATAATAATAATAATAATAATAATAATAATAATAATAATAATAATAAATAATAAATAATAATAATAATAATAATATAATAATAATAATAATATTAATAATAATAATAATAATATATAATAATATAATAATAATAATAATAATAATAATAATAATAATAATAATAATAATAATAATAATAATAATATAATAATAATAATATAATAATAATAATAATAATAATCATAATAATAATAAAATAATAATAATAATAATGATAATAATAATAATAATAATAATAATAATAATAATAATAAAATAATAATAATAATAATGAATAATAATAATAATAATAATAATAATAATAATAATAATAATAATAATAATAATAATAATAATAATAATAATAATAATACTAATAATAATAATAATACTAATAATATAATAATAATAATAATAATAATATACTAATAATAATAATAATAATAATAATAATAATAATAATAATAATAATAATAATAATAATAATAATAATAATAATAATAATAATAATAATAATAATAATACTAATAATAATAATAATAATAATAATAATAATAATAATATAATAATAATAATAATATATAATAATAATAATAATATATAATAATAATAATAATAATAATAATAATAATAATAATAATAATAATAATAATAATAATAATAATAATAATAATAATAATAATAATCATAATAATAATAATAATAATAATAATAATAATAATAATATAATAATAATAATAATAATAATATAATAATATAATAATAATAATAGTAATAATTATAAATTATGCCGAACTCAAAGAAATTCGGCTTTTAGCATGCTATTATAAAATAAAAGAAATTTCAGGACCTGTTGAGAAAAGATAATAATTCAGTTAGTCCTTGAAAAAAATTAAAATTCTCTACTAAACACCAAATTTTTTATCAAAAAAAAAACTGAATCGAAATACCCATTTGAATAAAATATCAAAAAATATTTGACTAACTAATCACTTTTCTCATTGTCTGCTTGAATGTTATGCCAAAAAAAAAGGTCATTAGTAAAGGAGAAATCAACAATACAAAAACATAACCGACAATGTCAATGACCCTTTTCCAAATCATCGGCCGGCCTCCCTTCGAAAAGTGAAATTTATTTTTGGGATTTTGATTACAACCTGAAATTTGAGGGGAAATTAAGGACGTATTTAACAAATATTACCCAATCATAAATATTCATGGCATTAGAGCGCCTACCTTAAAATATTCGAACCCATACATACACATCCTGCTGTCAGCCATCGTACCAATACATTAACAATTTACACTTTTCTGGTTGGTTTATTCGCCGTACAAACGAAATAAAAACATTTCTTTGTTTCATTCTCTTTTGTGCTGTCTTTGGTTGGCTTTACACCTTGGCTTTTCGTTTTGGGGAAAGTGGAAAATATAATTCATAATGTAGTCATTATATATGGTTATATATATGTGTGTGTGAGTACATACATGTATGTGTATGTCTGTGTTTGTGTTCATGGGAATTGGGTTGTTAAACATGCCACACATCATATCACCGAAAATGCTTGGAGAGAAAGTTTTTGGCTGATTTCCCCTCTTCTTTTCCCCTCTCTCTTTCACGCCATGGCCATAAAATGTGTGAATGGAAATTTTTGCTTTACGACACAACGTAACATATTTTGTTTGTTGTATTTTTTCCAAATAAAATAGAAACATTTTCGTCCTTATGTATTTCTGTTTCATACGTCAGAGAGCAGGCGCAATTATATCTTTGTATGGGAAAATAGACATTTGTTGTCCACAAGCAAAATACAAATCCACTATTCTTCGGTGATGAGCCGACTGGCTTTTATCCTAACTGGCTGGGTGAAATTGCTTGGAATGACTAAGGAGGTCATGAAAGCGTCGAAGCAGTGCTCCAGAATGGAATAACTAATTAACTTACAGAAGCACTTAAGAGACGGAAACAATTAGGTGGATCGTAAAAATGGGAGCACGTTAATATTCTCTCTTTTGATAGAAAATTAAGGAGCTAAAAAAGAATTTCTTCCAGCCGTAGTAGGCCTTTAAACGTGGATTTTAAAACAAATATTGTTCCAGATCTAGAAGCGTGGATTCTAAAAGAATAGAAGGCCTTAAAGCGTGGATTTTAAAACGAATTTGTTCCAGGTCTAGAAGGTCTTTAAACGTAGATTTTTAAAATAATTTTTATTTCAGGCCTAGAAGGCCTTTAAGCATGGGTTTTTAAAATAATTTTTATTCCAGGCCTAGAAGGCCTTTAAGCATGGGTTTTTAAAATAATTTTTATTTCAGGCCTAGAAGGCCTTTAAGCATGGGTTTTTAATAGAATTTTTTCCAGGCCTAGAAGGTCTTTAAGCGTGGATTTTTAAAATATTTTTTTCAGGTCTAGAAGGTCTTTAAGCGTGGATTTTTAAAATATTTTTTTCAGGTCTAGAAGGCTTTAAAGCGTGGACTTTTAAAAGAATTTTTTCCAGCCCTAGAAGGCCTTTAAGCATGGATTTTTTAAAAGAATTTATATCCAGCCCTAGAAGGCCTTTAAGCATGGATTTTTTAAAAGAATTTTTATCCCAGGCCTAGAAGGCCTTTAAGCGTGGATTTTTTAAAAGAATTTTTATCCCAGGCCTAGAAGGCCTTTAAGCGTGGATTTTTTAAAAGAATTTTTATCCCAGGCCTAGAAGGCCTTTAAGCGTCGATTTTGTAAAAGACTTTTTTCCATCCCTAGAAGGCCTTTAAGAGTGGATTCTTTTAAAAGAATTTTTATCCCAGGCCTAGAAGGCATTTAAGCGTAGATTTTTTAAAAGACTTTTTCCCAGCCCTAGAAGGCCTTTAAGCGTGGATTTTTTTAAAAGAATTTTTATCCAGCCCTAAAAGGCCTTTAAGCGTGGATTTTTAAAAGAATTTTTATCCAGCCCTAAAAGGCCTTTAAGCGTAGATTTTTTAAAAGACTTTTTCCCAGCCCTAGAAGGCCTTTAAGCGTGGATTTTTTTAAAAGAATTTTTATCCAGCCCTAAAAGGCCTTTAAGCGTGGATTTTTAAAAGAATTTTTATCCAGCCCTAAAAGGCCTTTAAGCGTAGATTTTTTAAAAGACTTTTTCCCAGCCCTAGAAGGCCTTTAAGCGTGGATTTTTTTAAAAGAATTTTTATCCAGCCCTAAAAGGCCTTTAAGCGTGGATTTTTAAAAGAATTTTTATCGAGCCCTAAAAGGCCTTTAAGTGTGGATTTTTAAAAGAATTTTTATCCAGCCCTAAAAGGCCTTTAAGTGTGGATTTTTAAAAGAATTTTTATCCAGCCCTAAAAGGCCTTTAAGCGTGGATTTTTAACAGAATTTTTATCCAGCCCTAAAAGGCCTTTAAGCGTGGATTTTTAAAAGAATTTTTATCGAGCCCTAAAAGGCCTTTAAGTGTGGATTTTTAAAAGAATTTTTATCCAGCCCTAGAAGGCCTAGAATATCTCTAAGCGTGGATTTTAAAAGAATTTTTTTCCAGCCCTAGAAGGACTTTAAGCGTGGACTTTTAAAACAATTCTTTCTCAGCCCTAAAAGGCCTTTAAGCGTGGTCTTTTAAAACAATTTTTCCTAGCCCTAGAAGGGCTTTAAGCGTGGACTTTTAAAACAATTCTTTCACAGACCTTAAAGGCCTTTAAGCGTGGACTTTTAAAACAATTCTTTCACAGACCTTAAAGGCCTTTAAGCGTGGACTTTTAAAACAATTCTTTCACAGACCTTAAAGGCCTTTAAGCGTGGACTTTTAAAACAATTCTTTCACAGACCTAAAAGGCCTTTAAGTGGCCTTTTATAGTGGATTTTTAAAAGATTTTTTTTAAAGGTCTTCTAGGCCTGGCGTGGATTTTTTCCAGCCCTAGAGGGCCTTTAAGCGTGGATTTTTTTAAATACTGTTTTCCAGCCCTAGAAGGCCTTTAAGCGTGGATTTTTTAAAAGACTTTTTTTCCAGCCCTAGAATGCATTTAAGCCTGGTTTTTTTAAAAGACTTTTTTCCAGTACTAGAAGGCATTTAAGCGTGGATTTTTAAAAAGATTTTTTACAGGCCTTCTTTTTAAAACCAGGATGGTCTTATGATTGGATTTTTAAGGACTTTTCTTCCCAAAATCAGGACATTTAGAATGGGATCTCTAAGGCATTTCTTCCCAAAACCAGGATGACCTATTGGTTTGAATTTTTAAGGCTTTTCTTTCCAAAACCGAAGTGTGAAGGTTTTTTAAAATTCTTCTGAAGCTCAAGAAAATCTTTGAGAGTCGATTTTTCTCTTATTTCCCCTTCATATAAATCCTAAATAAAAAATTCATATAAAATATCAATTTAGTAGAACAACAATTTCATATGAAACATTTGCAAGCATAAATTATTCAAGAGCATTAAATCAAGCTCACTTGCTACCTCACCTCTCGCTTTTCTTTCCTCCCATTCAATATCCCCACCACTTTTCCACTTTTGTTTTATATGTTGTCATTTTGGCTCTAATCTAAAACGACAAGCAGATCTCCTAGAACTAACTCGATAGTCATACATAAAACATGGCTGGAAAAAAAAACATAACAGAACAGGACAATCCCATGTCATGATGCCATGTGATGAATGTTTCAGCTACGAGTATTGTTTTTGTGCATTTCGTCGGGCTATTTGGCTAACAGCAGCAGCAATGGAAGTCGTCCTGGTTGTCAAATATCTTTGTAAATATCCGGTAAAAAGGATCGCATACGCACGCACACACATATACGCTTATTGCGAAAGGACACTATGGCCATAGAGTGCCACACGAAGCTCTGCAATGACTTTGATGTGCTGCTTGTCTGTCTGTTTGTCTGTTCGTCTATCTGATTTCTAAACAAGTTTTTTTTTGTTATTTGACTGGTTTGTCGGTCTCCTCCATTCCCTCTTCCCCTACCTCCCTCCACCTAAGTGTCGTCTGTTTCATGTCGCATACGTTGTTGCAAAAGACAAATTTATGGCCACAATTTATCTAAAAATGATAAGAGTACCCTTTTGAGTTATGTATAGATTACTCATTCCAGGTCTGCCTTACATACAAGTACATCGACACACACACACACCGACACACTCACGACAAATACATCACATTGAAATGATAAGAAATTCTATTTTTATATCGTTTCGTTTACATTTATATTTATGATGACTGAAAGCCAAGTCAAGCTGAGTTTGTTTTTTATCCATCCGTCGTCCAGCCATTGATGTGTCATTTCACAGATGTGAACACCAGCAGCAACAACAACAACATGGGCGACGTAAATGTCAGAATCAAGGAAGGCAGAAGAAGAAATGTTCAAATAACAATAACAACAACAACAACAATATGATGTTGAATTTATTGCCTGTACCGTCACAGCACCAGCAGAGCGACACGCCATACCTACATTTCACATTTAAATGGTCTTTGAAATAAGCTATGACCATTTAACGTCTTACAACAAACTTGATAAATATTTCATTTTACAAAATTGCAGAGTTATTTGAATTCAGAGGGATATTAAATTAAAATTTAATTTAAAGGGACGGAGTAAGAGATTTTTCAATGGTGCTTAAATATTCAAAACCTTATAGAGAGCTTTGTTGAGGAAATATATTTGCAAGTGTCTTTGTATTATCAGTTCTCTCCTAGGCTATAATTGCAGATTTGGAAGGATATTTCTTCAAGGATATATAGCAGCCACAAAATGTGGATTTTTTAAAGAGTATTTTTTTTCGAGAAAGACAGGTCCAAAATACATGTTTCTTTCAAATTATTTATTTTTTAATTGAACAACAAAGTCCTAAAACGTGAATTTTTACCAAAACAAAACTTGAAACTTGGACTTAAAAAGAGTGTTTGTAAGGACCACCAAACCATAAAAAGTGACTTTTTTAATAATGTCTTTTCAAGGGTTCCGTAGAGCCGGAGACCAGGGGGTTTTTATATAGTATTTTTTCAAGGACCAACAGAGCTACAAGCGTGGATTTAAAACTTTATAGCTTCAAGGACCAACAGTAGTACAATATATGGATTTTTCACGATATTTCTCGAGGGCCAACGGAGCTACAAACCTGGATATTTTACAGATTTGTTTTTTTTTATCAACGACAGACAAAGCAACAAAAAATATATATTTTTTACATTTTTTCAAAGATTTAGGAGAATTAAAAAAACATATATTTTTAAAAGGATAGTATATGAAGATCTACGCCAGGCATGAAACGTGAATTTTTTTCAAGGACCCACAAAACCACATAATGTAGATTTCTCATGAGTATTTCTCAGGGACCTACAGAGCCACAAAATGCGGATTTTTTAAGGATCAATAAGCTTTAAATGTGGGTTTTTAAGGATTATTTCTCAAGCACCAACAATGGATTTTGCGAAATATTTTTCAAAGACAAACTGAGACAAAAATCATGGATTTTGTAAAAAATATTTTTCAAGGATCAAAAAAATTAAAATATTGAATTTTACACAGAATTTTTTCAAGGATCAACACAGACACAAATTGTGAATTTAACAAAAAATATATATTATGAAGGATCAAAAAACAATATAAGTAAAATTTTGAGGTACATTTTTCAAGGGCCAAGGAAGAAGATATATATGGGAGCTATATCCAAATCTGAACCGATCTCGATAAAATTTGTGAAAGGTATTTCTGTGCTATATTTAATACATTTCGCCAAATATCGTTGTCACAGATGGCATATTAAGGCTGCGGAGATCAAAAATTTCAGTTCGGAAGAACAATACTATTTGGTCTGCACAATAGAAGGCAAATCGGACAAAGACTAATACATAAAGACATAGTACCCTGACCACCTTATGGTGTAGGGATTTTATTTTGCGGATACGATCGATAGTCGTTTTTTAGAAAATATTGCAAGGACTAAAAGATATATTATCAGGGATTTTTGAAAATATATTTTCTGGACTCACAAACCTGCTATAGAGGATTTTTGATGAACAAACGATCCACAATTGCAGATTTTGTAATAAATCAGAAGCTAATCAGAAGATACTGATTTATCTTCTCACGTATAAATGCTTCAATGTGGTCTTTCACTGAAGCGGACTCGTCTACATTGACATGAGCTTTAACAATAGAACCATAAAAATAGTATTAAGGCCGGTCCGAACGTGAAATGAAATATTAACCGAGATAGTCTTTAATGCTATGTGGCTCCGCGTCTTGTTAGAACCGCATGTCCCACATTTCAAGTTCTTGCATTTTGGGTAAAAAAAAGTTGGAAATCATATAACAGTTGCACTCACAATTTACAGTTTCGTTACGATCCGCCGTATCCAATGATACCTTCAGCTTATAAACCACACCAAAATGTGACTTTTTCTGAATGCATTGGTCGCATTTGCCATGCTTCTGGCTGATCTTCACTCCGAAATCGACAGTTCCTCTTATTTACGTACCCATTGATTCAAAAAAGAGCCATATCGTTGAACATAATTTTTCGATTAAAAAAAGTGGAATTCGGTAAAGTTTCCAAGAACCCATTGACCCAAAATTTTGCGTTACGGTAAGTCATTCGGCTTGAATTCTTGCACCAGCATTGTTGAGTAAAAGAGGACCAACTGCTGCAAATGGCGTCAAATCAATAATTGATGATCATCACTAATATGGTTAAATTATAGACCAAGTTGAACATGTTTGACAGAATCGTTTGTAAGCTTTTTAAACAAGTGTCGACAAGAAAAAGTATTTAATAAAAATATTTTTTCAGGGAAACCCACGACTATGGTTTTCTCTAAAAATATATTATTCAAGGACCTTCGGAACCATAATCAAAATAATTTTATAAGGATCTTTAGACCCATAACCATGACTTCTTAAAAAATATTTTTTTTCAAGGATTTTTTTAATATCCCTTTTTAAGGACCTTCAAACATATGCTGAATTTTCTTGTTAATACTTTTGAAAGTACCGCTGGGCTATAACCGTGAATTTTAAAAATAGAATAAATAATGTTTATAAATATAAATAATATTTTTAAATAATAATTAAAAAATAATTTTGAAGGGTCATCAGGCCAAAATCGTATTTTTTAAGATATTCATAACCATAATCAAGTATTTATAGGGCCCTCATAACGTTAATTATGGAATTTGAAAAATATTTTTCGTTATAATCTACTCAAAAAAGGTACAAACAAGTAACAAATTACCTAAGTTCGGCTGGGTCGAACTATTAATACCCCCACCCACCCCCTCCTTCATATTGAAGGAATTTTAAAAATTAAAAAAAATCCGTCGAAAGATAAATTCAAATTGAAAGCCATTTTGTGGGGCCTATGCGAAGACGTGGATCTGCATAAGCAGAGCATAAGTAATTTTTTGTCATAGGCTGTAGCACCCATACGATCTTTAAATACCAAATTTGAATAATATCGTTTAAATCAGCAAAATACCGAATATCGGAAAGTATCGTCATATGGGGGCTATACGAAGTCGTGGACCTGCATACACACTTTTTGGTCATACATTGTAGTACCCATTACGGACCTAAACTACGAAATTTGAAACAATTTCGGTTAATATTGTCGCTCAAATCATTAAAATACCGAATATCGGTTGATATATATATGGGGGCATTGGACTTGCATGCGCGATTTTTGGTCATAGGCTGTAGTGTGCCTATTACGAATTTTAAATACGAAATAATTCCAGTAAAAAATATTTATAAAAAAATCATCAAAATACCTACTATTGGGAGGTACCTTTATATGGGGGCTATATGAAAACGTGAACTGGCAAAATACAAATGTATGAACAATTTCTATCTGAATTCGTTCGGATTTGTGTTGGTGCGCAAGGAGTTAATTGAAAAATAGTTTTTTTTTTAATGTTAATGATTTTTACCATTTTTTGGATAAATCAACGTATTTTTAATAATTATTAAGATTATAACAATTCTTCTAAATTAATTAAACAGGAAAATGACACAATTTCCCGACGAGGACGAATAACCAGAGTGGTGTTGGCGGTATGGAAACTGCATGGAAAATGCTGAATTGCACATAAACTATGCTAGCTGCGTCATTGAGGCGGGTCTTAAATGACGCAGTATTTTCCATGCAGTTTCCCTACCGCCAACACCACTCTGGCCGGAAAGTTCTCCTCGAGACCTTTAATTTAAGACCCGCCTCAATGACGCAGCTAGCATGTGCAATTCAGCATTTTCCATGCAGTTTCCCTACCGCCAACACCACTCTGGTTATTCGTCCTCGTCGGGAGATTGTGTCATTTTCCTGTTAAATTAATTTAGGAGAATTGTTATTATCTTAATACTTATTAAAAATACGTTGATTTATCCAAAAAAATGGTAAACATCATTAATATTAAAAAAAAACTATTTTTCCATTAACCCCTTGCGCACCAACACAAAATACAAGTGGTTTGTGTCTTTGCATTTATATTTCAAAATTTATCTTCACGGGCATCAAGCATGTGTAGACTTTTCTGGGTCTGACATGAATAAGAGGAGTTACAAACGGAATGACAAAGTTAATAAACCCTCCATAGTATGATGGGAGTCTAAAAATATGAACTCCATGACCTTATTTTTAGATTTCATCAGGAAATTAAAAAAAAAAAAAATAGGCTTGTAGGCTTTATTAAAGATTTTTGAGAGGCACTCAAATATATACTCTCTATTCTATCAATTTAATTAATAAAGTTTTTAATATTAACCACATATGTAAGTATATGAAATATGAACATTTTTTTAATTTATAATTACATACTTGCAGAATGTTAATGGCTGGAGAAAATGATAACCATTTTCATCATTGGTAACACATAATGAACACATGACGCTGCTCTGCTCCTCGGTCTTATATTTTTTGTCCTTCATTTATTTCACTTCTTGTGTCCTTTTGCTATTCCACTAGGAGGATATGTAAGGCATGTGTCCATGGAATATATTGATTTATGTCGATCGCAGTGCTGCCATTCTTCCCCACACAATAAATTGTATTTAATTGTTACTTTATTTAATTAATTAAGCGGCAATGCACACCATCGGCCTTCGTTTACAGATAGTCAAAACAAACACATGAACACACTTACTCACACACACACACCCACACACAGGCATATACTCAGTTGATTATTTAATGTATGTCCATCATTAATATAAATGTTAAGTTTGTTTCCCGTTAATTAAACAACAAAATCAGTGGTGGGTTGGCATTGGCTGTTGTTGTTGCTATTACTTTTTTTTTATTAATTTACTCGCTAAATGCTAATAAATTACGGAGCAAAATGCCGAGATCTGCAGATGTCTGGTGTAATTAGGTATGGTCATTGTGAGATCATCAATAATGGCTGTTGAATGCAAATCTCTCAGAAATTGGATTATTTTTCCAAGGACCCTCAAGATTGAAAAAGAGGATGGATTAAAAAAGTCTATTCAAGGAGCTCTAATCCAAAATTATCTGAAATTTCGTATCAAGCTTTTATTAGCAATTCTTTGTGTCTTCTCTTGATGAAAAAGTAATACATACAGGGTGAGATGGAAAAACTGCAACCAATTTCAGACTGCTTTCATTTCTAAGCCACTTGTCCGACAGCTGTTAAAATTATTCCAGTGACAGCTCATTATATTTTTTAAAAGCGTACAAAAGCATTTTGGTGAGAATTTTACAGAAAAATAGTTATTCGTGATGGAATGCAAGCGAGATAGTGTGATTTCTTTATATTTGGCTGGAAACCCGCAAGTGGCTATCGTTAGAGCACTCCAGCATTTAAATGTGAATAAATCTTTGGTGTCTCGTTACCATGATACTGGTAGCGTAGCCTGACGTCAAGGAAGTGAACGGAAGAAAAAAGCAACATCAGCAGAAATGGTTCGAAAAGTAAAGAAACGACTTGATCGAAACCCGCGTCGCAATGGCCGAAAAATGGCTCATGAGCTGAACATATCGCAATATTTCATTCGGCAAATATTGAAAAATGAGCTCGGGGTAAAGCCATTGAAATTCCAAAAAGTGCAAGAACTTACACCGCAACAGAAAAAAATAGACTTAAAAGAGTTAAAGAGATGCTTCTTGGTCGAAAGTGGTTAACTGCCGAATTTGGTTTTCTCCGTCTCCGATGAGAAAACATTTGTTGTCCAGCAGTTTGTAAAAAAATAAAATGATCGTGTTTACTTGCCAAAGAGGTCAGCTGAAAATGTGCACCTTCCATTGGCCACCAGAACTCAAGCGCCGGCCTTGGTGATGGTGTGGGCTGCCATAACAGCCGATGGTTGCTCTCCGCTCGTATTAATCGACTATGGCATCCGAATAAATGCCGAATAGTATTGCGAAAATATTCTGGAGGGTGTATTAAAGCCTTGGGCACGCAAACATTTTGGCCGTAGACTTTGGAAATTCCAACAAGAATGGTAACAAAATTAGGTTCCTCGCTTCATTTCCAGCGCACAATTGCCACCAAAGTCTGGAGAATTTTGGAAAGCAAGGTTGGCACTAAAAAATACCAAAGTGTCGATCACCTCATGCAAGCACTTCGCCAGGAATGGGCCAAAATACTGCAGAGCAACATTCGGGCAGCGTGTGACGGTTTCATTGGCCGTTTGAAAGCCATAAATCGTGACAAAGATGATCAATTCGAAATAATCTAAACTTATTCTAAAATTTGATGCTATTTCCGACGTTTTTGCTTTCATTTAATAAAATTTAAAAAAAATGTAAAAATTATGGTGTTTGACTTTGTTGCTATTTTTTTTATCTCGCCTGTAGTACCTGCCTTCCAAGAATTCCAAGAATTTCAAATTAGGCTGTAATTTACAATTTTACAACAAGCTATGTATTATGAAAATTACATGAAAAATATATCTCATTAAAAAATAAATTACAATTACAATTACTTTGTACAAAATTACAAAACACCGAACCTTGAACATCTACGTGTACGAAATTTCACGTTTGGGTGTTTGCCACAAAAATGAACAACATTAAATTTGACATTTATGATTGTCATACATGTTCATCAGGATAATAAAGCTAGTAACGAAAAAATTGAATGTAAGAGAAATATAAACATTTTGACAGCGACACTCACACAAGCATGTCGTCCATAAAAAATAATACAAATATTTTACAGAAATGATTCAGCTAAGAAGAAGAGATGGGAATTTTGGTATTCGACCTTTAGTCGTGGAGGGCACGTGGCTCTAGTCTAATAAAATAATTAAGTAATAGCGCGTAGTTTATGATTGGCACATACATGTACATGTTTAAATGTATATATGAGAATATTTGATTCAAGGTTATAACAAGTAAAAAAAGCAGCTAAGTTCGTCCGGGTAGAACTTTTTATACCCTTCACTATTTGAAAGAAACTAGAAAAAATGCATCGAAAAATACAATTTAAATGAAAACCGTTATATGGGGGCTATACGAAGACGTAGTCCTACATACATTCTTGTTGTAGTCTGTAGTACCGATTCTGAAATTCAAATACAGAATTTCAAACAATTCTGGTGAATAATGTCGCTTACAACGTGAAAATACCGAATATCGGGGGTACCGTTGTATAGGGGCTATACGAAGACCTAGACCTACATAGACAAATTTCTGTCATTGACTGCAGTACCCATACCGAATATAGAGAAGTACAGATATATGGGGCTTACGAAGACTTGTGCCTACATACGCAATTTTTTGTCATAGGTTATAGGTACCCATTACGAAATTTAAAACAATTCCGAATAAAAATTGGCAAACATAGCAAAACCATTGCACAATAGACCCACACCCAATTTTTTCTATCCAAATCTGTTTCAATGTCGCCATGTGTAAACCCTAGACACCAAGAGTGATACTAATGACTAATTTCAGAATTTGAGCCCTATCCTCTTCATTAAATACAGAGTTGCCCATATTCGACGGACCCATGTTTTCTTTGGGCCCATTCCAATCGACGAGGCTTGTCCGCAGGCAACATTCTTTGCGTCAATTGAATTTTGTACGGGAACAAATGCAAATCAATGCGAATAATCCGTTGTAAAGTGGACCGAGCCATGCCCAACTGCTGAGAACGGCGTTTTTGGGATGTTCTTGGGGACCTCTCAACACTGGCTCGTACGGCAGCGATATTCTCGGCCGATCGCCTTGGTCGACTTTTATATGGCCTCTTCGGATTAGAGTCTTACCAGTCGAAAATTTTTCGTATAAACGCTTAATGGTGTTCTTAGAAGGCGCACTTCTCACATTTTTTAATGTTTTAAAAGCACGTTGAGTTTTCACAATTGACTTCTTCTGTTGAATGTAAATTTCAACTATTTCAGAGCGCTCGCGTGGCGTGTATTGGTTCATGGTAAAAATCAGCTTGGACTGACGCTTCGAACGTGGTATGTCATTAAGCGATGTGACATCTCTGTCAAAAGTTATGGCGTTGCCAGATGGGTCCGTCGAATATGGGCAACCCTGTACCAAATTTCTCTCCATCCCCATACTAGACACCATCAGTAATCTAAAATGAGTAGCATTTAGTATATTTTGAACAATTATTGTACGTATTTGAAAACCCACCACCACCAGATCTAATCACCAGCAACCAAAAGAGACCTCAATATCAAATTTCAAGATTCCAGCTCTATTCCTTCATAAAATCACCAATTTAATGCCACTTTTCGAATAATTATGGTACACATTTGCAAAGCTACCTTCACACCTTAACCACAGACACCTACAAATCTCAAACACAAATAGCTTCAGTAATCTAAATATCAAATTGCAGAGTTGTATCTTTTTTGCTACTTCGAAATGTGGTACCATTTAGTACTTTAAGTACAATTATAGTACATATTTCTAAAACCTCCTTAATATTTCTAGGCTACACATGAACAGTGGCCTATTTAATACATTTCCGTACTTTATAGTACGTTTTTCCAAATTCCCCGTCATGTATCAACCAAACCGCACAAACGATGATCCAAATTCAAAATGTTAAGACTTCCAACTCAATCCCTAACACAGATACCAAATTGAGTACCAGCATCTTTTTAGTACGTATTGCCAAAACAAACCTCAAATTTCACCCCTACAAACTAACAGAGGTACCAGAGATACCAGAGCCAAATTTCAGATTTCACGTTGTACAGGATGAGGTAAAACAAACTGCAACAAAGTCAAACGCCATAATTTTTACATTTTTGTTTTAACTTTATAACTTTAATGAAAGCAAAAAATGTCGGAAATATTGGTCACCTTTGACACGAATTATGGCTTTCAAACGGCCAATAAAACCGTCACACGCTGCCCGAATGTAGCTCTGCGTTATTTTGGCTCAGCGCTTGCTGATCGAAACTTTAGTATTTTTTAGTGCCAACCTTGCTTTTCAAAATACTCTAGACTTTGGTGGCCATTGTGCGCTGTCTAAAGTTGTTTGAAGTTTTTTCATCTCACATTGTATGCCTAACGTTTAAGTACTCCTATTGATAGAAGACCTTTTACAGGTATTCTGTAGACAGAAACCCCTTTAAGGGTCCTCTATAAGCAGAATAGCCTTGTTAGGTCTTCCATAGACCCAAGTCCTTTTACTGGTCTTCTATAGACAGAAGACCGTTCACAGATCTTCTATAGACAGAATACGTTTTACAAGTCTTCTACAGACAGAAGGCCTTTTGAAGGTCTTTTTTAGACTGGAGACCTTTTAAAGGGCTTCTATAGACAGGAGACCTTTTGAAGGTCTTCTATAGACAGGAGACCTTTTAAAGGTCTTCTATATACATAAGACCTTTTGCAGGTATTCTGTAGATAGAAGACCTTTCACAGGTCTTTCATATACCCTTCCACAGACAGAAGACCTTATACAGTCTTCCATTAACGGACGACCTTATAAAGGTCTGCTATCTTTATCTATATATCTTTTACAGGTCTTCTAAAGGCAGAATATCTTTTACAAGGCTTCTATAGACAGAAGACCTTTACAGAAAGATCTTTTACAGGTCTTCTATAGACAAAAGACCTCTTGAGGGTTATTTTATAGACAGAAGATCTTTTGTAGGTCTTCTATGGACAGAAGACCATTTACATGTCTCCAATAGACAAAAGACCTTTTACAGGTCTCCAATAGACAAAAGACTTTTTATCCAATAACAAGTTTATAATTTTTATTACTTTTCGTTACAGATCGACGAGAGTATGTGATGTAATGGACTGTGTATAGGAGCTGTTTATCAGGTAAAGTTATTTAAATTCAACATTTTTCTATATTCTGACAAGTTTCGTAATATATTCACTCTATAAAATATAAATTACAACAACTGTTTTCTTCTTTGTTTCGACTTTAATTAAACTCATCTCCAAGAAAACATTATTTACCCATTTGTTTGGTCTACCCTCACCCAAACTCCTTTCCGCATTGTATATGGGAATTTTCAATTTTATTCACTGCAAATTGCCTTGTCCTAGTTGTTGTCCCTACACGGCTAAGTGTGGGTTTGTGTGTGTGTCCTGTGAAGAGACAATGACATCAAAATACTAGGTAAGAGAGGAGAGTAGCGGTGAGAGCGGCAGTTCACTAACTTTCCAAAACTAATCGAATGTGTCAGTCAAAAATTTGTTTAGATAGCTATTAATGTACAAACAAATAAACAAACATACATACATACGACGAAGTAATGTAATGACAGGAATCATTCCACAACTATGTCTGTCTGTCTTTCTGTCGACAATCAATTATTGATGAGTGAAAAAAATGGGAAAGGTTTGGGTATTGAATAAATGCGGAAAATTGGTAGAGCGAGTAATTGAAGTCAGTCATTTGTGTTATTGATTTATAAATGGAGGCGGAAATCGGGGTCACTAAGGCATCGCTGTATATGAAATTGGGGAAATTGTGTTCGAAATACAAATTTTATTTTTTTGATGATTAAATTTTGGAAATTAAAATTTGTATCGAAAAAAGTTTATGGCTACAATCTTCTTCTTTAATTTCTCACGAGGTCCATTAATACAAAACTAATTACTGGGAAAACAAAAAAACAAAACGTACTCGACACCCTATGGGGAATCTCAAATCTCTGCTTAATTTAGAATTTATTGCTAGGATTTTAATTGTTTTGGCGCCCAATGGATACCCATTTTTTTCTTCAGTCGTCCTATCTTCAGTGTACAATAAATTACAAGAATAATTACAGAGAGTTGTCCTTGTATTTTAGAAGCCAAGTGTAATTGGTTTCTAATACCAAAACAACTTTTCCTTTTTTTCTAAAAAAAAAGAAAATATTTCGAATAAGGGAAACGGAAGTTAGAAAAAAAACAACAACAACAGCACCGATATTAGATGTTCTGTATATTTGCTATGGCCAACAATGACATTTTATTCATTAATTTCTCAGTCTTTCCGGCTACTCAACTCGGCAGCCAGTTGCCATTGTTGTTGTCTGTCGATGATACAATGACACAGTTCAAAAGGCCCAAGAAAACCCAAAGACAGCGTGACAAATGAAGAAGAGGAGAACCAAGTAGAAATGATGGAGGAACTTCTCTGTGGCGAAACTAAAACAAACACAGCACAAACATTGTGGTAATGGTGGAAATAAAAATACGATACGACCATAGAAAATCGAAAGATGAAGAAGAAGAAGAGAGAAAGAAGACAGAAGCACTACCGAAGAAAGTAATCCACGTTATATAAACTAATCGAAGAGCAGCAGAAACGACCAATAAACACTTGCCATATCACTCACTGAGCATGGAATGGCAGAAAATCATTAAGGCAACGAAGAAGTTCCAAAGTTGTGAAGTGGTTCTATGCCTTTTAATGGCATCACCATATAAATGTAGGATTTTCTACAAATGACAGCCAGTAAAGAAGATATGGTCTTGAATGGCTAGTGATTGTTGGTAAATTAGTTGAAATATGCGAGTGACAGCAGCGATAATGGCGATGAAGTAGCGTTGGTTTTGATAGATTACACGGTTTAAGGGTCGGCAATTTTCTATATATAAAAGACCTTTGGAAATGCTTCTATAGACAGAATACCTTTGGAATGTCTTCTGTAAATAGAATACCTTTTGAAGGTCTTCTATCGTCAAACAACTTTTTAGAGGCCTTTTATAGACTGAAGAGCATTTACAGATTTTCTACAGATAGAAGACCTTTTACATGTCTTCTATAGATAGAAGACCTTCTACAGGTCTCCCATAGATAGAAGACCTTTTGCAGGTCTTCTATAGGTAGAAGACCTTTTACAGGTCTTCTATAGATAGAAGACCTTTTGCAGGTCTTTTATAGATAGAAGACCTTTTACAGGTCTTCTATAGATAGAAGATCTTTTACAGGTCTTCTATAGATAGAAGATCTTTTACAGGCCTCCTATAGACCTTTTACAGGTCTTCTATAGATAGAAGACCTTTTACAGATCTTCTATAGATAGAAGACCTTTTACAGGTCTTCTATAGACAGAAGACCTTTTGCAGGTCTTCTATAGACTTTTTACAGGTCTTCTATAGATAGAAGACCTTTTACAGGTCTTCTATAGATAGAAGACCTTTTACAGGTCTTCTATAGATAGAAGACCTTTTACAGGTCTTTTATAGATAGAAGACCTTTTGCAGGTCTTCTATCTATAGACAGAAGATCTTTTAGAGGGCTTCTACAGACAGAAGACTTTTTACAGGTCTTCTTTAGACAGAAGGCCTTTTATAGGTCTTCTCTCGACAAAAGAAAACTTACAGGTCTTCTACAAATAGAAGACCTTGTGAAGATCATCTATTGACAGAAAACCTTTTACAGCTCTTCTATAGAAAGAAGACCTTCCGCAGGTCTTTTATAGACAGGATACCTTGTACAAGTACTCTATTGACAGGGGAACTTTTACAGGTCTTCTATTGACAGAAGACCTTCTTCTATAGACCAAAAGGCCTTTTCGAAAATTTCCGTAGACCGAAGACATTTTTCAGGTCTTCTATATACATAGGATAATTTAGAGGTTTTATATAGACATAAGATCTTTTGAAGGTCTTTGATAGACAAAAGACCTCTTCAAAGCTTTTTAGTGACGGAAGAACATTTACAGGTTTTCTTTAAACAGAAGACGTTTTGAAGATATTCTATAAATATAAGACCTTTTACAGGCCTTCTAAGGCAGAAGCCCTTTTTACAGGTATTCCATTGACAGAAGACACTATACACAGAAGACCTTTTACAAGATAGATAGAAGACCTTTTACAGGTCTTCTATAGATAGAAGACCTTTTACAGGTCTTCTATAGATAGAAGACCTTTTACAGGTCTTTTATAGATAGAAGACCTTTTGCAGGTCTTCTATCTATAGACAGAAGATCTTTTAGAGGGCTTCTACAGACAGAAGACTTTTTACAGGTCTTCTTTAGACAGAAGGCCTTTTATAGGTCTTCTCTCGACAAAAGAAAACTTACAGGTCTTCTACAAATAGAAGACCTTGTGAAGATCATCTATTGACAGAAAACCTTTTACAGCTCTTCTATAGAAAGAAGACCTTCCGCAGGTCTTTTATAGACAGGTTACCTTGTACAAGTACTCTATTGACAGGGGAACTTTTACAGGTCTTCTATTGACAGAAGACCTTCTTCTATAGACTAAAAGGCCTTTTCGAAAATTTCCGTAGACCGAAGACATTTTTCAGGTCTTCTATATACATAGGATAATTTAGAGGTTTTATATAGACATAAGATCTTTTGAAGGTCTTTGATAGACAAAAGACCTCTTCAAAGCTTTTTAGTGACGGAAGAACATTTACAGGTTTTCTTTAAACAGAAGACGTTTTGAAGATATTCTATAAATATAAGACCTTTTACAGGCCTTCTAAGGCAGAAGCCCTTTTTACAGGTATTCCATTGACAGAAGACACTATACACAGAAGACCTTTTACAAGTCTTCTAAAAACAGAATAACTTTTACAAGCCCTCTGTAGACAGATGACCTTTTACAGGTCTCATGTAGACAAAAGAAGAACTTTTACAGGTCTCCTAAAGACCTTTTCTATAGACCGAACAACTTTTGTAGGTCTTGTATAGATCGAAAATCTTCTACAGGTCTTCTTTAGACAGAAGACCTTGTACAGGTCGTCCATAGACAACAATTGGGAACTAGTGATCCCTGCGGCAACTAGTGAGCAATTGGTGAACTATTGAGCCATTGGGGAACTGGTGATCCATTGTGGAAATAGCGAGTCATTTGGTTCACAGGCTTCCAATGGAGAACCAGCGAGTTTACGTGGACTAGTGAGGCATTTCGGCGCCACGAAGAGATTAGGGAACTGGTGAGCCGTTATTGAAAATATTGGAGCATTGGGGAACTAGTGAGTCATTAAGGGAACTAGTGAGCTATTGAGGAACTAGGAAGCCATTAAAGGAACTATTATGTTATTTGGGAATTGGTGAGCTGTTGGGGAACTGTGGAACCATAGTGAACGCTTGAGGAACTAGTGAGCCGTTAATGGAGGTAGTGAACCATTGGGAAAATAGTAAAAAACTACGGAACTATGGAGCGATTAAATAATTAGTGAGCCATTGTCGAACTAGTGCGTCAATGGAAACTAGGGAGTTAATTAGGAACCTAGTGAGCCATTTTGGGAACTATTGAGATATTTGGGTTCTAGTGAGCAATTTGGGAACTACTGAGCCATTGGAGAACTGTTGAACTATAGTGAACCAAGCGAAGCAACTCTTTTGGCCTTGAGTCTATTTTTTTTCTGTTGCGGTGTAAGTTCTTGCACTTTTGGAATTTCAATGGCTTTACCCCGAGCCCATTTTCCAATATTTGCCGAATGGAATATTGCGATATGTTCACCTTACGAGCCATTTTTCGTCCATTGCGACGCAGGTTTCGTTTAAGTCGCTTCTTTAGTTTTCGAACCATTTCTACTGATGTTGCCGTTTTCTTCTGTCCACTTCCTTGACGTCGGGCTACGCTATCAGTATCACGGTAACAAGCGATGGTACGAGACACAAAATATTTATTCACATTTAAATGCTGGAAAGTTCTAACGATAGCCACTCGTGGTTTTCCAGTCAAATATAAAGAAATCACACTATTACGCTTGAATTCCATCACAAATAACTTTTTTTCTGGAAAATTCTCACCAAAATGCTTTTGTACGCTTGTAAAAAATATAATGAGCTATCACTGGAATAATTTTAACAGCTGTCGGACGAGTGGCTTGGAAATGACAACAGTCTGAAGTTGGTTGCAGTTTTTTCATCTCACCCTGTATAGTATCGACTGAGGCTTATAGTGAAATTTGGTGTGGAATATTTCTTCTATTGACACCTTCTGCCTAAAAAGAAATTTTAGGTTACTTTCATGCATCAACCCGAAAGAGGACGAGAAAAAGTTTATTTAAAAAATAAATAATTGTTTTCGGTCTTCTTTTGCAAATTTTGATGCACGTATATCTTGATATAGAATGGGAATAGAGCCTTCCGTTCTGTGGTGACTTAAAGTAAAATTTGATGAATAATATTCTGGCCTTTGGCTTCACCCTTCTCAAAAATATGATTTTTAGGAGAATTTTTCACACTCACATGAGTGTGGCATCAAGAAAGTTTTATTTATTTTAAAAAACCCTTTTTTTGACAAAGTTTAGGCTTTCGATGTATTTTCGGACCTTCGTAAGAATTTTGTGATTTATTAGTTTTGAAAAAAACTCTAACTTGCTACGTGCCTCCTCAAGGGAATTTTTTTTTAAGCAAATTTGGTGAAAAAACGAGCAACAAGAATTTTTTACTGACTGGTTTCAGGGTTCAAATTGTCCATTTAAATAAAAAAGGTAAAATCTCCGCCTTATTATAACCAATATTGTTGTAGACTCTAAATCTATAAAATGCATCGATTCCAGGTAATCTTGGTCCAAAAAATAAAAAAATGGAATATGGGGAACCTGTTCCCGCTTTAGGTTACTTTGCAATATAATTTTTCAAAAAGCCCATGTCTTCTATTTTTAGCTCTACTTTCATAATCTGCTGTGTTTTTTCCTTCAATTATTGGAAAAATACGTTTTTGTCGCACAGTGTAAGAGAAGACTAATATTTTTGATATCTTCTTCATCATTTCGTACCTTTGTTTCTATTTGAAAAAAAAAAAAAAAAAAAAAAATTCCCAAACTTATTTTATATTTCACAGGCAATTTTGCCCAGGCACATTCGTAAACTGTGAACCCCCGTGAACCACCCTTGATTTTATGGTATTGTTCAATAGTCACAGTTGGCTTTGAAGTTTAAACTTGAAAGTTTTCTCTTCTTCCGACTTTTCAAATAGAAACGAGGAAGAAAAAACTGCCAACCTTTGCTGTTTTCTTTGCAATTCAAAGCACGTAGGTATTTGATACCAAAACCACCCACAGATGGATGGTTCCTTGGTCAGAGGTTTTGTTTTTCTGTTTTGAAAAGTAGACAAGAAAATCGAAAATTTTTAAAGATTTCTTTTTTTCGTTCTCAATATGTAAAAGTTAGCCAATGTTAAAGTTTTCAACAACTTCTTGGGTATTTTTTTCTATAAGGTTTTTTATTTTATTTTAATAAGAAAGTGGACAAGGGTTGCCATTGTGTGTGTATTCCACATTTGGTAGGGTCAAATTGTGCCCTATCGAAACCACGATCTAAGACAATAATCCCCTCGGACGAAATCTATTTAAGAATATTTGGAGTCAATCGTGGCATACCAGTAGGTCTGCGTACGAAAACATGTTGCATGCTTGGTACGTCAGTATATGCTTACAAATATATTAAACAAAATTTTAATGCTGGGAAGTCGTTAAAGAAATATTCCGCAACAATTGCTATTCTTCGTGGAAGTTTGTCCAAATAAACATGGGCAAAAGTTTGGCCGAATTAGAGCCGCATTGAATTTTCCACAAAAAAAAAGGCTCAGTCGGTTTTGCCCTCAGTCATGTTCAATTATTTAAAGATATTTTGACTTCTGATATGATTATTCAAATTGTTGGCCCTCTATGGCGTAGGTTCCGAAGGAATGGGCCAATATTGTCAATTTCGTATCGGACGTAAATAAATATAATATAAATATTGCGACGTGCCAGGTTTGGACTATATCGACTACTTTCTTCACTTTATATGAGATAAGTGATCATATTTTGAAAATTTTGAAATGTGCCCAGATATAGTACACCGAAGTATTTCATTTCCATACTTCATCTAATAAAGATACAAATACTGGTATAGGGTTCGCAGATAGGTATCACCTTAAGAACTGATCTTGTGTGTTGGTATGTGAGAAATTTGAATAGAGTTGGATGCCTAACCGCTTTCTCTGAGCGTTTTCTTTTTTTAAATCTTGAACCCTATGCAGGGGAGGTACCAGAAGAAACTTATGTTGATGGAAATATTGAAATGCACCTGAATGCAATCGGTTTTAAATTTCGCGTTTTTGCATCTTCAGGGTTATTCAAAATTTTGACCTTTGTGGGGGAGGTATCAGGAGAAATGTTCCGATCCCTACCATCCTTATAACAGCTCTTGTGTTGATGGAAATAATGAGTTGTACCAATGGAATCGGATGTTAATTTCACGTTTTATGAGCTTCATGGATATTCAAAATTTTTATTGAATATTATTTTTGATTTTATAATTATTTTGGTTATTCAAAACATTGACCCTTTGTTGGGGAGGTAGCAGAAGAAATGATCCGATCTCTACCATAATTATAACAGATCTTGTGTTGACGAAAATATTGAGATGTAACAAGCCTGAATATAATCGGATGATAATTTCGCGTTTTGTGGGCTTCATGGATATTTAAAATTTTGACCCTTTGTAAGGGGAGGTAGCAGAAGGAGTGGGTCAATATATTCCATCTTCGCAAGAGAACTTGAGTTAATAGAAATAATGGAATGTGTGAAATATGATGAGAACAGGAGGCACACTTCCGGATTTCATGATGAATTTTGTCATTCCAAACATTGGTCCTTTTTGGGGGGGAGGTTCCAAAACGAGTGGACCGATATATCCCATCTTCTCAGCATATCTTGTGTTAGTAAAAATAATCGGATGTGCGAAATATAAAGAGAACCTTAGGCTTGTTTCGGATTTTATAATAATTTTGGTTATTCAAAACTTTCACCCTTTGTGGAGGAAGTACTAGAAGGAGTGGACCGATAATGCCCATCTTCACAGCAGATCTTGTGTTAGTAGAAATAATGGTATGTGTGAGATATAAAGAGAACCGAATGCTTATTTCGGATTTTATAATTGTTTTGGTTATTTAAAATGTTGGCCCTTTGTAGGGGAGGTACCAGAAGGAGTGGTCCAATCTTTACCATCTTTATCAAAGATCTTGCATTGATAGAAACATTGAGATATGCCAAATCTGAATGGAATCAGATGTCAATTCCGCGTTTTATGAGCTTTATAGATATTCAAAATGTTGGCCCTTTATGCGGTAGTTACCAGAAGTAGTGGACTGATAAATCACATTTTCACAGTAGATCTTTTGTTAGTAGAAGTAAAGCGACGTGTCAAATATGAAGAGGACCGGATGCATATTTCGGATTTTGTAATAGTTTTGGTTATTCCAAAATTTGACCCTTTGGGGGGGGGGGGGGGGGTGGTAGTATTAGAAGGAATGATCCGATCTCTACCATCTTTATAAGAGATCTTGTGTTGATAAAAATATTGAGATCTACCGGAAGTTAATTTCGGGTTTTATGAGCTTCATGGATATGCAAAATGTTGCCTATTGTGGGGAAAGTACTAGAAGGAGTGGCCCGATATTTCCCATCTTCACAGCAGATTTTGTTTTAGTAGAAATAATGGGATGTGTGAGATATAAAGAGAACCGGATGCTTATTTCGGATTTTATAATCGTTAATGGGAATATTGAGATATACCAAGTCTGAATGGAATCGGATATAAAATTACGACTTTTATGAGCTATATGGGGAAGGTAGCAGAAATAGTGGACTGACATATTCCATCTTCAAAGAAGATCTTGAGTTGGTAGAAATAATGGGATGTGTGAAATTTGAAGAGAACAGCAGTGTTGTTTCCGGATTTTATAATCGTTTTAGTTATTCAAAACATTGGCCCATTATGGGGGAGGTACCAGAAGAGGCGGACCGATATATTCCATCATCACAGCAGATCTTTTGTAGAAATAAGAGTTATAATTTTTCAGAATTTTGACCCTCTGTGGGGGAGTTACTTGATGGAGTGGACCGATATTGTCCATTTTCGCACCCGACCTAGCACTGAGCAGATATTAGGATTTGCAGAGTTGGATAAAAATCGGATTATACTTTACTTTCTGAGCTGTAAAATATATTTTTGGAAAATGTCCACCTTTTGCCAGAAGGAGATGACCAATATTGCCCATCTCCGAAATCGGTGTAAGTTCGATAATAATATTAGAGAATTATCGTGCGCACCAGACAGACGGACGGACATCGCTAGATCGACTCCAAATGTCCTGAAACGGATTTGGTCCAAAGAGACCTAGTTTCTAAAACCGTTACTTCCATGAGACACATTTTGGCCGTATCAAATGATATGTACCCTCACTAGCCATATGGCTGAGGGTATAATTAAGGTGGGCAAAAATTGGGCCAACTTAAAGTTTCACTGATTTTTTTACAAAAGGGGAAATTTGTTTTTTTTAATCACCAAATAATTGGTATTTATTTAAATACTCTTAAAAATACGGAAAAGGTTACAAATAAATAAAACTAATTTTCAATAATTTGAGGATAGATTATAGAAATTTATAGAATACTCCGAATATAAAGAATACCGATTCTAAATGGCAAAGATTCTAATATGGCAAGATTATAGCCCCACCTACTTTAAAAAATTTCGAAAAAAAAATATTTCATTGATTTCTATTACCCTCGCTCACTATATCACCCCTTCCCCCTCCCTTATTCCATTGAAGCTAAAAACTTAAACTTTTCCAATATTATTGTAGTTTCAATCCTAGTTATTTCTCTCTTTACCTTCTTTTTTTCTCTCTCAAAAGTCTAAAGGAAATGCCAAGAAATAATAATGAAGGATACGAAACTTTAATACAAAACCGAAGGAAAAAAACTTCGAAAAAAGAAAAACTTCTTCAAAAATAGATCCCCAACCATACTTTTGTTTAAAACTTGTGTCAGAGAAGATGGTTGAACGGTCGGTGGTCAGTTATGGCTCTGCCCATGGGAGATGGGGAAAAGGTGAAATTCTTTTAAAGGAATTTTTGATTTTAACAACCTCAATCCACCCCCCAAGTAACTTGACATTGTTGAACGTTAGCGGTTATCTCCGATATTTTTTTTCCGCCACATATTCTTTACAAAAGCCATAAATGTTTTAACCTCCCATGAAAGCAGCATTCACAACATAGTTTAAAGCCAATATTTTGGAGAAAAAAAAGGAAAGAAACTTTGAAATTTCCTACATTTTATCATTGAAAAGCTTCTTTTTTATGGTTCATGTGTTTGACTCTTTCCAAGAATGTCTTATTATCCAAAAAAAAAGAAAAACGCTGGACATAAAATATCAATTGTTATTGCAGTATTTTAAAAAAGAAGAACTTCGTGTTTTTTATTGCCTCAACTATTGGCAAAGAAAGACAATTTATATCATTGCCTTGATTTATAAGAGAAAACTTTTGTTTAGCTATTGAATTGCGAAATAATTTTAAGTTTTATTGGATTTTAATGCGGCGTTGCTGTGATTCGAATAAATAACAAAAAATTACAACATCATACCCCGGTCCATCTTTCTAGCTATCATGAATTACACATTTGGAACAAGATTGTATAATGAGGATGAGACCAAGTGGGGTGATGAGATGGGGGGTTTAGTTTAATTTTCACGATTTATCAGTTTACCCCGTAAACAAGATAGGAAGATTATAAGAATTGACCGATATTAGCCAATAGGAAACTACCTTCTGCTCTTTGCCATGTCCAGTGGTCCATAGTGACATAGGATTTGATTATATCGGTGATAAACTCTACTTTTAGATATACCCGATCCCAATCATTATAGCCTCAGCCATATGGCTAGAGAGGGTATATCATTTGATATAGCCAAAACGTGTCTCATCGAAATAACGGCTTTAGAGCGTAGGTCCCAATCGTTTCAGTATATTTGGAGTCGATCCAGGGATGTCCGTTTGTCGGTATGGCTAGCTGGTGCACACGATAACTCTTCAAGGGAGTATCCGATTTTGTCCAAACTTGGTACCTCGTAATATTATTATCAAACTTAGATCGAGTTCGGAGATGGACAATATCGGTCCACACCCTCTGGTACTTCCTCCACAAAAGTTCAACATTTTGAGAAGGTTCATATGATTTTCTTTCAGACTTTAGAAATTCTAATATTTGTATCTTTGTTAGGTTAGGTGCAAAAATTGACAATATAGACCGACTCTGTCTGGTACCTCCCTCACAAAGGATGAACATTTTGAATAATCTCAACGCTTATAAAATGTGAAATAAGAATCCAATTGTCTTAAAATTTCGCATATCCTAATATTTCTAACCACTCTAGGTCTGGCATATACATGGGATAGGTCGGACGACTACTTCTGGTACCTCCCCCACAACAGATCAAATTTTTAAATATTTATATATATTTTGTGGATCATGGAATAATCATTTAATTCTCTTCAAATTTCACAAATCTGAATATTTTTCTAAAACATCTGGCGTACGATTTATCGGCTCACTCATTCTAGTACCTCCCCCACAGAGGGTCAACAATTATAACTGTTATAAAATGTGAAATATGAGTCCGATGGTCTTGAAATTTCGCACATTCTAATATTTCCACTAACACAATATCTGGAATAAAGAACCCATATAACGGACCACCACTTCTAGTACCTCCCCCACAACGGGTCATCATTTTGAGTAACTATGAAGCTCATAAAACGCGAAATAAGCATATGATTTCTTCTAAACTCGGCACATTGCAATATTTCTATCAACACAAGATCTGATGTGGAGATGGGATATATCGGACACTAATCTCTGGAATCTCCCCCACAACGGGTCACAATTTTGAACAATAACAACTCACGTATAATGCGAAATTAGCACCCAATTTTCTATAAATATCTCACATCCCAATATTTTTACTAACGCAAGATCTGTTGTGAAGATGGCAGGTATCGGTCCACCTACCTGGTACCTTGCCCTCAAGAGGGGTTAATTTTCAATGCATATATCTCTTATAACTTTGGAAACAAGTCAACAATTCTTTTCAAACTTGATAATTCGAAATATTTCTTTCAGTCAGAGATCTGGTGTGAATATGAAATTTAACGTCCCACCTTTCTTCAGAACTACTCTCAAAAGGGTCTTCAGTTTGAATGCCTGCTGTTGAACGTACTATATTACAATTTCAGGTTCGCTTTCAAATTTAATGGAAAATAGCTTCCAAAGACCAAGAAACTACGAAAGTGAGAATGCACGAAAATATGGATAAAAACTTCATTTAATGATTAAATCGACGTCCATAATGTTCCACTAAATAAGTTTTTCGATGGTCACAATCGAATTTTTAAGTAAATTTCCTGAAAAGGAGGAGCAAGGGAAATTCTTAGCTGAGTAGGAACACTAAAATGCCAAAACATCTTCCTGTTGTAAGTGACCAATCTATTGTAAATTGTGGAATTCCGCCTTAGAGTATTTATCCAGATCACTACGTCTCATATTATTAGTAGCACGATTGAATATCCATGTAGATTCATACTCAATTAAGGTAAAGGTCTGGTAAAGGCAGTGGTATTCTTGTAGATCCTTGCTCCAGTACTTATCAAGGCATCTGCGTACTCCTATAGAACCTTGCTGGAATGCTTATTACCCTTTTAGGCCCTTGATAAAAATACTCTTGCAGAAGCATATTTTATTACCCTTGTCGATCAGTGCTTGAGTAATTATTGAGATCTCTAGCAGTAGCATACCTAGGTCTCACCTCTGTATTTCCAGTCATTTTTCAAATTTGTTTTTTATCCCATGGCCTTGAAAACCATTCCGGTATCCTTATGAGGACCTGATTGCTTTGTCATGTCTTTGATCTACAAATACTAGGCCATTTTGTCGCCTTGGCCCGATTACTTATTCAGGTCTAAGAATGCCAAAAACCCTCAAAAGAAAAGCAATTTTGAACGGATCAAAAAGTGATTAAATGTCTTTTCATAACTATAAATGAGCAAGTACCCGAAAGTTCTCCAGCGAAAAGTCCACCTTGAAATTTTAGAATCGTTTCAACAGTTCGTGTTAGCCCCTTTTTATTACTCAAAATGCACAATTTGTTCAGGTTAACAAATTTTTAATGAGACCTTCATACATCCTACCAAACTTTCAGATTTTCAAGGTCTTATATATTATTCAAGTGATTCCTGTTCCGGGAAAAAATGGTCTTTAAAATCTTTCATTTTGAAGTTATCCGGGGAGGCTATTAGTAAAACCATTGCACAACGGAACTACATCAAATTCTTCTTCCACATATGAACCCTAGAAATTAACCGTGACTTCAATGTCAGAAGCCAGATCTGTCCCTTCACCCAATACACAATTTAGTACCACTTAGTACTGTTTTGGACAATTATAATACACATTTCCACCCACTAGGATTTCACCTATATTCCTTCACTCAATACCAAATTTAGTACATTTTAGTACTTTTCGAAAAATTTTTGTTCACATTTCCAAAACCACCTCCATATCTCAATTCCTGATATCAACAGAGACTTCAATATTAATTTTGACTATTCAAGCCATATCCCTTCACTCCACACCAAATTTAGTACGTTTCGTAGAAATATAGGACGCGTTTCCTCCACATACACCAGCCGTGGCATCAATATCAAATTTCAGGATTTTAGCCCTATTACTTCACCCAATAACAAATTTTTACCATTTAGTACTCCTCGCAAATTATAGTACACATTTCCAAAACCACCTCTATATCATAATACCAGGTACCAAGAGAGACCTCACTATCAAATTTCGGGATTCCTGCTCTATACCTTCACCCAATACCCAATTTAGTAACATTTAATACGCATATCCAAAACAATCTACATCTCTCCATCTTAGACATCAATAGTGATCCAAATAAGTACTTTTTAGCAATTTTCGTACAATTACAGTACACATTTCCAAAACCACCTCCACATCTAAATTCCAGATACCAACAGAGACCTCAATATCAAATTTGAAATTTGATTTTCACTCAGTACTAAATTTAGCACCTTTCTAAAAATATGGGACCAAAACCAGCTTCAAACTTAATTCATATACCAAATGTTAAGATTTTAGCTGCATCCGTTCACAAAATACCAAAAGGTACGAAATTTATTTTTTATTAGTATTTTTGGTACACTTCTAGTCCGAAATTCCAAAAACCCAGCCTTATCTAACCCTCACAGACCAACATTGACCCACATGCAACATTTTAAGATTCCAGCTTTAGCCGTTTAACCTGGGCAGTCACTCATTTTTGCTTTTATATTTCCTGAATTGGACGAATAACTATCAAACTCATATATAACCTTCAAATATATCATGGAAATTCTGACAAGAGATAAATGCTTTAAACATGTCAATCGTCTCAGTAGATCATTTATTTAAAATTCGTGTACAATTCCCTTCGTCGGAAAAATACTGAATTAACCCCATTTATGTTGGTTCATGTCAACTTCCATTTAAATTCGGATAATAGCAATGGCATTAACCTCTTTCATAATTTAATTTATTAAAAAAACATACGTACGCACACACACACATCCGACTACTTAATCGCATCGAATCGTAATAATTCAATTAAGAGGCTCGGATTGTTGTTATCTCTCCACGTAGTTGAGTTGTGGTCTATTAGCCAATCATGCCATTGACGGTAGAGATGAATTGAAGCGTCACACTATTGCCACTGGACATTGATGTATTTTGACACTTACCTGCAAAGAAGAAAGAGAGAGAAAAAATTACAAGGATATTAAATTAGTTATGATGCTGATGACAAATAAATTAATTAATTTATAGAAAATGCCATAAATGTGTAACAAATCAAAAAATGAGAAAAATATAATTTGTAATACAATAATAATTAAAATGAGTAATAAAAGTGTAAAAATCGGAGTCATTAAATAGAAATATTGATGTCATCATAATAATCACAAAATAACAATCGAAATGTGTTTTGAAATCATAAACAATTGCGTTGGTGGGATTTTTCCATGGGGGAAGTTGCAAAAAAGGGGGTGGAGGGAAGTCATATAAATGCAATACACATATATAATAAATATAAATGTATTCATAAATATTTGCATTGCCATTTTCCCTTTTAAAAGTTATTGGGCTGAAAAGTCCTGGTTATCCTTTTATCTATGACAAATTAAGATGGGGGTCTTGGAAAGGAATTGTATTGGAGCCAGTTAAGCAGAGAAATAGTCTAAATTTGGAGTGAGTTTAGTACTCAAAGCAATGCAAGCCTTCAGCATTTGGTTTATGTAGGTATTAGAAGAGTTAGGCGATATATTTGAATCTCGTACAGCAGATGTGAGATTTACGAAATTTTGGGTACAAATATTTCGGATACAAATATTGAAGTGCCCTCTATTTGATAATCCAAAAGTACACCTTAAAATTGTAGGTACTTTCCAACAGTTCGTGTTAGGCCTTTTTAGTTCTTAAAATTCACAATTTGAGAACATTTTATAATCAAAACTACATATATCCTACTTAATTTTCAGAATTTCAAGATTTTAGATATTTCTTTCCGAAGAAGGTAAAACTTGAATAACCTTCTTCGAAAAGAATAATAGGAAAATGTTTATCTTCTGAACCAAAAAGTTCTGAAAATGTTTGAATTGGAAGTTTACCGAGGAGGATTTTAGTAAAATGTACAATATTGTGTCAAAAATATCTCAACGTCTCCATATGGAAACCAAAGATACCAAGAGCAACCTCAATATCAAATTTCCGAATTTCAGTTCTATCCTAACACCCAATGGCCAAATTTGTGGCATTTAACTGTCTTCGTACACTCGAAGAACGCACTTTCTAAAACCAACTCCTTCTCTCAACCACAGACACCTTCACTAAATCCCAAATTTAGTACATTTTAGTACTTACCGTACAATTATATCACATATTTACATAACCGCCTTCATATCTCAATTCAAGATACCAACAAAGAACTCAATATCAAATTTGAGAATTTCAGCTCTGTTCCAATATCCAATATTCCACTTTCCAATACCGAATTTAGTACCTTTTCGTACTCTTCATACAATTATACTTCACATTTCCAAAACAACCTCCATATCTTAACCACAGACACAAAGAGTGACTTCCATAACAAATTTCAGGATTGCAGCTCTACTCCTTCACCCAGTACCAAATTTAGTACGATTCAGTAATTTTTATTCAATTATACTACACATTTCCAAACCACCTCTATATCTCAATTCCTCAATGGATAAAAGCATTACCAAATTTAGTACCATCTAGTACCTTTCGTACAAATATAGGACACATTTTCGAAACCACCGTCAAATCTCAAACACAGGTACATTCAATAATACAAATTTTAAATTTAAGAACTTAATCCCTATTTCTTCACCCAACACCAAAATACTACCATTCGTACATAAACTGTGCGCGTATCCAAAAACCAGCTCCCTCCTTCTTTCAATCACCGACACCAACGCTGACATTCATATCAAATTTTCAAATTTTAGCTCTATTTCTTCATCCAATACAAAATTTACTATTTAGTACTATTTTTTACATTAATAACACGCATTTCGAATACCACCTTCATATCTCCAGATAACAAAAGATACCTCAATACCAAATCGGAGGATACCAGTCGTTTTCCTTCACTCAATACCAAATTTAGTACTTTTCGTACAAATATCAGACGCCAAATCTCAAATGCAAATACCATCATTAATCTCATAATTAAATTTCAGAATCTCTATTCCTTCACCCAATACCAAAAATAGTACAATTTAGTACTTTTCGTACAATTATGGTACAAATTTCCGAAATCACCTACATATGCCTAAGGTACATATGAACAGTAACACTACTACCAAATTTCAGATTTCAAACACTTTCTGTTCCCCCAATATGAAATTGTAGCAAATAAAGTACTATTTAATATTTTTCGTGCAAATGTTGTACCCACTTCCAAATTCACCTCTTTATCACAAACTAACCAACAACAGGGACCCCAGTACAAAAATTTTTAATTCTAGCTACATCTGTTCACCCTAAAACAAAATGGTTCAAATTCGGTACCATTTAGTACAGTTCCCATACTTAGTACATATTTCCCAAACGCCCTTCATATATCAAATATTTTTTCAACCTTGATTCTCAAACCTTCAAGTTTTAAGCTTTTCCGTTCACATTATACAAAATGGTACCATTTAGTGCCCTTTAAGAACTATTCGTAATTTTAGAGTACGAAATTCCAAAAATCCTTTGGTGCATCTATCCTGCACTTCATCCGTTACACTCATTCCAAATTTCAGAATTCTAGCTCATTCCGTTTGTCAAATACAAAGTATTCAATTTTTAATACATTTTAGAACTTTTCGTACCCCTTTTGGTACGAATTTCCAAGGCTTCCTTCCTGCATACCAAAATTCTACACTCCCACAGTAATCAAAATGCAAATATTTTGGAATTCCACCCCTGTTGGTTCGCCCAAATACGAATTGTACATTATTTAGTACAATTTAGTATATATACAGTACAATAGAAATTTTATTTCCAAATTTTAGAATTCTAACTTAATTGGATCTATTGGATCCAAAATTAAAATTGTACCAAATTTAGTATATTTTAGTATAAGTAAATACGAATTTTCAAAACTTCCTACATAACTACATAAATCCTACATTTGGACAGTAATCCTATTTCCAATTCATTCAGGATACCAGCTTTATCTTTATGGGTTCCAAATTTAACACTATTTAGTACACTTAAGTACAAATTTCCATAACTACCTGCATCATACAGTCCAATAGAAATTTTCGAATTTCAGGATTCCAACTCCACCGGTGCACCCAAAAATTTAATTGTACCAAATTTAGTTCCATTTAGTACACATAAGTACGAATTTCCAAAACTACCTACATTCCTCAGTTCTACAATGCAATAGTAATCTTATTTCCAAATTTCAAAAAATATAAGTTGTATCAAACAACTTTTGCACATAAGGACGAATAACCGAAATTAAGGACGAATATCCGAAGCTAAGGACGAATATTCGAAACTAAATATCTCAGCCCTAAAATGCAATAGTGGTCTTATTTCCAAATTTCAGGATTCTAACCCTGTTGTACGAATTTCCAGAACTTCCTATGTAACCCAATCCTACATTCGGACAATAATCTTGTTTCCAATGTTCAGGATACCTATTGGTTCACCCAAATCCAAATTGTATCAAATATAGTACTATTTAGTACACTTAAATACAAATTTTCATTATTACCTACATGAGTCAAATTTAGTACCATGAAGTACATATATGTACGAATTTTCAAAACCACCTGAATACCTCAGTCCTGCAATGCAATATTAATCTTATTTCCAAATTTCAGGATTTCAACTCTACTGGTACTTCCAAAAATGTAAATTGTAACAAATTTAGTACCATTTAGTGCACTTAAGTACGACTTTCCAAACCACCTACATTCCTCATTCTTACAATGTAATAGCAGTCTTCACCCAAAATTTAGATTGTACTAAATTTAGTACCATCTAGTAAACATAAGTACGAATTTTCAAACTACCTACACTCCTCTGTTCTAGAATGCAATACTAATATTATTTCCAAATTTCAAAATTTTCTATTGGTTCGGCAAAATCGAAATTGTAAAAAATTTAGTACAGTTTAGTACTTTTTGTGCACATAAGCGCAAATTTCGAATACTACATTCATGTGTCAATCCTACACTCCACCAGTAATGTTAATTTCAAATTTAACGATTTCATCCGTTCTTCCAAATTCAAATTGTACTAAGTTTAGTACTGATTAGTACTTTTCGTATACATAAGTACACGTTTCCAAAACTAACTCCTTACATAGACTCTACTCCTCAACCTTGATTCCAATTCCACATTTCAGATTTTTAGCTCTAACCGCTCACATGTTACGAAATGGCACAAAATTTACATTTCGTACATTTTAGTACTTTTCTTACACTTTTAGTGCGAATTCCCAAAAATCCTTTGATACATCTATCATACACTCCATCAGTGACCCTCATTCCAAATTTTAGGATTTCTAGCTCTACTGCTTCCTTAAATGCAAAGGGTACCATATTTAGCACCTTTTCACACTTTTCGAACCGATCTAGAACGGATTTCCAAAAACCCAGCTTTATTTGACCCCTTCGGACTAAGTGTGACCCTCACCCAAAAATTTGAAGATTATTGCTTCAGACGTTTGGTGAATCGTTAAGTCAGTCAGTCAGTAAATCGCAATAAAGGAAATTGACCTGAAATTTCTCAAACCTTATTTCCTGGACTTTTCAGCTGCACTACTTTGTCTCCACATTAAAATTGATATACATTTCCCAAAAAAAAAAAAAAAAAAAAAACTTCAATCCGCACATTTAAAAACAACAACAAAATAATATCAATGAATATCTAAAATAAATTTAACAACAAAAAATAACGAGGAATAAAATAAAATTAACATTTAAATTACCAAAAATATAAAAAAATAGAAAATAAAAACTTATCTGTCATAAACACACACACATACACACATATTTACACATACATATGTCAGCAATTAAATATTTAAATATAATTCCGAGCAAAACCAGAAGATGTGCTGATAAAAACGCCAAAACAGCAGAGCAGCAGTGCATGTTTGGGGAGCAGCAAAACAACAATAACATCAGTTCTGATGACATTCCAGGGTACAGCGCGGCCTTATCATCAACACCAGTAGAAGCAACGGTTCAACTATGGCAATAATGACTGACTGTCTGTCTGTCGCTCTGTCCCTATCACACCATGAAAGGGGGTGTTGGGCATAAAAACTGCACTTGAACCGCATTTCTCCCAGGGGAGAGATTTAAATGTAGTATTGCAACAGTCATTGCACCAAGCTGTTGAAAAATGCCACACACACACACAGAAAAAAAGTGATACCGACTCGCCGTCACACTCACTCAGATATATGATCCACCAAACGAACTATCTGCAAACAGTTGCAAAAGTGCAATTGCAATCGAGCTTAAAGAATTCCTATCAGGACAATAAAGTCGGAAAAAAATAAAAGATGCCAAACAAAATTGCACAGGAATATAAACGTTTACACCATTTACTTTTATGGGGGTTCAGAGCTGATAATATATATTTTTTTGGAGGTTCTAGTAACAACTGCAAGAATTAATCGGTAGGATAAAGGGTGTCAGGTTGAAAGGTGTTTTCAAAAATTCCGCGCTGTACTAATCCTTAAAGAAAATCGGCAGAATCGGTCTTTCTTAACACTGAAGTTGTGTTAAATTTGTAAATATCGAAGAAAATTTGTTCCGTTTTGGAATACTTTTGCGTCAGGAAATTGGTTGGAAATGGAAGGAGACTTCAACAAGTTTTTTGGGATATGCGTCGTCAAACTTAAGGGCTTCGTTCAGTGGAATTAATCAGTGACTATCAAAAAAAAAAAAAATTAAAGGATTAGTACTTGTAGTGCTGGCCCGGCTATCATATGTATACCCAAAAAGTCAAGATAAGCTACCTCAGGGTTCTAACATTGATTTGAGTATTTAACTATCCTACTCATGGAACTGAGCTCTATTGGTCCTATGGGAAAAATCCTTAGAAAATAAATTCCACAAAAATTCCAATCATAAAAACTTATTTTCAAACAAATGTATACAATTTCAGGCTGATTCATCGAGAGGTCCTTTTTAGGATATTAAGGAAATATTATCCTAATATCCTCAAGAATATCCTTTAAATCAACGTTGATCCCTTAAAAAATAAAATTAAAATTCCATGTTGACCACTGAATTTTTTTTTTTTTGATATTTTGAATTTTTTTTCATTTAAATTTCACTTTGGCCTAGATCTTGATCTTTGGAAAAAAAACTTCCATTGATCCATTAAAATCTATGATTGGTCCATGGATAATATTCATAAAAATCCATGACTGGTCTTAAAAAAATATTCCTGAAAATCCACGTTTTGGGCTCTGTTGGTCCTTGAAAGATATTCTTCCAAAATCCAAGTTTTGGACTCTGTTGGTCCTTTGAAAAAATATTATTTAAAAATCGACTTCCTGGGCTCTGTTGGTCCTTTGGAAAATATTCTTTAAAAAACCACTTTTTGAGCTATGTTGGCCCATCGAAAAAATATTCTTTAAAATCCACATTTCTCTGTTGGTCCTTGAAAAAATATTCATTAAAAATTCACGTTTCTGGCTCTGTTGGTCCTTAAAAAAATATTCTTTAAAAATCCACGTTTCTGGCTCTGTTGGTCCTTGAAAAAATATTCTTTAAAACTCCACGTTTGTGGCTCTGTTGGTCCTTGAAAAAATATTCTTTAAAAATCCACGTTTCTGGCTCTGTTGATCCTTGAAAAAATATTTTTTAAAAATCCACATTGAAAAAATATTCTTTTAAAATCCACGTTTCTGGCTCTGTTGGTCCTTGAAAAAATATTCTTTAAAAATCCACGTTTCTGGATCTGTTGGTCCTTGAAAAAATATCCTTTAAAAATCCAAGTTTCTGGGCTTATTGATCATTGAAAATTTTTTCTTTAAAAATCTACGTTTCGTGGCCTATTGGTCCTTGAAATAATATCCTATAAATATCCACGTTTCTGACTCTGTTGGTCCTTGAAAAAATATCCTTTAAAAATCCAAGTTTCTGACTCTGTTGGTCCTTGAAAAAATATCCTTAAAAATCCACGTTTCAGGGGCTAATGATCCTTGAGAAAATATTCTTTAAAAATCTACGTTTTTGGCTCTGTCGGACTTTGAAATAATATCCCTTAAAAATCCACGTTTCTGGGCCTGTTGATCCTTGAAAAAATATTTTTTAAAAATCCATGTTAATCCTTGAAAAAATATTCTTTAAGAATCCAAGTTTCTGGGCATATTGATTTTTGAAAAATTTTTCTTTAAAAATTTACGTTTCGTGGCCTATTGGTCCTTGAAAAAATATTCTTTAAAAATCTACGTTTTTGGCTCTGTCGGACTTTGAAATAATATCCCTTAAAAATCCACGTTTCTGGGCCTGTTGATCCTTGAAAAAATATTTTTTAAAAATCCATGTTAATCCTTGAAAAAATATTCTTTAAGAATCCAAGTTTCTGGGCCTGTTGATCCTTGAAAAAATATTTTTTTTTAAAATATTCTTTAAAAATCCACGTTTCTGAGCCCCATGAAAACAATTTTTATCCTTGACAACAAATTTAAAATTCATTTTTTATCTCTGTTGGGATTCTTTAAAAATCCGGGTTTCTGGGCCTGTTGATCCTTGAAAACAAATTTAAAATTTACGTTTCTATCTCTGTTGGTCCTTGAAAAAATATTCTTTAAAAATCCGGGTTTCTGGAACTGTTGATCCTTGAAATCAAATTTAAAATTTACGTTTCTATCTCTGTTGGTCCTTGAAAAAATATCCTTCACAAATCCGTGGTTGTTGGTCCTTGAAAAAATATTATATAAAAATCCATGTTTCTGGCTCAGTTGGTCCTTGAAAAAATATCCTTTAAAAATCCACGTTTCTATCTCTGTTAGTCCTTGAAAAAATATTTGCAAAAATCCATGATTGTCAGTCCTTCTGAATAAATTAAAAAAAAACACATTAAGGATCTGACCCTTCTCATTCTTCGTAAATTTTCATTTCTCACCAAAAAGGCCCAAAAGGATATTCCATTCGGACATTGCGAAATAAATGTATTGCATTTCCAATCAATTAATTCAGACAAGTGGTCATCAGGCTGTTATTAAGAAACCATGTTCTTTTTTCATTCAACCAACCAGTCATCCAAAACCCAATGGAAATGACCCCCATCTTCCCCATCCATCATAACGCTTAATGTATCTTCCTTACGGTGTGCTAATGATTTCGTTAATAAAAAAAGGATAAAAATCTACCAAAAGTGCCCCGCCAAGATACATTCGAATATTACTTTTTCATCTCTGGCTGGCTGGCCGGCCGGCCAGTGAAAGATATTTCCCCAAATAAAATAAACATTTGCCATGTTCCACATAAAGATAATGGATACATGGGGATCCACTTAAAAAACGACACTACGACACCAGCAATGGCAGGAGCCATTCATTCATCTGCTGGATAACTAAAGAAGAAAAATCGAACGTAAATTTGGAAAATGTGTTGCTTTTATTTTTCCACTCGTGTTGAAATATAAAAATCCCACCAGAAGAAACATACAAATGCAATTGTCCTTTTTGATATTATTGCCCGGCCAAGTGTGAGTGAATTGAAGTGCAGTGGCTGGCTGGCTGTGTGGTTGGATGGGCCATTGGCTGTCGGTGAAAATGGCTCTGTCGATTTCCATGCCAATGGATGGTGGCAATGCTTAAGGCTGCTGCAACCTTTGCCACTACAGTTGGTTAGCGCGAGTGGAATTGGTCATGATGGAGCATGCTTCAAGGAATCGCATTGCTGCCGCCACTACTGTGTCTTATATTTTTAGCTTTTGGCAATATTAATGCCTTCACCTCACTTTGGGAGCAACGGCGAAAAAGAAAATCAACTGAAGTTTGGCTGGGAGAGGAGCATAAAATATTTTCTTTTTTTTCATTCATTTCCATTACAGGCTAATGTATATGGGTGGGGGCAGCGGTGTGGAGGTAGAGATACTTTTTTGCTGTTGCTGCACTCGTTACATTTATCATACGCCATAATATCATGAATAATTCATACAAATTACAGAACTTCAAACCATTATGCATTTTACAAATGCAGCTACATTTGGTGATAACGAAAAAAGGAATGAGGGACAGGGCGAGGGGGAGGGTAGGGAGAAAGTATGGTAATGTTATTTCCTATATAGGAAGAGGAGCAGCAAAATTGTATGCAGCGTTGAAGAGAGTGATGGAGAGAGAGTGGGAGCATCAATTTGGCAAAAGTGAATGGGACTGATTACCGTATGGAGAGTCAAGTGGAGGAAAAAATTGGACAGTAAGACATGGGAAATTGGGACAAATCAAAGATATTCCGAGCTATAAGTGTGTACTTTTGAAGAATATATTATCCAGGGCAATGCAATTGGCTATGACGTAGCATTGTCATTTAAAATAATTTATTTAAAAATTCACAATTGTAGCTCTTGATTTCTAAAGAATATTATAGAGAGCTATAATCGCCTACAAAATATTCTTGAAGGACCAAATTTAAGATCTTTTTTTTATAGATTGCCAAGAGAGCCATAATAGAGTATTTTTAGGGAATACTTTTTTTTTTTGTTTGTAAAAAACAAACAGCACCATTATTGTGGATTTTTATATAAAATTCCTTAAAAGACCAATGGAGTCGTAATCATGAATTTTTAAAAATATTTTTTGAAGAACTAATGGAGCCGTAATCTTTGACCACATAGCTAAAATAAGTAAAATAGTGCAATTTTAAGAATGTTTGTTCCAGAGGATCATTGTATATGTTATCGTCGACTTAAATCTAATATTTTTAAGGATCTACAGCAATAATCGCCGTATTCGCGGATTTTCAAAGAACAAAGGATCAACATAGCCAGAAGCATAGATTTTTTAAGAATATTTTTTCAGGGACCAACAGAGATTTTATTGTTTCCTTAAATAATATATTTTCCAGGAACACCAGAGGCATAATGGTGGGTTTCAAATAACATTTTTAAAGATCAATTTTTTAAGGATCAATGCCGGCATATACGTGGATGTTTAAATAATAGTTTTTTAAGGGCCAGCAAAACAATAATCTTGGATTTATCAAGTTGTTTAAAAAAGATTTTTAATGGATTTTAATCGTGTATTCTGAATTTAAATTTCAAAAATCTTTTTCAAGGAAGAAACGTGGATTTTTAAAGGGATAGTTTTTTCAAGGACCTGAAGAAACGTGAATTTTTAATGGAATAGTTTTTTCAAGGACTTACAGAAACGTGGATTTTTAAAGGAATAGTTTATTCAAGAACTTACAGAAACGTGGATTTATTAAGGAATAGTCTTTTTGAAGGAAGAAACGTGGATTTTTAAAGGAATAGTTTTTTCAAGGACCTGAAGAAACGTGTATTTTTAAAGGGATAGTTTTTTCAAGGACATGAAGAAACGTGGATTTTTAAAGGAATAGTTTTTTCAAGGACTTACAGAAACGTGGATTCTTAGATGATTAGTTTTTTCAAGGACTTACAGAAACGTGGATTTATTAAGCAATAGCTTTTCAAAGAGCTGAAGAAACGTGGATTTTTTTAAGGAATGGCGTTTCAAGGACTTGCAGAAACGTGTATTTCTTAAGGAATGGTCTTTTTCAAGGACCTGAAGTGGATTTCTTAAGGAATAGTATTTTTCGAGGACCTGAAGAAACGTGGATTTTTAAATTAATAGTTTTTCAAGAACCTGAAGAAACGTGGATTTTTAAATTAATAGTTTTTCAAGAACCTGAAGAAACGTGGATTTTTAAATTAATAGTTTTTCAAGAACCTGAAGAAACGTGGATTTTTAAATTAATAGTTTTTCAAGAACCTGAAGAAACGTGGATTTTTAAATTAATAGTTTTTCAAGAACCTGAAGAAACGTGGATTTGTTAAAAAATATTTTTCAAGAACCTGAAGAAACGTGGATTTGTTAAAAAATATTTTTCAAGAACCTGAAGAAACGTGGATTTGTTAAAAAATATTTTTCAAGAACCTGAAGAAATGTGGATTTGTTAAAAAATATTTTTCAGGAACCTGAAGAAACGTGGATTTGTTAAGGAATATTTTTCAAGAACCTGAAGAGAATTGGATATTTTTAAGATTATTTTCTTAAGAAACTATTTTTTAGGAATATTGTTTTAAGGACCAACAGAAATTTTTTTTTTTTTTAGAAATATTTATTCAAGTTACTTTCAAGTTTTTAAAGAATATTTATATTTTAAATTTTGATTCATAAAGAAGGTAATAAAATCCAAAAAAAATATTCTTGGAGGATATTTCATAATTTCCTCCTTAATTTTCTTTTTTAATTTCGTACGGTGGAACGTCCAATATAACTCGTAACAATGACAAATCTCGTATTTTTAAAGGATCTGTATTCAAAGACTAAAAGAGCTTAAATAGTATAATTTTAAAAAATATATTTTCAAGAACCTGCAAAACCATAATGTTGGATTTTTTAAAAATTTATTTTCAAGGATTTATAGGGCTCTAATTGTGGATTTTTGAAACATTTTTCAACGGATTTATGTTCCAGGACTAACAAAACACTAATCGTACTTTTTTAAAGTATTTTTCTCAATGGCTATGAAGGCTCTGAAAATGTTTTCAAGAATTTTTAAATAATTTATTGTTAAGAACAATTAATGCCACTTTTAAAGAATTTATTTGCAAGGACTTTTAGGGCTCCAAGCGTGGGTTTTTAACGATTAATAGAGGGCTATCAAGGATCCAGCTGGTTTTTTAAAGATTTTTTTCGAGGACTATCAAGGCTCTAATCGTGGATTCTTATAGAATTTATTTTTAAGAACTATTAAGGATTATAAGGTGGATTTATAAAGAATTTATTTGCAAGAACTTTCAAGGCTTTAATCATGGATTTTTAAAGAAGTTATAATCGTAGATTTCTATAGAATATATTTTGAAGGACTATCAAGACCCTAATCGTGGATTTAAAAAAAATTCAACATCTATTAAAGCTCATATCGTGGATTTTTAAAGATTTTTTTTTTTTTCAAAAAAAATTGGAAATTGTTTTTTCCAAGGATCAATAAAACAAAGAAATCTGGATATTTAAACAAAGAAATCATGGACTTGGTAAGAATTTTTACTTGAACCAACAGAGCTGTAGTTAAGGGATTTATAGCAATTTATTTTCAATAACTTCCAAAGGTTTATTCAAAATTTTTTGGAATTAATTTTTAAGGACCTTCAGCATGTTTCAGAATATATTTTCAGGGATAGAAGTTTCAGGGTTTAAATTTGTAGATATTTGTATCGCAATTTTCAATGAATACGCTTGACGACGATTTTTGACATATTCCTTTCAAGGATTGGCAGGAATTTTTTTTTTTTTGTTTTTATTTTCCATGGACATTTCAAGATATAACGGTGTGTTTGGAGAATTTATTCTCAAGAACTAAAAAGGCTCTAGTCATGGAGTTTTTCAAGAATTTTTATTAAGAAGTAAAAGGGCGATTTTCTCAGAATTTCCTTTTAATGATTGGCAGGACAATAATCCAGATTTTTTTAAGGATTTCTATTCAAAAAACTATGAGGACAACAATCGTGGATTTGAATAAATTTTGTGGTCAAAGCTTACCGATACAATATTCTTGGTGTTTTGGGAACGTTTTTCAAGAACTGACAGGAATATGAATTTCTTTGCACAATACTCTTTTGAAAGAATATGTTTTGAAAAATTGCCAAGTTGATGGTTGACTTTTTTTTAAGTATTTAAAAGCCAATATTTGTAGATATTTAAAGACTCCATGTCAAGGACTATCAAGTCTCTTATCAACAATTTTTGAAGATTTTTTATTCAAGGATTGCCAAGGCTCTATTCAACTATTTTTCAACAATTTCTCCAGCAGGATTTGCAGGACAATTGTCGTGGATATTTATGAAATTCTTTCCTAGGATTGACAGAACAATTATCATGGATTTATATGGCTTTTTAAAAGAAGATCTATTGGTCTTCTTAAAGAATACCTACTCGTCCTATGAGAGGACCTGTTTTTCTTCTCTGAAAATGCCTTGTGGGTTTTGTGTGTCTTTTTTTTTCCTCATAACCAGGTTTGACTGTCTTATGACAATAATCGTGAATTTTTAAGAATGTATTTTCAAAGACTGACAGGACAATAATCATGTAAGTTGTTTGTATGGTTTTATAAGGGAAGTGCCGCTGGTCTTCTATGATAGCACTGTGAGCGTCCTTTGATCCTCTGATCGAAGGATTGGTGGTCCTCTATAAGAAGCCAAATTTTTTGCTATGAGATAATTTGAGAAGACCTAGTTATTTTATCTGAGAAGGTCTTATGTAAGAGTGACCTCCTATGGGAAGACCTATATGTAACCTTTAAGGGAAGCCTCTTTATCTCTTGTAAAGAGGTTTAACTGTATCTGCATACAAATAGCATGATTACGGGTGCCATGCAAAATAAAGGACTGGAAAAAAAGCAGAGAAAATGCAAAAATTTTCCCCGGTTTGATGTTTGCTCCTGTCCATGTCAGGCGGTATATAACCACCTGCCCCTGCCATCCATGTCTGTCTGTCTCCCCATAGTAAATGGTGGTTTGTAATTATGTGTCAGATTTGTTATAAAGCGAACCGAACACAAAAAAAACAACGATTTTTATATATTTTTACAAAAATAAAGTTTTTATTGTTATTAAACCTCAGGAAATACCGCAGATTTTTTTGCTCATTGTTGTTGGTGTTGCTTCTGTTGGCAGGCAGGCAGTAGTGATGCTGTTGGTGGCGTTGGTGGTCGTAAAGGTTTCAGGATGTTCGCTGAATGTTGGAATTTTTGTAATGCATAGAGTATGCTTTTTGAAATTGCAACAATATGATGGACAAATGGTTCGGAGCAGCATATAATAACAGAGAGCAGAAAAAAAAACTGAAAAGAATGGAACGCAACAAAAAAAAAACACACAACATTGGAAAATAAATTGAGCGCATAATTTCATGATTCATTAAAAATTTATTCAAATTTTTATTAACGACTCGCTTTGCTCGGCGAAACCGCAACTACGAAGTGGAAGGGAGAGAGATTTAAATAAATTATGAATATGGAGGGTGGTGGATATTGGGAAACATTTTCCTGATATGTGGTTAGAGAAAATGGAATTAAAAGTTTGGAAAATTGGAATTCAAAAATATACAAAAATTGGAATTTAGGAATTATTCGAAAGGAAAAGAGGAATTATTCGAAAGGAAAAAATTCTAAAGAAAAAATGCCTATATCCTTCCGACACCCTTCAGCTTTAATTGAATTTTCTTAATAGTCCACTCTAAAACTTTATATTTTCAATTTGAATTGAAATTATTTAAATTTGGTAGCTGGAAAGAAAAAAAAAACTTTGGAGAGAAATAAGGATAATGAAAGAAAATGAAAATATTGACATAGCAATGGAGAACCAGGTGCTAAAAATTACAAAAGCAACCATCCACAACCCATCATAGTTTTGGCGTTAATGAGTACACATTGCCAGACGTCTGAAAATCTACTTAACTCTGCAGTAGAAAAATGCAGAAAATGGGAGAGAGAAAGAAAAGATAGCCGAAAAAAAGAAAACTGCATTTAATTTCAATTAAATAAATTAAGCAAAAGAGGAAATGAAAATCTAAGAAAGTTTTATGCTACCAAAATGATGTAAAAATCTCCATCTTTTACTCAAAATAATTGCAAAACTAGGAAGAACAAAAGATATTTAAAAAAAGATAATAAATTTAAAGGGTACGAAAAGTACTATAATGTACTATACATGTAATGCTTTGGATTGGACAAACGGAATTAGCTAGAATTCCCAAATTTGGAATGAGAGTCAGTGCAGGATAGATACATCAAAGGGTTTATGGAAATTCAAAACATAAAATTACGAAAAATTCCAAAATATTAAAAAAACTATTGCTTCTGTATTCTCTAAAAAATCCTCAATTCTGTAGGTCCTTGAAAAAATATTCTTTAAAAAATCCACGTTTCTGTAGGTCCTTGAAAAATATTCTTAAAAAAATTCAAGTTTCCGTAGGCCCTTGAAAAAAATACTCTTTAAAAAATCCACGTCTTTTTCATCCTTAAAAAATATTCTTTCAAAATCCACGTTTTCTGGGCCCTTTAAAAATATTCTTTCAAAATCCACGTTTTCTGGGCCCTTTAAAAATATTCTTTAAAAAATTCACGTTTTCTGGGCCCCTTGAACAAATATTCATAAACAAATCAATGTTTCGGGGGTCCCTGGAAAAATATTCTTTAACAAATCAATGTTTCGGGAGTCCCTGGAAAAATATTCTGTAAAAAATCAATGTTTCTGTCCTTGAAAAAGTACTCTTTAAAAAATCCACGATTCTGTAGGTCCTTGAAAAAATATTCTTTAAAAAATCCACGATTCTGTAGGTCCTTGAAAAATATTCTTTAAAAAATCCACGTTTCTGTAGATGCTTGAAAAAATATTCTTTAAAAAATCCACGTTTCTGTAGATGCTTGAAAAAATATTCTTTAAAAAATCCACGTTTTCTTGGCCCCTTGAAAAAATATTATTTTACAAATCAATGTTTCGTGGGTCCCTGGAAAAATATTCTTTAAAAAATCCACGTTTCTGTAGATGCTTGAAAAAATATTGTTTAAAAAATCCACGTTTCTGTAGATGCTTGAAAAAATATTCTTTAAAAAATCCACGTTTCTGTAGATGCTTGAAAAAATATTCTTTAAAAAATCCACGTTTTCTTGGCCCCTTGAAAAAATATTCTTTTACAAATCAATGTTTCGTGGGTCCCTGGAAAAATATTCTTTAAAAATTCACGTTTCTGTAGGTCCTTGAAAAAATATTCTTTAAAAATCCACGTTTCTGTAGGTCCTTGAAAAAATATTCTTTAAAAATCCACGTTTCTGTAGGTCCTTGAAAAAATATTCTCTAAAAAATCCACATTTCTGTAGGTCCTTAAAAAAATATTCTCTAAAAAATCCACGTTTCTGTAGGTCCTTGAAAAAATATTCTTTAAAAATCCACGTTTCTGTAGGTCCTTGAAAAAATATTCTCTAAAAAATTAACGTTTCTGTAAGTCCTTGAAAAAATATTCTCTAAAAAATTCACGTTTCTGTAAGTCCTTGAAAAAATGTTCTCTAAAAAATCCACGTTTCTGTAAGTCCTTGAAAAAATATTCTCTAAAAAATCCACGTTTCTGTAGATGCTTGAAAAAATATTCTTTAAAAAACCCACGTTTCCGCAGGTCCTTGAAAAAATATTCTTTAAAAAATCCACGTTTCTGTAAGTCCTTGAAAAAATATTCTTTAAAAAAATCCACGTCTTGTTGGTCCTTGAAAAAAATATTCTTTAAAAAATTCACGTTTCTGTAGGTCCTTGAAAAAATATTCTCTTAAAAATCCACGTTTCTGTAGGTCCTTGAAAAAATATTCTTTAAAAAATCCACGTCTAGTTGGTCCTTGAAAAAATATTCTTTAAAGAATCCACGTCTAGTTGGTCCTTGAAAAAATATTCTTAAAAAAAATCCACGTCTAGTTGGTCCATGAAGAAATATTCTTTAAAAATCCACGTCTTGTTGGTCCTTGAAGAAATATTCTTTAAAAAATCCATTATTTTGTAGGTCCTTAAAAAAATATTCCTTGAAAAAATATTCGTCAAAATCCACTTTTCTGTAGATCCTTGAAAAAATATTCTTTAAAAAATCAACTTTTCTGCAGTCCATGAAAAATATTCTTTAAAAAATCCACCTCTCTGTAGGTCCTTGAAATAATATTCTTTAAAAAAATCAAGGTTTCTGTAGGTCCCTAAAAATTTTTTCTTTAAAAAAATTCTTTAGACCCTTGAAAGAAATATTCTTTAAAAAAAATCCACGAATTCCTTACTAAAATAGCAATAATGGCAACTCTGCAAGCAGCACAATATTAGCTTATTTTTCCTTCACGCCTTCACACACACACATTCGCACAACTCCAATATTAAATGAGAAAAAACAACGAAAAAACGCGTAACTAAATTCGACATTATGTCGCGCCTTTGTGTCTGAATTTACCACAAGTCGGCAAGGATAAGCGTATGCAGTGATTGGGTGTGTGTGAGTGTGAGTGCGTGTATTAAATTGTTACTTCTGTATGCGTAGTCATCATCATGAGAATAATGGAGATGATGATGATGTGTTTTTGCTTTGCTTCTTAATGTTTGAAACTGAAACTAAATCTGACGGTGACACTGTTAGGTTGGTGGCGCTGCCAGTCAGCCAGCCGGGAAGCTCCACCATCATCGTCGTCATCATCGTTTTTTCCGCTGGGCGATGCTGTTTCATTATTTTCTTTTGCCATGCAAGAGAACGTGGTCGTCGTCGTTTTAGACGCAAATTGACACGAGAAAAGTCAAAGGAAAAAATCAAAACGACAATAGAATACGGGGAACAGTGGGCCGAATGGAAATAGTTTCTTAAGGGTACAAAAGGACGAATCTTTTTGATTTAATTCTCTCAATGCTAAAAGTATTCAAAAGTATGGCTCTGTTGGGTGTTCATAAAATATTCTTTAGATAACCACGATTAAGATGTATTCCAAAAATTCACGGACCAAAAAAGTCTTAAAAAGTGTCATTTTGATCCTTAAAAATATATGTTTGGAAAATCTATTTTTTTTAAAAAACCCATTTTTGGGGGCTATTTTGGTCTTTGAAAAAATATTCGTTGGAAATCCAAGTTTCTGTAGATCCTTGCAAAAAAAATATTTTTTTTTGGAAATCCACGTTTCTGTAGGCCTTAAAAGAATATTCTTTAAAAATCCACAATTTTGCAGGTCCTTGAAAAAATATTCCTTGAAAATCCACTTTTGGGAGCTATTTTGGTCCTTGAAAAAATATTCCTTGGAAATCCGCGGTTTCTTTATGTCCATGAAAAATATTCTTTGGAAATCCACGTTTCTGTAGGCCTTAAAAGAATATTCTTTAAAAATCCACAATTTTGTAGGTCCTTAAAAAATATTCATTCTAAATACATGGGTCCTTGAAAAAATATTCGTTAGAAATTCACGTTTCTATAGGTCCTTGAAAAAATATTCGTTGGAAATCCACGTTCCTATAGATGCTTGAAAATAATATTCTTTGAAAATCCACGTTTCTGTAGGTCCTTGAAAGAATATTCCTTAAAAATCCACATTTTTGTAGGTCATTGAACCAATATTCTATGAAAATCCACTTTTGGGGGCTAGTCTGGTCCTTGAAAAATATTCTTTGAAAATCCAATTTTGGGGGCTAGTTTGGTCTTTGAAAAAATATTCGTTGGAAGTCCACGTTTCTGTAGATGCTTGAAAAATATTTTTTGCAAATCCACGTTTCTGTCGATCCTTTCCAAAATTAATCTACATTTCAATCCAAAAAAATATGTAACAATCTTGATTTAATTTTCTCAATGCCAAAAACACATTTATCCCACTGCGCCACGCATTCTTGTAGCTTATGTCAGTTACGCAGTTTTCTTTTATTTGCGTGGCATAACAGAGATTTGAACGGTCTTAGGATTGCCACGATGATTTTTTTCTGTGTGTCATGCTCGTGTTTCGCCGTCATTGCAAAGCAAGCAAATTGACAAGGAGGAGTTGGGTAGGTGGTTATGTGATTTTTGTTTCTTTTTTTCGCTTTTTTTGCTTTGCCATGCACTCCCACTTTCAGATGGTGTCGTCTACGACGTGGGGGGGTCATGTTAAACACAAATCGAAAAACGAAACACAAAAAGAAATTTTCCATTTCTACTAACTACCCAAAGACCGTTTAAACGTCGTGCGTTTTGCATGGTCTACACACCCAGCGCCTAGAAGTATGTTTCGTTTTTTTTTTATAGTTGTATTGTTTCGTTTTTTATTTCACACCAAAATGAAATATTTAATGATAAAGAAGAACAAGAAAACAGCCAGGTTTGTCGGGGTATGCTAATGAGGAGAGAAAGGCATGAGAAGGAGAAAGGCTAGAATTGTGTGTGATGTGTGTATGTGTGACTGTATCTGAGCCGAAGTCGGCATTAGGTGATATTAAATCAGAATTAACATTCTTGTGTATAATCATTGCGCTGATTACAATTATGCGACAGGTTAGCCCGGTTTTTACATGCTGGTTGGTATTTCTTTTTTTGATTTTATGACATTTTTTGCCATGGCAGTCATTAGCAAGTTTTTTTTTTTCTGATTTCCATGAAAATTGCTCTTTCTTTTTCACATGGTTAGTTGGGAAACGTCTCATTAACATTTTCGTACTTGTGAAACTTTCCAACTCTTTTCTTGCTAAATTTTTTATTTTTTATTTGATAGAATTGTATGCCTCACAAAATTTAATATTTTATCTAACATTTATGAGAATATCCTTTAAAGCCCCCAGAGAAAATAACAAAAGGTAATTAGTAGATAACGTCGTTAACAATAAATCTCCGATATAATTATTGAATTATTGGCTTTATAATTTGTTATACTTGGAATTTGTTTTGCAAATTGCATCAATGTAAAGCATACATTTAGATGCAATACAAATAATTATACAAGCATACTTTACGGAGTTAATTTGCAATTATATGAATCACATAGCTAGCAAATAGCTAGCAAATATTTAATTTTGTAGCATATTTCTAGGCAAAATAATTACAGCAAAGTTAATTGATAAGGAATTTAAACATAATCACAGTTAAATCAACATATTTGATTAATACACTAAGATAGAGACAAAAGCAATGAGCAATGGGACTGTTTTGGTCCTTAAAAAACTATTCTTTGAAAATACATTTTTTGGGGCTATTTTGATCCTTGAAAAACTATTCGTTGAAATCCTAATGGGGGCTAATTCGGTCCTTGAAAAAATATTCTTTAAAAAATCCACGTTTTTTAGGTTCTTGTCCAAAATCCGAGTTTCTATAGGTCCTTGAAAAATATTCTTTAAAAATGCACGTTTTTTTAGGTTCTTAAAAAAATTTTTTAAGAATGCACGTTTTTTAGGTTATCGATTTTTTTTTAAATCCACGTTTTTTAGGTTTTTGATTTTTTTTTTAAATCCACGTTTTTTTAGGTTCTTAAAATTTTTTTTAAAATCCACGTTTCTATAGGTCCTTGCAAAAATATTCTTTAAAAAATCTACGTTTCTATCGGCTCCTTGCAAAATAGTCTTTAAAAAATCCACGTATCCGTAGGTCCTTAAAAAAATATTCTTTTAAAAATCCACGTTTCTGTAGGTTTTAAAAATGTATTCTTTAAAAAATCCACGTTTCTGTATGTTCTTAAAAAATATTCTTTAAAAAAGTCACGTTTTTGTAGGTCCTTAAAAAATATTCTTTAAAAAATCCACGTTTCTGTAGGTCCTTGAAAAAATATTCTTTAAAAAATCTTTTCTTTAAAAGTCCACGTTTCTGTAGGTTCTTAAAAAAATATTCCTTAAAAATCCACGTTTCTGTAGGTCCTTGAAAAAATATTCCTTAAAAATCCATGTTCCTGTAGTTCCTTGAAAAAATATTCATTAAAAATCCACGTTCCTGTAGGTCCTTGAAACAATATTCTTTAAAAAATCCACGTTTCCTAGGTCCTTGAAAAAATATTCTTTAAAAAATCCACGTTTATGTAGGTCCTTGAAAAATAGTCTGTAAAAAATTCACGTTTCTGAAGGTCCTTGAAAAATAGAGTCTGTAAAAAATTCACGTTTCTGAAGGTCCTTGAAAAAACATTCTTTAAAAAATCCACGTTTCTGTAGGTCCTTAAAAAAATATTCCTTAAAAAATCACGTTTCTGTTGGTCCTTGAAAAAATATTCTTTAAAAAATCCTTGAAAAAAAATCTTAAAAAAATCCACATTTCAGTAGGTCCTTGAAATAATATTCCGTATATCACGGATACATTCCCCATTTATTTCCATTAGATATCCTTTATTTATATTTTGCCTAAAACTATGCACCACATTAAATAATAATCCTCTATCAATTTCTTTAATGAGGGCTGGGGCTGATACAACATTACTCCAACAATATTTGAGTTCTTCGGCTTTCTAAGAACGAATTTTGAGCTTTCCTTGTAAATATTTTCCCGAAATTACTGTTGTTGGAAATTCTTCTCCGCCTTCCCACCTTCCATTTCCCAAAAGTGACGCAATAAAAATAAAATATTAAAACGCAACTTTCAATGACTCTGAGTTAATGGATAAACTATGTAATATGCTGTTAGAAGTTCAGTCATCGTTTTGCCAGCAATTTATATATGAAATTGCTACTCATCATCAGCGTCATCATGAAACGCCATCCAGTCAGCCAGCTAAAATGCAAGGCAAGAGAAAAACTCAAATTGTTTATATTGACAAAACCGCTGTCAAAGCAAAGCAAAACTTGAAACCACCAAAAATTCATGACAAGTTTTGGAATGTTAGGACTGACAAAAATAAACTTTATGCCATAAACTACCCACAGAGACAGCTCGCAAAGTTCGCTGTTTGGGTCCTCATCGATGTCATGAGAATGCACATCAGTCCCCACCCCACACCAGCCACCACATTATCTTCTTTGACAGCATCGAATGCATTTTCTCCTCCGAATTCATACACGCACACAATAAATATTGGTTTGAAGCAGTGTGGTATGTTAGCAATGCCTGGCGATGACATATCCTTCTTGTACACATCCCATGGCATGTTTAATGATGACTTTGAAAATATTTAAACATTTATAAGGACGATGAAAAACGAAACTATTCAAGTTCTAACAAAGTTTTTGCTGCTTTTCCATTGCATCTCTGGGTTCAGCTCAGCTCTTTGCTTCCATTTGCAATATTTCGATAGTTTAGAAGAGCAGCAAATGGAGAAAATATTACATTTTGGAGAAATGCTAAGCTGTCGCATACACATACATCTGTACAAATATCCGGTATACACCAGGGATGGGAAACTTAGAATACATTACAAATAACTTGTTTCTAATGGTCTTCAATAGATAGCAACGTTTTCAAAACCCTTCTTTAAATATCAGTCATTTAAAGCTCTTCTGTACATAACGGAGCTTTTCAAAGCTCTTCATAGATAGAAAAGCTTTGAAAGTTCTTCTATCTATAGAAGAACTTTGAAAGGTCTTTTATAGCTAGAAGACCTTTGAAAGGTCTTCTATAGATAGAAGACCTTTTGAAAGCTTTTCTATAGATAGAAGACCTTTTGAAAGCTCTTCTATAGATAGAAGACCTTTTGAAAGCTCTTCTATAGATAGAAGACCTTTTGAAAGCTCTTCTATAGATAGAAGACCTTTTGAAAGCTCTTCTATAGATAGAAGACCTTTTGAAAGCTCTTCTATAGATAGAAGACCTTTTGAAAGCTCTTCTATAGATAGAAGACCTTTTGAAAGCTCTTCTATAGATAGAAGACCTTTTGAAAGCTCTTCTATAGATAGAAGACCTTTTGAAAGCTCTTCTATAGATAGAAGACCTTTTGAAAGCTCTTCTATAGATAGAAGACCTTTTGAAAGCTCTTCTATAGATAGAAGACCTTTTGAAAGCTCTTCTATAGATAGAAGACCTTTTGAAAGCTCTTCTATAGATAGAAGACCTTTGAAAGGTCTTCTATAGATAGAAGACCTTTTGAAAGCTTTTCTATAGATAGAAGACCTTTTGAAAGCTCTTCTATAGATAGAAGACCTTTTGAAAGCTCTTCTATAGATAGAAGACCTTTTGAAAGCTCTTCTATAGATAGAAGACCTTTTGAAAGCTCTTCTATAGATAGAAGACCTTTTGAAAGCTCTTCTATAGATAGAAGACCTTTTGAAAGCTCTTCTATAGATAGAAGACCGTTTGAAAGCTCTTCTATAGATAGAAGACCGTTTGAAAGCTCTTCTATAGATAGAAGACCTTTTGAAAGCTCTTCTATAGATAGAAGACCTTTTGAAAGCTCTTCTATAGATATAAGACCTTTTGAAAGCTCTTCTATAGCTAGAAGACCTTTTGAAAGCTCTTCTATAGCTAGAAGACCTTTTGAAAGCTCTTCTATAGCTAGAAGACCTTTTAAAGCTCTTCTATAGCTAGAAGACCCTTTAAAGCTCTTCTATAGCCAGAAGACCCTTTAAAGCTCTTCTATAGCCAGAAGACCTTTTGAAGCTCTTCTATAGCCAGAAGACCTTTTAAAGCTCTTCTATAGATAGAAGACCTTTTAAAGTTCTTCTATAGATAGAAGACCTTTTAAAGCTCTTCTATAGATAGAAGACCTTTTAAAGCTCTTCTATAGATAGAAGACCTTTTAAAGCACTTCTATAGATAGAGGATCTTTTAAAGCTCTTCTATAGATAGAAGACCTTTTAAAGCTTTTCTATAGATAGAAGACCTTTTAAAGCTCTTCTATAGATAGAAGACCTTTTAAAGCTCTTCTATAGATAGAAGACCTTCCCAAACTCTTCCATAGATAGCAGAATTTTCAAAGCTCTCCTAAGGAAAGAAGACCTTCTTTCAAACTTTCCAAAAGTTTTCGACAGAAAGAGCAACCCTTTTGGGTATTTAAGTGATAATACCCCTTCCAAAGCTCTTCTGTCAGACTCTTTATTGGTCATCTATGTATAGCAGACCAAGTGGAATGTATTTTCTTTCGAACTCCCATCCCTGTCTTACACTCTTGTTTTGCATTACAAGTTCTATTTAGATTTTTCTCTGATAAATGTTCTTAAAATGCTGAAAAATAACCAATGATTATGTAGGAAAAAATGCCAAAGTGCAAAAAACGCTCTTGCATTCCAGAATATATTTTTAGGACATGGGTAGTAGTGCTGATGTCAGAGGATACAAGCAAACATTTGTTTTGCATACTCATGCTACCAGTCATAGGGGGCACAGAAACAGAATATGGCGTGTGGGTGGGGCAAGGGCGAAGAACGACCTCTAGGTGTGAGCGTTAGAAATTCCCACAAACTTCAATAGGAGCATGGGTATTTGTATGGCTTTCAAATGACATTGATAAGTGAGGTTAATGTCATTTACCATTAATCATCACATAGTGAGTGTGGTGCATACTTTTAGGTGTTCCATATATATATATATATATATATATATATATTTGTTTGTCCACACAAACGTAGAAACAGTTGGTGGGTTAGAAATGGGAAATGACATGGAAGAGGGAGAGTGGGCGAAAAAAAAAAACTATGAAAATCACTGATTGCTTTGCATTTTAAATTGAAAACGTGATCGGAAAATTGTTGAGGCATTTGAATCAGAAAATCCCAATGCAAATGGCCGATAATAGTTTCAAATGATACGAAAAACATCTGTACTCTCAATTTCCATGTCAGGTAACTAATGGTGAAGAAGAAAGTTTTTCGTTTTTTGGAGAATTTCAATCAAAATGTGAATTTGATTTGATTTGTTTCGCAAATAGTTTGTCGAAATATTTATTAATGACCGACCAAGCAATGAGTTTGTAGGTAAGGTATTACATATATTTTTGTTGTTGTTTTAAAATATTTGGGAAGCTAATAAAACTATTTAAAACGATTGTGTGATAAAATAAAAGTATTTATACTATGATAAGGGAAAGTTTTTACTTTGGTTTCAAATCGCCATCTATTGCAAAACAGATACAAAATGGATTATAAATGAGAATTTAATTTTAGTAGTTCAATCAGAAATTTACAGAAAATGTTTATGTTTATATTACTTAGAAAAGTTGGACTAAAGGATACTCGAAAGTAAAAAATCAGCACGAGAATTACAACTGATAAGAAGATAGGATTGCTTATTTTGGAAATTCGAAGTATAGGGGGAGCGCAAAATGATTTTGTATGAATAAATACTACGAGAAAACACTTAAAATTGAGAGATGTAGATATCTTTCGAAACTTCTAAAAAAAGTCCTCCCTAGGGTTCAAGAAAATTACTTAAAAGTAAAATTGTTAATATGTCTCTGTATAACTACAAATTATAAATAAATTGGACTAATGTGACATGTAGGTGGCGTTCGAAACGTAAACTATCTATAAGGCCAAAACAAAAATAATTCATTTTCGCCTCCGGATTTTTAAAATGTAGATGCGATCGGTACCTCCAACTTTTTTGACGTATTCCAACTATTTTCTAAATTCTTCTAAATACGAATTATAAACATGTATGTGTGACATGTAGATGGCGTTTGTAACATTAAGAATTATTGAAAGGTCCCACACACATTGTCTGTATACAGCAACATATTCTTCCCCTCCTCTTTATGAAAATTCTTGATCCGGTATTTGAAAGAAGATTTTTTGAAATAAAATTATTCTATACCTTTCACATAATAGTGTAAATCAAAAACATCATGAAAATATGTGGCATATAGATGGCGTTCGAAATATTTCATATTGTTCAATCAGTCAATCTATATGTCCAGTAAATTAGAACTATTCTTATCCAACTGTTCGTGGTCGGGATTTGGGAGAAAGTTTGTTTTTTAAAGAAACCTCTTTAATACGTCTTTGGTAGCATGCAAATTAACAAAAAACAACACCATTTAATATGAAATATAGGTGGCGTTCGTATTCTGAAATATTTTTGATGTTAAATAATTCTTCCTCGCCTATTCCTCCTCTTTGCAAAATTGTTAAACAGAAAAATGTAATGATACAAAATGCGACATTCAAATGGAGTGGAACACCAAGTAGAACTGAAATGTCCCACCTAAAATTCAGCGACCATTATTTTGCGCAACCCCTTCCTGCTCCGAATTAAAAAAAAATCATTTTAAATAAATATTTTTGTAACTCTCTATATAAATAAGAAAGACATTACTGAAAAGTGTGATATGTAGATGGCGCTCGTAACCTGAAACATTCTGGCAAGCAGGTAGACAATTCTTCTGTATATATTTCTACCACTACACAAAAACATTTTTAAATTTTTTTGGTTGAATATATTTCAAGATGCAATAGAACATTAAAAAAATGACATGCAGTGTAATTGAAGTGGCCAATCTTTTTGGCCGAAATATCGAAACTTTGTATACCTGAGCGGGGGTTTCAAGGAAAAAGTGTGTCTAAAAGCATGATATATAGATGGCGTTCGTATCATCATATGATTTTAGTGTGGGCAATCTGGAATGTTAGTACTATGCTATGAGATGAAAAAACTGCAACCAACTTCAGACTGCTGTCATTTCAAGGCCACTCGTCCAACAGCTGTTAAAATTATTCCAGTGACAGCTCATAATATTGTTTACAACCGTACAAAAGCATTTTGATGAGAATTTTCCAGAAAAAAAGTTGTTCGTGTTGGAATTCAAGCGGGACAGTGTGATTTCTTTATATTTGGCTGGGAAACCACAAGTGGCTATCGTTAGAACACTCCAGCATTTAAGTGTGAATAAATCTTTTGTGTCTCGTACCATCGCTCGTTACAGTGATACTGGTAGCGTAGCCCGACGTGGACGGAAGAAAACAGCAACATCAGCAGAAATGGTTCGAAAAGTAAAGAAACGACTTGATCGAAACCCGCGTCGCAGTGGCCGAAAAATGTCTCATGAGATAAACATATCGGAATATTCCATTCGGCAAATATTGAAAAATGAACTCGGAGTAAAGCCATTGAAATTCCAAAAAGTGCAAGAACATACACAGCAACAGAAAGAAAATAGACTCAAAAGAGCTGAAGAGTTACTACGCTTGGCCGAAAGTGGTGAACTGCCGAATGGTTCGAAAAGTAAAGAAAAAAACGGCTCGTGAGCTGATCATATCGCAATATTCCATTCAGCAAATATTGAAAAAGCTCGGTTTAAAGCCATTGACATTCCAGACTCAAAAGAGATAAAGAATTGATTCGCTTAGCCGAATGTGGTGAACTGCTGAATTTGATTTTCTCCGATGGGAAAAGGATTTGTTGTCCAGCAGTTTGTAAACAAACAAAATGATCGTGTTTACTTGCCAAAGAGGTCAGCTAAAAATGGGCACCTACGGTTGGCCACATGAACTCAAGCACCGGCCATGGTAATGGTGTGGGCCGCCATAACAGCCGATGGTCGCTCTCCGCTCGTATTAATCGACCGTGGCATCAGAGTAAATTCTGAATATTATAGCGAAAATATTCTGGAGGGTCTATTAAAGCCTTGGGCACACAAACATTTTGGCCGCAGACCTTGGACATTTCAACAGGACTCAGCACCATCGCACTAAGCACGTGCCACCCACGAATGGTTACAAAATGAGGTTCCTTGCTTCATTTCCAGCCCACAATGGCCACCAAAATCTCCGCATACCAATCCGTTGGACTATTGTATCTGGAGAATTTTGGAAAGCAAGATTGGCACTAAAATAGATACCAAGGTGTCGATCTTCTCAAGCAAGCGCTTCGCCGGGAATGGTCCAAAATACCGCAGTGCAACATTTGGGCAGCGTGTGACGGTTTCATTGGCCGCTTGAAGGCCATAATTCGTGCCAAAGGTGACCAATTCGACAAATCTAATTTTATTCCAAAATTTGATGCTATTTCCGTCATTTTTTGCTTTCATTTAATAAAATTGAAAAAAAAAAAATGTAAAAATTATGGCGTTTGACTTTGTTGCCATTTTTTCATCTCACCCGTATACGTAAGACTCAAATTGGGCATTTCTTGTGCAGATCGATTGTTGCATTTAACGCCATCTATATTTTGAAATCATTTAATACTCTTCTTGAGCATATTGCACTCATTAAAGGGCAGCATTCTCTTTTAAAATAATTAGATATTCAGACCACCACCACGATATATACGATCGATACAACTTCTATTATTGATTGCTACAACAAACGTCATCTATTCTTCAAATACCAAAACATTGAATCCCCCCAAATAGATTACTTTAATTGGATTGCCGAACAATGCAGCTGTAACGCGTTGATTGAGACAACCTATGTCAAAATAAAATAACAATTTCTTAATTCCTTTAAAAAAAAAAACAACCAAAACATCCACCCACAATAGCACTCAAATAAATCTAATTTCAAGTTGTCGCAAAATTCATTTTGAATTCATTAATCTTCGAGGAGTTTTAACACGAAGGTCTCTTTGCCCTGCCTTGGCTATTAGTCATGGAAATGATTTCATTTGATAGGCCCCCCCATCTCACATACAGCATTAGGCGGTGGCAGTTGACAACAAATAAAAGTTTCCAGTTTTTTTTTCTGAAAATTGGAAAACGCAAATAAACAGAAGTAACTGAAAATAAATCATTTTCGGAAAAGTTTAATTGTTTTTTTGCAATTCTCTAGAGATGGGTTTCCATGTCTTCCCTCAAGAGGAGAATCATTTGTTAAATTTCCATGCTACGCAGGGAGACAGAAAGAGAGGCCACAATCAAATTTTAAAGAATTTATTTTCGTAGTGATTTGTCCACTTTACCTTTAAGGAGAATAAGGATATATTGTTACGTACTTTCTACGTACTTACTAAATATGTATGTGCATATCTTTATATTATTCCGAGAACATGAAAAGTAGGACAGAAACCATTATTCATGAGGAACTCCCTATAAGAAAAAAAAAACATGGCTCATAATCCTCAAACTGACCAAAAAGGTCTGCCGCTTTTTTGCAAAGCGACGTCGTCATCATTGACTGTGTTGTTGTGCTCTCTTCATCATTTCCTAATTTTTCATATTTTTATTGTTATTTATTTATAAACATCCGTTTGTAATAAATTAACACAAACATAATTAACTTTGGTGTATAGAAAAAGAGAGGAAGAACAACTGGCAATAGGTTGGATCGGATTAATTATTGGAGAACTAGTGAATAATTGAGGAACAAGTGAACCATTGGCAAACAGCTTCACCATTGGAGAACTTAGAGAGCACTAGGGAACTAGTAAGCCAATAAGAAAACTAGGGAACCATTTGTGAACCAGTGAGCCATAGAAAATATAGGGAGTCACTGGGAAACTTTTGAGCCATTTGGGAACAAGGGAACTATTGGGGAAGTAGTTATCCATTTGGAAACTAGTGAGTCGTTAAGGGAAATAGCAAAGCATTGGGAAACTAGTGAGCCATCAGTGGTACTAATTATCCATTTTGGAACTATTGAGTCATTAGAGAATCTAAAGAGAAATTTAAGTCATTAAGGGAACTAGTGACTCATTGGGAAACAAGAGCAGTAGATCATTAAAGTAAAATTGCTTCATTATACCCGCGGCTATGCAAACTTCATCGTTGCCGTATAATCAAAAACATTCGATTTTAATTCAGAAGCAGGAAATATTATTCGACAAACTCGATTGGAAACTTTGCATGGAGGAGTTTGAGTTATGGATAACAAAGTAAGAAGAAAATACTGGATTATCGGTGCCAAAAATAGGATAGAGCTATATATAAGAAGCTGTCCAAAATGTATACGTTACCGAGTTGAAGTGAAAAATCCGTTGATGAGCAATTTACCGGAATGCAGAGTTAATATAAAACAGCCTTTTCAACTTAGTGGTGTTCCAAATCTAGAGGAACTAAATCAATGAAAGGCTATATAGCGGTTTTCGTCTGTATGGTGACGAAAGCAGTTCATTTGGAAGCAGTTAGCGGATGCTAACCACTGAAGCATTTTTGGCAGCTCTTCGATCAAGCGATTTATATTCGGATAACGGAACGAACCTTGTGGGGCAGCTAAGCAATTGAACAAAGAGTATATAGAAGCCTTAAAAAACAACTCTAATCTAGCTCCAATTTTGGAAAATGGAAGGGTTATGTCGGAGGAATGTGGGAAACGGCTGTCAAATCGATGAAGTATCACCTAAAAAGATTCATGGGCGACATGAAGTTGGCGTATGAAGAAATTAGCACGGCGCTGGCCCAAATAGAAGCGGTATTAAACTCGAGGCCTTTACACGAGCTAGATAGCAGCCCGGAACATATTACACTTTAACACCATGCCATTTTATAATTGTCGACCATTATTAGAGGCTCCGGCAAGAATCGAGGAAGGAAGCTTAACATGCGTTAACAGATGGAAACTACTGGTTAGAGTAACAAGTGAACCATTGGGAAACTATTGGGCCATTAGGGAACTAGTGAACTATTAAGCGATGTTCTGAGCCATTGACAAAAAAATGAGTCAATGGGAAACTAGTGAGCCATTTGGGAACTATTGAGCCCTTAAAGGAACTTCAATGTTAAACTAATGAGTCAATAAGGGAGCAAGTGAACCATTGGAAAATAAGGGATCCAATAAGGGAAAGTATTGGAAAACTAGAGAGCCATTTAGGAATTACTGAGTCATTAAGGTAATTGGTGAGCCAGCAAGCGAAACATTGAGAAACTAGTGAGCCAATAAATACCTCGAAGATATTGTGGAAATAGTGAGTCATAAGAGAACTAGTGAGCTTATTGGGATCCATTGAACCATTGGGGAACTATTGAGACTTTTAGGAAGCTAATGACCTAATAATGGAACAAGTAAACCATTGGAAAACTAGAAAGCCATTGGAGAACTGGTTAGCCACTGGAAAACTATTGAACCATTGGGGAACTAGTGAGTCATTGAAGAACTGATGAGCCATAGTAAACCATTGGCGAACTAGTGAGTCATATTACGATCTAATTAGCAATTAAGACTTACTAGCTATTTGGGTACTAGTGAGCCAATAAGGGAACAAGTGAAGCATTTCGAAACTAGTGATCCATTGGGGAACTAGTGAGACATTGGGAATCTATAGAACCAATTTGGTAACTATTGAGCCATCAAGGAAACAAGTTAACCATTGAAAAACTAGTGAACCATTAGAGAACTTGTGAGGCAAGGTTGAACTAGTGAGTCATCGGGGAACTAGAGAGCAATTTAGGATCTATTGAAGCCATGGGGAACGAGTGAACCCCTGAGAAACTAGTGAACGTTTTGGGGAATTAATGAGTAATGAGAGAACCGGTGAACCATTGACGAATTAGTAAACCATTTCTGCAACTAGCGACTATACGAAAAAGTGTACCTACATAACCAGATTTTTATACCCTTCACCATTTTGTATGTCTGTATGTCTTTGTGCTGTAATTACGCTATATTTCGAAGGAATTGAGATAGAAGGCTAAACTTTTGCACACATGTATTTGTATGTATTTTGCAAATGTGCATGTTAAATTCCTAAATAGGTCATGTCGGCCCACGTCTTCGTATAGCCACCATATAACGATGCCTGCCGATATTCGGTGTGTTGATAATTTTAGCGACTCATTCACCGGAATTGTTTCAAATTTCGCATTTGAAGTTCGAAATGGATACTTTAACCAACGACAGAAAATTGTCTATGCAGGTCCAAGTCTTCGTATACCCACATATAACTGTACCTCACTTTTTTTCGGCATGTTGATGATATTTGCGACATTATTCACCGGAATTGTTTTAAATTTCGTATTTGAAGGTCCTAATGGTTACTACAAACTTACTTGTTCAGGTCCACGTCTTCGTATATGTCTCATAAAACGGTACCTTCCTATATTCGATATATTGATGATTTGAGTGACATTAGTCACCGGAATTGTATCTAATTTAGAATTTAAAGTTGCTAATGGGTACTACAGCCTATGACAAAAAATTGCATACTCAGGTCAACGTCTTCAAATATTTTTTTTATTCAAAAAATTGGTAACTTTTTAAAGGCCTTGAAAAAGTTTGGTCCAAGAACCCGAAACTTTTTCAGGGGTTTGAACTAAAAAACTATTGAACTATCAAATCCACTCGCAATTTTCCACAAGACACACTGGCAATTGGACAGAGGAATTAATAGAACATTTCTACCAAATTCGGAAAAAAGGGTTAAATTCTTCGAAAATAAAAAAGATTTTTTAATGAAACAAAATTTATGTAAATATTATTTTTCTATGGTAAATATTAAGTAGACAAATTTTCTTTGTTCGGAGGCTCACAATGAAATTTGATGTAGAATATTTCTTCCTTTGACACCTTCTCCAAAATTGAAGTATTAAGGGAGATTTTGACTTGAAATTGAAACGTGTTATATTAGCAGTATAAAAGCAAACATTCAAATTTTCTCTTGAAGTATATAAATTTCGAAAGTAATTTTCTCAAAAGCTATTGTACCTAGATATATGGTATATTCTGAGACTTATAGTGAAATGGTGTGTAGAATATTTCTTCTTTTAACACTTTCTGTGTAAAACTGAATTTTATGTTACTTTCATGCCTCAAAATACACCGTATTTCAAAAATAAGGAAATATTTTCGCATTTTTTTGGCAACAATGAGGCATATATTTCCCCGATATAGAATTGAGATAGAAGTTCCCTTTCTTCGGTGACTTACTGTGAAATTTGGTGAAGAATAATCTTGCCTTTAGACATATTCTTCTAAAATGTTAATTAGTAGGAGAATTTTGCCTAAATTCACATAAAGTGCGACTATAACCCCAAAATGAGTTTTTAGTGTCTACGAATTCCTGGCTTTCAGGTAAGATTTATACTTTAGATGTAACGTGGAATCATTTTATGACAAATAATTCGTAGAATATTTTCACTTGCTACGTCTAGAGGGAAATTTTAGACATATCATATAAAAAAGGACCAAAAAGACCCTTTCACTGACTGGCTTCACGGTTAAATTGTCGACAAAAATAATTCTCGTTTTGATATCAGTAATATTACCGAAGACATGGGACATAGGAATCTAAATCTGGAATTTTATAAAAAGATGGAAGAGAGGAAAACATAACTCCATCATTTAGGTTGCTTCGCGATATCAACTTTCATAACGTCGAAGCCCGTACTTTCTATTATTAGAATTACTTTCATGATCAGCTTGATTTCCACACACCTTTTTTGTGTTGCACGGTGTATTCTAATAGATTTTCCTATAATTATTGAAAAATATATAAATTTAAATATTCTCAATCAGCATCCTATGAACATTTTAATATTCTCAAAAATCTCGACACACCCTATTACAAAAAAGTTCTTACACAAAACACAACAACAATAACAACAAAAGCAAGTCAATTATCGTCCATGATTGTTGGCAATGACTGGCATTAAAAGTTCCTGCCTTAGGACTACCTACCCACAACAAAGGCATCTCGCAACTTGTTTTTTCCTGAATTTTGGCTTTTTTATTTTCACAAACACTTGAATTTTTCAAGTGTTGACCGTCCGTTCGTCCATCTTTTGTTGTTGTTATTTGTGTGATTCCATTTTGGGCCTGAATGTTTCCCTTGTATGAGTTGATATTTCATGTTTCCTTTACCTTTTCCGTTCAAAATCATTTTTTTACTTTTTTTCGGTCCGGGAAATTTGACAAGTGGAACGTGTTGCCATGGAGCGAAACAGAGTAGCGACATTCAAATTGAAGTGAGAGAAGAATATTTTCATATTTTTAGTCTGTGTTACACGTGCTATTCACAACAATTAGCCCAAATTGTTATTTGAGTGGAGCCTGGCTGGATGGATGGATGGATGTCGGACTCAGGACAATAGGACGAACAATAGTGGAGAAGATATTTGCCACTAAATAACAATGGCTAAAGTTACAAACGAAAAATCTCGCTTTGAGTCTCAAGTGTAAAGCAATGGTGGACAATGTAATGGCAAAGAAGAATTAAGGAATAAGCTGAAAGGAAAATAAAAGAGAAATTTTATAGGGGAATTAAAGCCGACATTGTGAACTGAACGTGCATTTTTTTTAGGACAAACTCATTAAAATATTTGAACACCGAAGATGCTGGAATCAGTGCAAGAAAATCGGCAGACATATTCTCGTATTCTTCAATCAGAATATTTAGAATTGATCTAACAACGTCAATGGGATTCAATCCAAACTTTTATGCATGTTTTGAACATAAGATACGAAATTAGTTTTCCTTTTTAAAGCTTTCCTCATTCCAATATTTCTAGTATAATCAAGCGGGGAAAATGGAATGTATGTGTCGACAAACACCTTTTTGCACCTGGGCCTATATAAGGTCACATCTCAATATTTCTGCAATCTTTTCATACCACCCTTTATGAAACCTCGCCCTCAAATGGTAAATATTTTGAAAAATCCGGAAATCCATATAAGGTAAAATGTATATCGGAGTTGATACAATTTTAAATATTTTTTTTTTTAAATTTAGTGTATGCCAATTTTTGCTATAAATTTTTCAAAAGAACGAATTTTTATAAATGGTGTATCCCATAAATATCTAGGGAGGATTTTATTTTTTTATGAACCTTAAAAAAACTCAATTTTTTAAGGACTTCTAGGCTAAGAAAAATTAAGTTTTTTTTCCAAATTCGAGGACTAAAAACGAATCGTAGATTTTTTAAAATATATTTCAATCACCATATAGAAAAGTTGGAATTGTTGGCAATATATTCCAAAGACTTTGAAAAGATAACAGTTTTTCGAAAAATAAACGTCAAGGACTATGTAAAGGTTTGATTTGAGCACATTTTTCAAATTTTAAAGAAGACGTTTTTTTTTAATTTTTTAATAATATAGAAAACGTACTGCTGTACAAATAATGCAATTTTTTAAATTTATTTCAGGGACTATTTATTAAAAAATATTTTAAAGACTACATAGAAATGGCGGATTTCACAAAAAAAGGAAATTGTGTACTTCCCGTCTACATATAAATCGTGGATTTTCTAATATTTATTGAGGACTATAAAGCCAAGGACTTACTAAAAATATACTTGAAGGACTTAGAGACTACTACGTACCAAATACATTTCTGGGATTTCTCAGCTATTTATAGTCGTGGATTTTTACTATATTTCAAAGGCATTATTAGGAAGACAAATTTTTAAAAAATATATTTCGAATATGTAGCAGATGGTTTTTGAACTTTATTAGTTTTTATTTTTCAGAACTATACATTTATGGTGGATTTTAAATATTTTTTTTATTCAAAATCATGATTTATAAATGGCTCATTTTCATAGACATTCTTAAGGACTAAGTGTATGGAGATTTTCTACGGGCTAGGGATAAATGATGGATTCTTATCACACTTGGTAGTTTCTATAATTATTTTTATACCCTCAGCCATATGGCTAGAGAAAGTGAGATAAAAAAAAACTGCAACAAAGTCAAACCCCATAATTTTTAATTTTTTTAATGAATAAAAGCAAAAAAATGTAGGAAATAGCATAAAATTTTGGAATAAGCTTAGATTTGTTCGAATTGGTCACCTTTGGTACAAATTATGGCCTTCAAACGACCAACAAAATTGTCACACGCTGCCCGAATGTTGGTCTGTGGTATTTTGGCCCATTCCCAGCGAAGCGCTTGCTTGAGGTGATCGACACTTTGGTATTTTTTATTGCCAACCTTGCTTCCCAAAATACTCCAGACACAATAGTCCAACGGATTGGTATCCGGAGATTTTGATGGCCATTGAGCGCTGGAAATGAAGCGAGAAACCTTTTTTGTAACCATTCTTGGGTAGCGCGTGCTGAGTGCGATGGTGCTAAGTCCGGTTGGAATGTCTAAGGTCTGCGGCCAAAATGTTTTCGTGCCCAAGGCTTTATTACACCCTCCTGAATATTTTCGCGATAATATTCGGCATTTATTCTAATGCCACGGTCGATTAATACGAGCGGAAAGCGAACATCGGCTGTTATGGCGACCCACACCATCACCATGGCCGGCGCTTGAGTTCTGGAGGCCAACACAAATTCGGCCAGGCGAAGCAACTCTTTAGCTCTTTTGAGTATATTTTCTTTCTGTTGCACTGTAAGTTCTGGCACTTTTTGGAATTTCAATGGCTTTACCCCGCCCGGAGCTCATTTTTTAATATTTGCCGAATGGAATATTGCGATATGTTCAGCTCACCAGCCATATTTGGCCACTGCGACGCGGGTTTCTATCAATTCGCTTCTTTACCTTTCGAACAATTTCTGCTGTTGTTGCTGTTGTCTTCCGTCCACTTCCAGAATATTTTCGCGATAATATTCGGCATTTATTCTAATGCCACGGTCGATTAATACGAGCGGAAAGCGAACATCGGCTGTTATGGCGACCCACACCATCACCATGGCCGGCGCTTGAGTTCTGGAGGCCAACACAAATTCGGCCAGGCGAAGCAACTCTTTAGCTCTTTTGAGTATATTTTCTTTCTGTTGCACTGTAAGTTCTGGCACTTTTTGGAATTTCAATGGCTTTACCCCGCCCGGAGCTCATTTTTTAATATTTGCCGAATGGAATATTGCGATATGTTCAGCTCACCAGCCATATTTGGCCACTGCGACGCGGGTTTCTATCAATTCTCTTCTTTACCTTTCGAACAATTTCTGCTGTTGTTGCTGTTGTCTTCCGTCCACTTCCTTGACGTCGCCTTGACTACGCTACTAGTATCACGGTAACGAGCGATGGTACGAGACACAAAAAAATTATTCACATTTAAATGCTGAAGTCCTCTAAAGATAGCCACTTGGGGGTTTCCAGCCAAATATAAAGAAATCACACTATCTGTCGGACGAGTGGCTTAGAAATTACAGCAGTCTGAAGTTGGTTGCAGTTTTTTCATCTCACCCTGTATATCCAATGTAGCCATGTGGCTAAGGGTAATAAAGAGAGCTGTTCATTAGTTGTAGCGCTTTATGGAGCTTACGTGGCTATTTCCTTAATATGAGTTCATAAATATTGCAAAATTTTAGCACTTCGAGGGTGAAAATGCTATAAGGAGCCGATATAGTCCATATTTGCATTTTTGGAAGTGCTTTTTATATAATCATTAATATCAAAGGATATTTTCTACATCTGATTCTTGATATTTTTAATATAAGTTAGGAGAACAGATATTGTATTAGATTTTTTTTTTTTTTGGAATATAGGTAAATTAAAAAGTTTTATTAATTTTTCAATATGACTTTTTTAATTACCTAAATTTTTAACTTTTTTAGGTAAAGGATTTCAATGCCAATTTCTGATAAAAATGATGTGCGATAATTTCTTACCAAATGATATTTAATTAATATTGAATGTTTCATACCTGAAACGATAAGAAGGAGAGAGAGAATTAGTATCATTAATAATAAATTAGCATCATAGGTTTAATGTTGTATATTGGGGGCAGTTTGCCATCGGTTAAGTTTATATATAAAATAATATATTTTTTGGATAGGAAGGAAATGCTTTTTGAGTTATCCTCTACTTATGGCCTTTAAATCCAGTTTAACACCTTTATAAGTCAACCCTAAAATGTCAATAATCCTAAAAATATAGTTCGTTAAAATAATAGTTCGTTAAGAAATCAAAACTAAAAAAAAAAACTTTTTCTTGACTTTTTTAAACAGTTTAATTGCTAAATTTCCCAAAAAAATCTTATAAGTCCCCTCTTAAACATCCTCAATTCTCCATCAAACCTTGCCTGCAAAATCATTTCCTCAAAAAAAAAAAAAGAAAAAAAAAGAACTAAATTTCCATAATGCAGATGAAATTCTAAAATGATTTTTGGTGACATCATTTCACCAAATCAACAACCTAAGCATCAGCACCATCATCAACACCACCAGCAGAAGCAACAACAGCAAAATATCCTCATCATAGAATCACATGGCATGCCAAATCTTGGCAAACACAAACCGACAACACATCCTTTTTATTGCCGTCACTATTCCCACAACTGTACTTTAGACCCACTCGTCGTACATTACAACATGTGTGAGCGAAGAAGATACGATTTACGTCAAGTTTTGTCGCATTTACTGACACATATCCTTGCTGGCTTGGTTGTGCTGTTCTCCTTCCCCTTCCCTTTTTTCTTCTTCCTCAGCAAAAATGGGCATAAACGAAAGAGGCATCCGAATTGTATTAAAAATCATGAATTGAACTTAATTTACATTTGGAAGATTTCAAACACATATCAAATTGAAAAAAATGGTGAAGAACGAACGAAAACTATTGGAACTGTTTCCTCGCGTCGACCAACATGGCAGCCATACTCCACCGCCACCAGTAGTGACATTTCGTTCACAACATCATTTCACTTCATTTATTATGAATTGAGTTTTCAAATGTCATTAATTTCTTGGAAATAATTCAAGAAAAGAGGGTAATTGTTCTGCTGGAGTGGTAGATAAATGCAGCGGGGGCAGGGGATATCAGATATTGAACTAAAAATGATTGCAATAAATATTTGCAAAAAAATGGAATTATATAGTATTTGGAAATAATTCAATTGAAATATTTTTCAAGAGCTGTTGCATTTTTAATTGAAATTTCGTGTTAATTCAGAACACTCCACCTAGTTCTGCTATTTTGACAGAAATAGTTCATGAATGCAGTTGCAGTTCCACTATCAAGTTCAATCGTTGGATTTGTTCGTCGTTGGGATGTAAGTTAGGTTCCAGATATAGTCATCGAAAATATTCCATCTTCATACTTCATCTCATACATATAAAAATCTTGGTATCGGCAAATCTACAAGAAAATCGAACATTTATATCCAATTTTAAGCGAACTCCAGAATTTAATATTAATTTCAGGTTTCTGGTTGAGAGAAACCTTAAGATGTAGCAAGTTGTAAAGGATAGCTGCCTTGTTTCATTTGAAGAGAGTTGGTTACTTATTTGGTTTGCTTTTCCAAAATCTTAAACCAGAAGAAATGGTCCGATCCCTTCCATATTTATAACAGATTTTGTGTTGATGGAAATATTGTGATGTACCAAGTCTGAATGGAATCGGCTGTGAATTTCACGTTTTATGAGCATATGGATACTCAAAATTTTAAAAGTTGTGGGGGAGGTTCCAGAAGTAATGGGTCGATATATCCCATCTTCATAACAGCTCTTGTGTTATCGAAAATGTTGAGATGTGTGTGAAGTATGAATGGAATCGGATATTATTTTCTAGTTTTGTGAGTTTCAGGGATATTCGAAATTTTGACCCCTTGTATTTGATGTACCAAAAGCAGTGGACCGATATATCCCATCTTCTTAGCAGATCTTGGGAAAAAAAAATATTGTGATGTGTGTAATTTAAAGAGTACCGGATGCTTATTTCGGAATTTATGATCGTTTTGGTATTCAAAATGTTGACCGTTTGTGGGGAAGGTGCTAGAAGGAATAGTCCGATCTCTACACTCTTTATAACAGATCTTGTATTGATAGAAAAATTGAGATGTGCCAATTCTGGCTGGTATATATCATTTGGTACGGCCAAAACGTGCCTCATTGAAATAATAGTTTTAGACCCCAGTTCTCTTTGGGCCAAATCCGTTTCAGGACATTTGGAGTCGATCTAGCAATGTCCGTTTGTCTGTCTGTCTACTGGCTGGTGCGCACGATAACTCACGAAGGGAGCATCCGATTTGGTCCAAACTTTGGAATTATGTTATTATCAAACCTAGAACGAGTTCGGAGATAGGCAATATCGATCAACTTCTTCTGGTAGCTCCCCCCACAAGAAGTCATAATTTTCAAAAAACAAAAAATATTTTACTGCACAGAAAGACAAAGGATAATCCAATTTTGCTTCAATTTTGCAAATCCTAATATCTGTATCAGTGCTAGGTCTGGTGCAAATATGGACAATATCGATTGACTTCAAAGGGTCAACATTTTGAATAATTAATTTTTTTTTATATGTGATGTAAGAGTCCAGTTTTCTTCATATTTCAAGCATGACAATACTTATGCTAGCCCTGGTGCGAAAATTGACGATCCCCCACAAAAGGTCAACATTTCGAATATCCATGAAGGTCATGAAACGCTAAATTAACATCCGATTCCTTTCAGGCTTGGCACATCTGAATATTTCCATCAACACAAGATCTGTTACAAAGATGGTACATATCGGACAATTTCTTCTGGTATATCCACCCCTCCACGCCAAAAAGCTCAAAGTTTTGAAGAACCAAGACGATTATAAAAACCGGTATAAGATTCCGGGTTTCTCCATATTTCATACATAACAATATTTCTACTAACACAAGACCATCATTGAAGATGATAGACATCGGACCATTCCTTCTGGTATCTCCCCCACAAAGGGTCAAATTTTGAATATCCATGAAGCTCGTAAAACACAAATTAACATCCGATTTCATTCAGACTAGGGTCCTAATATTTCCATCAACACAAGATCTGTTATAAAGATGGAAGAGAAGGGACCATTTCTTTTGGTACCTTTTCCACAAAGGCTCAACATTTTGAAGAACAAAACCTTCATAAAACGCGAAATAAGCATCCAACTCTCTTCAAATTTTACGCATGTAAACATTTTTGCTAACGGAAGATCGGTTGAGAAGATGGTCTGGTATCTCTTCCATAAATGGTCACAATTTTCGATGCTTTTATGCTGTCATAACTTACGAAAGAAGTCAGAGATTTTTTACAACTTGCTATGTCTAAATATTTCTCTCAAGGATAAACCTGGGATGAATACGGATTTCGATTTTCTTTTAATTTTTCCCATACCAATATTTTTATCTGTATAAGATGAAGTATGGAAATGGAATACTTCTGTCGACTATATCTGGTATATCACGTACATTTTAACATTTTCTAAAAATTATGACATATCTTACATTAAGTGAAGGAGGTCGTCGATATTGTCCAAACCTGGCACCTCGTAATATTTATAACATATTTATTTAGGTCCAATACGAAAACAATATTGTCCCATTCCTTTGGATAGGACCCTCCATAGAGGTTCAAGAATTTGAATAACCATAACAAAAGTCAGAATATATTTAAATAATCGAACATTGGCTGAGGGTATACATCTGTGGGCTAAACCTGCTTATACATTTTAACTTGATATATATTCCTTTAAAATCTACTTAGCTTTTCCTGTAATTATTATTATTTTTTTTTTTGTTCCACTCTGTTATATGAGGTATCCTAAAGGTAACTTTCAAATTTTTAAAACACTGCTCAACCCCAAAAATCAATATCTCCTCTGCATAGCATCCACTTTAATATTTCCCAAATGTCGCAAACAAAATATTAGCTTTGGATAAGTTCATCGAAACTTTTACACATATAACAAAAACACACACACCCATACACTTACTCACTCTCGCACTCACACTGCCATACATTATGAACTCCGCCCCCTGCATTGCAACATGACGAAGTTTGTTAATAAAGTTTTTATTATTAACTTTTTTGTTGTATTATTCCAAGGAAATGAAATTCATTCACCACCTCTGTTACTATGATGACCAAACTGGAAAACAACATAACTCCCAACGCCTATCTTCGTTACAAAGATCTCATCCTTGATGCCCGTGAAGATAAATTGTAAAATATAAATGCAATGTGTTGGTGCGCAAGGGGTTAATTGAAAAATAGTTTTTTTTTTAATATTAATGATTTTTACCATTTTTTTTGGATAAATCAACGTATTTTTAAATTAATTTAAATTAAATTAATTAATTAAATTAATTTAACAGGAAAATGACACAATTTCCCGACGAGGACGAATAACCAGAGTGGCGGTTTCGGTAGGGAAACTGCATGGAAAATGCTGAATTGCACAAAAACTATGCTAGCTGCGTCATTGAGGCGGGTCTTAAATGAAAGGTCTCGAGGAGTACTTTCTGGCTATATATGCCTTATATTCCCAACTGATTTCAGATAATCGAATTTTTTCGATTTTCTAACCAAAGTGGCGGTTTCGGTAGGGAAACTGCATGGAAAATGCTGAATTGCACAAAAACTATGCTAGCTGCGTCATTGAGGCGGGTCTTAAATGAATGGTCTCGAGGAGTACTTTCTGGCTATATATGCCTTATATTCCCAACTGATTTCAGATAATCGAATTTTTTCGATTTTCTAACCAAAGTGGCGGTTTCGGTAGGGAAACTGCATGGAAAATGCTGAATTGCACAAAAACTATGCTAGCTGCGTCATTGAGGCGGGTCTTAAATGAAAGGTCTCGAGGAGTACTTTCTGGCTATATATGCCTTATATTCCCAACTGATTTCAGATAATCGAATTTTTTCGATTTTCTAACCAAAGTGGCGGTTTCGGTAGGGAAACTGCATGGAAAATGCTGAATTGCACAAAAACTATGCTAGCTGCGTCACTGAGGCGGGACTTAAATGAAAGGTCTCGAGGAGTACTTTCTGGCTATATATGCCTTATATTCCCAACTGATTTCAGATAATCGAATTTTTTCGATTTTCTAACCAAAGTGGCGGTTTCGGTAGGGAAACTGCATGGAAAATGCTGAATTGCACAAAAACTATGCTAGCTGCGTCATTGAGGCGGGACTTAAATGAAAGGTCTCGAGGAGTACTTTCTGGCTATATATGCCTTATATTCCCAACTGATTTCAGATAATCGAATTTTTTCGATTTTCTAACCAAAGTGGCGGTTTCGGTAGGGAAACTGCATGGAAAATGCTGAATTGCACAAAAACTATGCTAGCTGCGTCATTGAGGCGGGTCTTAAATGAATGGTCTCGAGGAGTACTTTCTGGCTATATATGCCTTATATTCCCAACTGATTTCAGATAATCGAATTTTTTCGATTTTCTAACCAAAGTGGCGGTTTCGGTAGGGAAACTGCATGGAAAATGCTGAATTGCACAAAAACTATGCTAGCTGCGTCATTGAGGCGGGTCTTAAATGAAAGGTCTCGAGGAGTACTTTCTGGCTATATATGCCTTATATTCCCAACTGATTTCAGATAATCGAATTTTTTCGATTTTCTAACCAAAGTGGCGGTTTCGGTAGGGAAACTGCATGGAAAATGCTGAATTGCACAAAAACTATGCTAGCTGCGTCATTGAGGCGGGTCTTAAATGAAAGGTCTCGAGGAGTACTTTCTGGCTATATATGCCTTATAGGCTATATGCCTTTCTGGCTATATATGCCTTATAGGCTATATGCCTTTCTGGCTATATATGCCTTTGTCAGTTCGTGCAAGCGATTATTACTAAGAATAAATTGACAGGGCTTTGTAATCCTAATCGATTCAGGGAAACAATTAAGGGCTTACTAACAACATACTCTGATGACAGTAGAGATTTCTGTCTCCATTGCGGCTTTAGTCGCAATTTAAATATTTTTTGTAACACTTGTAAGAGACCCGTATGTGAAGGGTGCTTTAAACATACATACAGCAACAGCAATCTTACTCTGCTTAAATGCAAACTATGCGACTGATTACTTTGATACCAATTTACCATCGGAATGTGGGGTTTCGTAAGTTTGAATAGAACATAATGTCTGCAACATTTTCCTTCCCATACAGGTAGAAATATGTAATCTTCTCAAATATAAGCCAATACGACAACAAAGTTAATTTTCCTTATTTTTTCTTTACCCACTTTTTTATTATAAATAATGGACAACATTGTTTTTACAAGTTTCCTACTTTGCACTTTTCTTGAACATTGCTTTTGTTTTTAGATTTAAGTCTTGTATGTAATGGTGATCATATTTTTGGTAATACGTATTATATGCTTTTGTTTTGTTATATGTTTTTATCATATATTTTATGTTAACAATATGAATTTCTTCTAAAATATGCATGTAAAATAAAATTCCAGGACTGATTAATTTTTTAGCTTTTTTCGTATGTTATATTTCGAAGATGAATTTGCTGTAAAAATTAAAATAAAATTAAAAAATTTATATATTTATATTTTTGCAAAAATTGAAAATAGCCAAATTTGTTTCTTCATTTTTTTAACCAATCAATTTCACCAAATTAACTCCTTCAACGGTCTATGTGCAACTTCACAAACTAAAATTTGAGTGATGTGCTTCTCTTCAAAAAAAAAAAAAAAAAACAAAAAAAAACAATGAAACGTTATTCGCACACACACACTCATACATATTGTTTATCCAGAACGTCTTCTGTCCATTGCCTACTATAGTAGGCAATCATCAAACAAGTTCCATCTGAACGTTCAAACTTGTTCGAAATTGTGTCCATAATGTATTCAGTGTTGCCAGCCGCTTGCCTAGGTAAGTGAGGCAGTTTTGGACTTTGCCACTGTTATGATTATTGATGAATTTTGGATCATGGATACGAGTGTAATTATTTAGATCATAACAGGGGACTAGTTTTTGTGCATGTTTCCATGGAGTTTCCCTACCGAAACCGCCACTTTGGTTAGAAAATCGAAAAAATTCGATTATCTGAAATCAGTTGGGAATATAAGGCATATATAGCCAGAAAGTACTCCTCGAGACCTTTCATTTAAGTCCCGCCTCAGTGACGCAGCTAGCATAGTTTTTGTGCAATTCAGCATTTTCCATGCAGTTTCCCTACCGAAACCGCCACTTTGGTTAGAAAATCGAAAAAATTCGATTATCTGAAATCAGTTGGGAATATAAGGCATATATAGCCAGAAAGTACTCCTCGAGACCTTTCATTTAAGACCCGCCTCAATGACGCAGCTAGCATAGTTTTTGTGCAATTCAGCATTTTCCATGCAGTTTCCCTACCTAAACCGCCACTTTGGTTAGAAAATCGAAAAAATTCGATTATCTGAAATCAGTTGGGAATATAAGGCATATATAGCCAGAAAGTACTCCTCGAGACCATTCATTTAAGACCCGCCTCAATGACGCAGCTAGCATAGTTTTTGTGCAATTCAGCATTTTCCATGCAGTTTCCCTACCGAAACCGCCACTTTGGTTAGAAAATCGAAAAAATTCGATTATCTGAAATCAGTTGGGAATATAAGGCATATATAGCCAGAAAGTACTCCTCGAGACCTTTCATTTAAGTCCCGCCTCAATGACGCAGCTAGCATAGTTTTTGTGCAATTCAGCATTTTCCATGCAGTTTCCCTACCGAAACCGCCACTTTGGTTAGAAAATCGAAAAAATTCGATTATCTGAAATCAGTTGGGAATATAAGGCATATATAGCCAGAAAGTACTCCTCGAGACCTTTCATTTAAGACCCGCCTCAATGACGCAGCTAGCATAGTTTTTGTGCAATTCAGCATTTTCCATGCAGTTTCCCTACCGAAACCGCCACTCTGGTTATTCGTCCTCGTCGGGAAATTGTGTCATTTTCCTGTTAAATTAATTTAATTAATTAATTTAATTTAAATTAATTTAAAAATACGTTGATTTATCCAAAAAAAATGGTAAAAATCATTAATATTAAAAAAAACTATTTTTCAATTAACCCCTTGCGCACCAACACATTGCATTTATATTTTACAATTTATCTTCACGGGCATTCATCCTTGGCTCCTTTTTCGCTCTTCTCCTTCTTGCCATTATCATCGTCATCATCATCATCATTGGTGACATCAAAATCAGTGTAATGGTGGCAAAGTAACATATTTTCCAAACTAATATTCTCAACTATAAAATCGACATTGGGAGAGGAAGGTGGATGAGTGAGAGAGAGAGAGGGGGAGAGCGAGAACTATGTAGAAGGTGGCAGCCACAGGGATCAAATAATGATAAAAACAGACAAAAGGTGTTACCGACTGGTGTGTCACAACAAACTGAGTTTATGGATTGTTGTAAAGAAAGGATAAAAATATGTTTTTAATTCTCACCCTAAATCCTTCTGGCTACGTGGATGCATAACGGTAGTGACTGAAGAGAGGAAGCTCTTTTCCTGATGGCAACAGTCAGATTTTTTGCCAATGAAATATTCCTTGGATGATGGTTGTTACAGTTGTCATTATTGTTGTTGTTGCAGTTTTGCTAGTATCGAGTTATTATACCCTACACCACAAGGTGGTCAGGGTATTATGTCTTTGTGCATTTGTTTGTAACAGGCAAAATGAAACGAGATAGATCCATAATTCCTTTTGATGATCTGCATAGAATCACATTCTGAGCCGATTTATGCATGTCCGTCCGTCCGTCTGTTCGTCAGTCCATGTATTTTTGTAAACAAAGTACAGTTCGCATTTATTGTCCTATCCAGATGAAATTTTGCACAAATAATTTGTTTGGCCCAAGGACGAACCCTATTGAAATTGGAGATAATCGGTCAAAATTTAGATATAGCTCCCATATATATCTTTGTCCGATTTGCCTTTTATTGTGCACAAAACGTGTAATATCCTCCCGAATAGTATGGAATTACATATACATATACACCCAAATTAGGCCTCAAAATAAGTATGCCAAATTTGATCGAAATCGGCTCAGATATAGCTATAGCTTTTATATATATTGTTCATCCGATTTGTTATTTTTGTCCTCCGCAGCCGTAATATGGACTCTGCAACAACAATATTTGGGAAAATGTATCAAATACAGCTCAGAAATACATTTCCTAAATTTTATCGAGATCTCTTTATATTTGGATATAGCTCCCATATATAACTTCGTCCGATTTACCTTTGATTGTGCACCAAACGTCTCATATTTGCACAAATTGGATGAAATTTGGCACTTACAACCGAATTGAGTCCAGAAGCTAGTATGTCAAACTTCGGTTCAGATATTGCTATAGCTTCCATATATATTGTTTATCCGATTTGTTATATTTGTTACCCACAGCTGTAATATGCACTCCGTAACGACGATTTTCAGGGAAATATATCAAATACAGCTCAGAGATATCTTTGCCAAATTTTATCGAGATCGGTTTCGATTTGGAGATAGCTCCCATATATTTCTTTATCCTTTTTTAAATTAATTGTGCACCAAGTGGGCAACACAAGTCCGAATTTAAAACATACAAATGCTTCGGCATAATTAGTCCTTTGAACTTTAAATTATAATTATAATCATAGAGTGTATGATTGAATTCTCCCATAAAAACTTTTAATTGTTATCCGCAGCTCTACTAAATCAGCAAAGTGGTGTAGGGTATCATAAAGTCGGTCCCGCCCGACTTTAAGACTTTCTTTACTGGTTTTTTATTGTTGCTGGCAACTTGTATTTGTGGCTAAGGAAAGGTGTATTGTGGGGAGGAGGGTTATGAACAGATTGAGTTGGTGTTAAACCAAAGGATGCATAAAATGAGTAACTACATCTCTCTCTCTCTCTCTCCCTCTCTATTGACACTCAAGTGCCATTATTCGTGGTAAAAGATTGCTCTTTAATAAAGAAAAAGCTATGTCATTGCGGGCGATGACAACGACGACAACAAGGATGTTGTTGCCTTGCTACCGTTGCAACTAATAACGATGCTTGCAACAACGACAACAGCGGTAGGAGTAGCATCAACAGTCACAAAACTATATTAAATGAAAATATGTAGTTTCAAATGAAATTTGCCCCGGTGGTGGCAGTTGGAAATTATGAAAATGAAAAACTCTGCAAATTAAGTGCCGGGAAAAAAGGAAAATTGAAACATCAGTGATAAATTTTAATTTACGAAGTGAATAAAAGCTTGACGACTGCTGAAAAAATCTATTTTGTATTTACCTCTTACTAGGGGAATTCTATCTACAGAAAACCTGTAGATAACTGTCGGAAGGTATTTTATGTATTGAGGAATACCAAAAGGTCTTCAATTTATGGAAGGCCAAACAAGAGCTCATAGCCTATGGAATGACACTGAGAGGTCTTCGGCCTATAGAAGACATTTAAGAAGTGTTCTGCGGAATTACACTCACCAACTTTCTTTGAAATATGACGTTTTATAATTTGTATTGGCTCTTGCAGTTTTTATATCCTCAGCCATATGGCTACAGAGGGTATATTTCATTTAAACGTGCCTCATGAAAATAACGGTTTTAGACCCTATGTCTCTTGGGGCCAAATCCGTTTCAGGACATTTGGAGTCGATCTGGCGTTGTTCGTCCGTCTGTCTGCTGGCTGGTGTGTACCATAACTCTCGAAGGGAGTATCCGATTTGATCCCAATTTAGTGTATTGTAATATTATTTTCAAACTTAGATCGTGTTCGGAGATGGGTTATATCGGTCCACACCTTCCCCCACAAAAAATCTAATTTTTCAAAAAAAGAAACGATTATCCAATTTTGCTCCAACTTTACAAATCCTAACATTTGCATCAGTGCTAGGTCAGGTGTGAAAATGGAAAATATCGGTCCACTACATCTAATACCTTTCCCACAAAGGGTACAGATTTCAAATAATTATAACTCCTATAAAATGTGAAATAAGAATCCGATTGTTATCGAATTTCACACATGACAATATTTATATTAACCCAAGGTCTGGCGTGAAGATGGATAATATCTACTCACTCCTTCTAGTACCTCCCCCAAAAAGGGGGAAATTAACATCCGATTCAATTCGGACTTGGTACATCTCAATATTTCCACAAACACAAAATTTGTTATAAAGATGGAAGAGATCGGACCATTCCTTCTGGTATCTCCCTCCCCCGAAAAGGATTACAATTTTGAATAAACCAAACGATCATAAAATTCGAAATTCGCATCCGGTTCTCTTCAAATTGAACACATCACACTATTTTTATTAGCCCAATTTCCTTCTGGTACCTCCCTACATAGGGTAAAATTTTTGAATAACCATGTAGCTCATAAAACGCGAATCTAACATCCGATTCCATTCAGACTTAGTACATATCAATTTTTCCACCAACACAAGATCTGTCAAAGATCGTAGAGATCGCACCATTTCTTCTGGTACCTCCCTCATATAGGGTTCCAGATTTTGAAAAACAAAACGCTCTAAGAAATCGAAGTAAGCATCCAACTCTCTTCAAGTTTCCCACTAACAAACATAAGATCTGCTGTGAAGATGGTATATACATCTGCGAACCCCTTCATTTACTATCAAGTCTAGGGCTGTTTTGAACTGCAGGGAAGCCTTGGAAAACACTGGGTTGTCCATTTAGCTCTGTTGGGTTCCTGGACATTATAACATCCCAGGTAACAGACTCACAGACATTACTCTGAGAAAATCTAACAAAAATGGCTGGACGAATGGGATGCACCATCCCCAAAAGAATCTGGCCCACACACTCAGAGAAGAGAACAAGGTCGCTGATGTCAGTGTCAAAACCTGATTTAAAACTTGTGGTGGGTATCATCACAGGTCACTGTAAGGTGAGGGCTATGACCTCGAAATGGGACAGCGATGACATTGACTACTGTAGGATCTGTCAAGATGAAGTAGAAATCGAGACAGTCGAACACTTGCTCCGCCACTGCCCAGCACTCATTAATGTGAGATACAGGCTAGTGGGAGAACTAGTGTCACATGACCTGTCTTCTTTTTCTAACACTGACCCTACAGCAATCCTTCAATTAGCCAGAAGATTCAAGTGGCTAAAGACGACACGGCAAACTCCTCACATTCTGCAACTTTATCTTTTATCTTCACCTCTTCTACCAATCACTTTTTCCTGTTTTCTTAAAATTTTTTTAGGATGAACACAATGGACCTATAGGTCTCCGAGTGGAGCGTTTGCCAGTTGCAGCGCGTCCTTTAATCTAACCTAACCTAACCCCTTCTGGTACCTCGCCCACAAAGGGTGATAATTTTCAATACATTTATCTGTCATAGCTTACGAAACAAATCAGCGATTCTTTACAACTTGCTATATCTAAGCATTTCTCCCAACCAGAAACCTGAGATGAATGCGGAATTTATGATTTCGCATAAAATGGGATATAAATATTCGATTTTCTTGTAATTTTCCCCCATACCAATTCCTTTTTCCGCATTAGATGAAGTATGAAAATGGAATACTTCGGTCGACTATACCTGGTACATCACGCACATCTCAACATTTTCTAAAAATTATCACATATCTCATATTAAGTGAAGGAAGTAGTCTATTTTGTCCAACCCTGGCACGTCGCAATATTTATATGATATTTATTTAGGTCCGATACGAAATGGACTATATTGGCCCTTTCCTTCGAAATCGACTCCATAGAGGGTCAACAATTTGAACAATCATAACAGAAGTCAAAATATACTTAAATAATCGAATACTGGCTGATATGTACACCTGTCGGCAAAACCGACTGATACTTTTTAACTTGTTTTAATGCAACTTTAGTGGCACCACAGGCAGTTTGTTAAATATTCTCAAAATATCACCGTTGTGTGGGTCTGTTGGTTCTTCTAAAATATATTTTTGTAAGGACCTAAGTAGATTTTATCAAGTATCAGATGGCAATTTTTCAAGGACCAAATAGTGATTGTTTTTAAGGAAACTTTGATTTTTTAAAGGAGTTTTCAAGGACCCATCTTGTTTTTTTTTTTTCAAGGATCAAAACTGTGTTTAATACTCCTGCGGGTCCTTGAGAAAGCATTCTCAAAATATTCAGGCTTTAAGACTCTGTTGGCCCTTGAAAAAATATTCCTAACTTTAGTGGCCCTTTTGATCCTCGAAAAAAATTATTCTTAAAAAAGTCAATCCTTGTGACTGTCTTGGTCCTTGAAAAAAATCATTCCTAACTTTTGCCTAATAACACTTGCAACAAATCTAAGACCAAGAATAAGTTTCCCACTTTAACCAAAAAGGGTGGGCAACAAGTTTCTTTGGAGAAAGTTAACCTCTGGATGATAGTGCTGGTGATGGGTACTTAAAGTTTAACAACATTAATACTCGTTATTTTTCTTCGCTTCTGCAGTTTCGGTGTGGTGTTAGGCTTGGTGGTTTCATTTTTCATTATATATTTATTATTTTTTAACCGGTTTGTGTTTTCTTGTCGTCATCCCGGCATTGTTTCATTCAGACGCTCAGCTTTTAAAAATGTCATGAGTTTAAATGACATTTCAACTTTATGCCGGCACAGCAACAACAACGGCAACAGCACCAGCGGCAGCTATAAATGAATAGAAAAATGGTATAAACAAGTGAAATTTGCAGCGTTTTATTGTTATCACTCCCAGATTGTCAGTTGAGTTAGTTTTCAAAGTTTCTGGCGCTGCAGCAGCTTGGCCTGGTCGTGGTGGTAGTGGCGGTATTCAATTTCTTTATTGCCACCATCTTCTTTGAAGTTGTATCTCTTGACGGTATTAAACCGAACTCTTTTTTTCCTCAGCATTATTATCCTCTTCTTTCTTCTTGTTTTAGATTCTTTTTCCGCGTTTTGTCTTTGCCATTAATAGTTGTGACTTGTACGTTTTTTTTTTCCTGAGAAAAACTGTTAAGTTGGATATTTGTTCTCGTCGTTCTTTCGTTTTTTTTTTTTTTCAAACAAAATAAAGTCATTTTTATTCAAAAGTTCAAAAACAATGGTAAATAAGAAAGTATGGTTAAAGCGCGCGCATAAAAGTTTTGTCGCAATGCTGCTCATCCTTGTTCGCCGTAATCCTTTTGTACGGCATCCAATACGGAAATGCTAAGGATTTTCATGGAATGAAAAAAAAAAACTGAGGAAAATTTGCTAAAATGAAACATTATTCGCTTAAATCCTCAATTTATTTTTGACACAGAGATACATTTCCGTTTGCGTGTAAAACTTGTTTTTGTTTCTATTCCGCCTTAAAAGAGTATTAAACTAAAAATATAACCTTATGGGATTACAGGGAGAGAGAGATTTTCACCTGCATAATTGTATTTTGTGTCAGTTTTGGAATGGAAAGGACAATTTTAGGTGACGCTTGTATAGAAGAAGACCTATGAGAACTTGAATTTCTTTTAGAAATATGTAAATATTTTAAACCAGAACTAACATTTTCAAAGAATTTTTGTTACAGAACAGTTTTGGGCTCTGTATATTTTTGAGGATATTTTAAGGATATTTTTAAGGACCAATTATTAAAAACGAGATTTTTTTAAAATATATTTTTTCAAGGACCTAGCACTACTAAATTCCCTTTTTTTTAAATATTTTCTCTGAGGACTAAGGTCGAGAAAAAATGTAGCTTCGGAGATATTTTTCAAGGATCAAGGACTACAAAACATGATTTTTTTAAGAATACGTTTTTTTAGGAAACCGGGATTACTAAATGTGATTTTTTTAGATTTTTACAAAAACCAGGATTGATTTTTTTTTTTTTTTTTTTTTTTGAGGAATATTATCAAGGACAAGAAATCTATACCCGACTATTTTGAAGAGTAATTTACAAGGATGGTGATATTTTATGAATATTTTCTCAAGATACAGGACTTCAAAAGTGGATATTTTTATGAATATATTGTTTGGATATTTTTATGAATATTTTTTTAAGGATCAAGGACTTCAAAACGAGGATATTTATATGAATATTTTATAGAAGGACAAATGACTTAAAAACTTGGATATTTTTATAAATATTTTATTCAGGACCAAGAACTTCAAAACGAGGATATTTTTTTGAATATTTTTGACGGACTGCAAGATGTGGATATTTTTATTAATATTTCTTCAAGGACCAATGACTTCAAAACGTGGATAATTTTGTTGATATTTTTTTTAAAGGACCAAATAACTATTAAAATTGAGTATTTTTATGAATATTTATTCAAGAACCAAGGACCTCAAAACGTGGATATTTTTATAAATAATTTTTCAAGGACCAAAAAACCAAAAACTTCAAAATTTGGCAATTTTTAGGAATTTTTTTTCTAGGACCAAGGACTTTAAAATGTAGATATTTCTATTACTATTTTTTCAAGGGCCAAGAACTTCAAAACGTGGATATTTTTACGAATATTTTATCAAGGACCAAGGACGTCAAAACATGGATATTTTTATGAATATTTTTTCAGGGACCGAGGACTTCAAACCGTGGATATTTTTATTAATATTTCTTCAAAGACCAGGATTTCAAAATATGGATGTTTTTATGAATATTTTTTCAGAGACCAAGGACTTCAAACCGTGGATATTTTTTTATGAATTTTATCAAGGACCAAGGACCTCAAAACGTGGAAATGTTTATGAATAATTTTTCAATTACAAAAGACTTCAAAACGTCGATATTTTTTGAATATTTTTTCAAGGACCAAAGACTTCAAAATGTGAATATTTTTATGAATATTTTTTCAAGGACCATTGACTTTACAAAAGGGATATTTTTATGAAATTTTTTTTAAGGATCATGGATTTCAATACGTTTATATTTTTATGAACATTTTTTCAAGGACCAAGGATTTCAAAACGTGGATATTTTAATGAATATTTTTTCAAGTACCAAGGATTTATAAATTTGGTAATTTTTAGGATTTTTTTGTTTAAGGACCAAGGACTCAACACGTTGATATTGTTATGGATATTTTTTCAAGGACCAAGGACTTCAAAACGTGGATATTTTTTGGTTGATATTTCTTAAAGGACCAAGGACCTCAAAACGTGGATATTTTTACGAATATTTATTCAAGGACTTCAAAATGTGGTTATTTTTTATAAAACGTGGATATTTTTATGAATAGCAATAACAATAATACCCGCTCATTTACCAGCATCATCACAACAACACATAAGGAATAATTCTCATTCACTTGGCTATGGTGGTGCAATATATAGTTTTCGTCTCGGTTGACGGATGAGGCCCGCTACTTGCCTAAAGGGTACATGTTGATTTTAAAATCATTTTCAGCAGTTCGACAGGAACAGGAACTGTTAGTTGGGAATATATTTTTATTGGTTGGCTCTCATTAACTTGAGTGGCTGGTAATTCATTGACACAAGCTTCACACTCGCTACCCCAAACAAAATCTAGTAACGTAGAGGTAGTCGTAGTCGGTCTACGACTACTGCTTCTAGATGTCTTACCTCCTAGCACTTATACGAGTTCCCGATCATCTACTTCTCATACATGCACCTGTGAGCCAAAAGCTTTTCAACAAATTTCCCAGATTACAGTCCGAGCACCGAAATCATTTACAGCCCGAGCGTCATCATCGTAATCCGCGTCCAGAGTTCCCAATTACAACCTGTTATCACGTGGTTCCCGACTTAAATTACCGATTATAAGCCGAGCAACGAAATCATTCAAAACACGATAAGCAAAATTATCTATGACCCGAGCATCAACATCGTGATCCTCGACCGGAGTTCCCGATTATAACTCGAACAGAGGAATCGTCTACAAGCCGAACAGTGAAATCATCTACAACACGAGCCTCATCATCGTGATCCCCGACAACCTTTTACCAGAATTCCGGATTATTTTCGGATCCTCTGTTACCCAGACATCGTGATTCCCGACGACCACTCATCAGAGATGCCGATAAACTTCAAATCATATACAACGCGAACGCCATTATAATAATCCCCTAACACCTGACGTCCATTCATCAGAGTTGCGATAAATATCCAACCGTCAAGGACTCGAAATCGAAAAAAATCGTCATCATCGAAATCCCGAGCAGCCACAACTCGCCAAAATCCGAAGACCACGCATCAGTTCCCGATTATCCTTGCAACATATTGAACCTGAGGGCTTTCCAGATTGCTTACACTTCGTCTACAATTCGAGTATCAACATCATGACCGTCGTAAACATCGAAGTACAGATCAGCACCTGAATCCCCGAGTATCTCTGAAGTCAATTCGCCGACATACCTATTAAATCCATATTACCGCATTTAACCACGAGTAGATTGTAATTTAGTATTTTAACCCGAGTTTTTTTCCCAGGAAAACGGGTCCTTATGGAAAACGTGGCAGCGACTGAGCTAACCAGCCGTCCAGGAAACCACGTTACAATTTTTAAAAACATTTTCTTAAGAACTAAAAAATGTGGTTTTCTAAGAATACTTTTGAAGGACATCAAAACATAGGTTTGTTGAGATTTTATGTGGATTTTTTTTATTTTGGATTATTTTTAAGGACTATGTCGTAATTTTAGGATATTTTTCCCAGGGTCAATTGTAAAATTAAATTGTCGATTTCATTTAAATATTTTTTTTTAAGGAGTCATCATAGATTATGTGAAAATGTTTTCAGAAACGACTAATATTTTTTAAATACAATCCCAAGGAAGTATTGTGGACTTTGCAAGAATATTTATTTTTAAATACGGGAGAAAAAAAACATTTCATTTAATTTTTTTTTTATTTTAATAAAAATTCGGATGAATAAATATTGGTGTTTCGCATAAATGTTATTCCGACAGACAGGCCGCAATAATGCTTTGTAAAGGACATATGGTGAGTTTTTAAGAATTTGTTCTCAAATATGAATAATAGATGTCCAAAAATATTTGTCAAAGGAACAATCGTAGAGATTTTGTAGATAGACATTTTAAAGCTATAACATAATTAAACTTGAAATTTTGCAAATATTGTTTTAGGATCCCTCTGACAAATCTTTTGCTTAAATTTCAAATGTTTCCACACTGAAAAATAAATTTCAGTTCGTGGACCCCATCAAAATTGTTTAGCCAATTTATATTAGGCTGTGTCTTGCCTTAAAGCTATGCGTCAAATAAATTTCTTAATTTCCCCATACGACCGAGAATATTTAAGATGGATACCCAACAATGCCAACAACAACAACAACATATCATCGTTGTTATCATCAACGTCAGCGGGACAACATTGTGAATAATTTAAGTTGATTAAGACACGAGTTTTCAAGTCGAAGAGACTCAGCGTGTCCACAAATATTCTAAAACACACACACACAAACTCAGACACACACACACACATTTGTTTGTATTTTCCCACAGACAAATGACAAACGTGTCATTTACCCGTTCTCATGGTGCGTGTCACAAGGAGACATTTGTTGTCATAGCACACCCACACACACCTACTCCCCCGAACAGACACTCACATACACAGCTTGGCAAACTTCGGCCCAAAGACGAGTGTCATTTGAATATTTATTAAGTTAAATTTCTAATCAACAACAGCCGTAAGGATATACACGTTCAACCTTAGCCACGCACACTCACACATAAACACATTTACAGAATTAGACAGTATATCCAAATCCCAAACAGATAACATTTCACCTTGAGCAAAACTTTTTTCCTACTCACACACATGCGCCGCACAAAAAACTTCTAATTAAGTTTAAAATGTAATAATGTTCAGATGGAGAGGGGGGTTGGACGATGAAACCCCTCAGGTTGTTTCTGGTCGTTATTAGCAAAGGGATGCCTGTTTAGCATCTCCAACTTGTGGCCTGTCTAAGGACATTAACGTTAGAACTGAAATGAAATATTTCTGAAGTGATAAACTGGCAAATTAAATGAGAGCTAATTTTTAGATATTTAAAATATTTTCAGTCTCCCTCGTTATTGGCTTAATCAACTAAGGCCCAAAAAAAAAACTTAACATTTGTGAATGAAAGGTCACATGGGGATGTCATATGAGAAGGGCAGAAAATATGTTGTAGTAACTTGTGGAAGGTGGAAGAGTGGATATGAAAACATAGACAAGTCAAAGTACGGATATTTTATGCATTTTTGAAAAGGCCTTAATATTTAAACATGGGTATTAGCTGATTTTTTGACATGGACCAAGAGGAAAAAATTGGATTTACAAATATTTTTTTTCTAGTACCCTCAAATTTGGATTATTTCAATATTTTTCTAAGCCCTTCAAGCATAGATTTTGAGAGTATTTTTCAAGAAGGATGAAGGTGGATTTTACAGATTGAAGGTGGATTTTAACAATTCGGAAACATGGATTTTTAAAATATTTTTATAAAAATGATTTAAATGGGAACTCTATTTGAATACTCTTTAAAGGATTAACAGGTTATTAAACGAGGGTTTTATAAGAAAGTTTTTTCAAGGACCAACAGGACATTAAACATGGAATCTTTAAATAATATTTTTTTCAAGGACTCATAGGACCTCAGAGGCACAATTTGAAAGGTTTTAAAATATTTTGTAAAGGCCTACAGGATTTTATAAAAATTTTTTTAGGACCAACATGGCATTAAACGGGGATTTTATTAGAATATTCGTGAAAGGATTAGCAGTCAGAAATCCTCGTTTAATAGATTTTATTATAAAGTTTTTTCAAGGACCAACAGAACATCAAATGTGAATTTTTAAAGAATATTTGTTCAGGAATCAGGAGGACACCAAACATGAATTTTGAAAATTATATTTTTTCAAGGACTAACAGGACATCATATTTGGATTTTTTTAAGAACACTTTTTTAACGACCTGCAGGTCATCAGATGTGCAAATTTTAAAGGAATTTTTTTTTCAAAGACCGACAGAATATCAGATGTTGATTTTTTACAGAATATTTTCTCATGATCATGATTTTTTTAGAACATCTTTTCCACCAAATATACACTTAAAAGACCAACAAGACATAAAATGTGTTTTTTTAAAGAATATTTGTTCAGGGACCAATAGGACATCAGACAGCGTTATTTTTTTAATGAATAGTTTTTCCAGAACCAACAAAATATCAAACATAAATTTTAAAAATAATATTTTTTTGAAGTACCAACAGAAAATCAGATGTTGTAATTTTAAAGAATATTTTTTCAAGTACCAATAGGTCATCAAGCGGTATTTATTACAGAATATGTTTTCACGAACTAGCAGGACATCAAACGTGATTTTTTAAGAATATTTTTCCAATCAAATTTGTATTTAAAGGACCAACAGGACATACAATGTGGATTTTGTAAAGAATATTTTCCAGGACATCAGACATGATTTTTTAAGGAATATTCTTTTAAGGACCAACAGGACATCAAACATGATTTTTTTTAATAAATATTTTCTCAACATCAGCCGATCATCAAACGCGAATTTTTGTAAGAATATATTATAAAGGACTAGGACTTCAAATGCGAATTTAAGGACCAACAGGACATCAAACGTAAATTGTTTAAATAATTTATTTTTCAAGAACCAACAGGACATCGGACATTAATTAAGACTATTAAGGGCCAACAGGAAATCAGATGTGGAATTTTTAAAGAACATTTTTAAAGGATCAACAGTACATAAATCGTGTTTTTTAAAGAATATTTTCTCAACCTCAGCCGACATCAATTATAAATTTAAAGATAAGAGGACATTCTTAAATATTTTTTCTTTTCAAGAGCCAACAGGACATTAGATGTAGATTTCTTTAAAAATATTTTTAGAAGACCACCAGGACATCAAGCGTGGACTTTTTTAAAGAATATTTTTTTCAAGGACCAGCAGGATATCAGACATAAATTCTTTAAACAATATTTTTGGGGATCAACAGGACATCAGACATAAATTCTTTAAAGAATATTTTTAGGGATCAACAGGACATCAAACATGAATTTTTCTAAGAATATATTTTCAAGAACCGAAGGTAATTAAATTTAAAGGTCCAACAGAACATCAAATGTGAATTTTTTAAAGAATATTTTTTTTTCTAGGACCAGCAGAACATCAAAGGTGATTTCTTTAAATATTTTTTTTCAATGACCATTAGGACATAAGACATGAATTCTTTAAAGATTATTTTTTAAGGACCAACAGGACATAATATGTGGAATTTTTAAACATGCGTGATTTTTTAAAGAATATTTTCTTAAGAACCAACAAGACAGTTACCACGGATTTTATAAATATTTTTTCAATGACCATCAGGACAACCAATAGGGATTTTTATAAAGAATATTTTTTCAAGGACTAAAAGGATATCAAACTTAGATTTTTTTAAGAATATTTTTTTTTCAAGGTCCTGAAAAAATATTCATTAAAAAATCAGCATCTGATGATCTGATCTGTTGGTCCTTGAAAAAATATTATTAATATTAATGGTTGGACATTAAACGCTGATTTTTAAAGAATATTTTTTAAGGACTAAAAGGACATCAAAACGTGAATTTTTGAAGAATATTTTTCTAAGGACCAACAGATCATCTGATGCTGATTTTTTAATGAATATTTTTTCCAGGACCAACAAGACATCAAACGTGGATTTTTTTGACGAATACGTGAATTCAAGGACCAATAGCATATCAGAAATCGAGGACCAACAGGAAATCAATTCTAAAAAATATATATTTCAAGGACCAGCGACAGTGAAATGTAGATTTTTTTTTAATATTGTTCAAGGATCAAAAGTTATTTAATCGAGAATTAAAAAAAATATGTTTGTAAGTACCAGAGGCCTGAAACTTTTTTACGGACCACCACAGACCCTGAAACGTAGATTTTATTAAAGAATATTTGAGAAAACGTTTTCAATGACTAACACAACCACAAAACTTGGATTAGAGAAAGGACCAAACAGAACCACAAAACTAGAATTTTAAAAATTATGAGTTTAAAAAAATTTTTTCTAGGAAAACTTCTTTGAAAAACCTGGATTTTTCCATGAACAATTTATTAATAACTACAAGTCTCTCAAATTTGAGTTTCTAAAGATAATTTTTCTCAAGGACCACAAGACCCAAAATCTTGGATTTTTGTTATATTTTTCCAAAGACGAATGAAACAGCAGACATGAAATATTTGTTCAAAGACCAAAAGACTCTCAAACTTGAATTTTTTTAAGAATAATTTAAAAGTGCAAAAATGGGTATCAAACGAATTTTGTTTAAGGACAAATTGAATTATTCTCTCAAGGACCAAAAATCCTTTAATTGTTGTTTTTTACGAATATTTTTCAATGACCAACTGGACCCACAAATGTGAATATTTATGGAAACATTTTTCCAGGACTTTCAAATGTAATTTTCTCAAACTTTAACTTTTTTCTAGACGACCCTCAAACGTAAGTCATTCTACGACTATACTTCCAGGATTTTGAAAAAAATTTTTCAAGGATTGGTCCGTTCAAACTTGAATTTTTCAAGAATCTTCAGACCCTCAAAAGTAAAATTTTTCTGAAAATATTTTTTTAAAGAATCTGCAGTACGTGATTTAAAAAATTATCTACTAAATTATTCGATTTTTTAACAAATATTTCAAGGATCATTTTATTAGGGTTACTTATTCAAAAACGAACAGACGGGGTTCTATAAAAATATTGTTTAGGGATTTTCAATGGTGGATGTTTTGTAAAAAGTATTTTTACAGGAACTAACGGAGATTGAACAGTGGATTTTGAGATAAAATATTTTTACGGCCTAAAAAATCTTTAAATGCGGATTTAATAAAAAAAATCAAGTGATAAACTTGTCCTTATAATTGGATTTAAAGTTTTTTTATGAAATATTAATACAAGCTTACACGTTGGTTTATATTGATTTTGTTCGAGCTCCGACATATCCTAAAACATAGATTTTTAGCAAATTTTTCTTATTTAAAAAAAATGTATTGCCAAATATTTCTTATTTTTTTCCATATCCTTGCTTAAATCGCCAGCACCACTGTTCTACATGGCTGCCTTTCGGAACGCCGCAGGATACGACAGTTTATCGTAATATGATATAAACTGAAAATTGTACTAATTTACATGTTGTTGTATCCTGTCCGTCTCCGCCGTCACCGCCGTCACCGCCATCATTGTATGATGTGTATATTGAACCTTAAGGCAACTGTCAAACAATAACCGCACACACACACACACATCCCAACTCGGACGCATAACCCAAGCAGAAATTATAACAGGCACATTTCCTCTGTACATATCCGCCGTCGTATAGCTGGAAGCACTTCGCTTACTATTGAAGAGATTCTGGGATATATCTGACAAATAACCACCTAACCTCCTCTCCCCTTTGCTTTGGCTATTGGCTATTGGATTTTTTATTTTTTCTTTTCCATACTCGCATTAAAAACTAAAAGTTGTAGGGGGTGACAAGCCTTGAGGTCATCGAATAAATTTCATAAACAAAAAATAGAAATATTTAGTTGTATTGTTGTGGAGCGGAAGGGGATGCAGAAGTATAAAACTTTAAATGATGTCAAATCAAATAAATAAATCTAAAAAATTGTAGTCACTCAAAACGGAGCTATATAAATATGGTTGCTATTTTGAATTTTTTGTGCTCTTCACATGATGATGAACGTACAGGGCAAGATAAAAAACTGCAACAATGTCAAACGCCATAAATTTAATTTTTTTTAATTTATTGAATGAAAGCAAAAACTGGCGGAAATAGCATCAAATTTTAGAATAAGTTTAGATTTGTTCGAATTGGTCACCTTTGGCACGAAATATGGCCTTCAAACGGTCAATGAAACCGTCACACGCTGCCCGAATGATGTTCTGCAGTATTTTGGACCACTCCCGGCGCAACGAGATAAACTTAAATTCTTACAAGGCCAGTAACGAAATGAATACATTCCCCATGTCATGGTAGCGCACAGAAAAAAACTCCAAAATTTATATTCACTTAAGGCGTTTATGGCAAACATATGTATGAACAAAAAAAGCATTCATAAAAAGGACCTTCTGTTAAAAAAAAAATAAATAAAACAAAAATATTGTTTTTATAACTTTTCTATGGTCCCTGACTCCACAACAGCACGTTGAACTTTGGTGCGACCGTTTCGACCTTTTTTGGTTAACCAAATGAACTGGATTTCCTCTTAGCAGGGATTCTTTTTTTTTTTTGCCTTAAATTTTTTACAGTTTTGTATGGTCCTTCGAATATTTTTGTGTATATTGAGAGAAAGAGAAAAAAGCTTCGTTATTTGTTGTAGTTATTGTTTATTTACTGTTTTTGGGGGGATATCGTTTACCTTTAGGCATTTTAGTGTGAGGGCAGCCAGCAGTTCATGTGCGAACATAAATATGTTGTTCGAAAAAGGGGTGAGGGGGATGTAAAAAAATAAATATGAAATTGCTTTCCAAGCCACAGAATCCAAAAATAGCCAAGAATCCCAAACACATTCCTGTGTTGAGGGAGTGCTCGTTATGGGCGAATGTTTGTTGCCATTTTTTCGTGGTGTCACACATTATGGCATTATCACATTATGCCTTTTTAGTCCCTCAACCTTACCGCAGATATTGATACAGAGGGTATGTACTATTTAATGCGACCAAACGGTACGTCATGAAAATAACGGGTTAAGAGTTCTCGACACATCGTACAATTTTGATTAGGTAAGGAAATTCACAATATCGGCGTACACTCTTCCCAACGACTCCCGAATAAAAGGGGTCAACAATTTGGAATAATGTGACTCTAATAAAATGTTAATTTAATGTCGTAAACTCCAATATTTTTGCAATATTCAATCTACATACCGGTCCCCTCTCCCCGGTCGATGAAATATTTTAAAATGAATTTACTATAAGCAATTTATTGTGGACCAACAATAGACCCTTAAATACAAATTGCTGAAGATTATTTGTTCAAAGACCCTGGAACCTGGATTCTCTTTCATATTTTTTTCTTTCATAATATTATTGGAGATATTCTTAACAAAAATCTTGGATTTTTAAAAAATATTTTTTTTTGTCAAGGACCTATTGACATTCTCGTTTTTTCCAAAGACCTTCTGACCAAAAGTCAGTCACTTATTAAGAACATTTATCAAGGACTTTCGCACCAAAAATATAGCCTATTTTTTAATTATATACAATTTATTTTACATATCGCAAATTTTAAGGACTTCAGAAAAAATTATTTTTTTAATAATATTTTTTTGAGTACCTACAATGCTCCGGTCAAAAATTTTAGAAGTAGTAATGCCAACTAAAAATTATTCTTCTTTCAATTTTATAAGAATTTTTTAAACTATTTTCGAAGCTTTCATATTTTTCTAAGGACAAAAGGAGCAACCAGACATGAAATAATTTTTCAGGACCAATAGACTTGCAAATGGGGATTTTCTAAGAATATATTTTAAGGATCAATCAAATGAGTGTTTTTTAACTATTTTTTATGCTAATGAATAGAGCCAACACACGTAGTACATTTTTGCAAGGACCAAAAAACAAATGTTATTTCTAAGGACATTTTTCAGGGATCCTCAAACGTGAATTTTATTAAGTTTTTTTAAGGACCAGCAGACCTTCAAACTTGAATTTTTAAAGTACATATTTTCAAGGATCTTCTTACCCTGACATGTTTATTTAAAAACGTCAATTTTCCATAGACCAACAACGCCATCAAACGAAGATTTTTAAAGAATATTTTTTTTCAAAAACCAGACTAGCTGCAAAAAGGACCAAAAACATTCAAGGGTTGATGTTTTAGAATGTTTATTCAGTGACCGAGATACATTAATATGGGCAATAGGCCTCTAAACGAAAATCTCTTTTCAAAAATCACAACTCACATATTGAGCGAACAGGGTCCACGACTAAGTTTACACTTTGCATGTCGTAATATTTATATAAACAAGTTAAAAAGTATCAGTCGGTTTTGCCGACAGATGTATACCCTTAGGCAATGTTCGATTATACAACTATATATTGACTTCTGTTATGATTAATCATATGGTTGACCCTCTATGGAGTATGTTCCGACGTAATGGGCCTGTATTGTCCATTTCACATCAGAAATAAATAAGATATAAATATTGCGATGTGCCAGGTTTGGACTATATCGACTACTTCCTTCACTTTATATGACCCTATGTCGGGGTGGAACCAGAAAAAATGGTCCGATCTCTTACCATCTTTAAAACAGATTTTGTGAGACGTGCCAAGTCTGTTTTATGAGCTTCATGGATATTTAAAATGTTGACCCTTGGTGGGGCTGCTACCAGAAGAAGTGGACCGATATTTATCATCTTCACAGCAGATCTTGTATCAGTAGAAATAATGGGATGAGAGAAATGTAACGAGAACAGGATGCTTTTTTCGGATTTTATGATCGTTTTAGTTATTTAAAACTTTGACCCCTCTGTGCAGGAGGAATGGTCCGATCTTTACCAGGAATGGTCTTATCTTTACTATTTTTATAACAGATCTTGTGCTGATAGAAATATTGACACGTGACAAGTCTGAATGGAATTTAATGTTAATTTCGCGTTTTATGAGATTCATGGATATTCAAAATTGTCACCCTTTGTGGGATTTTTTTAAACGAATTTTTAAAAATAATTGTTAAAAAAATTCCTTGTCAGTGTACATGTATTTTTCTAAGGACCTCCAAACAAAAAATCACAGGCTTTAACGGAAAACGTTCCTTATGCTTTACTTTAAAAAAATATTTTTTCAATGCATGCTGACGAAAAATGTTGGATTTTTAAGCATCTGGTCTGAAATCCCATATTTTTCAAGGACCTCCCGGCTTCAGACCAAATTTTGGAGAATTGTTTTACGAGACTGATAAAAAAATTTTATCTCTTTCAATTTTTCAACACAACAATTTCGGGCTTTGAGCTGTTTGTTAGATTTTCAGGTCGAATCTTTTTATTTTTTGTTTAAGATTCCGTTGCAATTCTGTTACATTCAGATTTTTTGAAGGAAATTAAAAAAAAAATAAGGACTTCCTGGTAAATATCGTGCCTATAATAAAATCCCATACTTCTGGGCAAAAGAAAAATCTTGAAAGTATTATTGAAGAGCCTTCTCGGCCGAGAATCTTCGAATATCATGTATTTTCCTAAGGACCTCCAAACAAAAAATCACAGGCTTTAACGGAAAATACTCCTTGTGCTTTACTTTAAAAAATATTTTTCAGTGCATGCCGACGAAAAATGTTGAACAGATGCTTAGGTCTGAAATCCCATATTTTTCAAGGACCTCCTGGCGCCAGACCAAATTTTGGAGAATTGTTTTACGAGACTCATAAAAAATTTTATCTCTATCTATTTTTCAACACAACAATTTCGGATTTTGAGGCTGTTTGTAAAATTTTCAGGTCGAATCTCTTGGATTTTTAAAGATTTCGTTGCAATTCTGTTTCATTCAGATTTTTTGAAGGAAATTAAAAAAAAAATGTAAGGACTTCCTAAAATTCTTGCCTATAATAAAATCCTAGACTTCTGGGCAAAAAGAAAAATCTTAAAAGTATTATTGAAGAGCCTTCTCGGCCGAGAATCTTTGAATATGACGTTTTTTAAGAATATTGTGATTTTTTTTTTTTTTTGAATATTTTTTAACCGATTTTTAAAGAACGTATAATTAAGGATCGTGGATTTTTTCAAAAAATATTGTTTGAGAACTTTTAACTAAACTCGTGAATTTTTTGAGATATTTTTTAAGGACCTCCTGGATTTATTAAAAGTATTAATTTCAAGGCTTTCTGGTCAAGAAACATGGATTTTTTAAGATTTTGAAAGGATCTTCTGACAATGAATTGTGAATGTTTTGAGCATTTTTTTCGATGTGTGCTAGACCGAGAAGATTTTTCAAGGACAATTTATTTACCAATCGTGAATTTTTTAGAGTATATTTAAGGGTATTTTGACCAAAACCGTGGGTTTTTACGAATGATTTTTAAAGGATATTTGTAAGGATCTTTTATTTTTAACTTTTATTTTTAAAAAGAAATCTTCAATGAAATTTCAGCCAAGTAATGCAGGTTTTTCAGAAAAAAATTCAGAGATATTCTACCCAAAAATTATGGGTTTTCTTACCAATTATCCTGGGCTCTTAAGGACCTTCTGACAAATATCCTGAATATTTTAAGAAAACTTTTTCAAGGGATGCGAACAGTATTATTGGAGAGGTTCTCAACAAAAATCTTAGATTTTTAAAAAATATATTTTTTTGTCAAGGACCTTTTGGCATTCTCGCCTTTTCCAAGGACCTTCTGGCCAAAAGTCAGTCATTTATTAAGAATATTTATCAAGAACTTTCGCACCAAAATTACGTATTTTTTAATAATTTCCAATTTATTTAAAAACATCGCAAATTTCAAGGACTTCAGAAAAAATTATTTTTTTAAAAATATTTTTTTGAGTACCTACAATGCTCCGGTCAAAAATGTTAGAAGTAGTAATGCCAACTAAAAATTATTCTTCTTTCAATTTTATAAGAATTGTTTAAACTATTTTTGAAGCTTTGTGGCTAATGTTCATTACAACCAATTTTAAAAAAGCTTTCTGGTCATGAATCGATAGATTTAAAAAAAATGTAAACAAAACTTCCTTGCGGATCACGGCAATATTTTTCAAAAAATATTGTAAAACCGCTTTTAGGAGTGGACACGCCTCTTTTGAGCTAATCACCTATATTCAATTTTTCAATAAATACAGCTACAATTATCAATACTAATCTTTTTAACAAAACCCCTTAAAAAGCGGGTTGGTTCGAATTTAGGGATTTTAGGGGTGCTAGCTCTATTCTCTAACAAAGTGCCGGTAATTTGAAAACCTTAACATAGTGAACGACGAATTATCGCACAAAACTCTAGGTTCTTGTATGGGAGTGGAATGTTGAAGGTCATTAATACACTTTTCAGGCATATAACTCAAATAATAGCAAACGGATTTTTGAGCCATCAGATTTGGGGTTCTTTTAAGTTTTCAAATTTTTAGTTTTATTAAAATGGAGACACTTGGCAGTAATTTAAAAAATATCCCAAATTATTATTTGCCGATCTTCAGACTATAGATAATAGATAGACTATAGATAATATAATAGATTTTAACAAATAAGCAAAGGCTATAGTCGTGCGGGGCCGACCATGTGATACCCTACAACACTACAATATGTTCGAAGTTCCCTTATATCCAAATCCATTTTGGAAGATTTCGTTTTTGAAATAATGTCAAAGAGAACCGCCCAGGGTTTACCTTTAGTTTTTTTTTTTTTTTTTGACCCGGAGAATTTGGCCAATATTTACATAATCTGTAGTTTTTTAAGTATTCAAAAAAATTTCACACGAAAGATGTGGTCCATTTTACATCTAAATATAATCCAATGGTCATCCAAAATGCTAAACTTCTTCCCTGTCCTTAACTTTCTTCTGATGCGAAATTCCGTGTCGATTAGTTTTCAATTGTGGCCTATAGAGCGACTACAAACAAAATTAAAAAAAAAAAAAATATTTTTTTAGTCCATTTGCACTTCCAAATGTACATTTTAAGAACAATAGGCGTTAATTCTGACCCTAACCCTACCCCCATGCAAAATTTAGTGACGATCGGACTATAGTTGCGACTTGCATATAATACCCTCAAAACGCAGTGTTGCGGGGAGTAAAAATGTAAAAAATACGATTCAAAATTGTAGGTCAAAATTGGTAGGTTTCTGCCCACTCCTAAACTCTAACTCCATGTAAATTCGTTCTAATTGTGGCCTATAGAGCAACTGCAAAATCAGGAAATTTTTCTGTTTTTTGACCATTTCAACCTCTAAATATCGTGCGGTCATCTCCAAAAACAATAGGGTTCTATTCTGACCATAACCCCACCTTCATTTTCCATTTCGTGAGGATCGGCTCATAATTGCGACCTGTAACTTGATTACAAATTAACATGGACAGACGGACGGACGGACATACATAGCTAGATCGACTCGAAGATCCATATATACTCTCCTATGTGGGAAACCAATATTTCGAGGTGTTACATAATTTTTGGCCCAATAAAACTTATAAAAATCTATTAAAATTGACCAAATATTTAAAATAAATTCAGAATGCATGACCGAAAACTATATCAAATGTAATTTGTAAAGCCCAGCTTTCTTCACAATGGGGTATGATCCAAGTAAAAACAGTTTCCAGCTTTTTAACCAACATTTTTTTTTCGTTTGTCAAGCTCTGTGAAAAAATTCCTTATTCCTATCATCGCTTCTATTAAACGATTAAAGATAGAGAGGAAAGCGTGAACGAGAATGAGAACAAGCGAGAAAATCTAAAATCCAGTCGCCATTAGTATTCTGTTCACCTTTTTCGAACTTTCTACTGAAGATTTTTGTCCCCTATACACGATGCCGCATGCATTAAATATGGATGAGCGTTTTTTTTTTTTAGATTTTGTATTCTTGTGTAGTTGTAAGGAAGGACACGAACATGTATTTCAACACACACACACACAAACACAGTCAACGAAAATTGTGTTCCACTTTCATATTCCGCTGACAATACACATAGCCAACGGTTAGTGTGTGTGCATATTATAGAAATTGTGGGCTATGAACACAGAAGGGTATGAGAAAATTGGGAGATTTTCCTTTGGCTTGCTTTATTTGCTTATCCTTTGCTGATTGAGTGGGGGCCAACCTCCATGCCTGCCTGCCTGCCAGCTTGGCGCCTTTACTATGAGTGAGAGTTTTATTTTGGGTTTGATGGGGATTTTCCTCTACATTTTGTTTGCCTAGTATATTTTATTGATTTTTCTTTTAGCTTTTACAATTTCGCTGACACACAACCGGTGGTTGGTGGCCAACTAAGCAGTCCGCTAGCCAAGCAATCTCCTAGCCAGTGTGTCTCTCAGTTAGATAGTATAAATTGTAAAGTGCAACACAATTTTTGTTTTCACTACAATGCACTTGCAACTCAACAAAGACATTGACGGGGCCATCATCGATAAACATGCATATGTAAAAATGTCACATATGTATGTGTGTATGTATGTATTTTTATCATTATTCACCGCCACTGTGAACATATGCACTTAATTTTAACATCATAGGAAACACAGTACAATATATTCATTGAAAATTTCGAGCTCAAGTCCACGTGAAAAACAAAAGCAAATTGCAAAGGGTGAGTAGTTGTTGATTATTTTGAATATTAATTGTGCGGTAGTGGCGTGGAGTGTCGACCTTGAACAGAGCCAGAGATAGTGGCTATGGTGCCGTTTTGAAATGTCCTATAAATTATTTGTCATGAAGTTGAAAATATGAGATGAAAAGGTTTATATTTTATTATTTAAAAATTACAAAATGCAATGAATATTCCTTAAAAAATGGACGACTTTTTGGTTATAAATACCTTCAAAGAAGATTTTTAACAAACAGTTCACGGTTTAATTTCTCAATAAATATTGAAAATTATGACTCGTTGTAGGGGAGGTACTGGAAGTGGTGGGCCGATATTTATTTTGAATTTTTTAGCGTTTTGTTGTTCAAAATGTTGATGACGTTGAAGATGAGGTACTAGAAGGAGGGAGCCGATAGTTTCAAACTTCACATCCAATCTTGTGTTGATAGAAATATTGGCTTGTGTGAAGTTTATAATAAATCTGATGTAAATTTCGCATTGCAGAAGAGATAATATTATTCAAAAATTTCACCCGTTTTGGCGGAAGTGCCACCAGACATTGTGTTGTTTAAAAATATTGGGATGTGTTAAATTTGAAGCGAATCGGATATTTTTTTCTCTTTTTTTGAGCGTGTTGTTATTAAAAAATTTGACCCTATTGTGGGGAAGATACCAGAAGTTGTGGACCGATGCTGCCCATCAGCGAACATGATATAAGTTTGGATGTATACCCCCAACCTTGATATATGATTATTCACACTGTTGACCCTGTATGGGGGAGATTTCGAAGCAATTGGCCAATATTGTCAAATTCGTATCCAACCTAAATCTGATATAAATATTACTATTATTTCCTATACTTTACAGAAGATATCTGCAATTTTTTTTTTAAACTGTGGAAATATGTGTGACACTTTATCTATTACAGATAAAAATATTGGTATGTTCAAAATTTAAAGGAAATCGAACATTTATATCCAATTTTATACGAAATCATAAATTCCGATAAATATCAGATTTCTGGTTAGAGAGGAATATATGTGGTAATAGCAAGTTACATAAAATCAAAATTATGATAGATATAAATATTGGAAATTGTGGGTTAGGTACCAGAAGGGGTTCGCAGATATATATTATCTTCACAAGAGATCCTACGTTAGCAAAAATATTTGGATGTGTGAAATTTGAGAGAGATTTGGATGCTTATTTCGCCTTCTTTGAGCGTTTTGTTTTTCAAAATCTTGAACCCTATGTGGGGAGGTACCAGAAGAAATGGTCCAATATCGACCATCTTTATAACAGATCCTGTGTTGATGGAAATATTGAAATGTAACTAGTTTGAATAAAATCGGATGTTAATTTCCCGTATTCATGGATACTCAAAATTTTGACCCTATGTGGGAAAGGTACAACAAGGGATGGACCGATATATGCCATATTCACCCCAGACCTTGGGTTGGTAAAAATATTGTGGTGTGTGATTTCAAGAAAATCGGATTTTATGAGGTACCAGAAGAAATGATCCGATCTCCACCATAACAGATCTTGTATTGATGGAAATATTTAAATGTACCAAGCTTGAATGGAATCGGATGTTAATTTCGTGTCTTATGAGCTTCATGAATATTCAAAATTTGACCCTTTGTGGGGAAGGTACCAGAAGAAGTGGCCCGATATATTTCATCTTCACATCAGACCTTGGGTTAATAAAAATATTGTGATATGTGTAATTTGAAGACAATCGGACTCTAACATCAGGTTTTATAAGGGTTATAATTCAAATTTTTTACCCTTTCTGTCAGTAATGGCCATTTTAAAATATTGATTAATTCACACTTAAAAAAGTGATCACAAATAATAGCTAAAAACGCTCTAAATTCAATATTTAAGGTTTTATAAGGGTTATAATTCAAAACCCTTTCTGGGAGAAGTACTGGTTGGAGTGGAAGATTGTGCAAAATCGGATTATCCTTCCTCATTCTGTGGAGTAAATGGTTTTCTTTGAAAATGTGTGAGAAGTGCCAGAAGGATTGGGCCGATATTGCCCATCTCCGAACTCGATCTAAGACAGACAGACGGACGGACATCGCTAGATCGACTCCAAGGGTCCTGAAACGGATTTGGTTCAATAACACCTAGGGTCTAAAACCTTTATTTCGATGAGGAACGTTTTGGCCGTATCAAATGACATACACCTTCTCTAGTCATATTGCTGAGAGTATAAATATTACGGTGTACTAAATATGGACGAAATTGAATACTTCCTTTGATAATTGTCCTGCGCACCAGCTACCCAGACATAAAGACGGACAGGCACCCTACGTCGACTCCAAATATCTTGAAACGGATTTGGTCCAAAGACACCTGGCGTCTAAGAACAATAATTTCAATATATATACCCTCTGTAGCTATGGCTGAGGGTATTAAAATAAAAATTAAAAAAAAAACTCAATGTAAAATTTTTAGAATTATTGTTGGGACCAGAAAATAACCGTTAATCTTTCAGGATATTTTTTGATCGACATGTTGTTTAATAAATAATTCTTGCTTAAAAAGCGAAAGCCCTTTAGTCCGTCAATTTTTTTTTAGATTTGTGTGACATGTTCGAACCACTCGACCTTATTTAGTTCACAGTGAGTTTGTGTATGTCCTTATTGCCCATAATTCTGCCCACATTGAAGGACAAATACGTATATATTTTGTTCGTATTGTAAATGACTTGTGGGTGTAAGTTAGAAACAGCTTTTATTGCTGGTTATCACCATATATCGATGGGGTATTTTATTGCCATGTATCGGTGTATGTGTGTGTGTGTTTGAGAGAATTTTGTGTTTACATATTCTTTATGTGGGTGTTTATTGTGGTATTTCATTACAAGCAAACAATTTTTTTTAAGTTATTCACATAAATGATTCTTCGCTCGCCCCATTGGGAATACAAGAAAAACGATTTAAATTGTGTTCTCTGCCATTTTAGGACGTTTTTAAACATATAGAAAATATTTTGAAAGAGCCAAAATGTGGATTTTTTAGGATTATGTTCTGTAGGACCAAGAGATCCTTAAGCGGTGATATTTCCTCAAGGCACGCAAAACTTCTTTGAAGGACTCAGGGAATCACAAGTCTTAGATTTCTTAAAAAATATTTTTCATGAACCAACATTCAATATATGAGGAAACTATTTTCAAAGACCAAGAGATCTTCACACGGTGAAGGATAACAAGACCTTCAAAAGTGGATTTTTAAAAATATATATTTTAACGGTGGACTTTTTTCAAGGATATTGGATTTTTGATACTTTTTCAAGGACATAAAAATGTGTATTTAAAAAATATATATTTTTTCAATAACCTTTAAATGTGAACTCTTCCAAAATTAATTTTTTTCAGGACAAAATGTGGGTTTATTAAAAATATTTTTAAGAACTTTAAAAGTGAGAACCGTTGTCCAAGGTTTAAATATCTTTTAAGGACCATTAAATGTGGATTTTTTAAAAAACCTTTAAAATGTGAGTTTTTTTAAAAAAATTTATCAAGATCCTTTAAAGGATAAACTTTGGAATTTTTAAATGCTTTTTTAGCGACCATCACTTCCTTAAAGTTATCTTACCGAACAGTTTTTTTATTAAAAGTCTTTTAAGGGTCAAAGGCGAAATTCTAAAAATGTTTTTAAATTTTTCCGTTACACGAAAAAATTAAGGACGAAACATGGATTGTTAAAGGACCAACAGTGGATTTTTAAAAACATATATTTTCAAGGACCAGCCTTGGACTTTTCATACCCAAAGATATATGACTAGAGAGGGTAAATATCATTTGATAGGCCAACAAGTTCCTAATCTAAATAACGGTTTTAGACCCTAGGTATTTTTTTTTCAAAATTCGTTTCAGGACAATTCGATTCGATCTAGCGATTCCCGTCCGTCTGTTTGTCTGGCTGGCTGGTGTGCACGATAACTCTTGAAAGGATTATCCGATTTGGTGCAAACTTGGTATATCGAAATATTATTATTAAACTTAGAAGGAGTTCGAAGTTGGGCAATATCGGTCCACTCTTTCCGGTACCTAACCCACAAGATGTCAACGTTTTCAAAAAAAGAATATGCTGCATAGAAAGAAAAAGGATAATCCCACTTTGCTCCAACTTTGCAAATCCGAAAAAATGAGCAATATCGACCCGCTCCATCAAGTGCCTTCCCAACAAAGGGTAAACATTTGGAATAATTATGATGTGATGTAAGAGACCGATTGTCTTCAAATTACACATATCACAATATTTTTATTACCCCATGGTCTTGTGTGAATATGAAATATATCGATATACTCCATCTGGTACCTCCCCCACAAAGGGTCAACATTTTGAATATAATTTAAGCTCACAAAACGAGAAGTTAACATCCGATTCCATTCAGACTTGGTACATCTCAATATTTCTATGATCACAAGATATTTTATAAAGATGCTAGAGATCGGACCATTTCTTCTGGTACCTCCCTCCCGCACAAAGGGTCAAAATTTTGAATAACCAAAACCATTATAAAATCCGCAATAAGCATCCGATTCTCTTCATATTTCACTCATCCCATTATTTCTAATAACAAAAGATCTGCTGTGAGGATGGGATACCACTCCTTCTGCTACCACTCCTTCTGGTACCATGTCCACATAGGGTCAAAATTTTAAAAATGCATGGCACTTAAAAAAGCGCGTAATTCACATATGATTCCATTCAGACTTGGTACATTTCAATATTTCCATCAACATAAGATCTGTTACAAAGATGGTAGAGATCGGACCATTCCTTCTGGTACCTCTCCCACAAAGGGTGAAAGTTTTGAATAACCAAAACGATCATAAAATCCGAAATAAACATTCGGTTCTTTCATATTTCACACATCCCATTATTTCTAACACAAGATCTGCTGTAAAGATAGAATGTATCGCTACACTCCTTCTGGTATCTCCCCCACAAGGAGTCAAAATTTTCAAATCAAAAACGATTCTAAAATCCGAAAAAAACAAACATCCGATTCTCTTCATATTTCACACATCCCATTATTTCTACTAACACAAGATGTGTTGTAAAGATAGGATATATCACTCCACCCTCCATCTGATACTTCCCCACAAAGGGTCAACATTTTCGAAATCCATGAAACTCATAAAACGCAAAATTAACATCCGATTCCGTACAAACTTGGCACATCTCAATATTTTCATCAACATAAGATGTGTGGTAAATATGATAGAGATCGGAACATTCCTTCTGGTACCTCCCCCACAAATAGTCAAAGTTTTAATGGGGCTCAAAAAACGCAAAATTAATATCCGATTCCATAAAAACTTGGCACATCTCAATATTTTCATCAACACAAGATGTGTTGTAAATATGGGACAGATCGGATCATTTATTCTGGCATCTGCCCCACATAGGTTTCAAGGTTTTGAAAAACAAAACGCTCGAAGAAAACGATATAAGCAGCCAATATCACATATAAAGTGAAGGAAATAACCAATATATTCCAAACCTGGCACGTCGAAATATTTATATCATATATATTTAGGTCCGATACGAAATGGACAACATTGGCCCATTCCAACAGTAGATTTTATAAAAAATATTTTTTCCAGGACCAGCCGTGGATTTTTTAAATGTTGTTTTTTTTTTAAACCATGCAGAGATTAAAGTTACCATAAGAATTTAGATTCCTTTTTCCCCAATAGTTCTACTGTATTCGCAAATTTCCATTTCCTTCCTTGATTTCTTTCCGAATTGTTAAATTTATTTTGTCCCTTTTTTTCGTATCATTATTATGTACGATATTTACTGCAGACGACAACCATTTGTCCCCCCGCAATAAATGGCACATACACACACACTTCCCTGCCATTGGGGGTCAGTCAATGGGATACAAGTGACGTCATGTCGTTTGGTGGGTGGAGTAGAGGGGCGGTGGTGATACTGTGTAAATGAATACAAATAATTTATTTTTATTAAGATTTTCGAACGTCCCTTTTGCAGTGAAGTGAAGTTTGGGTGTTGTTATTGGTATTTCTGTAGTCGCCTTCCTTCCGAGAGTTCAAAACAAATTTTGAGATTTTCTTTTTCATGATTTGCTGACAAGACAAAAACCACGAAGATCCCCGTGGTTTGGAGCAAGCAGGGAAACTCAAACCACGATGACTTTAAAAACAAAAATGGGAAAGAATTACAGAAGAACCAAGTCATGTTTTTCTTCTGTTTTTTGACAATCATGAAAACCTTATTTTCAATGTGAAGGAAGAGGGAAAGAGTGGGAGCACGTGGAAGGTAATTTACACGAGAAATGAAAGCAGTTATTTGCAGTTATTGTTCTTTTGCTGATGCCACAAGTTTTTTTGTTCGCAACGCCAAAGATTTTCTAATGATTTGTTCGTTTTTTTTTTTTCCGTCCTTGGTTAAGAAAATTGAAATTGAAGTTGTCATAACAAGTAAATTAAAAGGATAATTTAGTATATCAATTTTGACAAACATCAATCATAATTTCCGTCATGTGGAAGACAATGTATTTTTAAGGAAGTTTTTTTTTTAATAAAAATTCATGGGTATAATTTTGTCAAAATGATAGTGACGTTGTCGTAATTTGTGACATGGTGTTTGATAATGTCATTTCTTTAGAACTGGAGTAATTTGGTGGTGAATTTTTAGTATTTTTGAGAACTTACCAAATATTATATTTATGATATATTTTACTGATAAATATTGATACGTACCTGCAATGAAAAAAATAATTGCGTTTAATTTTGGATATATATAAGGTATAATAAGGTGTAAAAAATAATTAAATAATGGATATCAAAAAATGTTTTTACAAGTAACTTCATAATCGATTTTTTTTCTAGAATTTCTGAAAAAAAATGTTTTTCAAGGATATTTAAATGTGGGCTTTTCATAAATATTTTAGAAGAGCCTTTAAGCGAGCATTTCAAAAACATTATAACCTTAATTTTTTTAATATTTTTGATACTCGAAACCAGTTTTTAGATCAACGTAGTGGTGCTGATAAGTGGTAGATTTCTGCCAGACTTAAGGCTGGATGGAAGAGTAGTGCAATTGTTTGGTTGGGCCAATGACAATGGTTTGGGAGTAAGCCCTGCAAAAACTTAACTAGTACTATTCACTAGAATGAAAAAACGTGGACAAATTTGCCAGTACTGAATAGTGTGACCCGGAAACTTTCTTTGAATGTCAAATATCTCGGCACCATTCTGAATTAGCGTTTTAATTAAATGAGAGAAAGTTTCATTGCCCTCTATACATGCAGGAACGCTATTGTAAAGATCTGGGAGTTTCGACCAAAAGTCGTGCAGTAGATGTATGTCATAGGGTTCTTACCTGTTCTGACCTATAGGTTCCTTGTCTGGCATACGAACGAGTCCGGGTCGCTGATGTCCAAATTAATAATTTTCATAATAAAAATTGGCCACCGCCGTATCTAAATCCTTGAAACCAAGAGTGATATCAGTAATATCAGGATACAAGCTCTATCTCAACGGTCTATTTTCTGGCATATTACTCTTCATATTACGAATTTCCAAAATCAAATCCTTCTCGCAACTACAGACGCCAAGAGTGACATCAATATCAAATTTCTGTAACATTTAGTGCTTTTCGTACAGTTAAAGTAATCATTTTCCATTTCGCATTTCCAAAACCAGCTCCCACACTCAGAATTTCAGCTCTAATCCTTCTCCCAATGCTAAATACGAAGAGAGACCTCAATATCAAATTTCTGGATTCCAGCTCTATCCCTTCCCCTAGTACCCAATTTAGTACCACTTAGTACTTTTCGTACAAATATAGGACGCAAACCACCGCTAAATCTCAAACACAAATACCATTAGCAATCCAAATATCAAATTTCAGAATTTTATCTCTATACCTTCACACAATATTAAATTTAGTGGTATTTAGTACAATTACAGGTCTTTTCGTACAAATACAGTTCTCATTTTAAAAACAATCTCCATATCTCAATGCCAAATACCAAAATCGACCTCAATATCAAATTTTTATATTCCTTAACTCAGTACCAAATTTAGTACAATTTTATATTTTTCGTACAAATATAGGACGCATTTTCATCAAATCTCAAACATAGATACCACCAGTAATCTAAATATCAAATATCAGAATTTTCTCTATCCCTTCACTCAATACGAAATTTAGTGTCATTTAGTACTTTTCGCACAAGATAGTACACATTTTGGAAACCACCTCCATAGGTACAGACTACACATGAACAGCGACCCTAATTACAAATTTCAGATTTCAAGCACTATCTGTTCACCCAATACCAAATTGTACCAAATAAATTACTAATTAGTACTTTTCTTGCACTTGTAGCACACATATTTCCAAAACGACCTCCTTATCAAAATCCAATCACCTACAGGGACCCCAATGCAACATTTCAAAATCCCAGCTTCATCCGTTTACCCCAAAACCAAACCATTTCAAATTTATTACCAATAAGTACAGTTCTCAAACTTACTATCACATTTATTCACATAACTCAAATGGTATCATTTTAGAAGTTCATTATAATTTTAGAACTTTTCGTAACATTAAAGTTTGAATTTTCAAAAAACCCTTGGGCATTACAAATATTAGAATTATAGCTCATACCGTCGCCCAACACAAAGCATTCTAATATTAGTACTTTTTACAAAAACTTAGCCTATCACACGCCTACGTGACAAGACTGACCAGCCCTGAAAGCCACCAAATTTAGTGCCATTAAATCGAGATTCTTTCTTTCCTGCAAGAAAGTCCTTCTTGTGAACGTGAACTCGTTAAGCGTTGTTGAGTCCCAGGACATAGCAATATAGCGGGCAATGAAATAGTTGGCAAATTAGCTCTAGAAGATTCCCAGTCAATTTATCTACCGATTGAAGAGACAGTCAAACCACCTATAAGCCAATTTAAAAAGGCTCCCATTGTAGAAGCTGATAGAAGATGGCACCTGGAAACCGGTTGCAAGGTATCTCGGGTCATCTGGCCGGCAATCTCTTGACTTGTGTCGCAAGTTATGAGAGATATAAATGACCCTTGAAGAATCATATACCTATTTCGCATGTTATGAGTATTTTGGTTATTCGGAATGTTGACTTTTTGTGGGGGGAGGTACCAGAAGGAGTGGACCGATATTGCCATCTCTGAACTCGATCTAAGCTTGATGATAATAATGCGATGTGCCAAATCGAATACTCCCTCTGAGAGAATTATCGTGCGCACCAACTAGCCAGACAAATGGAAGGGCCGACACCTCTAGATTGACATCAAGCATCCTGAAAAGGATTAGGTCTGAGACAAACATTAAATTAGACAAAGTCATAAAAGCCGAAAATGTAAAACTAAAAAATATGTCTCAATCAGAACTTGTCTAATGCGCATTTAGAAATATTATTTCAAACTATTGACAGTGGCGAAGCAAAGATATCGATTACTTTCTTTAGTTGTGTGTTTATTTTCTTTATTTATATTCAACAAAGTTTATATTTTTTGCAACCCCTTGGGAGAAAAGAAAAATTGTGAAATTTATTTTCTTAACGTAATTTCTTCCCCCCCTCACACCACAGCTTAGTTATTCGTGTCAGCTATTGAAACCTAACAAACAGAAACATACAAACAAATATGAAACATGTAGCAGCAGCTCAGTGAGTAACAGAAAAAATTATTGCCTGAAAACTTGTAAATTCGTTAAGTAAACAGCTCAATTAGCACAGAGCGAGCTGGCTGGCTGGTAAGCAAACAAGCAACGAAACGTTGTTGTAACACAATTTTGTTACAACATTTGTATTAGGGACACGACAATAGCTGAGGCAATAGCAGCAGCAGCAGCAGCGGTGGTAGTAACAACAAAAAATTAGGAAGCTGCCGATAGCAAATTGTTGCATTCTCAATGGATTTGGAGAGAAGAATTATAGCAATGCATGTAAGCGCAGCACCCTCCCCCTAACTTTCCTCAGCAACACATCTAATGAGACAAAGAAATGAAAGATTTTTTCTTTTTTGGAACACTAAGAAAATTCGACAATTGTAACTTTTACAACATTTGTAGTTACCAAACTAATTGGAGAGAGCAAATAAATCCTAAAGAAAATAAAAACTAGAATAGTTTTATGTTTGGAAAATCAGTTACATCTTCATTAGTGATAGTTATCTCTTGGCGCTCGCGGGCGCAAAGATAGGTGTTAATTTTTCTGTCAAGTGTTCTATGATAACAAGTTGTGTAGCTAACCCCCTCCCGAATTTGTTATCAATGCTGATGACATCTCCAAATTGGTTTAGGTGACAATGTTTATTCGGAAAATTTACTGCTAAAAATTCTTATCAGAATGTGAGATATGTTATGATAAAAAAAGTAAAAAAAAAGAATAAAGCTGGTACGCACCGCACTATTTTATTCCACCTTTCCGTTTCCTTATGTGAAGTGAGGCATGTTGGTCCCATATTCATAATTTTTCACAAGCAGTTTTATAGTGTTTGAGATACCGAGTGATAAACCAAAATCAAGTTCATTGGAATATTCAAAAAAAAAAAAAAGAATCCTTCAAATAATTTCAATTGAACCATACCGCTTTTGGAATAGGCTGTACGACCAAGAAAAGACCCAGCAATGCATGTAATTATGTTCTTTGGTTATAAAAAGACGAATAATAACGGAAATTTTCTAAAATATTTTGGTGGAAGCTTTACAATACTGAGGAGGGAAGGATGGGAATTCTACATCCCACCATGTGCCAACTCTCGAACGGAAATTTGTAGGGAAATATGGTGGTGTAATATTTCTTGCAAAATTTTCTAAAATGGGGAATGTCGACCCATAAGTACTAGTACTGCCCCACAAACGATTACATTTTTATAGCTCAATCATATGGTATATATAATTTGTCCGGTCCAATACGTGGCTCTTCGAAATATCGGTTATACACCCAAGGTATCTTAGGACCAAATCCGTTTCAGGACATTTTGAGTCCATGTAAAAATGACCGTCGTCCATCTTTCTGGCTGGTGCGCACGAAAACTCTCGAAGGGAGTATCCGATTTGGTCCAAACTTGGTACATCGTAATATTATTATCAAACATAGATCGAGTTAGGATATGGACAATACCACTGTACTCCTACTGGTAGCTCCCCCCACAAAAGGTCGAAATTTAAAAAAAAAAAATCAAAAAAATATTTAAGTGCACAGAATGAGAAAGGATAGTCCGATTTTTCTTCAACTTTGCAAATCTTAATATTTCCATCAGTGCTACGTCAGAAGCGGACAACATGAACAGCATCTCTCCACTTCAGCAAGTACCTCCCCACAGAGGGCAAAAATATTCAATAAATATAACTCTTATAAAATGTGATGTAAGAGTCCAATTGTCTTCAAATTTCACACATCCCAACATTTTTATCAACCCACGGTCTGGTATGTAGATGGAATATATCGGTCCATTCCTTCTGGTACCTCCCCCACATAGGGTCAAAATTTTGAGTATCCATGAAACTCATAAAACGCAAAATTAACATCCGATTCCAATTATACTTGGCAAGTCTCTATATTTTTTATCAGTACAAGATCTGTTATAGAAATAGTAGAGGTCAGACCATTCCTTTTGGTACCTCTCCCACAAAGGGTCAAAATTTTGAATAACCAAAACGATCATAAAATCCGAAACAAGCATCCGGCTTCCTTCAAATTTCACACATGCTGTTATTTTAACTAACACTATATCTGCTGATGGGATATATCGGCGCACTCTTTCTGGTACTTCCCCCACAAAGTGTCAAAATTGTGAGTAACTAGAAGCTCATAACGAAATAAGCTTTCAAACCATTAATCCATCTCCTCGAATTTTCCACATACAAACATTTTTGCTCACACAAGATCTGTTGTGATGATGATCTATACAGGATGAGATGAAAAAATTGGAAGCAAATGCAGACTGCTGTCATTTCTAAGACAATCGTCCGACATCTGTTAAAATTATTCCTCATTATATTGTTTAGAATAGTAAAAAAGCATTTTGGTGAGAATTTTCCAGAAAAAAATTTATTCGTGATGGAATTCAAGAGTGATAGTGTGATTTCTTTATATTTGGCTGGAAAACCAAAAGTGGATATCGTCAGAGCACTCCAGCATTTAAATTTTGTGTCTCGTACAATCGCTCGTTATCGTGATACTGGTAGTATAGCCCGACGTCAACGAAATGGACGGAAGAAAACAGCAACATCAGCAGAAATAGTTCGAATTGTAAAGAAGCGACTTCTTCAAAACCCGCGTCGCAGTGGCCGTAAAATGGCTCGTGAGCTGCACATATCGCAATATTCCATTCGGCAAATATTGAAAAATGAGCTCGGAGTAAAGCCATTTAAATTCCAAAAAGTACAAGAACTTACACCGAAACAGAAAGAAAATAGACTCACAAGATATAAAGAGTTGCTTCGCTTGGCCGAAAGTGGTGAACTGCCGAATTTGGTTTTCTCCGATGAGAAAACATTCGTTATCCAGCAGTTTGTAAACAAACAAAATGATCGTCTTTACTGTTCCAAAGAGGCCAGCTGGAAATGTGCACCTTCGGTTGGGCACCAGAACTCAAGCGCCGTCAATGTTAATGGTGTGGGCCGCCATAACAGCCGATGGTCGCTCTCCGCTCGTATTAATCGGCCGTGGCATCAGAATAAATGCCGTGTTTACATGCCAAAGAGGTCAGCTGAAAATGTGCACCTTCATTTGGCCACCAGAACTCTAGAGCCGGTCATGGTGATGGTGTGGACCGCCATAACAGTCGCTCTCCGTGCGTATTAATCGACCGTGGCATCAGAATAAATGCCGAATATTATCGCGAAAATATTCTGGAGGGTGTATTAAAACATTGGGCACTCAAAAATTTTGGCCCCAGACCTTGGACATTCCAACAGGACTCAGCACCATCGCACTCAGCACGCGCCACCCAGGAATAGTTACAAAATGAGGTTCCTCGCTTCATTTCCAGCGCACAATGGCCACCAAAATCTCCGGATACAAATCCGTTGGACTATTGTGACTGGAGTATTTTGGAAAGTAAGGTTGGCACTAAGAAATACCGAAGTGTCGATCAAATCAAGCACGCGTTGCCGGAAATGGACCTAAATACCGCAGAGCAACATTCGGGCAGCGTTTGAAGGTTTCATTGGCCGTCTAAAGGCCATAATTCGTGCCAAAGGACCAATCCGAACAAATCTAAACTTATTCTAAAATTTGATGCTATTTCCGACATTTTGTGCTTTCATTCAATAAAATTTAAAACAAATAAATGTAAAATATATGGCGTTTGACTTTGTTGCAGTTTTTTTTTTTATCTCACCCTCTATATCTGCCAACCTCACCCACAAAAGCTCACAATTTCCAATGCTTTTATCAGTCAAAACGTGCGAAACATGTCGGCTATATCTGAATATTTCTCTTAACCTGAAATCTAATATAAATATGTAATTTATTGGAATCGATGATTATGCATACCAATATTTTTATCTGTATTACATGAAGTATGAAAATGGAATACTTCATATCTCATATAAAGTATAGAAAGTAGTCGATATAGTCGAAATCTGTCATGGTGTAGTATTTATATCAGTCTTAAGTCACATACCAATTGGTCAATATTAACCATCTGCTTTGGATCCTATAAAGGGTCCACATTATAAATAATCATGACTCAGGGCTGGTGGTATGCATTTGGCGGAAAAACCGACGGATACTATTTTACATGTTTTAATATATTTTGATCAAAAATAATAGCTAAAAACGTCGAAAACTCAGATTTTGGTCAACTGTAGAAATATATTGAAATTTTAAAAGTTTTCTTTGTGGAAATAATAGAATCATTATGGAAAAAGTATCTCGCCATGATGTTTTTTTTTTTTGTTCTTTTATTTTCCCGTTTCTTTGGGCACAAATTCAATATTTAATATCTCGATAAAGATAATTTAGAGAGATAAAACTGCTTAGTATATAAAATTCTTAAAAAAACAACAACTCCATTCTCGTGCCTCTCCCGGCGCCACAAAGACGACCTTCATTTTTTTGCTTTTCTTTCAATTTGCATTAGGAGGCACGCGTTAGCCGGAACACAAAAAAAACATCCAGAAGCCGCCATTAACACCAATGCAAAGTGTTGAAAGTGCAGTCATTTTCAACACATTCCCAATAAAATTTATTTATTTGGCTGAGAGATGCCAAAATCGGCAGTTCAAAATTAAAAAACAAAAAAAAATAACAACGAAATCCAATGCGATGCTATAATTCACTTTTAAACGATTTCCAATAAACAAAATGCAAACAAAGGACCGACCCCAAATGACAGGAGGAAATAATGGCAACATTTGCCAGGAGAATTGCCATTTAAAGAATGGCATAGAAAAGCCATAAATAATGAAATTTATAACCCATACGATATTTTAAATTTGCCATATTTTTAAATTCAATGAAAACGAGAGAGAGAGACATATATTACGTGGATGGAGGATTAAGAGAGGAGGTAAGAAGAGAGTGGGAAAACAAGGACAAACTGCCAGGACCAAATACAGGGCAAAAGAAAACTGTAAGTAGCATGGAAAATGGAACAAGAAAGAGGATGAACCCCCCGAATCCAAGAACCATCGACTTCAGTAGCATCATCATCACTACCGCCACAAACAACTACAGCAACACCAACAAGTACAAAAATAACTACTTGTATTACGGCCGACAACAGGATATTGGAAAACATCATTTCTCAGAGTTCTCGCAGCGAACACAACCGCACTAGCGTCTACCAATATGTGTGAACCGGTATTAGTGTGTTGAGCCACAAATGGGTGCAGGTGTCGGTGGTGTGGGGGCGCGAAGGACGGCCTTGGAAGAGGGGTTGCCACGTTGCTAAAAAATGCTGAGATTTCAGTGATGATACTTTTCCGTATAGGAAAAGAGTTCATCATCAGTGATGATGATACCTTTTCCGTATCGGAAAAGAGTTCATCATCGGTGATGATGATACCTTTTCCGTATAGGAAAAGAGTTCATCATCAGTGATGATACCTTTTCCGTATAGGAAAAGAGTTCATCATCAGTGATGATACTTTTCCGTACATGAAAAGTTCATCATCAGTGATGATACTTTTCCGTACTTGAAAAGTTCATCATCAGTGATGATACTTTTCCGTACAGAAAAAGTTCATCATCAGTGATGATACTTTTTCGTACAGGAAAAGAGTTCATCATCAGTGATGATACTTTTTCCGTATAGAAAAAGTTCATCATCAGTGATGATACTTTTTCCGTATAGAAAAAGTTCATCATCAGTGATGATACTTTTTCCGTATAGAAAAAGTTCATCATCAGTGATGATACTTTTTCCGTATAGAAAAAGTTCATCATCGGGCGATGATGATACCTTTTCCGTATAGGAAAAGAGTTCATCATCAGGCGATGATGATACCTTTTCCGTATAGGAAAAGAGTTCATCATCAGGCGATGATGGTACCTTTTCCGTATAGGAAAAGAGTTCATCATCAGGCGATGATGATACATTTTCCGTATAGGAAAAGAGTTCATCATCAGGCGATGATACCTTTTCCGTATAGGAAAAGAGTTCATCATCAGTGATGATACCTTTTCCGTATAGGAAAAGAGTTCATCATCAGTGATGATACTTTTTGCTATCGAAAAAGTTCATCATCAGTGATGATACTTTTTGCTATCGAAAAAGTTCATCATCAGTGATGATACTTTTTGCTATCGAAAAAGTTCATCATCAGTGATGATACTTTTTGCTATCGAAAAAGTTCATCATCAGTGATGATACTTTTTGCTATCGAAAAAGTTCATCATCAGTGATGATACTTTTTGCTATCGAAAAAGTTCATCATCAGTGATGATACTTTTTGCTATCGAAAAAGTTCATCATCAGTGATGATACTTTTTGCTATCGAAAAAGTTCATCATCAGTGATGATACTTTTTGCTATCGAAAAAGTTCATCATCAGTGATGATACTTTTTGCTATCGAAAAAGTTCATCATCAGTGATGATACTTTTTCCTATCGAAAAAGTTCATCACCAGTGATGATACTTTTTCCTATCGAAAAAGTTCATCATCAGTGATGATACTTTTTCCTATCGAAAAAGTTCATCATCAGTGATGATACTTTTTCCTATCGAAAAAGTTCATCATCAGTGATGATACTTTTTCCTATCGAAAAAGTTCATCATCAGTGATGATACTTTTTCCTATCGAAAAAGTTCATCATCAGTGATGATACTTTTTCCTATAGAAAAAGTTCATCATCAGTGATGATACTTTTTCCTATAGAAAAAGTTCATCATCAGTGATGATACTTTTTCCTATAGAAAAAGTTCATCATCAGTGGTGATACTTTTTCCTATAGAAAAAGTTCATCATCAGTGATGATACTTTTTCCTATAGAAAAAGTTCATCATCAGTGATGATACTTTTTCCTACAGAAAAAGTTCATCATCATTGATGATACTTTTTCCTATAGAAAAAGTTCATCATCAGTGATAATTTTTTCTATAGGAAAAGTTCTGTGATTTCTGGCAACCCTTGTCACGAAGCTACTGATGATGATAACGGCGGCACATCAATGATGACGAAGACGTTTTTTTGTTGCGATGATATTGGTGGTTGGGGTGCTAAGACTTACAGTGGGTGTACTTTGTGGTAATGGTAGAACATGCGTTCGTACATACCGTTCAATTTCATAAAGTAATCGACAACAACGGCAAAACATGATTTCGTACTCTATCGCTGTGTGGACTGCTACGCGGAGGAATGGCTGTGCGGAAAATGGTAGGGGTTGATGCCTATTGGTTTGGGGTTGTTGTATGATAACATATTTTGGCAGACATCAAAACAGGACTATCACCTCGTCTGTTATGCGGCATAGACTTTCAGTGACACTTTTCCACCAAAATATCCAAACACACACATACCATACCCCCCTCACACACTCTCACGTAAATTAGAGTACATGACGGCTGCTGTAGCGAGATGTTCTCAAGCTTCCTCAGATGCATGTAAATTTCGTTGTATTACAAGGCATGTGCATAGAAATTAGTCGATTCAATCTACTAGCTTTGACGTGAGAGGACGTACATACGTTGTATTCACTTCATTTATTCCGTCGTTTTGTAGTTGCTGTTGTTGTGGCATTCTAAGAGCAGAACGGGCAGTGTACTAATGACAAGGATATAATGTTCAAAGAAAATTTCATTAGAATTGGCAGTGGTCGGGGGTTTTGGTGACATGACATTTGACAGGTACTGATTGTATGAAATGCGGTCAACAATATGGATTGTTAATGCCGATGGATTTATTGACTCATTGAAGATATAGCCTTGAGAATAGAAGACATTTTAAATTTCAAAAAATGTAAGGCATTCATGATTTCTTTAAATACTCAGTGCCCACAGATTTTTGGGGTCAAATATTCGAAAAGAACAGACTAAACCAATAGGCATACTATAACCGATTAAAGTACATTATCAAGCAATGAAAAAAATATAAACCACAGTAAATACTCCTGAATCCAGCTACGTTTTTCAGGCAGATACCAGCCATAATATTTCGAAATCAGTAAGTTGATAGGCTAGGGTTACGGCAAGAGTACATTTGAATTGCCGATCTTAGGGACCATTTCGGATTTGGATGCTTATTTCGCTTTCTTTGAGCGTTTTGTTTTTCAAAATCTTGAAACCTATGTGGTGGAGGTACCAGAAGAAATGGTGCGATCTCTACCATCTTTATAACAGATCTTGTCTTGACGAAAATATTAAAATGGATCAAGCCCGAGTGGAATCGGAGGTTATTTTCGCGTTTTATGAGCTTCACGGATACTCATACACGGATACCCTTTGTAGGGGAGGTAGAAGAGAGAGGGTACCATTTGCACAACAGACCTAGGGCTAATAAAAATATTGTGATGTGTGTAATTTGAAGAGAACCGGATGCTTATATCGGATTTTATTATCGTTTTGGTTATTCAAAATTTAAACCCATTGTGGGGGGAAGTACCAGAAGAAATGGTCCGATCTCTTCCATCTTTATAACAAGTCATGTGTTTATGGAAATATTGAGATGGGTCAAGTCTGAATGGAATCGGATGTTAATTTCGTGTTTTATGAGCTTCATCAATGTTCAAAATGTTGACCCTTTGTGGGGAGGTACTAGAAGGGTGGACCCATATATTTCATCTTTACACTACACCTTGGGTTAATAAAAATATTGTGATATGTGTGATTTGAAGAGAAATTGATGCTTATATCGGATTTTATGATAATTTTGGTTATTCAAAATTTTAAACCTGTGGGGCGATACATCACACCTTCCCACCAGACCTCGGGTTAATAAAAATATTGCATTATTTGGTCGAAATAGACCTAGTGCATAAAACCGTTATTTCGATGAGGCACGTTTTGCCCGTATAAAATGATATATACCCTCTCTAGCCACATAGCTGAGGGTATAAATATCCTTAAGACAGGGCGTCGTTGAAAAATTAAAAATATTCGTAAAAAATTCACGAATTATACATAGGAGGTTTTTGAAAAATAAAGGAAATTCATGAACTATACAATGTAAAATAAAAAAAAAAAACTGCAAAAATGTCAAAGGCCATCATTTTTAAATTTTATTGAATGAAAGCAAAAAATGCCGGAAATTCCATCAAATTTTAGAATAAGTTGAGAATTGTTCGAATTGGTCACACTTGTCACGAATTATGGCCTTCAAACGGCCAATGAAACCATCACACGCTGCCGAATGTTGCTCTGTGGTGTTTTGGCCCATTCCAGACGAAGCGCTTACTTGAGATGATCGACACTTTGGTATTTTTTAGTGCCAACCTTGCTTTCCAAAATACTCCAGACACAATAGTCCAACGGATTGGTATCCGGAGATTCTGGTAGCCATTGTGCGCTGGAAATGAAGCGAGGAACCTAATTTTGTAACCATTCTTGGGTGGCGCGTGCTGAGTCCTTTTGGAATGTTAAAGGTCTACAGCCAAAATGTTTGCGTGTCCAAGGCTTTAATATACCCTCCAGAATATTTTCGCGATAATATTCGGCATTTATTCTGATACCACGGTTGATTAATACGAGCGAAAAAGCGACCATCTACTGTTATGGCGGCCCACACTACACCATCACCACGGCCGACGCTTGAGTTCTGGTGGCCAACCGAAGGTGCACATTTTCAGCTGACCTCTTTGGCAAGTAAACACGATCATTTTGTTTGTTTACAAACTGCTGGACAACGAATGTTTTCTCATCGGAGCGGAGAAAACCAAATTCGACAGTTCACCACTTTCGGCCAATCGAAGCAACTCTTTAGCTCTTTTGAGTCTATTTTCTTTTTGTTGCGGTGTAAGTTCTTGCACTTTTTGGAATTTCAATGGCTTTACCCCGAGCTCATTTTTCAATATTTGCCGAATGGAATATTGCGATATGTTCAGCTCACGAGCAATTTTTCGGGCCTCTGCGACACGGGTTTCAATCAAGTCGCTTCTTTACTTTTCAAACCATTTCTGCTGATGTTGAAGTTTTCTTCCGTCCACTTCCTTGTCGTCGAGCTATGCTACCAGCATCACGGTAACGAGCGATGTTATGAGACACAAAAGATTTATTCACATTTAAATGCTTGGGTGCGCTAACGGTAGCCACTTGTGGTTTTGCAGACAATTATAAAGAAATCACACTATCACGCTTGAATTCCATCACGAATAACGAAGTTTCTGGAAAATTCTCACCAAAATGCATTAGTACGCTTGTAAACAATATAATGAGCTGCCACTGGAATAATTTTAACAGCTGTCGGACGAGTGGCTTAGAAATGACAGCAGTCTGAAGTTGGTTGCAGTTTTTTCATCTCACCCTCTATACCCTCTCCTTAAGTCAGGGCAGTTAGAATTAAAAATATTCGTAAGAAATTTACGAATTGTACATGGTATGTTATTGAAAAATAAAGGAAATTCATGAACTATACATGGAATATTTTTGAAAAATATTTTTTAAAAGTGTACAATTTATAGCCGGCAGATCCTTGCAAAAGATCCCTAAGAAATTTTCGACTTATGGGTGAAAAGTGTTTAAAAATACATTTTATGATATAGTATTCTTTTATACTATATACTTTTATATAGGCTGAAAATCTTTGAAAATTATTTGGGAATGTCCACAATTTTTCTCTTGAAGGTCCTTGCAAAAATATTCTTTATAAACCTCAAAATTTGAGGCAAAAATTCTTTACCAATCCAAGATTTGCAGATAAGAGTTGAGAATAAGTTTTGCTCCAAACAAATATTTATTTGCATATAACGGATTTCTATAAAGGAGAGATCTCCGAGCATAAAATTCTCTTCATTATTTGTTAACAAAAATCTCATTTGCGTAAACTGTCCAATTTCCGAAAACAAAAAAACAACAATGTACTTCACTAATTAATGCAATGAGAGGTGAAAATGGCATGACAGCATGCACCTAACCCGAAAAAAGGAAACAAACAGCGAGAAATCAGCCACAACATAATTGTGACCAGGGCATACATATTTCCACCAACGAAAACAACAACAGCACCAACATCAGAAAATCACTCGGAGAGAACCAACCAAAAAAATCTACTCTAGCCGGAATGTTGTCCTTGTCACCAAACGATTTTTTTGCGCAGCTATCATTGTTTATATTGTTGGCGTCTGTTATTGCTATTTTAAGGCAGTTAAGATTGTTTCAGGCCTCCTTCCCCAGCCAGGCAGCCAACCAGCCATAAGGCTGCTAGGCATATTATACAGCTACTTCATGCTAACTTGCCTTGACATACCAGGCTGAGGGTGCTGGGGTGCTATACTCTTGCGTTTTTTGGTCGACTTTTTTTGGTTGACTGCCTGCCTGGTCGTGGTTGTTAAGATTTAAACGAGCTTAAGTTTAGTAAAGGAGAGTGTTTTTTTTTTTTGCGAACACAATCTTTTCAACCAAAAAAATGGAACATAACAAAAAACCCACAAATAAAAACTGTTACAACGACGACATCGGCAGGAGCAGCAGCTACTGCACCATTTCCAAATAGTAACAAAATAAAAACAAGCTGACGACGTACGACAAGGACACACCATGTCATCAACACACTACCATACCATTCTGCACAGCCAAGAAGCTATAAAAAAAAGTTAAATAAAATAAATAACAGTCTCTACATATATATTTTGCTATAAGTTTTGTCTGAATATTTCAGGCGAAAAAGGAGGAGAAGGAGAAGTAGAAGAAGAAACAGAAAATGGGCTTGTAGGCAGGCAGCAGGCTGTGGTTACATTAGTCTTGCCGTGATGTGATTCTGTGACAGCAGGGGCATCTTTTCCACATTTATTGGATTTTTTTCTGGGTTCATCATATGGTTCGGTGTTTGTTTGCTTTATTTTTTTTTTAACATATAATATAGTAGGCTACTGTGCACAGTGGGATAATGGAGTCAAGGATTAAGTAGAGAGCACGGAAAGTTGTGTGATATTTTATAGGCTTCTTTTAGGGGTAACAATATTTGAATATTTTGATTGGGAATTGAAATTTTTAATACTTAAATGATAGGTTCTGCAGAACTATAATATCAACTTAAATTTGACTCAGAAACCTATACGATAATAATTTAAGCAAAAGTATAAAGATATTGCAAATTCACAAAAAAAAAAAACAGTAAATAAAGTCCTAAAGTCGGGCGGGCCGACTTTATGATACCCTACACCACTTTGCTAATTTAGTAGATTTGTATTTCCCATTTGGTTCAAAATTAATTTGAAATCAGATAAAGATATATATATGGGAGCTATATCCAAATCGGAACCGATCTCGATAAAATTTGGCAAAGATATTTCTGAGCTGCATTTGATATATTTCCCTGAATATCGTCGTTACGGAGTGCATATTACGGCTGTGGGTAACATATGCAACAAATCGGATGAACAATATATATGGGATCTTCACCAAATTTGGCATACTAGCTTCTAGACTTAATTCGGTCGCATGTGCCAAATTCCATCCCATTTGGGCAAATATTTTGCCGTTTGGTGTACAATAAAAGGTAAATCGGACGAAGTTATTTATGGGAGCTATATCAAAATCTGAACCAATCGCGATAAAATTTAGCATATGTATTTCTGAGCTGTATTTGATATATTTCCCCAAATATTGTTGTTACAGAGTGCATACTACGACTGCGGAGCATAAAAATAACAAATCGGATGAACAATATATATGGAAGCTATAGCTATATCTGAACCGATTTCGATCAAAAATGGCATACTTGTTTTCAGGCCTAATTTGGTTGTATGTGCAAAATTCCATTCTATTCCATATCGGACGAAGATATATATGGGAGCTATATCTAATTTTTTACCGATTATCTCCAATTTCAATAGGGTTCGTCCTTGGGCCAAACAAATGTTGTTTGGAAAATTTCATCTCAATCGGATAATAAATGCGACCTGCATTTTGTTCACAAGAACACATGGACAGACGGACTGACATGCATAAATCAACTCAGAAAGTGATTCTATGGAGATCCTCCAAAATAACTATGGGTCTATGTCGATTCTATCTCCATGTTACAAACAAATGCACAAAGACATAATACCCTTACCACTATGTGTTGTAGAGAATAAAAACAAGTAAAAACACATTATGTTCGGCCGGCCGAACTTTTAATACCCTCCACCTTAGGGTAAAGGAAACATTTTTATATAAAAGTATAGGAATTCAAACATGTTCCACTTTAAACTACATTTAATAATGCTGTTAAACTTTTCAAAAAACCATAAAGTGGGTGAGGCCGTTATATGGGGGCGGTACCCAAACGAGAACCTCTATAGACAATTTTATACTTCAAGATTTATCATCTACCAAATTTTTTTGTAAATACCAAATTTGAAACAATTTCGTGGGTAAATGTGACTAGAATTATCAAAATACCGAATATCTGTGGGTACCCTTATATGTGCGCTATACGAAAAAGTGGAGCTAGATATTCAATGTTCTTCCACCGGAGGTAGAACCCATTCTGAACTACAAATATCAATTTTTATCAAAATATCGTATATCGGCAGGTACAGTTATATGGGGACTATACCAAAACCCGCACCTACACATACAATGTTTCGCCACACGTTCTACAACCCATTATGAACTACAAATACCAATTTCTGGACAAATCCGTGAAAAAATGTGGCAAAAATCATCAAAATACCGAATGTCGAGAGGTACCGTTATATGGGAGCTATACCAAAACGTGGGCCTATACGTACAATGTTTCGCCACGGGAGCTAGAACCCATTATGACCCACAACTACTTATCTGTAGACAAATCCGTGAAAAAATGTGGCAATAATCATCAAAATACCGAATATCGGGAGGTACAGTTATATGGAGACTATACCAAAACGTGGACCGATATATATCATTTTCAATACAAACCATCCTAGGCACAATACAAATTGTTCTGCTAAACTTTGACGCTCTTTGTCAAAAAATGTGGGCTGTGTCGTGATTTTAACAGACAGACGGACAATCGATGCTGATTATGAATATATACTTTATGGGGTCTACGCTGAATATTTAGGGATGTTAAGTTAACTACCCTCCTTTCCAAGGTGGAGGATATAAAAATAAAGTGTCCCCCTGACATTGCAACGACATCTTGTTGTCAAGGACCAGAATAGTTTGCAGAAGAATATTTCGCAAGGATACTGGTGGATTTTTAATATTTCTCAAGGACGAACAGAAGAATATTTTTCTAGGATTTTGGTGGATTTTTAATATTTTTCAAGGACGAACAGTCCATATTTCATGGATTTTCGGAAATATATTCTAGGACCAAACAACCAATACTCAGATTGTTTAAGAACATTTTTTAATCACCAAAATATCCACAATATTTTTTAAAGAACACGGATTATTGAAGAATCGAAATATCAGTAAACTTTTTATTTATTTATTTATTTATTTTTTTTTTTTTTTTTTGAAAAAAAATATTTTTTGACGAATCGGTTTACCCACAAATGTGAATTTTAAAGTGAACTTTAGTCTGGCCATAATTGATGTTTAAAAATTATTTTTTCAAGGACCAAAATGCCACCAACATTGGATTTTCAAAGAATATTTATAAAGGAACCGAAATGCCTTCAGAGGTACATTGTTAAGAGTATTTTTCAAGAACAAAATATTCCCCAAGTAGGGATTTAAAAGAATAAACATCGACATTTAAAGAGATTTTTACCACCCCTCCCCCCCTTTTTATTGAGTAACATTTCCTCAAAAGTTAAAAAAAAATTCTATTTTTCACGCCTTGACACTTGAACCTGATTTATTTGAAGGATTTTCTCAAAGAACCAAAATAATATAAAATTTTGATTTTTCAAAATATTTTTAAAAATGTGAATTTTTTTATGGTCAAAAATATGGCAAGACTTGGATTTTTTTAAACTTGTAATTTTTGGTAATTTCTGAAATATATTTTGAAGCATGGTACAATAAATTCAAGGTAGGGCTATGAAACCATATGATTTTAATTATACCCTACAACACTATGTGTTGGGGGTATTATAAGTTTGATTTGGCCAAAAATTATGTAACACCTCGAAATATTGATTTCCCACATAGGAATGTATATATGGATCTTCCTAGCTCGCCGAGCTGAGTCGATCTAGCTATGTATGTCCGTCTGTCCGTATGTCCGTCTGTCCATGTTAATTTGTAATCACTCTACAGGTCGCAATTATGGGCCGATCCTTACGAAATTTTGCACGAAGGTGGGGTTAAGGTCAGAATAGAAGCCTATTTCTTTTGGAGATGATCGCCAAATGTTTAGGGGTTGAAATGGACCAAATACTGAAAAAATGTCGGATTTTGCAGTAGCTATACAGGTCGCAATTATAGACCAATCGACGCGGAATTTCGCATGTAGCTAGAGTTAAGGGCGGGGAAGAAGCCTACCAGTTTGGGTGGTCATCGGATAATATTTAGCGGGTAAAATAGACCATATCTTTTGTGTTGAAAAAATTCAAAATTTTTCATTAAACCGTGAATATTTTAAATCCCGGCGAAATTACGAAGCCATGACAAGGTTACTTCTGATCTTTACATTGATGTTAACATCCAAGAAATCAGATATATAGCAAAATATGTGCGATATATATGTCTATCAAAGAATATATGCTTGAAAGATCTCTTATATGTCGAGAACGGCTGAACTAATTTCGACGGTTCTTATTAATTCAGAATGGCCTCTTGGCAGGAAAGAGAAAACGTGTAAAAAATCGCATAAAAATATCTCTCTAAAGATGAAAATATTGATTTTGTAAAAATTTCTCATATTTTTTCAATTTTTGTCATATTTTTGGCATATTTTCATTTTGAATTAAACATTTGGTAATATTTCTACAGCTAACAAAACTAAGTAGTTAGGATATCAGGATATCATATACAGATCGCATTTATGGCCCGATCCTAACGAAATTTGGCATGGGAATCAGATGAGGGTCAGAATAAAAGCCTACACTTTTTGGAGATGATCGCCATATATTTAGGGTTTGAAATGGACCAAAAAACTGCAAAATTGTCAGCGGGTCGTAATTATTGCCCGATCCTCACGCACATTTAAAAGGGGATTACCGGACATTGCAAAAGCCAAGCAGTTTTGGATGGCCATCCAAAAATATTCAATGTGTGAAATAGTTTGCCAACTTTTGTAGACAAAATACGAAAATGTCTACTCCAGAGACTTTTTGGAGAATTCACAAATACAGGAAAGACGCACTTCTGACTATTTCGTTAACGCTGATTTCGTTGAAGAATATAGTCAAATGTCTGTATCTCATATAGATGCGTTTCAGTCAAAAACCAATAATAAATGTTAATCCTACGCCACTTCTGAGAGATTATAGGTCTTTGGGAAATATTGGTTCCAGATCTAGGAAGACCATTTACGTGCAACATCTACCAATAAATTGGAAATGAGCAAATTAGTTAAAGTTGCTATTATTCGAAAATTAGAGAACGAAACCTGATGGTTTTCTTTTATTATTTGTCACAATATCTTGTGGAATTCTTTCGAGTATCTCGCCTATATAAACTGTATCATTTATTATGGTGTTGTAGGGTATTCAACGGTCGGCCCCGCTCGACTGTAGCCTTTGCTTACTTGTTTTTTCATTTCTTTGGCTTAATATGTCACCTTTTTTTGTTTGTGTGTGTTTATTCTTTTCAATAATAAAAAAAAAATGTTCAGAAAATATTCAAATTCGTGGGTTTTCAAAATGCTTATTGCAACTTATGCATCTGTAGAATCTACAGTTTTTTGTACCGAAATAAACCTTCAGAGATATATAGAACATGATTTTAAAAAGAAATTTTGACCTTCCATTCAGTTTTCGCAGTTTTCAATTATTTATTCAAAATCAATGCAACAAGTTTCTGGGGGTTTTAACTATTTTGATAGTAATTCTGACATTACAAGCCAAACAGGTAACCCTCTATACATGCAATTTTTTCAAAGTGAGCCTACCTTGTCTTCATTGTACCATGTTTTGAAGCTACTTCGGGTTTTCAAAATATTTTTCTTTTAAAAATCCACTTTTGGAAAAATATACCCTTAAAAGGCACACAGAAAAAACGAAATATCTTCAAAACGAATGTTTACAAAATATTCTACAAAAGACCTGTGAAAGGTCTTCTGGCTATAGAAGACCTATAAAAAGTCTTCTGTCTGTAGAAGACTTGTAAAAGATGTTCTGGTTATAAAAGACCTGTAAAAGGTCTTCTGGCTATTAAAGATCCGTATAAGGTCTTCTGGCTATAGAAGACCGGAAAAAAATCTTCTGGCTATAGAAAAATCATAAAAAAAAGCTGAAGCTACGATAGGTTTTAAAAATATATATTTTTTAAAAAAAAGCACTTTTGGAGAAATGTGACTTTAAAGGATGTTTTTTTTTTACAAAAAAAGAGTAGGTTCAAGGACTAATGTTTACAAAAATATTTTCTCTTCTTAAAATCGCGAGTTTTTCTTTCAGGATCGAAAATAAAGCCAAGTTTTAAACAACAACAAAGAAAATGTAAGAAAAAGTGAAAATTCGCAAAAGCATTCCTTCTGTATATAGAAAACCTTCAAAAGATCTTTGACATATATGTAAGGCCATGTAAGGTAAGGTGAAATGTTTTAGACTTGAAAACTGTATATAGAACATATAAACGACTCTAAGAGGGTTTTATATCTTTAAAAGTCCATAAATAAGGCTTCCATCTGCCGAAGATCTTTTCAATGATTGTCTGTCGTTGAAAGGGGTTAAAAGGAATTTTATCTACCGAATACTTTCAATAAATATTCCGTCCACAAATATTTTTGAAAATGTCTTGTGTTTATAATTGTGTTTTCTCTGTTTAAGACCTTGTCTTCTCCCTGTATAAGACCTTCACAGGAGCTATTTCTATAAAAGGGCATTACAAGTTCTGCCACCAGTAAAAAGACGTCAAAAGGTCTTCAGATAATAAAAAATAATGGTAATGGTAATTCATATATGACTTTAACTTTTTATATTATATATATATATATATATATATATATATATATATATATATATATATATATATATATATATATATATATATATATATATATATATATATATATATATATATATATATATATATATATATATATATATATATATATATATATATATATATATATATATATATATATTATATAATATAAAAAGTTAAGGTCATATATGAATTACCATTACCTTTTTTCCTTCATCATTTTCTGCATTTGATTCGCTTCTGATAACAATTCATTAATCTAAATATATTCTCCAAAGAATTCCAACACATGTGCTCTCTGCTTCCCATGGCTTTACACAGCATTATTACGAGGCCGGCCGGCTTGGCAAAATTTATAACATATGCTTATCGCGAACCGCAAACAAAAAACAATCCATATTTTTTTTGCAGCAGCAATTCATTTGGCAAAATATTTGTTTCGTCTCTTTTTTATCGGTTGAAAAATATTGACATTTAAAATTTTATAATTTTTTTTCTATGCCCTACAAACACACAAGCACACAAAGGGAAAATGAACAACAAATAAAATAAAATTGTATTTTTATTTGAGACAATAACAAATCAGGTTGCTATGATAAAAATCGGCACAATTCGTTTGAGGGGATGAAGGGGAAGTGGTTAAAATATAGTTAATTGTTGTGGTTGCGAGAAGGGGTCTGATATTTTTAAAGCAATCTTATCGTTCGTTACAAATGTGGTGTTGGCAAACAAAATGCATTTGATTGTTTTTTGAAAAATCTCAGTATATCTTGAAATATAAATAGTAAATGGGAAATGTGTGTACTAGTTGTGATGTAAGATGCGGTTTTATAAGTGACATTTTTATATTTATTGTAATTAGTCATGGAGAATGTTTCATATAGAGAAATTTGAAATTTTTAAGAATTTTGTGTACTTATATTTTCAAATTTTTTTCTATAATTAGAAATTAGAAACCAAAACCACATATATTCTGTATGTTATAAAAAAACAGGAGAAAGAGAATTCTTAGAACTCGAAAAAAAGCTGGGGCCATGTGTTCAGATGGAGCAAAATTCGAATCATTTATATATACAGGGTGAGATGAATAAACTGCAACAAACTTCAGACTGCTGTCATTTCTAAACCACTCGTCCAACAGCTGTTAAAATAATTCCAATGACAACTCATTATATTGTTTATAAGCGTACAAAAGCATTTTGGTGAGAATTTTCCAGCAAAAAAGGTTATTCGTGATGATAGTGTGATTCCTTTTTATTTGGCTTTATATTTGGCTGGAAGACCACAAGTGGCTATCGTTACAGCACTCCAGCATTTAAATGTGAATAAATATTTTATGTCTCGTAAATTCATTCGTTACCGTGATACTGATAGCGTAGCCCGATGTTAAAGAAGTGGACGGAAGAAGAACAGCAACATCACTAGAAATGGTTCGAAAAGTAAAGAAGCGACTTGATCGAAACCCGCGTCGCAGTGGCCGAAAATGGCTGAACTTATCGCAATATTCCATTCGTTGAAAAATTAGCTCGAGATAAAGCCATTGAAATTCCAAAAAGTCAAAGAACTAACACCGCAACAGAAACAAAATAGACCCAAAGGAGTTAAAGAGTTGCTTCGCTTGGCCGAAAATTGTGAACTGACGAATTTGTTTTTCTCCGATGAGAAAACATTCGTTGTCCAGAATGATCGTGTTTACTTGCCAAAGAGGTCAGCTAAAAATGTGAACCTTCGGTTGGCCACCAGAACTCAAGCACCGGTCATGGTGATGGTGTGGGCCGCCATAACAGCCGATGGTCGCTCTCCGCTCGTATTAATCGACCGTGGCTTCAGAATAAATGCCGAATATTATCTTGAAAACATTTTGGAGGGTGTATTAAGGCCTTGGGCAAACAAACATTGAACATTTCAACGGAACTCAGCACGCGCCACCCAAGAATGGTGCAAAATGAGGTTCCTCGCTTCATTTTCAGCGCACAATGACCACCAAAATCTCCGGTTACCAATCCGTTGGACTATTGTGTCTGGAGTATTTTGGAAAGCAAGGTTTGATACTAAAAAATGACAAAGTGTGGATCACCTCAAACAAGCGCTTCGATGGGAATGGGCCAAAATACCGCAGAGCAACATTCGGGCAGCGTGTGACGGCTTCATTGACCGTTTGTAGGCCATAATTCGTGCCAAAGGTGACCAATTCGAACAAATCTAAACTTTGTTGCTTTCATTTAATAAAATTTGAAAAAAAAAAACCTCAACCTGTAGAAGACCTGTGAATGTCTACTCCTAATAGAAAACATTTGAAAAATCTTCTGGCTTTATAAAACCTGCAAACGAGCTTTTGGTTATAGAAGACCTGCAAAAGGTCTTCTTGCTATAGGAAGCATGTAACAGTTCTTCGGGCTATAGAAGAGCTGCAAAAGATCTTCTGACTAAATAAAAAACTCTAAAAGGTCTCCTGGCTATGGGAGACCTGTTAACGGTCTTCTGGCTATATAATACCAGCAAATCGACGTCTGTGTATAGAAGGCCTGTAAAATGTCTTCTGTCTATAGAAGACCTGTAACAGTTCTTCTGGCTATAGTAGCCCTTCAGAGGTCTTCCATCTATAAAAGACCTGTAAAAGGGCATCTGGTTATAGAAAACCTGTAAAAAACCTTTTGGCTACAGAGGACCTGTAAACGGTCTTCTTGCTATAGAAGACCTATAAAAGGTCTTCTGGCTATGGAATGCAGGTATTCTGGCTATAGAAGATCTGTAAACGGTCTTCTTGCTATAAAAGACCTTTAAAAGGAGATCTGTAAAACGTATTCTGGCTATAGAAGACCTGTAAAAGGTCTTCGGGCTATGGAAGATCTGTGAAAGGTCTTCTGGCTATAGAAGACCTTTGAAAGGTCTTCTGGCTATAGAAGACCTGTGAAAGGTCTTCTGGCTATAGAAGACCTGTGAAAGGTCTTCTGACTATAGGAGACCTGTGAAAGGTCTTCTAACTATAGCACACTTGTAGAGGGTCTTCTGCCTATAGAAGATCTGTAAATAGTCTTCTGACAATAGAAGATCTGTAAAAGGTCTCTGGCTATGGAAGACAGAAAGGTCTTCTGGATATGCCTCTAAAAGTCTCCTAGGTACAGAAGATCTGTAAACGGTCTTCTGGCTATAGAAGGCCTGAAAAAGGTCTTCTGTCTATAGAAGACCTGTAGAAGGTCTTCTGGCTATAGAAGACCTGTAGAAGGTCTTCTGGCTATAGAAGACCTGTAAAAGGTATTCTGGCTATTGAAGACCTGCAACAGATCCTCCGGGCTACAAAAGACCTGTAAAGGGTCTTTTGGCTGCAGAAGACTTATAAAAGGTCATCTGACTATAGAAAACATGTAAAAGACCTGTTAAAGTTCTTTTGGCTATAGAAGTCCTGTAAAAGGTCTTTTATCTATAGAAGACTCTTTAAACGACAACGAAAGATCTCAATTAAAATTTCCCCTTCTAAATTAAATCAACATGCATTTAACTCCTGCCAGATAAAACTGTGCAGATCCTCCCTGAATAACTAGTGAACCAGTGACCTGATATGATGATGGCGATGATAACAATAAAACATTGTCAAATATTTGCATATAGGCAAGCATTGTTCGTCGTACAATTTTCCTTTTTAAGGCATCACGTTAAATTGCTGGCACAGATGCTGAGTAGCAAACCGGAGAAAAACCCCAACTGACAGCAACAACAATTGTTGAATCGAAAAATATTCAAATCTCCCCTTATTTTAATGGATTTATCCATACAAAAGCTTTGTTCTTTTGCGGTTTTTTATTTTTACAAAATACATAAAAACATATTTTATTAAAGTGAGTTATATTGTTATAAATAGCAACAAAAACCATCAAACACATACACGCACGCACCGACTCACACATAATAGGCGTTGAACAAAATCATGTGTGGCTTTTTGTTTTCGTTCAGGAAAACAAGCAGAGAGAGGGAGAAAGAGGGAGAGAGGCGAAAAAAGTTGAAGCTTGGAATAAAAATAAGATCAGGTCATTCATATCTTCTGTTCATTTTGTTTTTCTCCAGTCCCTGCTTGCTTTCCTTCCTCTGCCAACTTCTCCTCGCGTCACACATATGTGCCCCTGCTGTACTTCGGAGTTTTTATGTTGGGAAGCTTGCTGCTGCTTCTTCTGCTTGCTAAAGCTTCTGCCACTGCTGTGTGTCAATTGTCACAGAGATCTGTGGCGTTTTTTGTCTTCTTTTACAGAACAATACTCAGAATACTGAAAATCCTGTTTGCAATGACAAAGAAACAAATCGGAATAAAACGAAAAAAATAAAAAATAAAAACGACAACAGCAACAAGGATAAAAGCTGTACACCAGAAAGTATGTCAGTTTTGGGGTCAAACATATGCGGCTTTCTCAGCCTGAAGAAGAAGTCGAAGTCGACAACAATAGCAAGAGCAGAAAAAAAATACCGGCAAAAACAATTATTATATTCAATTGTTTCAATACTTGAAAGAAAAATGAAAGAAAAACAATCTAAGCAAAAGGAAAAAAAAAGTATTTTACAATAACGAGGATGGATGTGCAGGAGGAAAAACTATGCCAATTTGCTGAGGAAAATGACTGTGTGGTAATCCCTATGGAGAGACACAAAGAAAATCTAGAGACAATCAGTATTTAGGAGAAATTGTCGAGCAATTATTAAAATATTTGAAATCAGCACCTCGTCTTTAGATGTTTCTGCTACGACGGGAAATGCGTTAAAAATTAATAATATTTTCTATTAAAATGTCGACCCGATTCTGGCAATTTTTCGAAAGGATACAATCATTCCGTTTAATCTTAAAATTCCGATTTTCGACAGGATGACCAGACCCTCCATTTTTTTACCAGAAAATCCTTAAAAAAGTCCAACCAATTTGTGTCTATGGGGCCCAAACCAAAACGTGGACCTAAAACACACCTGAGTAAAATTTGTTAAACCAACTTTGTTTCCTGCTGAGGCTAGAGTGGGTTCCATACATGGACAGACAGACGGACGCAATTTATGTTGATCAAGACGTCATAATTTTCACATTTCTTTTTATTTTATTGAACAAAAGCAAAAAATGTCGGAAATAGCATCAAATTTTAGAATAAGTTTAAATTTGTTCGATTTGGTCACTTTTGGCACGAATAAGGGCCTTCAAATGGCCAATGAAACCTTCACACGCTGCCCGAATGTTGCTCTGCTGTATTTTGGCCCATTTCCGGTGAAGCGCTTGCTTGAGGCGATCGACACTTTGGTATTTTTTAGTGCCAACCTTGCTTTCTAAAATACTCCAGACACGCTAAGGGCTAGCGAATGCGGATCTTTTCGTATAAAAGTTGGTCCGAAGGATTTTTCGATAGAAGATAGTCGAAGTTTGGGGCTTAAGATTAATTTTCAAATTTCGCCACGATTTTTCCAATAGATAATATAATTAAAATTTAATAATTAATTAATTAGAGGAAAGTGTTTTTCTTTATGGAATATCATCCTCAGATTTCCGAAACAGAAAAAACAAGCCCTTCGTTCGTGAGAAATACGAGCTTAACAAAAAACCGATTCATACGTACTTCTATACGTATACATTTCTTTTCACATAAAATATTATATTCGCAAGAGATTCTTCTTTCTTCCCCTTTACGCCCAAATCACACGATCACCGAATGACCCTCTTTCCTGAGATCGTCACGTTCCATGTTTAACGATAAACTTGAACTTGTTTAAACAACATACAACCATTTTTGAAACGCATCATCCAACATCGTCGTCTCTTGTATTGTCTTTTAAAAATCAAAATAACAGAAAAACAAACACACAACCCAAAACATGTGCCGAAAAAAAGGTCAGATGTACGTGTGTTCTCAGATTGCTGTAGGAAACAAACACTTTGCACACGCGCCGCTATAAAACAAGGGCAGCAAGCTGTAGCCGGCGCACAGAAAAGCTGCAATCTTTGGCGCACTTGGTTCACATGCTATGCTACGCTATCTTGGCATGGGTTGTTCCTGGGATTAAATGCGATAAAGAGTTGTGGCGGTGGTGGTGCTGGTTCCTCTTGTTGCATGGCCGATTAACAAGTGAAGATAAAAATCTTCAGATATCGTAATGCGAAAGTAAGAGAGGCAGAAAATGATACTCACTGTTTTAAGAACTAAACTGTACGTAAATTTTACGTGAAATTGAAAAAATCAGACCTCAGTTACACTATGGACGGAGTTTTTATTTCATTAAAAAATCGGACCTCAGTTACACTGAGACCTCATTTACTCTGAGGCCGAAGTTTTTTCTATGCGAAAAGAAATCAGACTCAGTTCGACTGAGGACGGACTTTTTTCTATAGAAAAAAGTCAGACCTCAGTTCGACTGAAAAAAAGACCTCAGCTATACTGAGACTGGAGTGTTTTCCATAGAAAAAAATCCGACCTCAGTTATATTGAGGCCGCAGTTTTTTCCAAAGGATTTTTTTCCACAGGAGAAAATCACTGAAGCCGGAGTTTTTTCCATAGAAAAAAAATCAGACCTCACTTACACTGAGGTCGGAGTTTTTTCCATGGGAAAAATCACTGAAGTCGAATTTTTTTCCATAAGAAAAAATCAGACCAAAAAATCACTGAAGCAGAAAAAATCAGACCTCGATAGAAAAAAAATCAGACCTCAGTTACAAAAAAAGGCTCGGTTACACTGAGGCCGGTGTTTTTTCCATAGGAAAAAAATCGAACCTCAGTTACACTGAGGCCGGTGTTTTTTCCATAGGAAAAAAATCAAACCTCAGTTACACTGAGGCCGGTGTTTTTTCCATAGGAAAAAAATCGAACCTCAGTTACACTGAGGCCGGAGTTTTTTCCATAGGAAAAAAATCAGGCCTCAGTTACACTGAAGCCGGAGTTTTTTCCATAGGAAAAAAATCAAACCTCAGTTACACTGAGGCCGGTGTTTTTTCCATAGGAAAAAATTCAAACCTCAGTTACACTGAGGCCGGTGTTTTTTCCATAGGAAAAAAATCAAACCTCAGTTACACTGAGGCCTGTGTTTTTTCCATAGGAAAAAAATCAAACCTCAGTTACACTGAGGCCGGTGTTTTTTCCATAGGAAAAAAATCAAACCTCAGTTACACTGAGGCCGGTGTTTTTTCCATAGGAAAAAAATCAAACCTCAGTTACAATGAGGCCGGTGTTTTTCCATAGGAAAAAAATCAAACCTCAGTTACAATGAGGCCGGTGTTTTTTCCATAGGAAAAAAATCAAACCTCAGTTACACTGAGGCCGGTGTTTTTTCCATAGGAAAAAAATCAAACCTCAGTTACACTGAGGCCGGAGTTTTTTCCATAGGAAAAAAATTAAACCTCAGTTACACTGAGGCCGGAGTTTTTTCCATAGGAAAAAAATCAAACCTCAGTTACACTGAGGCCGGAGTTTTTTCCATAGGAAAAGAATCAAACCTCAGTTACACTGAGGCCGGAGTTTTTTCCATAGGAAAAAAATCAAACCTCAGTTACACTGAGGCCGGAGTTTTTTCCATAGGAAAAGAATCAAACCTCAGTTACACTGAGGCCGGAGTTTTTTCCATAGGAAAAGAATCAAACCTCAGTTACACTGAGGCCGGAGTTTTTTCCATAGGAAAAGAATCAAACCTCAGTTACACTGAGGCCGGAGTTTTTTCCATAGGAAAAGAATCAAACCTCAGTTACACTGAGGCCGGAGTTTTTTCCATAGGAAAAAAATCAAACCTCAGTTACACTGAGGCCGGAGTTTTTTCTATAGAAAAAATTGCCTCGCTTACACTGAGGCCTGATTTTTTTTCTATAGAAAAAATTGCCTCGCTTACACTGAGGCCTGATTTTTTTTTCTATAGAAAAAATTGCCTCGCTTACACTGAGGCCTGATTTTTTTTCTATAGAAAAAAATTGCCTCGCTTACACTGAGGCCTGATTTTTTTCTATAGAAAAAAATTGCCTCGCTTACACTGAGGCCTGATTTTTTTCTATTGAAAAAAATTGCCTCGCTTACACTGAGGCCTGATTTTTTTCTATAGAAAAAAGTCTCGGGTACACCGAGACCATAGAAAGAATGTATCTTTTCCTTTTTTTGTCCTGGAATTTCTTACTATTTTTTTTATTAAAAAAATCGGTTTATAAAAAACTTACCAAATGTAAAACGGTGTTCACGACCTCACGATTTGTCACCTGTCCCACCTCGATGAGTCCGATGAGTACGGCAAACTTCAGATTGTCGGGAGTTGTCATTCTGACAATCTCATCCGGCCGTTTAATGTCACTAAACGGCGGACGCATTAGGTCCGCCATGATGAATGAGTTTATTTTGGTTTACGGTTTGAGTTGAAAATCCGGAGTTATCGAGCCAATGGTGGTGTTTGGTTTAAAATAATAGTATATTTTTCAATTCAATTTTAAATATTGATGTTTTCAATATTTTGTTTTTGTTTTCGGTATTTTGTAATTAGTGGCACACTCACACACACACCAAAAAAGGCAATTAAGCAATTTATGTGTTGCCAAAAAGGACAACGCGAGCAAAAGAGAGGGAGAGAGAGACAATTTCAATGGTAATGGAAAGGATTAAAAATTTGCACAATTAAGCACTTGATTTTTTCCATTGTTATATTGTTGTTGTTGTTATTGTTGATGTTGTTTTTGTTCAATTTTCTTTATGCACTCTCTCACACTTGTGTGAAGATTCGTTTTAATTTGCCTTTTTTCTTTCTTATTTGTGTTAAGGATTTAATTGATTTTGTTTTCTCTTTTTTATCGTCGTTGTTTTTGTTATTTTATTTGATATTCAAGGATAACATTTAAAAGCAAGCAGAGAATGGGGTTTGGCTTGGTTTGGTTTTGTTGTTGTATTTTTTTTTAAAGCTTATAAACACACACTAATTTATACACAATACATCTAAACATGTAAACACATTGAAATTTTTATTTTTTTTTAGATTTAATTTTTTTCGAAATATTTTTTCACAAAAAATATTTACACGGTGATTTTTTATTTAAATTTTATTTTGCTGGCGTGCTGGGACTAAGCTTAATTTTTGTGTACATTTTTACTTTTACAAAGCATATATATATTTTTTTTTTATTTTTAAATATTTTTTGTTGTTTTTTAAGTTTTTTAAGGAGGGAATGATATTTTTTTTATTTTTAAAATATTTTTCTTAATTTTTTTTTTTTTGGAATGGATAGATAGCTTATAGAGACGGTATAATTTTCACAAAACACGCACTAGGTTTAATATTGCACAATTTGTTGTTGTTGTTGCGTTTTACGAAAGGATTTCTTTGTTTTATTTTTTCATAAATATTCCTTTTTTTATTTTTCTGCCATTCAGAGGTTTACATCTAAGCACAGTGGAATGATTTTATGCAGATTTGGCTCGAACATTTATAATTGATTTTTTGCTTTGAAGAGACACTGAAAACATAGAAAGAGAAAAAATAAAGATAAGAGAACATTAGGATATATTTTACAGGATTTAAGTAGACATATATTAAATAGAACAAAAAATAAAGAAAACACATTTGAATCAGGTTTGGGGTCGGATTCTGGAGAGTCTGATATGTTATAGGGACGTGCATTATGATACTGTTTTATATTTCAACTGGAAAAAGAAGGAGAAATATTTAACATGTAGGTACAGAAAGAAGGTATTGATTCAAAGAATAAGGATCAGCAAGCCAAAAATAGTGCTACCACATTTCAGGACAAAATAATTTCTATATAATTTGTCCATTATAAAATAGCCGGCTTAAAACTAGCAAATTTCGCTTCCAAATTTTCAGATTTTCCAGGAATGTAGAATGTCATTTACGACAGCGAATCATGCCATGCAACATGACAAGCACCAGCATTTAAATGTAAATAAACCTTTTGGAAGTCAAAAGAAAAATGGCTCATGAGCTGGTCATATCGCAATATTCCATTCGGCAAATATTGAAAAATGAGCTCGGGATAAAGCCATTGAAATGCCAAAAAGTACAAGAACTTACACCCCAACAGAAAGAAAATAGTCTAAAACGAGCTAGAGAATTGCTGCGCTTGGCCGAAAGTGGTGAACTGCCGAATTTGGTTTTCTCCGCTCCGATGAGAAAACATTCATTGTCCAGCAGTTTATAAACAAACAAAATGATCGTGTTTTTACTTGCCAAAGAGGTCATCTGAAAATCTGCATATTCGGTTGACCACCATAACTCAAGCTCCGGCCATGGTGATGATGTGGGCCGCCATAACGGCCGATGGTCGCTCTCCGCTTGTATTAATTGACCGTGGCATCAAAATAAATGCCGAATATTATAGTGAAAATATTCTGGAGGGTGTATTAAAGCCTTGGGCACGCAAAAATGTTGGCCGCAGACCTTGGACGTTCTAACAGGACTCAGCAATGAAGCAATGAAGAATGGTTACAAAATGAGGTTCCTCGCTTCATTTCCAGCGCACAATGGCCACAAAAATCTCCGGATACCAATACGTTGGACTATTGTGTCTGGAGTATTCTGGAAAGCAAGGTTGGCACTAAAAAATACCAAGGTGTCGATCACCTCAAGCAAGCGCTTCGGCTGGAATGGACTAAAATACCACAGAGCAACATTCGGGCAGCGTGTGACGGTTTAATTGGCCGTTTGAATAATTCATGCCAAAGGTGACCAATTCGAACAAAGCTAAACTTATTTTAAAATTTGATGTTATTTCCGACATTTTTTGTTTTCATTCAATAAAATTAAAAAAAAATAAAAATTAGGGCGTTTGACTTTGGTGCAGTTTTTTTATATCACCCTATATAGTCGACTGAAGTATTCCATTTTCATACTTCATCCAAATATATAAAAATATTGGTATTGCCAAAATCACAAAAATATCGAACATTTATATTCAATTTTATACGAAATTATAAATTTCATATTAATCGGAGATTTCCGGTTGAGAGAAATACTTAGACATATCAAGTTGTAAAGAATCGCTGATTAGTTTCGCAAGTTATGACTGATAAAAGTATGGAAAATTGTGACCCTTTGTGGGTGAGGTACCAGAAGAGGTTCGCAGATATATATAATCTTCACAACAGATTTTGTGTTAGAAAAATGTTTGTATGTGTGAAATTTGAAGAGAGTCCGGTGCTTATTTTGCTTTTTTTGAGCGTTTTAATTTTAACTCTATGTGGGCAGGTATCAGAACAAATAGTCCGATCTCTACCATTTTTGTAACACATCTTGTATTAATGGAAATATTGTGATGTACCAAGTCTGAATGGAATCGGATGTTAATTTCGCGTTTTATGAACTTATTGGTTTTTAAAAATTTTGACTACCAGAAGGAGTGGACCGATATATCCCTTCTTTACAGCAGATCTTTTGTTAATAGAAGTATTGATATGTGTCAAACTTGAAAGAATCAGAGGCTTATTTCTCGTTTTACGAGCTTCAAGGCTATTCCAAATTCTGATCCTTTGTGAGGGAGGTACCACATGGAATGGACCGATATATCTCATATATAGCAGATCTTGTCTGAGTAGAAATAATGGGATGTGTGAAATATGAAGAGAACTTTCTTATTTCGGATTTTATAATCATTTTTGAAATGATATGGACCGATGTATTTCATCTGCACACCAGACCTCGGGTTAAAAAAAAATATTGTGATGTGCGTAATTTAAAGACAATCGAACTCGTAGATCACATTTTATAAGAGTTAAAATCATTCAAAACTTTGACCATTTGTGAGAGAGGTATTTGATAAAGTGGACCGTCATTGTCCGTTTTCTTACCTGACCTAGCACTGATTCAAATATTTAGCGTGAAATTTGATAATCCTTCTTCTTTCTGTGAAGAAAATTGTTTTTTTTTTTTAATTCGACTTTTTGTGGACCAATGTACCAGGACTCTCTCGAGAGTTATCGTGCGCACCAGCCAGCCAGATAGAGAAACTATCGAACGGACGTGCGGACGGACATCGCTAGATCGACTCCAAATGTACTGAAACGGATTTGGTCCAAGGAGACATAGGGTCTAAGACCGTTATTTCGATATTGCACATTTTGGCCGTATCAAATGATACCCTCTTTAGCCATATGGCTGAGGGTATACCAAACCGTCGACTTTTTATCTGGAAATCGAAATTACGATTTGTGGAAGTTGCCACCGCTACTTTTTTCAAGGAAAGCTATACTGACCATTTCATGGCCAACTACCAGAAAATTGTACAGGGTCCCTAAAAATATTTTCAGAAATTAATACCAGTGGTAGTACTTGAAGAAATTAAATAATTTGTTGCATTCTGATACCTCATCGAAAAATTGCTATTATAGTCTCTGAAGAAGACTTTAGCAACTTTTTAACTTTAACAACTTTTTTGCACGATTACATCTTTGAAGGTTTCTGATTAATTATATTTCGTAAACTCCCACAAAAGGCAAGGTAGGTTCTTAAAATATTTTTATAATTAGAAACTTCTGGGTCGAAAAATTTAATAAAAAACGCGGAGATATTTCGTATAAAATTATATAAATTTCAAAAGTACTCCTGTGACATCATTTTTCAAATTAAATTTCTTTTTTGATCATTAAAAACCTTCTTTAAAATTTCAACTTGGAATTGTTTATTTTATTTAAATTTATTTTCACATGACATGGCAGGCAGGACAATGTCTAGACATGTCGCTGCTAGCAACTGTATCGAGTCTGTCGCTGGGAAAGAACTTCAATTGTTTTGCCTGCAGCTAAGCGCTGTCGATTAAAACCACTTTGGCATTGGCTTTTGTTCGTCACGATGGATATGAGAGTCTGTCGTCGTCGTCGTCGGCACTGACCTTCCCTAATGACCATTTGTCAAGAAAAAAAATGAATGAGTTGAAAAAAGCATTTGTAATTATTGTTGTTGTTGCTGCTTTCAGTATTTGGATTTGAATTATTCATTATTTTGCGCAAGGGTAATTGGAGAATTCAAGGTGAAAAGGTGGACACAGGAGTAATAAAGAAATATGTTTTTAAATAACATCAGTTGACAGAAATAAGTTAAGGATACCTAAGATCTTGACAGGTAGGTTTTTGAAAAATTTTAAAGATCAAATTTCGAAGGAATTTGACATAAAGTGAGAGCTTTTATTTCAAATACCGAGTAGAAACTCAATCTGCAGTGTAAAATGTGAAGATGAAAGGAAGCAAATCTTCCAAGAGAATTTTATAATGTTGATGAGTCACAACTTCCGAAAAGTCAATAAACATACATAAGGTAAGCAAGAAACGGAAAATGTCCAAGCCACCTTAAAACAACAACAAAAACATTGTAAATAGGAAAGGCCGGCAGTATTACAGGGTGAAATAAAAAAAGCAACAAAGTCAAACATTTTTTTTAACTTTTATTAAATGAAATCAGAAAATGTCGGAAATAGCCTCAAATTTTAGAATAAGTTTAGATTTGTTCGAATTGGTAACCTTTGGCACGAATTATGGCCTTTAAAAGACCAATAAAACCGTCACACGCTGTCCGAATATTGCTCTACGATAATTTGGCCCATTGACCCAGATGATCGACACTTTGGTATTTTTTAGTGCCAACCTTGCTTTTCAAAATACTCCAGACACAATAGTCCAACGGATTGGTATCCGGAGATTTTGGTGGCCATTTTGCGCTGGAAATGAAGCGCGACACCTAATTTTGTAACCAATCTTGGGTGGTGCATACTGAGTCCGATGGTGAGCTGGAATGTTCAAGGTCTGCGACCAAAATGTTTGCGTGCCCAAGGCTTTAATACACCCTCCAGGATATTTTCGCGATAACATTCGGCATTTATTCTCATGCCACTCGATTAATACGAGTGGAGAGCGACCATCGGCTGTTATGGCGGCCCACACCATAACCATGGCCGGCGCTTGTATTCTGTTGGCCAACCGAAGGTGCACATTTTCAGATGACCTATTTGGCAAGTAAACACGATCTTTCGGTTTGTTTACAAACTGCTGGACAATGAATGTTTTCTCTTCGGAGAAAACCAAATTGGACATTTCACCATTTTCGGCCAAGCGAAGCAATTCTTTAGCTCTTTTGAGTCTATTTTCTTTCTGTTGCGGTGTAAGTTCCTGGACCTTTTGCAATTTCATTGGCTTTACCCCGAGCTCATTTTTCAATATTTGCCGAATGGAATATTGCGATATGTTTAGCTCACTAGAAAATGTTCGGCCACTGCGACACGGGATTCGATCAAGTCGCTTCTTTAATTTTTGAACCATTTCTGCTGATGTTGCTGTTTTCTTCCTTGCACTTCCTTGGCGTCGGGCTACACTACCAGAATCACGATAGCAAGCGATGGTACGAGACACAAAAGATTTATTCACATATAAATGCTCTAACCACAAGTGGCTATGTGGTTTCCAGCCAAATATAAAGAAATCGCCATATCACGCTTGAATTCCATTACGAATAACTTTTTTTCTGGAAAATGCTCACCGAAATGCTTTAGTTCGCTTGTAAACAATATAATGAGCTGCCACTGGAATAATTTCCATAGCTGTCGGACGAATGGCTTCGAAATAACAGCAGTCTGAAGTTGGTTTGCAGTTTTTTCATCTCACCCTGTGATGTTGATGAGTCACAACTTCAACTTCAAGTCAACCAACAACCATAAGGTAATCACGGAACGGAAAATGTTCAAGCCACCTTAAAACAACAACAAAAACCTTGTAAATAGGAAAGGCCGGCAGTAATAAATACTTTAATGGCCAGAGAAGAAACAGACAGACAAGTGCATTTTGGAAGGAAGACGACACTCACATACAACTTCACATCTATCTACACATGTACAAAAATACACAACAAATCCCCAAGGCAGAAACGGAGATACAAATGAGAACTCAACAAAAAAAGATATAAAAACAACAATAAAGATATATGACTTCATAAATTCATATTAGAATTATATACATAGTGTTGTGTGGTGTATTAAAAGAAGATACAGAGCGAAGAGTAAATACTCGAGTTATAGATATGTGGAGTTCTACTATTCTAATCACATACGTATCTCATTTAATCAAGAAATGAAAACGAAGTGGGAGGCGGGAAGAGGCAATTGTCTGGTAGCAAGAGCAGGGAGATTAAGGCATTAAGAGAGGTAATGGGCTAATTGTAATTGCAATATTACACGATATGAATGCTAATTAAGCCAACCAAAGCCAAAAAAAAGTCGGGGGAAACCAACCATCAACAATAATGAGTCCAAGTGGCTGCGAAGTCAAGTCATAATATTTATGAATTGTTGTAAACAGGGTTGCCATTGTTTAGGATTAATAAAAACAAGTAAAAAGCTGTACGTTCGGCCGGGTCGAACTTTTAATACCCTCCACCATTTGGTACAAATTTGGCAATTTCCAAAAAATAAAATCCGTTAAAAATTCTGTTAAAATCTTAAAAATACCGAATGCTTTCACGACGACGTGGGCCTGCATAGGCATCTTTTGTCATAAGTAATTACAATATTTAAATGCGAAACTTGAAGAAAATCTGTTTATAATGTAGCTAAAATCATCAAAATACCGAATATGGGGGGTACCGTTATATGGGGGCTATACGAAGACGTGGACCTGCACAAACAATTTTCTGGCATGGGCTGAAGTATCCATTACGAACTTCATATGCGAAATTTGAAACAATCCCGGTAAATAATGTCGCTAAAATCGTCAAAATACCGAAAATAGGGGGTACGGTATATGGGGGCTATATGAAGACGTGGACCTATATGGTCCATTTTCTGTTTTATGCTGCAGTGTCTATTGCGAACTTCAAATACCAAATTTGAAACGATTCCGGTAAACAATGTCGCTAAAATCATCAAAATACCGAATATAGGGGGGTACCGTTATGTGGGGGCTATACGAAGACGTGGACCAGCACAGATAATTTTCTGTCTTAGGCTGTAGTATTCATTACGAACTTCAAATGCCAAATTTGAAACAATTCCGGCGAATAATGTCGCTAAAATCATCAAAATACTGTATATCGGGAGGTACCGTTATATGGGGGCTATATGATAACTTAGACCTACATCGCCCATTTACGAACTTAACCTGCCTACTGACAAAATATACATGTGTGCAAAATTTTAGCATTCTACCTCAATTTGTTCGAAAGATAGCGTGATTACAACAGACAGACAGACAGACACACAGACAAACAGACGGACATGGCTAAATCGTTGTAGAATTTTACGCTGATCAAGAATATATATACTTTGTTGGGTCTGACATGAGTATTTCGAGGAGTTACAAACGGAATGACAAAATTAATATACCCTCCATAGTATGCTGGAGGGTATAAAAATTGAAAAAAAAACGAGTTAAGAGGTATCAGTAGGTTTTGCCGACAGATGTATTCTCTCAGCCCTTTATGGGGGAGGTCTCAAAGGGGTTGGCCAATATTGCTGATTTCGTATGGGACATAAGTATAATTTAAGTATTACAGATTTGGTGTCAGATTTGGACTATATGGTCTACTTCATTCACTTTATCTGACTGACTGAGCATCAAGACCCATACGAAACGGCTGAAGCTAAAAACTTGAAATTTTTCACGAGGGTCAGTTTTGATACGGGGACGTGTTTTTGGAAATTCGTACAGAAAGGGTACGAAAAGTACTAAAATATACTACACATTTAATATCATGTATTGGACAAACAGCATGAGCTAAAAATTCCGAAGATTAGGGTGAACGGATGAAGGTGGAATTTTGAAATTTTATATAGGCGTCCCTGGATAGTTTGAGATGACGTACTTTTGGAAATGTTTGCTACAAGTGCATGAAAAAAACTAAATAGTACTATTTTTAGTATACAATTTGGTATTGGGTGAAATTTGGAAATTTCCGAACTTGAAGGTTACGAAAAGTTCTAAAATGGTACCATTTGGTATTATGTGAACGGCTAGAGGTAAAAACATGAAATTCAGCATGAGAATCAAAATTGGAATGTAAGTTTGCTGTATGAAAGTGGTTTTGGAAATGAGTGCTAAATATGCGAACTGTACTAAATGGTACTAAATTTGGAATAGTTTGCTTTAAGGTGAACGGGTGAAGCAGGAATTTTGAAATTTTGTATTGGGGTCCCTGTTGGTGATAGGTTAGTGATAAAGAGATGGTTTTGGAAATCTGTACCACAAATGGACGAAAAGTACTAAATTGTACTATGTAGTACCATGAAATTTGTTATTTGGATTACCGAAGGTAACTGTGTTTGATATTTGCGGTGGTTTTGTAATGCGTCCTATATTTGTACAAAAAGTACCAAATAGTACTAAATTTAGTATTGGGTAAAGGAAAAATGATGAAATCTAAAAAATTTGATGCGGATGTCACTGTTGGTATCTGGAATTGAGATGTGAGTTTTTTTCGAAAATGTGTACTATAATTGTAGGAAAAGTACTAAATTTGGTATTGGGTGAAGGGATATGGCTGGAATCCTGAAATTTTAAATGGAGGTCTCTGTTAGTATCGGGAATTGAGATATGGAGGAGGTTTTGGGAATGTGTACTACAATTGTACGAAAATTATTAAATAGTACTAAATTTGGTATTGGATGAAGGAATAGGGCTGAAATCTTGAATCACTTGAATCACTGTTGGTGTCTGTGTTTAAGATATGAAGGTGGGTTCGGCGAAATGTGTTCAATAATTGTACGAAATGTACTGAATGGTTCTATATTTGGTGTTGGGTGAAGGGTTAGATATAAAATTCAGGAATTTGGTATTTAGATTACTCATGATATCTGTCTTTTGATTTGGCGGTGATTTCAAAATGCGTGCTATATTTGTAAGAATAGTACTACATTTTATATGGGGGGAATGGATAGGTGAGGTATGCTCCAATTTGGTATTGAGATCTCTGCTGGTATGTGGACTTAAGGTATGGAGGTTGTTGTGGAAATGTGTACTATAATTGTACGAAAAGCATTAAGTAGTACTAAATTCGGTACTGGGTGAAGGGAAAGAGATAAAATTCTGGGATTTGATATTTAGATTACTGATGGTAACTGTGGACCAAATAGTACTTAATTGTGAAGATGTGAGTTTGGAATCCTCATATTTGATTAGATGTCACTATGTCTGTGGTTAAGATATGGAGAGCTTTTTTGGAATATGGACTATAACTGTTTGAAAAGTTCTAAGTGGTACTAAATTTGTTAAATTCACTCGATATAGAACTGGAATTCCGAAATTTAATATTGAGGTCTCTTTTGGTATCTGGTACTGGTTTTGCAAATTGTTCGAAAATACGTAAATATTACTAGTTTTGAATCACTGTCGGTGTCTAGGGTGGATAGATGCAGTTTGTTTTGGATATGCGTGCTAAATGTTGCTAAATTTGGTATAGGGTGAAGGCATGAGTGAAATTCTGATATTTTATATTGAGGTCACTGTTGGTTTCTAGAATATACGTATGGAAACGTCCAAAAAGTTGTTGATAGAAAAATTGGATGTTGGTCCATTATGTATTTAGAGTACGAAAAAGGCCAAACACCAACTGTTGGAACGAATCTAAAATTTTAAGATGGACTGTTCGATAACGAAGATGCGAGCACTTGGTAGTATGAATATATGTCATAATTTTTTAAAAATGTCCGAATTTGTGTGAGTTGCCAAATGAGTGGAACGAAAACTATGTACGTCAGATTTATGGTTGAGAGAATTTTTTTGCTAACTTAGTATAGCACCGCTTACTTCTTTCTCAAGCTATGGAAGATATAATAGTGAAAATTGTGGCCCTTTGTGGCGGAGGTATCAGAGGGTGTGGGTCGATATATTCCATTTCCACATCAGGCCTTTCGTTGATAGAAATATTGGGTTGTGTGAAATTTGAAGATGAATCGGATGCTTATTTCATTATTTAGGAGTGTTATAATTTTTCAAAGTTGTTACCCCATTTCTTTGGGGGTGGGTGTCAGAAGGAGTGGGTCAATATATTCTGTCTTCATACCAGATTTCGCATTTTATGAGGATATTAATTATTCAAATGTTGATGCTTTATGTGGGAGTTATTTGGTGTCCGATATTTGTGTGCGTGTGTATGTGTGTGTGTGGGGGGGGGTTACCAGGAGTGGACTGATATAGCCCATCTTCAAACTCGATCTAAGTTTGATAATAATATTACTATATACCAAATTTGGACCAAATCGGGTGCACAGTTATCGTGCCCATCAACCAGCCAGACAAAGAGAGAGAGAGAGAGAGAGAGGAAGAGAGAGACGCCCCTAGATCGACTAAAAATTTCCTGAATCGGATTTGGTTCGAAGAGACCTAGGGTCTAAAATCGTTATTTCGACGAGTCACATTTTGGTCGTGTCAAATATATATCTCCCATAGTAATGTGGCTGAGGATATAAAAAAAACCTTTGGTTGGTCCTTGAAAAATATTCTGTCAATCGAAAATAATAGCTTGGTAAGCTTTAAAAATATTGTTTAAACAGACCTAGATTAAAGCTCTCTTTGTTCCTGAAATAACATAATTTTGTTATGGAGCTTTCTAAATATTATAAAGAATCAATGGCCAATACCCTGATATTCTCATTGAAATATTCCAAAATATTGCTCTAACAGTTCCCAAACCAAAACCATATTCACGAATTACGAAAGAAATATTAGAACCCTAAGAGTTTTTTTAAAAATGTAAAACAAACAACCGTCATTAAGCTCCGGTCCCCAAAAATGTGTGATTTTATGTCTCCCCACTTCTACTAAATTCTTAAAAAAAATTCGACCAAATTGTCGAACACAAAAATGACCGGAAAAGTCCAAAAGGTCAAATATGATTAGAACGCAATGTTGTTAACCTTTGCATTTGTAATATTCATAAATAACTGGCAAAACAAACGAGAAAATAGACACTCAACAGTCAGTCAGTCAGGCAGTCATATAAGGGAAAAGACAGTAATTGGACTCAGACAGAAGTGCAAACAAAAAAAAGGGAAAAGCAAACAGGCAATAAACAACAACGTTGCGGCCATAAAATGAAAGATACTTATATGGGAATTAAACAAATGGTAAACGGAATGCAAGTCTCCACATATCTATTCACCACAAAATCTAATGAAACATTAACCTCTCATACAGGGTCCAAATATGAACTAAAAAATACCCAAATTATTCACACATATCCAGGCTTTCCCTTTCGTTTGACAAATGTTACGTTACTAAAAATCTAAAATATGATAAAAAAAATTTTTAATTTGCTAAACAAAATGTTACTTTCATTAATGTGGCGCTTGAATAATTTTGATATTAAGAAAAAAAAAACCGGTATATTTTGGTTTGAATTCTAGCCGAAAACAGTTCAACCACATTAATATTTTAGACACGTCGGTTTTAAGCTAAAAGGTAAATAAAAATCTAATGAGTAAAAATAAATTAGATGTTGTTAAAATGGAGAGAGCGAACAAATCGGCAAAATTAACAAAAAGATTAACTTATGAACCAGCGTTGCCCAATTGGGAGAATTTTTTTTGCCAAAGGTTAATACCACGCCACTATGGGGTAGGGTAAACCCTACAGCTCTATGTGTGGAAATATTAGTCTCCGACATGGAAAAGTATTTAGCTATCTAGCTACCTACGTCCGTCCGAAATTGAAAATGACGATGGGAATAGAGTCAGGCCTATTGATTTTAAAGATGAATGGAAAATAGTTAGGGGTTGAAATGGACCAAAAACAGAGAAATTTCCTGATTTTGCAGCTGCTCTACAGCTGGGAATTTAGCATAGGGCTAGAGTTTAGGGCAAGGGCAAGCCTAGGGGGCAATATATCGGATATATCGGATATATGGCAACATAAGTACAATATTTGTTTAAAATAAATATTTTTATACCCTCCGCCATATTATGGAGGGTATATTAACTTTGTCATTCCGTTTGTAACTCCTCGAAATACTCATGTCAGACCCAACAAAGTATATATATTCTTTATCAGCGAAAAATTCTAAGACGATTTAGCCATGTCCGTCGATCTGTCTGTCTGTCCGTCTATCTGTTGTAATCACGCTATCTTTCGAATGAATTGAAATAGATGGCTAAAATTTTGCACACATCTTTATTTTTCCAGTAGGCAGGTTAAGTTCGTAAATGGTCCACGTTTTCATATAGCCCCCATATAACGGTGCCTCTCGATATTCGGTATTTTGATGATTGTAGCGACATTATTCACCGGAATTGTTTCAAATTTGGTATTTGAAGTTCGAAATGGATACTACACCCTAAGACAGAAAATTGTCTGTGCAAGTCCACGCCTTCGTATAGCCCCTATATAAGGGTACCTACCAATATTCGGTATTTGGATGATTTTAGCGACATTATTCACCGGAATTATTTAAAATTTGGTATTTGAAGTTCGAAATGGATACTACACCCTAAGACAGAAAATTGTCTGTGCAAGTCCACGTCTTCGTATAGCCCCCATATAACGGTACCTCCCGATATTCGGCATTTTTATGATTTTAGCGACACTATTCACCGGAATTGTTTTAAATTTGGTATTTGAAGTTCGAAATGGATACTACACCCTACGACAGAAAATTGTCTGTGCAGGTCCACGTCTTATTATAGCCCCCATGTAAGGGTACCTACGAATATTCGGTATTTTGATGATTTTAGCGACATTATTCACCGGAATTGTTTCAAATTTGGTATTTGGAGTTCGAAATGGATACTACAGCCTAAGACAGAAAATTGTCTATGCAGGTCCAGGTCTTCGTATAGGCCCCATATATCAGTACCTCCCTATGTTCGGTATTTTGACGATTTTAGGTACAATACCGATCGAAATTGTTTGAGATGTGGTATTTGAAGCTCGTAATGGATGCTACAGCCTGTGACAGAAAATTGTCTATGCAGGTGCAGGTCTTCGCACAGCTCCGATATAACCGTACCTCCCTATATACAATATTTTGATGATTTTAGCTACATTATTCACTGTTTATATCAAGTTTCAAATTTGAATATGGTAATGGCTTATGACAAACAATGCCCAACGTCGTATAGACCTCAATATAACGGCTATATTTGGTATTTTTAAAATTTTAACAGAATTTTTTAAGAATTTTATTTTTGAAAATTTCCAAATTCGTTCCAAATGGTGGAGGGTATTCAAAGTTGGACCCGGCCGAACATACTGCTTTAAACTTTAAAAAAATTAGACTACGAATATATTATTTTTTTAAATTTTGAAAAATTCCGTTGATAATGTCGCTAATATCAAAATACCGAACAAAGAAAAGTACGGTTATATGAGGCCTATACGAAGATGTGTACCTACATGGGAAATTTTCCATCATAGGTTATAGTACGTATTGCGAGCTTTAAATACGATATTTAAAACAATTCCGGTGAATATTGTCCCTATAATCATGAAAATACCGAATATCAGGAGGTATCGTTATATGTGGGCTATACGAAGACGTGGTCCTGCATAAGTAATTTTTTGTCGTAGGCTGCAGTACCGATTTCGAACTTCAAAAACGAAATCTTTTAAATAATTACTCTAAAATCATCAAAATACCGAATATCGGGAGGTATCGTTATTTAGGGCTATTCGAAAACTTGGACCTGAATACGAAATTTTCGCCACAGGCTGTAGCTATTGGCAACTACAATTACGAAATTGGAAACAATTCCGACCTATAATCTTTCTAGAATCATTAAAATACCGAATATTGGGAGGAACCGTTATATGGGAGATATACGAGAACGTGGACCAACGTGGTTGGACCGGCGAACTTATCCTTCCTACAGGCAAAATACACATTGCTGCAGAATTTCTAAAGATACCGTGATTACAACAGGCAGACATAGGGACATCGCTAACTCGACTTAGAATGAGCATCATGAGTATTTCAAGGTAGTTACAAACGGAATGAAAAGCTAATATATTCTCCATAGTATGGTGGAGAGTATCAAAATCCTAAAGATTTTACTATACAATACATTTTTCAAATGTTATTCGAAAATTCGAACTGTAATTCGAATTATTTTCAAATGTTATTCGAAAATTCGAATTGAATTTCGAATAATTCCATTTAAAATTGCAAATTGAATCATTATATTCGAATAATGATTCAATTTGCAATTTTAAATGGAATAGTTCAAATTACAAATGGAATCATTCGAATTGTATTTCGAATTATTTACAAATGTTATTCAAAAATTCGAATTGAATTTCGAATTCGAGCAGTTCGAATTTTTCTAATAGTAATGATTCAATTTGCAATTTTAAATGGAATAGTTCGAATTACATTTGGAATCATTCGAATTACAATCAAAATAATTTGAATTACAAATGGAAAAATTCGAATAAAAATTGAAATAATCGAATTACAACTCAAATAATTCGAACTACAAAGGGAATTCTCAAATTACAAATAATATGTTACGAATTATATCAACAATTATTCGAATTACAACTGAAAAGGAAATGAGTTAATCCATAATAAATAGTTTTCTCTCCTTTTCTTGACATTTTGACATTGTCAATTACAATTAAAATTTTCAAAATACAAATAAAGTATTTCGCTTTACTCCCGAGAGGGTAGTGTTGAACCTACAACGGTTTCTATCAGATTTTATTGCCATTTAAAGATTGTCTTTACACCTAAAACTGGAAAATAATATAAAATATGAACGGTCGAAATTTAACGCCTTTTTCCACATGCCTTTAATAAAATTCTCCCGAAAATTCTCTAAAACAATCTCGAAAAGTCCTTACAAGTTCTGGAATCAATCACAGGTCAATCCTTTTTTCAAAAGTCCAAGATTTTTTCCAGATCAAAAATCACCTCATTTTTGCCCACAACACGTGTAACTCCAGCACCCAATCACCAGTAAAAAAAACTCACAAATCTGGCACCTTTTTTTCTCCTATCCACGAAAAAACAACCGGAGAAATAAATAAGCACCTCTCACGCAGTTACACTCACACACGCACACACACCTGCACACTCAACTATAAATAATTTACTACTATTGTTGTTTTTGGTTTGTGTGTTGTCACAACGAGAAAAGGGAGTAAACACGAGAATATATTTTTGTGAACGAAGCAAAAACAAAAAAACAGAATAAAACAATCTCAAAGATTGATGAGATGGTGTAACACTCTCTTTTGGGAGAGTAAAGTATACACTCAATAATACAGCAACAATGCAGTGTGGTTGTGGGGAGGGGAAAAGAGAGACCCACAACAAACCAAATGAAAAAGAACGTCATGAAGGTGTAATGTTGTTGTTATTACTACCATTATTATTGTTGTTGGTGTTGCTGTTGTATTGTTGCGGCTGCAGGTTTTTTGTTTTTTTTGTCGATTTGGAGAATAATCCAATAAAATGAAAATTGCTCATGACAAGTGGAGAACAACACAAAACCAAAGGAAATCATGGCGAAGAAGAAATTGAGGATAAAAATGTAAATGAAAGGGAGAATTTTTTATTTTCATAAATTTTTGGGAGTTTTTATTTAATTGCACTACAGTTTGTTTTTTTTTTTTTTTTGCTGCTGAGAGTTGTCAAAATACTTTGGCTGTTATGCTTCAGTTGTTGTGAGCAAAAAAGGCCATAACCTCACATTCAAAGCGAGTCTCATTAAAAACCGGTATAGGTAAATGTATTTGCCTGAATTGTTCGAGAGATTCATTCATGGCTTCGATGGGGCAAAACGCAGCCCAGAGTTTCGAATTTGGCATGTTAATTATCCAGTAGTTTATTTTGAGATTTTCTTCATAAAATTTGAGTGATTTATGGCCAAAGGTCGAGAAAAGAACAACCTTTTTTCTTGTGGAAAAATCAATGAATGGCAACTACAGCAAAAAAAACACGTTACACGGGCCTCAAAAATGAGTTACAACACATAACAATAATAACAACAACCACTATTTTTTTTTACAAAAAAATGATACAATTTCAAAAGGGAGGAGATGAATGACAAAAACAGCAGGCAGGGTTTTTGGTCCTAGGGCAGCAAAGATAACACAACATTCACTCCCCTAACTCCACATAATAAACAAGGCACAGACACACAAACATACAGTTGGTAAATGGAAACCATAACAAATTTTATCTTATCTGGTGCTTTTTTTGGCAAAAATATTCAATTCCATTTTTCTGCTTCTCTTTGATTCCTTTAAGCCAACATTTATTTTTTGATAATTTTGTTTCCTTTTTTTGCAATTCTTTGCCTTTACTTCTCTGTATTCTCTTGTGTTCCACACGTTTTGCCACATTCACTCTTAACACACACACACACAGACTTTGCACTTGATTCCTTGTTGGGGCCACAATTTCCTTCAACATTTACACCACATTTTGTAATCACTTTTTGTTAACAAAATTCTATTCTATTACTTTTTTTGCAAATAAGAAAATCAAACTCCACTTTGTTATCTTCTACGTTTCTCCAAATATTCCCAAACACTTGTGCACACAAAACACACACGCACACCCGCTTGGATATCATTTGAATTCTACTTCATTCTTTTTTTTGTATTTTTCTTATTGGGATTTTGTCACACAAAAATTCTTTTGCTACTTTGCCTGCTCTTCTTCTTCCTGTTCTACAAGGAGGTGGTGGAAGACGTTTTCTTACAAGATTCAACTCGGAATATTTTTACCAACTTCCCGAATTTCACATTAGTAATCACCTTTTCTTTTCTGTTGCAAAATTTCCTCCTTTTTGCCAGCTACAAATGGGAGGGCGGGCGCTTGGTCGGCCAGACACTCACACCGACAGGTATTTGTTTTGCTTTTTTGGCCAAGAAAATTTATTTCTTTTCTCGTTTTGTTTTCTTAACTATTTTCACTTTAGTTATATTTCTTTCACACACACAAACACGCACGCACAATCGAAATTGGCTAGGCGAGCGAGAACAACACTACGACGTTTTTTTCGTAAATTATTTTCTTTATCCGAAATTCATTTTGATGATGTGCATGGAGGATATTTCTTTTTTGACTTTATTCCTCATGAATCCTGGACATGAAACGACGACGGCGACAACGTTTAAATGCGCATCCGTTCCGTTGTTCTGACATTCACGAAATTTTTTCCACGACTGACTGGCATTCACCAACCAATGTTATAAATGCCAAAGTTGGCAACGCCGCCGGGGGAGCATTGTTTTCTTTCATTCTCGCTCATTCATAGTCATTCAGATTCTGCCATTCTCTCTCATTCGCGGAAATTCTTCATATTCTTTCATTCTTATCACTTCCATTTGCAATGCAAGTTAGAATTTGATGAAAATGTTTTTCCCATTTCTATTGCGCACACACTTCTTTGTGGAACATAACTGATGCTTTGTAAAGTAAGGTAAAAGGTAGTTAATATCCAAGGTGAGTCGTTAATTGCAACGTGTGGCAAATTGCATGTCAAAACTGTGATGTAGATGGCGTTGGACTGTTTTCTGACGTAACAATGATTGCGTTTACATAGAACGAGTTTTAATAAGAAAATCAATTTTAATTGTTGTTTTGATTAAATAAAATTCAGATAAACAATAAATTGGCACAAAACACGAATTTCGGGAGAGATTGATAGATGTGGCTCAGTAGCATAATTTACAAACTAAACTAATCAATGGCAATGCGGTAAATTTTACAAAAAAGAAAAACTTTGTTTAAAAATGTTTTTGATAATTATTTGATTTATAAATATAAGCATGTATATTTCAAATTGCAATAAATAAAAAAAGATTTTGTCATTTTAACAAAATTTTAATTCATCGCAATAGAAAAGTATTTTAAGAAAATGTGAAGTGGGGGGGTTTGCCGACATATTTATAACCTGTTCCATGTTCGATTATTTAAATATATTTTAACTTCTGTTATGATTAATCAAATTGTTGACCCTCTATGGAGTAGATTCCGAAGGAATGGACCAATATTGTACATTTCGTATCAGACCTAAATAAAAAGTATATAAATTATTTGATATATGTGATAAGTTTTGGCACCAGATATAGTCGACCGAGGTATTCCATTTTCATACTTCATCTAATACAGATAAAAATATTGGTATGGGCAAAATTACAAGAAAATCGAACATTTATATCCAATTTTATGCGAAATCATAAATTCCATATTCATCTCAAGCTATGACGAACATTTAGCGGTTTTACAAACGGAACGTCAAATTTCCTTCTAAGTCATCGGCGAGCTTTTTATAAAGGAGAAATTACAATTTTTTTTATTGTGTATAGGAGTCTGGAAATATATAGAATTTAAAAAATGGCATGGTTCGATGCGACCATTGTAGAATTAAAAAGGTAAAGTCATGCAATCATATGTTTACAATTTTTTCAAAATAATTCATTGTCAAAATGTTTATAAATCCATTGTACATACACAAATCTATGTAGTGAAATTTAACAAGGTAAATTACAGAAAATGCAAAGATTGGAATGCTTATTTGAAATGACTTTACCTTCCTTATATTACCATGGGTACGATATTAAATCGAAAAACACAAGAAAAAGAACAACAAGTGAAAAAGTTGTAAGTTCGGCCGAACTTTGAATACCCTCCACCATTTGGTACAAATTTGGGAATTTAAAAAAAACATTAAAAATTCTGTTAAAATCTTAAAAATACCGAATGTAGCCGTATATTAGGGTCTATACGACGACGTGGACATGCATAGGCAACTTTTTTCATAAGCTATTATAATATTCAAATGCTTAACTTGAAAAAAAATCTATTTATAATGTAGCGAAAATAAACAAAATACCGAACATAGAGAGGTACATTACGTGGACCTGCACAGACAATTTTCTGGCATAGGCTGTAGCATCCATTACAAACTTCAAATACAAAATTTTGAAATAATTCACATATGGGGGCTATACGAAGATGCGGATCTGCATGGAAAGTTTCCTGTCTGAGGCTGTAGTATTCATTACGAACTTCAAATACCAAATTTGAAACAATTCCGGAAAATAATGTCGCTAAAATCATCCAAATACCGAATATCGGAGGGTACCGTTATATGGGGGCTACACGAAGACGTGGACCCACATGGCTCATTTTCTGTCTTAGGCTGTAGTATTCATTACAAACTTCAAATACCAAATTTGAAACAATTCCGGTAAATAATGTCGCTAAAATCATCAAAATACCGAATATCGAGAGGTACAGTTATATGGGGGCTATACGAAGACGTGGACCTATATAGCCCATTTTTAATACCAAAAGTCCTGCAGACATAATACACGTTTGAGTAATTTTTTATCAATTTACTTCATTTCGTTCGGAAGCTAGAGTGATTTCCACAGACGGACGGACATTGATAAATCGACATAGAATTTTATGCTGATCAAGAATATATATACTTTGTGGGGTCTAAAATGTATATTTCGAGGTGTTACAAACGGAATGACAAACTTAATATAACCTCCATACTATGGTGGAGGGTATAAAAACGGTTACTAATATAAGGACTACTTTGGTGCAATTCTTCGTAAATTTTTTGTCACACCCTGAGTTTGTAAAACGTAAAGAATACAGAAAAATTTATCTACGTTACGCTGCAGACTAATTATAAAAGTTATTTGTAGAAGGAACTTTTTTTAGTAACATTTACCAGATAACCTTAAACCAAAATAATAAATTCAAAGCAGATGTAGCCTTTAATTGTTTTGAATTATATAAATATCAGCATTCAATATTCACCAATAGAAGGATTATTGGTACACTTTATCCCCTTGCCTAAAAGTATGCACTAAAAGCTACTAATCAACTTTTGATGGGACTGACATGAATATAACGGTTAAACACAAGTGTTATACTTTCCTCTTCACCTCTTTTATTTATAATCTCATTTTAGTGTTGTTGCTGTTACTTACCTATCATATGGTATTGTTGTTATATCACATATTTTCTTTGTATTCCTTCACCACAATCAATTTAAGATGTGCTTTCATTTTGACGAACGAAATTGTGGTGTTGTAAATAAGAAATGGTTTCGATGGGACATTTAAGGGGGTCATTGTTATCCAAGTTCTATACCTCAGTAATAACAGTTATTATTGAACGAAGGAAATTATTTCCGAAAATGCCAGAGCTGTATTTCATAAAATTTTCATTATATGGTGGGTTTTGTAATTAGCTTAATGAAATGGTACGCATTATTACAGACAAAAACCAATGGCATCACCAAAAAAAACACAATGCAACTCATCTATTTAGCAAAATACTTTAGCAAAAGCTCCAGATTTTTTTTAAGCCACCAACGCGTTTCGCCGACTTACTTGTACGGCCAATGAGGCAAATCACAAATTCTTTGAAAACACTTTTGTTGGAAACTTATTAATTTAATTTGAATACCACACATTCACAACACACACGAATTCGCTATATTCTTTAATTTTCTTATTCCACATACTTTTTATTGTTAACTTTTTTGTTATTTCCTCGGCACGTTTCATCCGTTTCCCGAAAACACAACCGTTCAAAGCAAAGCGCGCCGAAAAACTGAATTGTTGCAGCGTCCTTTATTTCTGTTTTGCTCTTTGAAGTTCTTTAAGATGAGTGGAAGGGAGACAATTGTAGAAAGATCTTCTCATGAGAGAATATTGGTAGCTAACAAAAACGATGATTTTTCTTTTTGCAACAACGCCATGCACAAACAAATACATATTTTGTGAAATATAAAATTTAAGAGTTTTTTAAACACTTGTTCTTTTTTTTACGTTTTGCTATTGTTTTTTTGCACGTTTACGTTACTCATGCGCCCGTTATGTTAAAGATCAAGTTTTATGAACACTCTTCCAATTAGAATTTACGCTTCCGCGAGAAAACACATCCGTCCATTTTAAAGCTCACCGAATGACTGAATGTCGGTATCGTGTCGATGTTTTTGAGTAGATCGATAAGAAGGTGTAAGTGAGATAGATATATTAATGTTGTTATTCACTTCGATAGGGAAATGGGAAACAAGAACACGAAGATGTTTAAAAGGATGTTGTTCTGGGAGTGATGTCAATTTAGCGATTTTTGATTATAAAAATATTTGATGAATGAAAGTGGGTTCGAATGGTTAAAATTAAATAAATTATTATTAAATAATGAAAATTAAATAAAATTACATGTGGTCTGCATAGAAATGCATTCTGAGTCAATTTATGCATGTTCTATCCATGTATAGGGTGATTTGTATACCCTATATCATATTATGGAGGGTATATTAAGTTTGTCATTCCGTTTGTAACACCTCGAAGTATACATTTTAGACCCACAAAGTATATATATTTTGGATCAGCATAAAATTCTAAGCGATGTCCGTCCGTCTATTCGTCTGTGGAAATCACTATAGCTTCCGAACGAAATGCGGTAGGTTGATAAAATTTTACTCAAATGTATATTATATCTGCAGGACTTTTAGTCTTGAAAATGGGCCATGTAGGTCCACGTATTCGTATAGCCCCCATGTAACAGTACCTCCACCTTCTCGATATTTGGTATTTTGATGATTTTAGTCATTATTCACCAGAATTGTTTCAAATTTGGTATTTGAAGTTCGTAATAGATACTACAGCCTACGACAGAAAATTGTCTGTGCAGGTCCCCGTCTTCGTATAGCCCACATATAACGGTACCTCCCAATATTCGATATTTTCATGATTTTAGCGACATTTTTTACAGGGATTGTTTTAAATTTGGTATTTGAAGTTCGTAATAGATACTACAGCCTACGACAGAAAATTGTCTATGCAGGTCCACGTCTTCGTATAGCCCTCATATAAAGATACCTCCGGATATTCGGTTTTTTGATGATTTTTAGGGGCATTATTCAATGGAATTGTTTGAAATTTGGTATTTGAAGTTCGTAAGGGATACTACAGTCTATGACGGAAAATTGTCTGTCCACGTCTTCGTATAGCCCCCATATAACGGTACCTCGGATATTCGGTCTTTTGATGATTTTTAGCGGCTTTTTTCACCGGAATTGTTTCAGCATATGTCAGAAAATTGTCTGTGCAGGTCCACGTCTTCGTATAGCCCTCATATAGCGGTACCTCCGGATATTCGGTCTTTTGATGATTTTAGCGGCATTATTCACCGGAATTGTTTAAAATTTGGTATTTGAAGTTCGTAATGGATATTGCAGCCTATGACAGAGAAATGTCTGTGCAGTTCCACGTCTTCGTATAGCCCCCATATAACGGTACCTCCCGATATTCGGTATTTTGATGAATTTAGAGACCTTATTCACGTTTTGGTATAGCCCCCATATAATGGTACCTTCCTATATTCGGTATTTTCATGATTTTTGCTACTTGATTCACCGATTTGTTTTTAAAGCTTCGCATTTTAATATTGTAATGTCTTGTGACGAAACTTGCTTATGTATTTTTAGCAACAATATATTTGAAAAACAAAAATAAAACGGCCGGGCCGAACTTTGAATGCCCTCCAACTGTTAACATCTTAAAAATACCTAATGTAGCCGTTATATCAGGACATGGAGGGTTCGGCCCGGCCGTTTTATTTTTGTTTTTCAAATATACTATTGCTAAAAATCGCTAAATTGGCATTACTCCTAGAACAACATCTTCATGTGTTTCGGCGCGCTTATACTCGAACGGTTGTGTTTTTGTGAAACGGATAAAATGTGTAAAGAAAATAACAAAAAAGTTAATAATAAAAAAATGTTGAATAAGAAATTAAAGAATATAACGAATTGGTATGTGCTGGCATGAAAATGTGGTTTTGCGGCATTTTATTGTTGCTTTAATCCATTACTGAATAATTTCTCCTAGAAAAGTAACGAACTTATTTATAATTTATAGGAATACTTTCCCATTACATCTAAAATCGATAGGCACTCGATTCGATTTTTTTAAAACAATTTTAGACAATTTATCGATTAGGCCAAAGTCGATCTATGTATCCCTAGATGAGATGAGACAAAACAAAAAACAAACGACGGAATAAAGTTCTTAGAAATTAATTTGTTGGAAAAATGAATTGAAAATTAGTTTATAGCGTTCTTACAGTGAAAATTAATAAAAACGGTACAAGTGGATAAAATAATGTGTTAAAAGAAGTTATTTCTGTGTCAAAAAATAATAAATGAAAAGAAAAATTGTGATCAAGACTAAATTGTCTAGATATTCGTTCTGTGAAAACAACAACATCGTCGTGGACAAAAGTGAATGAATGGCAAAAGCAATTTTGGAGTAAAATAAGAAAATAAGGTAACCTACATTTTATTCATTAAAATCTCGATGCTTCATATCAGTTTTTATTTATTTCTATTGTGCAAATTGAAAATATTTTCTTTTGTTATTTTCCCATTGAAATTGTATTCATTCATTTGAATACAAAAAGTGGCAACACTTTTTCTTGTGTTTTCCCATTCTCTTCTGTTCCCTTGTTTGTGTTCTGTCTCCAATAGACGTTTGACGTTGTTTACGAAAAATTGGGAATGTTTGAGAGAGGAGTTAATCAATAAATGACACAAAATAGGGTTGCCAAGTGTCATTTTATGATAACTATTTGGGCAGGTATTTCAAAAGACGGGAATGCCTATACAACGCGAAATATAACGAAATGTTAAATTAGAAATGATATTTATTTTTTGTGATGTGATAAAAATATGAAAGTGTAAAATGTTTACATTATGATGTTGAAATCAAATTAGAATCAAAAGTTGTTGTTAGAAAAATGGAGGGAACAACTCTAGTTTAGTAAAAACTCTTAGATTTTTTCGATTTTTTTAAAAGGTCGGTATTTTTATCCTGATTTGTAGTACTAGTTTTTTTGGGAGATGGACTCGGGAACCCACATTTTTGACACTGGGCTGGATTCTTGTTCTATGAAAATATAAGAAAATTTTTTTTATAAAATTTTTCATTTCACATTTCTTTCCTTTATAAAAGTTTTCATTTCACATTTTCATAGAACCAGAATTGAGGCCCTGCCCACTTATCCGATGTAGACAATATTGGCATCGTTTGAAAGTGTATAGGTATCCAAAACAAACAAGTGCTCACAGGATGGTTCGGAAGTTATAGTCAAATTAGTTTTTATAAAACACCCAAAAAAAAAAGGTCGTCGACAAAATTGATGCCAAATTATACCTGACACTCTTACCCTTCTAAAATGCTACAATTTGTGCTATTGTCTATATCGGGTAAGTGGATCTAGATCTACTATTTATAATCAGCATAAAATTCTATGTGGGTTTAACGATGTCCGCCTGTCTATCTGTCGAAATGGCGATCATATTACATACTTTTATTCAAAAATGTTTTTTTTCTATTGGTGGAGGCTATTGAAAGCTCAGCTTTCTTCTTCTTTATGAACAATTATTATTTTTTGGCTTACTGAGCTTTTGTAGGGCTTCCGTCGTGCGTATGATTTTCCACTGGACATAAACCTCAAAATATTAAATTTTAGACTCCACAAAGTATATATATTCTTGATCAGCAAAAAATTCTACGTCGATTTAGCCATGTCCGTCCATCAGTCCGTGTGTGGAAATCACTCTAGCAATCGGACGAAATGAAGTAGGTTGATAAAATTTTACTCAGCAGTGTGTGTTTGTTCTGCCGGACATTTGGCATTGATAATGGGCTATATAGGTCCAGTTTTGACCCCCCTATAACTGTACTGACAGATCCTATGTTTGTCAGCTGCTTTAGTCACAATTTTAACCCAAATTAGCCGTAAATTGGTTTGATATAGCCCCAAATGACTGTACCTCTAAATAAGTATATGGATTATGTCACACTTTTCACCAGAAATGTCTTAAGTTTGCAACTTCAAGTTCCTAAAATGTACTACATCCTGTAACAGAAAATTGCACATAAAATTCCACGTATGATAGAATAATATAGGTAGACGCATCGACACATCCGCTGGGAAAATGAACTGTCAAACCAATTTTAGAATTGAAAATGTTGAATGAAAAATGATTTATACTTGTAAAAATAGTTGAAAACGCGTATTATAATGACCTACGAATGACGTCGTATAACAAAACATATGAAAATCTATTTAAATTAAAAAAAAAAACATTTTAAATTTTTTGAAGCATTTACCTGTATTTTTTACCACGGGTCCACGTCTGTAGCCCCCATATAACGGCATTTCCCTTTATTCTGTGTTTTAATGATTTTAGCGACTTTATTCACCCGGCTTGTTTCAAAGTTCGTATTTGAATTTCCTAATGAGTGATACCATCTGTGACCGAACATTGTCTAAGCAGGACGCCTTTTTGACTGGCTTAACTATAGGATCAAAAGAAGTATTAGGTTAACTTAGTTCGATTTTGGTCATACGCTCCTTTGTTCTTTCCCGAAGAAGGCACATATTCTCACATTAACTTCCTATTTTCCATATTTTTATGACCTGGTATTTTTCGACGGTTTTTTTTAAATTCCTTCGAAATGATGGGGATATTAAAACTACTGCTTACTTACTTACTGCTTGTTTTTTATTATTTTTATAACTTTTTTAATACATGTATTCAATGCTTGTGGCCAAAAGCATCGTAGGCGTACTTCAGATATTAGGTAGGGGGCTCAAGGTTATAGCCAGCCGACGACTTTAGCCAGTCAAAAAAGAGTTTTATATACTCTCACATAACTCCCTATATTCCATATTTTTATGACTTTTTTTTTTGAAAAATTTCGGAATCTTTCCAAATGTTGGAGGAAGTCAAAACTACTGCTTACTTACTGCTTGTTTTTTTATTATTTTTATAATTTTTTAATACATGTTTTTAATGTTTGTGGCCAAAATAGTCGAAGGCGTACTTCAGATACTAGGTAGACCGGTCAATGTTATAAACAATATGCGGTCTTTTCCAGAACTGCAAGAATGTAAAATTTTTTAATGCGTAGGTAGGTTTAAGCAGACACTGGAACAGACCAATGGTGGAAAATTGCAAAGGAGGAAATTTTAGTTTTTAAGGATGAAGAAAAAATTATTATTTCATATGTTTGCATTAGATTAATTTACATAATTTCTCATTGTCTGCTGAGGTTTTTAGCTAAACAACATCACGATACGGTTAAATATTCTCTACGTTTTCTTTTATGGTTGATGATATTATTTCAGGTTAATAATATATCCATCTATGACTCTGTGTTTACAATCATTAATTTGGAATATGCTAATACCTTGTAGTCTAGGAACTTCACAGATTGCATCTGATTAAATATGTTTGAAATCGAAATTCTTTGATATGTTGATAATTTTTGTTGATTCTGAGAATCCAATATCACTTGGAATTAACAATAATAATGCCCCTAGATTATTTGATTCATTTACTGCAATCAGCATTTTTTTCCTCGGAAATGCCTAAATTTATTCAAAAGCAAAATAATCACAATTTTAACAATTCCCAATGACAATGGCAACTCTAACGTTTACTTTTTATGAGAGAAACAAATCAAAACAAACATTTCTTTTCCATTCTCTCTCTCGCTCTCTCATTGTTGATTCGATAGACGATATCAGCTGTTTCTGCTCTGCCAGCATTTGGTAGAGTTTCGTTTGTTTACTTTTTTCGACGTTCGCCAACAAATGAAAACAGACAGTTGTGTTTTGAATTTCGTGGAAGTCAGTTGTTAGGCCGAGAAATAATACGAAAGGCATGTATACAAAACAAGAAGAGTAGACAAAAAAAAAAATAAAAGAAACACCACCAATCGTCAGTCAGCCCGCCTCCCCCTTCCACAAAAACAATTCGTTCTGTTGATGATTTTGGAAAACAAAGGAAACACTGATGAACAACGGGCATACAAACAATTTTTGTATTTGGTTGGTGGAGTGCAACAAAATGAAGTGCCAGTGGTAGCAAGCAAAAGTAACAAACGACGCAAAAAGTGAAATACCTACCTACCTCCCCAGAAGAAGGCAAAATATAAACGCACACAGACAAGTTGTGGAATAAATAACAAAAAAAAAAAACTTTCCATAAAAATTTCAAAGTGAAGAATTCTCAATTCAATGATTTAATCAAATGAAAAAAAAACGAAATACTGAAGAACAAAATCTATATTATATTGCAAAAATTGAAAGCAATCGCTGCAGTATTTAGAAAAAAATTAAATGAGAATAGAGAACACAGTTCAGTAGCTAATGCTGCTGCAATCGCAATAATAGAGAATTTTAAAATTCAAATTTTGCACCAATTAGACAAATGTAAATGTGACGTACTGGTGTAACGTTGTGAAACCTGGACAAGAAGTGGCCTTTATTAGAAGCAGAACATTTTGAATTATTTTGTTGCTGCAAAATAGTTAGTTATCGTTGTTTTTTATAAAAACAACGTTATAGTAATGTTTATCAGGGGGTAAGGCAGGATATACCGAGTTTTCTGAAACGGACACCAGTCCTCATAAGTTCCCTGGTCTTTTGTCTACAACATTAACCCCAGGAGTGATTTTAAAATAACTCCTATGTCACAAAAATTTTTAGACGACTTTCGAACCGAAGTCTGACTGAATAAACAATCATAGGAAATTCGGAAGATAAAGTAGAGTTACCGGAACAAAGTCAAAAGTAATATCGTGCTGATTTCTGATTTTTTGCAGACTTCCTAACAGTTTTCGATCAGAATTCGAAAAACTGATTTTATGAGTTCTGATTGGCGTACGTGTTTTCCCCCGGCACAACAACAATTACGCATTTATTTTATCCACAATGTGTAAGCGAAAAAAAAATCTCAAAAAAGAGAGAAACTCACTGAGTTGCCTGTTTACAACAAATGTTATACAAGGCAGAAGAGAAAAAACTCTAACAAGAGAAAGCGAATTCCTATGTCGGTCAGACGATTCGCACAAAACATCAGACTTGAGCAGCTGTGTAAGACATCTGACATTTGGTTCCTTGCTTTTGTTTCGTTTGTTGCCGTGGTTTGTGGCGCGGGCGCGTTATCTTTCCAACGAATTTTGCTCCCACTATAAAATGAGCAAAACACTCTAGCACTTATTAGAGAGAAAGAGAGTATCCATGTTTGGATTTTTTCAATCCCAGGAGTACTCCCCCTTGAATTCGAGCTTATCTTAGTTATATTTTAAAAACTTAGTTATATTTTAAAAACTATGCTTTTAGCTCAGCTCGACATTACAAAAAAGACAATCTAATTAAAAAATAACTTGTAAAACATAAAAAACGTTTTTTGGGCCTTGAAAAAAATAATGTTGGACTGTTGAAAAATGTTATCAAAAACCCGGGTTTTTGGCTTTGTTGAACCATAAAAAAACAGGAAAATCCACTTTGAAACTTGAGGAGATTTCCAGAAAAATCCAGTTCGAACCTTGAAAGTTAATGTTATTCAAAATAAATGTTTTTAGATTCTGTTGATCCATTAAAAATAGTATTAGTCTTTCGTTGGTCCTTAAAAAAATATTCTTAAAAATCAAATTTTCCAACCGGATTGAATCCAATTTAAATTTTTGTTTTGACATTAGAAATAATAAAATAGAAAACAATGAAATTTAAGATATAGCTATAGCTCTCATATATCATTGGGGGAAGTGGCCATATTATGCACTCTTAACAATGATATCCGGTTCGAGTTAACAGACACATGCAAGAAACTCCTTTGTCAAATTTTGTCGAAATCGGTTGAGATATTGATATACAAGTATGTGATGGAAAACCCAATTCGATTTGTTAATTATTAAAATATTTAATTCTGACAGAATACTCTTGGTAAATTCTATTTTCATAAGTTAACCACAATTTCCATTAAGGAATTAATTAATTTAAAATAAATTAAAAAAATGATTCCGAAATTACTAGAAATAGTTTTCATTACATACTTCATAGTTTCACACATCAATTCCTCGATTTTGATGTAAATTAAAGACCAATTTAAACATAGCACAAATATGCAATATAAACATACATTTGTCAGGTCTAACTCTGCCCTAATTTAATACTTGCTTTACTGAATCTGGTTAAAAATAGTCTACGCTACGTTAACGTTACGTTTACACTTGGTCTAATTGGTAGCATAGATTTCGTAATTGTTCTTCGTACGACATACGTTTACTCTTCTACTTTGTACTCTCCTGTTGGTGCTGCTGCTGTCGTTGTCGTCGTCTTCGTTGTTTTTGTTGTTGTGTTTTGCTATACATTCATCTCGTCCATCTCAAATATTGTATATTTTGTGTGCTCAATATTTCTTTGTTCGTTTTCAAATAACAACGACGACGACGACGGCGTTGACGAAGTAGAACAGAAATTTTTCTACAGAGGAGATGATAAGATTCGTTTTTCTTTTTTGCTACAAAAAAGTGTATATTTTTCTATTCGTTATTATTATTGTTAAACAAATAAATTAATAAAAATTTCTTACAATTGAAAATTGTTCGTTCTGTAGTGCAGTGCAGTGTGTAAAAAGTGTAAATTCTGAAAAAAAAAGAACGAATGAACGAACGGAAAAAAGTAACTACCTATCCATTAACAAAATGAAACGTAATATGTGATTGTGAAACGACAAAAAAAAGAAACGAAACTCAGTAAAATTTTCTGGAAAATAAAATTGGAAACGAACCTCCCACATCAAAATCCTTTGGCAAATTGGAAAATAGTGTCAAAAAAGTGTCCAATGTTTAAAAATGAGTCAAGGTTTTTGAAAAATAAAATCAAATTCAACCAACCAGACCCCCTACGCTCCGCTCAAGCAGCCAGCCAGCCATTACAGTCCAAACATCTATTGCTCTTACTGAAGGTCATTACAGAGGAAATGAAAAACAGGCCAGAATAAAACGAAAAATTTACATATCACCAGTGTTGTTGTTGCTGCAGCGCCAGGAGGTGGAGGACGTCAACGATTTTTTATTTTAATTCGCAACAGTGTTTCGTGCGTGTGTTTTTGTCGAAAATCGCAGATGTGAAGGCTTTGTTTAAAATCCTTTAAACCCCCAGAAAAGGGAATAGTGAATCCATTGACCATCCAGTGTTTTTTGAACATCTTTCGTTGCCCCACATCTCCCACCCCTTGAATTTTAGTTTTATTTTATCGTTGCTGTGACTGGTTGGACTCTTTCATTCCCCCTACTCTTTGTTGTGACTTTGACTTTGGCCAAGAACAGCCAAGGAACGAACCAGAGACTAGCATTTGCAGCCGCAGTGGGGCACAGAAACGACGACGACGACGTCGTCACCATTGTGTGGAATACTCGGGAATAAAGTACACCGAAAAAAAGAACATAAAAGTCTAATAACACAAAAAGAAACACTACAACCAAATAAATGAAAATAAAAAAATTTACACACAAAAACAAAGAATAATAAAAATTAAAAACTAACAACAACAAAACCCATTGGCTGCAACAGTGACGGACAGAATTAATTGGCAGCGCAGCAACGTCGAACAGCTGCCTCTCTAACAACAAACAAAAGACGAAGCAGCAAGTAAAACGTAATAACAGCAAAAATAAAAAAGAGACAAAATGGTGAAAACAACGTAGGAGAAGAAGAGGAAAATCAAAATAAAAACGAAAGAAAAATAAACAATAATAAACGAGCAGCAACAACAACAACGTCATCCAATTCTCTATTGCATTTCAAAACAGATGATTTTTGTTTTGTTTCTTCGCCTCCTCGTCACAACACCCTCTCGTTGAACAACAACAGCAGCAAGTTATTCTCCCTCCAACCACAATTAACTCTCTCTCTCACACAAAGTAATTACCAGCAATTGTTTTGTTTGAGACACATGAATTGAGAGAACGGGCAAAGATATATAAAGAGAGAGAGAGCTCCCCCTTTAACTTCTCACTTTGGTGTTTGTTTGTTTATTTATTTATGTGTGGATAGACGACAGACCCCCAACCCATTTGTTGTTGTGTGTTTGCTTTTTTTTGTTATTCAACTGCTGTGATCGCCTGTTCAACTCCAAGTGCAAGACCAGTCCATGTAAACCCCGTTTGCGCCCGCTTTTGACCAGAACAACTTGATTGTTTCTTGCAAAACATTTGCTTTTGGCGATCGGAAGTTTGACGACGACAGCTGTTTTATTTAACACACATTCTTCGTCTTGGGATGTCATAATTTTTGTTTTGTTTGTTAATTTGTGTGCTGTGAACAACGACGACAGAGGTGAGGTGGTGTCTTGATCTCGCCCAGCTCAGCTGTTAAATGACAGTGGCTTTGTCTTAATTGCAGCAGGCAACCAACAACCAACCTATGGACTATAAATTTTGAAAGGTGAGTTGTTCGAAAAATACATTTTAATTTGTTCCTTTTAGATCTGAGTCAGTGAGGGGTATTTGAACGGTCATACAAATTTATACACATGGTCAAATTTTTAAATCCTTACATGTGAAATTGGTCAGAGTGTATTTCTGGAGTGTTAGGATAAGTTCTCCTATGTTCGGCACATCAAACCATAAAGCATATTTTTATATTTTACCTCAAATAAATAAATTATATACCCTACACGAGTATGTGTTTGGGGGTATTATTAGTTTCATTGGGCCAAAAAGATTAGAAATATTGGTCCTCCTATCTCGCCGAGTTGATCTAGCTATGTGTGCCCGTCCGTCTGTCCATGTTAACGCGCTACAGGTCGCATTTTTGGCCCGATCCTCTCGAAATTTCGCATGTAGGTAGGGATAGGATCGGAATAGAAGCCTATTGTTTGTGGAGATGATCGCAATATTGTTGGCTGTTGAAATGAATCAATATTTTAAAAAATATATGATTTTAAAGTGTTTTTCTGCACTCCACAATTATAGACGAATAGTAAAATTTTGCATGGGTCTTGAGTTCAGGACTGAGCGGAAGCCTAACAATTTGGATTGTCATCGGATAATATTTAGAGGGTGAAATGGATGATAAGTTTTGTATAAAAAAATAAAAAAAACCGCTATTTTTAATTCTGATGAAATCACAAAAAAAAAAAAATTAAAATGGACCATAAATTCGAGTGCAGCAAATAATGAACAAGCGACACAGAACAATCTATATCTCTCCATCCTAGACACCAAAAGTGATCCAAAACTAGCACCACTTAGTACTTTTCGAACAATAATAGTACACAATTCCAAAACCATCTCCTTACCTTAATCACAGACACCAACAGTGACATCTATACCAAATTTTAGGATCTCAGTTCTACTCCTTCACACAATACCAAATTTAGTACAGGGTGAGATAAAAAACTGCAACAAAGTCAAACGCCATAATTGTTACATATTTTTTTAAAATTTTATTGAATGAAAGCAAATTTCAGATATAGCATCAAATTTTTGAAAAAAAAAAATAGATTTGTTCGAATTGGTCACTTTGGCACGAATTATGGCCTTCAAATGGCCAATGAAACCGTTACACGCTGCCCGAATGTTGCTCTGCGGTATTTTGGCCCATATCCAAAGATTTTGGTGGACATTGTGCGCAGGAAATGTAGCGAGGAACCTCATTTTGTAATCATTTTTGGGTGGCATTACTGAGTCCTGTTGGAATGTCCAAGGTCTGCGGCCAAAATGTTGGGTGCCCCAGGCTTTAATACACCCTCCAGAATATTTTCGCGATAATATTCGGCATTTATTCTGATGCCACGGTCGATTAATACAAGCGGAGAGCGACATCTGTTATGACGACCCACGCCATCACCATTGCCGGCTCTTGAGTTCTGGTGGCCAACCGCAGGTGCACATTTTCAGCTGCCTCTTTGACAAGTAAACACGATCATTTTGTTTGTTTACAAACTGCTGGAGAACGAATGTTTTCTCATCGGAGAAAACCAAATTCGTCAACTGACCACTTTCGGCCAAGCGTAGCAACTTTTTAGCTCTTTTGAGTCTATTTTCTTTCTGTTGCGTTGTAAGTTCTTGAACTTTTTGTAATTTTAATGGCTTTACACCGAGCTCATTTTTCAATATTTGCCGAATGGAATATTGCCATAAGCCATTTTCGGCCACTGCGACGCTTCTTTACTTTTCGAGCCATTTTTGCTGATGTTGCTGTTTTCTTCCGTCCACTTCCTTGACGTCGGGCTACGCTACCAGTATCACGGTAACGAGCGATGGTACGAGACACTATAGATTTATTCACATTTAAATTCTGGATTGCTCTAAAGATAGCCAAGTGTGGTTTTCCGGCAAAATAAATAAGGAAATCAAACTTTCACGCTTAAATTCCATCATGAAACAAATCTCGGAACATTTTAAATTTTTTATGTTTTATAGTTTGAAATTCATTTAACAAATATATTTCAAAATTTAAGTATGGATAGATCCTTCCTTCTAAATTCGGATGAAATAATCATTCAAATCTCTACACCTCAAATCTCTGATAGTTTTAAAAAATCATTTTTTTTTGAAAGTCTTTCAAAGCTCGCCTCTTAAAATTCTTTCTTAAAAATTGCACATTTCCTATCTAAAAATCCTTTGAAATTTGGCTTTAAATCCAACATTTAGAGAATGAAAATATACTTGAAAAATGTCTTATATTGTTCTATAAAAATAATCATAAAAATTACACCAAATGATCTCAAAAATATTCGTAATATTTTTGACACATTTTCATTAAAAAATACGTTAAAATGCCACTGTTGCTGAAAATATTTTTTTTAAGTCTTCTTTTTAGCTCTGTTATAAAATTTGATTTTTTCTCTGAGACTTTGTTCTGCTTCATGGAATTTCCTGTTGACAAAATTGTTATTTCTTTGTGCGCTGCAAAAAATGCAAGTTCTTAATGATAATTCGCAACACTTAATTATTTGAAGCGATAAAATATGTTTCAAATTAATTGTTTATCATCACAAAATGGGAATTTTGAGTCAATAACCGATATTCCTTGAAACTCACCTACCTACCTATCTGGTCTTTTACCCTTTCAGATAATAATAAAATGATGTCAATGCATTTTATTCCGTTATAGCTAAAATTAAAAGTGAATGGGCAAATAAATTGGTTATTTTATTGCAAAATTATGCCAAATGGGTCATTTTACATAAATAGATATGCCTTCTATGAAGAAAGACAGGTTTTAGAGAGAAGCAGAGTTTCTTTTTATTAGGAATGTACTTTTAAAAAATTTTAGGATTTTGTGTTAGAAAATTCTTTAGAAAACAATATTTAAAAAAGTTTTAGCAAAAAAATAAAAAAATCTCCAAAATTTCTGATTTTTTTTTCTCAAAATGTCATGATTGTAGCTTCGAAAATTCTTAAAAAAAATCTTTTAGAAAGAAATGATTTTTTTTTCTAAAAATTCCATGATTATAGCTTCGAAAATCCTTGAAAAATAACAACTTTTTAGAAAAAATAAATAAAAACCTTTAAAATGTTTGACGTTTTTCTTACCCTCAGCCATATGCCTATGGAGGACATACATATATCATTTGATTCGGCAAAAACGTGCCTCATCGAAATCGCGTTTTGAGATCTTAGGTCTCTTTTGCATCAAATCCGTTTCAGGACATTTGGAGTCGATTTAGCAATGTCCGTCCGTCCATCTATCTGGTCCATCTCCGATTTGGTCCAAACTTGGTACATCGTAATATTGTTATAAAACTTAGATCGAGTTCCGAGATGGACAATATCGGTCCACTCCTTCTGCTACCTCCACCACAAAAGGTCGACATTTTCAAAAAAAAAGTATTTTATTGCACCATTTTTATTGCATTTTATTGCATCACTTCTAGGTCAGGTGCGAAAATTTACAATATCGGTCCACTCCATCAACTCTTATAAAAAGGGATGTAAGAGTCCGAAGGTATTCAAATTACACACTCCAAAATATTTTTATTAACCCAAGATCTGCTGTGAAGATGGGATATATCGGTCCACTTCTTCTGATACCTCTCCCACAAAGGGTCAAAATTGTGAATATCCATGAAGTTCAAAAAATGCGAAATTAACATCCAATTCCATTCGGGTTTGGTACACGTCGATATTTCCATCAACACAAGATCTGTTATAAATATGGTAGAGATCATACCATTTTTTTGTACCTCCCGCACAAAGGGTCAAAGTTTTGAATAACCAAAACGATTATAAAATCCGAAATAAGCATCCGGTTCTCTTCATATTTTAAACATCCGGTTATTTGTACTAATACAAGATCTGCTGTGAAGATGAGATATATCGGTCCACTCCTTATGGTACCTCCCCCACAAAGGGTCAACTTTTTGAATACCTATGAATCTCATAAAACGTGAAATTAACTTCCAATTCCATTCAGACTTGGTACATCTCAATATTTCAATCAACACAAGATCTGTCATAAAAATTGTAGAGATCGGATCATTTTTTCTGGTACCTCCCCCACAAAGGGTCAAAGTTTTGAATAACGAAAACCATTATAAAATCCAAAATAAGCATCCGGTTCTCTTAATATTTCACACATCCCATTGTTTCTACTAACACAAGATCTGCTGTGATGGTGGGATATATCGGTACACCTCTTTTGGTACCTCCCCCACAAAGGGTCAAAGTTTTGAATAAGCAAACCGTCCCCCACAAGGGGTTAAAATTTTGAATAACCAAAACGATCATAAAATCCGAAAAAAAACATCCGGTTCTCTTTATGTTTCACACATCACAATATTTTTACTATGATATATATCTGCCCACCCCTTCTTGTACCTCAGCCACAAAGGGTACATCTAAATATTTCTCTCAACCAGAGACCTGAGAAGAATATGGGATTTATGATTTCTCATAAAATGGGATATAAGTTCCATTTTTTTTTGTCATTTTGCCCAAACCAATATTTTTATCTGTATTAGATGAAATATGAAAATGTAATACTTCGGTCCACTAAATCTGGTACCTCACGCACGTTTCAATATTTTATAAAAACTGTCAAATATTTCATGTAATGTATAGGAAGTAGTCGATATAGTCCAAACCTGACACGTCGCAATTTTCGAATCATATTTATTTAGGTCCGATACAAAATGGACAATGTTGGTCCATTCCTTCAGAACCTACTCCACAGAGGGTAAAAAATTTAAAAAATAATGACAGAAGTCAATATATATTTTAGTGCTAAGCTGGTTTGAAAGTAGTTACTGATTCCAAGGTCCATATTTTGGTAATAGGTTTTTTGCTGTGTAATGATGTTAATAACCGCAATTCCGGTTGGGAGAATAAGTTTCTACCTTGAATCACCAATTTTGTTTTTATCCAGTTTCCGACATTAACTAAACTTGTATTTCCCCCTTCCTATTATTAGAAATTTGATTAATTCTCCCCTGTGGATGATGCAATTTCCTTCACAATTTTATTCACATTTGAAAAAAAAAAAGCAACGGTAATTGCAGATTTCTTTCGATTTGTTTTCAATTCGAAAAATAAACAAAAAGTAAAATAGGACATTAAGACAAAGGTGGGTAATTTGAATTTGAAAAATTCAATTTTCATTGTTATCTATTAATCGTTGTCAAACGAATTCTTGGCATACTCCCTCCACCTTACTTTGCCAACCCACCCTCGCCCCCTCCCAACAAATTTGCCCTTTATTTGCATTCAAATCTAATCACAAAATGCATTGGGAATTATTCATTGTTGTCGTTGTTGTCTGCCATTGAATCAAAATAAATATGATGCACATCATAGAGAGAGAGAGTGGGAGAGAGGGGGCCTTAGGGAAGAGGGAAGGGAAGTTGGTGGGTCCAATATATATACATATACATATGTATATACAGGTATAACAGCTACTTATAGAACAAAGAAATTGAATTGAATGGAAACGCCAGGCAGTCAGTCAGTCATTCAAGCAACCACAAGAACAACAAGTAGCCACAAAGAGCGAATGAGCAGCAAATAAATAGCCAGCAACTGAATAAGAAGCAAAAAAAAAGAAAGAACGGCCAAAAACAACACAAATTTGCAATCATATAAAATATATAAAAGAAAGACCTACAACAATAGGAACAACAATAACAACGGCCAAAAGAATGGCAAGAGCAAAAACGGTGGTTATTTTTAAAAATTGGAAAAGAAACAAAGGAAGAAATGGACGGACCGACGGACAGGCAATCAGAGATATTTCAGAAACCATAGCGAACAGAAAATAAATAAATAATAATTATTAAAAGTATAGAAACAACAAGAATGCATTTTTCAAAATATGTACTTAACAATTTTTAGTTATTTGATATTAATTGAATTCTACATTTTGTTGTTTTGCTGCCTTTTTTGCGACTGACATTTGTGCAAATTTTCTGAAAAAAAAGAGAGCCATAAAGGAGAGAATTCTTTCCAATTTTATTGAGAGTTCGAGCTCTTGTGTCCTGTGTTTTGCTGAGAGCCATGTTATTACGTTTCTGCGCAGGATTCAATATTTTCTTCCTTTTTTGATTTACTTTTTATTTTGATGTTCCTTCAATTCATAACAAGGGAATCGAAGATTCATTGAGCAGAAAATAATCGAGCGAAAGAGATTTTAAAAAGGACCTAATAAAGAATACAAATAATTCATAAACATTGTAGCGGCGTTTTTGGAAAGAAGTAAACAGAGGCAACTGAAATGGAAGAAATCCAATAAAATAAAATAAAATAAAATAAGAGGAGACATTTTATTTCGGGTGTTAGTATTTCGAATCCAGCAATAATTAATAATTTCCTCGAAAGTTTCAGTAAAATACAGTCAGAAAGTATAAGTCGGTTTGCCGACATATATGCCCTCAGCATATGATTTGACCTACGTTTCCTTTTTTAGATATCTTTGAACTTGTGGATAGGAGGTAACAAGAGAAGATGGCCATATATCACATTTTTACCGCAGATATTATATTAGCAGATATATTGACATGAGCTAAGTTTGAAGAAAATCCGACATTAATTCCACTTTTTTAAAAACATTATATTTTTAATAAACATTATGAATTTTTGAGGGAAGGTACCAAAGGCAGTATACCGATACACTCCATTTTCGCTATAAATATAGTGCTGAAAGAAATATATTTAAATATGCATTATTTTAATGGAATCAGTGATACTTTCCATTTTGTTTAGATTATTTAGAATTATGACCTTTTGTGGGCCGATATTGCCAATTTTCGCACTTGACTTATCATTGATATAAATATAATGATCTGGAAAGTTTCATTCAAATCGGATATTATTAAATTTATTGAAAATTTATATATTTTATGGAATTTGAAAATGTGTGGGTAAATAGCAAAAGGAATGGATTCCTATATAGGGTGCCGACAAAAATGTCCGCGATTCATTTGACACTTCATAAGAATTAAGCAGATTCAAAGTTTTTTGATCCTGGGGTGGTATCAGAAGGAGTGGGTCGATATTGTCCTTATTTCAAACGTTCATGGCCAAAACGTGCCTCATCAGAATAACAGTTTTAGACCCTAGGTCTCTTTGAACCAAATCCGTTTCCGTCCGATTGTCTGTCTGGCTCGTGCGCACAATAACTCTCGAAGGGAGTATACGATATGGCCAAACTTGGTACATCGTAATGTTGTTGTCTAACGTAGATCGAGATCGAAGATGGGCATTATCGGTCCACTCCTGGTACCTCCCCCACAAAGGTTTGTCTTATAGAACAAGAGACCATCATGCGATGTCGTTCACACAAATTTCGTTTCACAAATTACAACGGGTCAAAATTTTGAATAATTATATTTCTCATTAAATGCGAAATTAGCATCCGATTCTCTTCAAATTTCAATATTTTTATAAATACAATATTTTTATAAATACAAGATCTGGCGTGAAGATGATAGAAATCGGCCTACCCCTTCTGTTACCTCTTCCACGAGGTTCAAAATTTGCAATACTTATATCTCTCATAATTTAAGACAAAGAATTGTGCTTGGAAATGCGTTCAGAAGCATATGGAAGGTACTAAATGTTACTACGGATACTGCTTGAAATCTGAAATTTGGCATTTAGATCACTGTTAGTGTGTATGGTTGAGATTTGCCGGTGATTTTGGATATACGCACTAAAATTATTAAATGATACTAAATTAGGTATTTGGGTAAGGAATTTAGTTGGAAGCCTAAAATTTGGCATTAGAACCACTTTTCGTGCGGTTTGGTCGATAAATGTGAACGACGGAAGCTGGTAATTCGAAATTTTGTTATTGGGTTAAGGGTTAAGATAATGATTTGGGGTTGGAAATTCTTTCAGCAAGTGTACGAAAATGTACTAAATGGTACTATTGTTGAAATCTGAAATTTCGCATTAGGGTCATTAGTTGGTGTATATGATTGAGAATTAAAGTTGGTCTTGGAAATGTGTACTACAAGTGCACGAAAGGTACAAAATAGTACTATATTAGGTACCATTTGGTATTGGGTGAACCCATAGTGGTTGAAATCTGAAAATTGATATTAGAGTCGCTGTGTGTACTCGGGACATTTGGTTTCGGAAATGTGTACTATATTAGGTGAAGGGATAGAGATCCAATTCTAACATTTGATCTTGAGATTACTGATGGTATCTGAGGTTGAGATTTGGCGCTGGATGTGGAAGTACTATTTGTTCGAGAAGTACTAAATGGTAATAAATTTTATATTGGGTGAAGAAATTGAGCTGGAATCCTCATTTTTGATACTGAGGTCACTGTAGGCCTGGGGCTTTGGAAATGTGTACCACAATTGCGAGAAAAGCACTAAAAGTCCTAATTTTGTAGTGGGTGAAGGAATAGTGCTGAAATACTGACATTTTATATGGATGTCACTGTTGGTGTATGTGGTGGAATCCCGAAATTTGATACTGAGACCTCTGTTGGTATCTGGTGGTGATACTACAAATGAGTAATATTATTATTCGAAAAGTACCAAATGGTACTAATTTTGGTTCTCTGTTGGTGTCTAGGATGATGAACTTGTTTTAGATATGCGTACTAAATGTTACTAAATTTGGTATTGGATGAAGGGATAGAGCTGAAATTCTGAAAATGGATACTAAGGTCACTAAGGTTTCTAGGGTTTACTTATGAATCCGTTGAAATAGTTTTTTTACAGAGGTCTGGGAATAGACGGCGCTTTACATGTATTTAATATATACATGCATTTCTATTGATCGCGAACGAAAGCTTGTGAATGTTGTAGAAGGTCACTATAGATCTCTTATGCAAGAATATGAATCAACTGTCTGTTCACTATCGGACGCTCAAACTCTGTGATTGCTCTGTGATTTTTTTCTCTTAGTACAAATCTCACATATCCCAAATGCAATAATCCGTCCAGAATTTAATTAAATAAAAACTCTCAAGAGAACCTCTTGAGATTCTAAGCCACTCAGTAGCCTCGTAAATAAAGCAAACAGCAACAAAGTCGTCTACAGCTAAAATTTATTGACATCAAATAATTAACAGCTGAATGTTGTTTTGATTTCGTAACGCGTCTCAACAATGCTACTCACAATTGCACGTATGTATGTAATTGCATGTGCGTGTGTGGGTGTGTGTATGTGCTTGTTGCCAGAGTAATTATTATTTAATATGTTTTTAGGTAATTAAAAAATTCAAGGTGTTTTTTATTTATTTATTGTTTATGTTTTGTTTGTTTGTTTTTTGTGTGTGTGTCTTTTTTGGCTTTCTTACTGTTTTTGGTGTTTTTGTTGTTTTGTTGCTCACTTTGTCATCAAGCCACCACTCAATGATATGCAAAATTCGTACCAAATCCGAACACTGGATAAATGCGTGTAGCCATACATGGCATTACGCTAATGCGAGGGCGGTACAAGGAGCGCTTGTTCTTTGGAGATTTATTTGATTTGTTGCATTTTTTGTTTTAAGGCAAAAAGTAACATTCAATGTATGATGACTATGTATCGCTTGTTGTGAGTGTGTGCATTTGGAATTGTTAATTAAACTAAAAATTGATTAAGGCAAAGAAACAGAGGAAAAAACTTAATGAATTAAATGGACTGTTTGCTGATTGCATATTAATCGTGGCTACGGGAAGTACACTCAAAGAAAACAGGCAATGGGACACGTCCCACCATTTGATATATCCGCTGGACTTTGGATCTTAACTACGTTAATTATTGCCGGATGTAAGAGCGTATTTTGTAAATGATTCTAGAGGAAAACTCGGGATATAGGTCTTTATAATGTTCTTATATCTTTAAAAAGGTATGAGGAAGATCTTAACCAATAAGAGACCCGATGAAAAGATCCGATTTGAAAACCTGCATTCCAATCCCGGAAAATCTTGCAGCTAACTGACACAAAGTCTTCCATTTTTTTCCTTTCTTCAGTAGACCATCAGCAGATATTCCACCTTCAAAAGACCTGCAGAATCACATATTTCCGCCGAAGATGTGGAAAATTTCTTTCTACAGTTGGTCTTTAAATACAGATAACTTGAAGAATAACTTCTATCTATCTATCTATCTATATATCTATCTATCTATCTATCTATCTATCTATCTATCTATCTATCTATCTATCTATCTATCTATCTATCTATCTATCTAAGACCTGCAGAATGTCCTCTATAAACAAAAGATCTGTAAAGATGATTCTTTGTAATGAAGATATGTTACTTGTCAATAGAAGACCTGAAGAATACCCCATAAGGGCGGAGGAAATACATCCTATATTTGTACTAAATGGTACTAAATTTAGTATAGGTTGAAGGGATAGGGCTGGAATCCCGAAATTTGATATTAACGTCTCTGTTGGTATCTGGGATTGAAATATGGAGGTGGTTTCGAAAATGTGTACTACAATTGTGAAAAAAGTTCTAAATGGTACTAAATTTTGTAGTGGGTGGAGAATTAGTGCTGAAATCCTAAAATTTGATAAGGACGGAGGATTTAAGCTACCTAAGATGTCCATTGTAGGTCAGACGTTGTTGAACAGAATTTGGCTGCATTCTAACTATTTATAGAAGTGTAGTGTAATAACTGACTTACTGATTGAAAATCAACTCCCAGACGAAACGGCTGAAGCTAGAATCTTGAAACTTTGCACGAGGCCCAACCTTAGTGCGTAGGCCCGTAACGAGGCAAATTCGTACTAAAAGGATACCAAATGAAGAAAAATGTATTAAAAATGCAATACTTTGTATTGGAGAAACGGAATGTACCAAAGGGTTTTTGAAAACTGTACTAAATGGTACTAAATTTGGAACAGTTTGGTTTAGGTGAACGGATTGAGCTGGGATTTTAAAATTTTCGTATTGGGGCCCCAGTTTGTGCTTAGTTTATGATAAAAATATGGTTTTGGCAATGTGTACTACAAGAGCACGAAAAGTTCTAAATAGTACTATATTTAATACAATTTGGTATTGAGTTACAAGAAGGTGCTTGAAATGTGAAATTTGGTATCAGGGTCGCTCTTCTTGTGTAACCTGAACATATGGAGGTAGTTTCGGAAATGTGTACTATAATTGTACTATATTTCGAATTGGGTAAAGGTATAGAGATAAAATTAGGAAATTTGATATTTAGAATGTTGATGATACCTGTGTTTGAGATTTGGCGCTGATTTGGAAATGCGTCCTATATTTGTACGACATTTGGTACTACATTTGGTTTTGGGTGATGGGAAACGGCTGGGATCCTCAAATTTGATATTGATGTCTCTGTTGGCATCTGCAATTGAAATATCGAGGTAGTGTTGGAAATGTGAAAAAGTACTAAAAAGTACTAAATATGCAATTGGGTCACTGCCACTGTTGGTGTCTGGTTAAGATATGGAGGTGATTTTAAAAATGTGTACCATAACTTTTCAAAAAGTACTAAATGTTACTCAATTTGATATTGGGGAATGTACAAAGCTGAAATCCCGAGATTTGATATTGAGGTTTCTAGTACTAAAAAGTTCTGAATTTGGTATTGGGTGAAGGAATAGAGCTTAAATCCTCAAATTTGATATAAGTGTTGAAGTCTATGATTAGGAGATGGTTTTGAAAATGTGCACCATAAATGTTCGAAAAAGTAAGAAATTGTACTAATTTTGGATCACTTTTGGTGTCTAGGATTGTTAAATGTAGATTGTTTTGGGTATGAGTACTAAATGTTACTACATTTTGTATTGGGTGGTTTACATATGGAAATGTGAAATATTTTTGGACAGAAATATTGAATATGAAAGATTTTGAAGACTTTGTGGTGAAAAAGGTAAACATTCTTTCCAAAAAAGGAAAAACTTGAATAATATGTAAAACCTTGAAAATCTGAATATTTAGTACGATTTATGAAGTTTTGATTAAAGAATATTGTCAAACTAAAAAAATATGCACTTTGAGTACTAATAAGGCCGAACACGACCTCTTTTAACGAATCTAAAATTATTTATTTTCTTAAACTATATATAATTTCCATATTCATCACCTTATCTAAATGCTATACACTCACACTAATCGATATAACAATATTCACAATTGTGGGCCTATTCCTACATTTTGGACAAAATTTAGTGCTTTTCATACACTTTGTTAAATCTGCCTTTTTATCAAAACGTTACAGACTTACGGTGATCCTAATACCCGAATTCATAATTCCAGTTCTATTCACATACTATATACCAAATATAGTACCATTTTGTTCAAATTTAGTACTATTTGGTACCATTGCTATACATTCCCAATTCATCCCTACTTTGATATTCATATAAAATTTCAAGATTGTAGCTCTGTCTGTTTAAAACATAATGGTATAAGAATTTTTCGTACTTTAGTACTTAATTTAGTACCTTACTGGATACCTTCGACACCTGGATGGATTGGATACCTTGTATGTTTATCTATTGCAAATAGAACTCCGATAGTAGCTGTTGTGATTTTGAAATTAATCCTACCTTTTTTGTGTGTTCCAACGATAATCTATGCTTGTCTATTAGCTCGTCAAGTTTGTTCGATTGATGGCGAGTGTAATTTTGTTGGCGAAAAACAACAATTACCAAAAATAGAATAGTAAACGACTAAGAAGAAAACTAGTTTTAAACTTTCAAAAAAAAATATATCTCGATTTGAAACAACAACTACATGAAATTGAAAAAAAATAATAATAGCACTTAGTTTGATCTTAAAACAACAACAAAAGCAGCTAGCAAATAATTCTAGCTTCTCCAGTTTCGGGAGCAACAACAAAGAACCCAGTTAAAATTAAAGAATAGTACATACATACATATGTACATCGCCATACAATTGAAATAATATTGCTGCCCCCGGAGTGGTAGCGCAAATCGCGTAGAGTGAATGATCGCAATTGTTGTTGTAGTTGTGTGTTGTATTTGTAACCTCGAACTTGCTGCAGTTTTATTGCTCAGAGAATAGCCTCTGATAGTTGTTCTGGCTGCTACTGCTGCCACAGTCTGCCTGTTTAGTACTCGTGGGTATATGTATGTATGTATGTCTATCTGTTGTTGATCGTTATTGTTCTGGCTTTTGTTTATTTTGTTTTTCTTATTGTAGTGTTGTTTTGTATATTTTTTTTCAAAACTATAGTTTATATAGAGTATATGTACATACATGCGATAGGAGGTGTACTACTTAAGTTTTGAAAGTACTATGAAGTAGTAAATATTGATAACAAGAGACGGGATAGTTTGGTATAAGTGTTTAGGAGGATTTCTACTGATAGCTTTTGAAAAGATTCAAAAAAGGTACTGAAGTTTTTTCATTTGTATGGGGCTTTCGGGAAGATCCAGAGCTTGGATTTTTTTATACCTTCAGCCATATGGCTACAGATGGTATATAACAAGACGTGCCTCATCGAAATAACGGTTTAGACCCTAGGTCTCTTTGGACCAAATCCGTTTCAGGATATTTGGAAACGATCTAAAGGTGTCGGTCTGTCTGTCTGACTGACTAGTGCGCACGATAGCTCTCGAAGGGAGTATCCGATTTGGTCAAACATGATACCTCCTAATATTATTACAAAACTTAGATCGAGGTCGGAGATGGGCAATATCGGACCACTTCTTCTGGTACCTCCCCGACAAAAGGTCGAAATTTTCAAAGAAAATATTTGACTTCAAAGAAAGAGAAAGGGTCATTCGATTTTGCTTTAACTTTATAAATCCTAATATTTGCATCAGTGCTACGTCAGGTGCAAAAATGGACAATATAGACCGACTTCTTCTAGTACCTCCCTCACAAAGGGTCAAAATTTTGAATAACCTCAACGCTTATAAAATGTGAAATAAGAGTCGAATTGTCTTAAAATTTCGCATATCTCAATATTTTTAACAACATTAGGTGTGGTATGGGTAGATGGGATTGATCGACCACTCCTTCTGCTGCCTCCCACAAAATGGGTCAAATTTTTGAATACTTAGATCTCTTATGGAACACGAAATAACCACACAATTCTCTTCAAATTTCACAAATCTCAATATTTTTAGTAACACAAGATCTGGGTGAAGGTGTGATGTATCGGCCACTCCTTCTGGTACTTCCCCCACAAAGGGTCAAAATTTGGAACAATTACAACTGTTATAAAATTTAAAATATGAGTCCGATGGTCTTCAAATTTCGCACATCTTAATATTTCCACTGACACAATATCAGTTATAAAGAAGCAATATAATGGACCACTACTTCTGGTACCTCCCCCACAACGGGTCAAAATTTTGAATAATCATGAAGCTGATAAAAGGAGAAATAAGCGTCCCATTTCTTTTAAACTCGGCACATCGCAATATTTCTATGAACGCAAGATCTGATGTGGAGATGGAATATGTCGAACCACTAAATCTAGTACCTCCCCCACAACGATTCAAAATTTTGAATAATAATAACTGTCATAGAGGTCGAAATAAGCACCGATTATCTTTAAAATTCATACATCCCACTTTTTTTACTTACACAAGATCTGGTTTAGGATGGCATGTATCGGTCCACCCCTTCTAGTGCCTTTCCCACAAAGGGTGACAATATTCAATACATATGTCGCTTATATGTATTATATAAAACGATTCTTGTTTAACTTTGCTATATCTAAATATTTCTCTTACCCAGATATCTGAGGTGGTCGGCAAATCCTACTGATGGTTTTTAACCTGTTAAATTTCAAGGAAAATTACAAAAAATGTTGAAGAGTAGAGAACTTTCCCCATTTATTTTGGTTAGTAGTTTTCTTAGTTCAACTTTCATAAATTGAAAATTTTGAATATTGTCGCACAGTGTTATCAAACATAAATCGAGTAATATCGGACCACCGCTTCTGGTATCTCACCCACAAGGGGTTAAAAATTTGATTTACAATTATTCGCATGAAATTGGAAATAAATGTTCGTTATTTTATATCAGAATTAAATAAAGTGGTCCACTGAATCTGGTACCTCGCACTTTTCAACATTTTCCAAAAATTATCACAGATCTCATATACCTTGAAAGATATAGGAACGATATGGTTTAAATCTGGCACGTTGATATATTTTTATTAGACTTGGGGAAAAACGATACAAAAGGTCAATATTTGGCTCATAAGTCAAAATTTAAATAAACGGACATTGGATGAGGGCATACAAAACCGAATAATAGTTTTTAACTATTTTTTTTTTTTTTTTGATATCAGGAGAATTAGGCAAAATTTACAGTTTTTAATTTTTCTATACCATTTTCAAAATATTTATATTTCGAAATCACTTCATTTCACCAATTTGGTAAATATTTATTTTTTCAATAAATGATTAGATTGTCTTGTTTATTTTATTTAACGCCATCCATATTCATTCCTCTGTTATTGTTTTGTTTTTGCCAATGTTGCAGATTCTTCTTTATTAAGGCTTTTTGTTTTGCTGATTCGAACATCTTCTATTGTTGCTGATTTCAACTATTGTTTGTTTTTGTTTTTTCAATTTTATTTTGCTTAGAAGGAATCCCGGATGATTTCATTTTTCAATTACATTAGATAAGATTTTGCTGATTTTGCAATTTTTATTAATAATAAACGTTTCCTTCTGGGGATGTATAGTAGGTTGGCCGCGTAGCCAGATATAAAAGAAAATAGGTCCTTGAAATTATAAATCTAAAAAAAGGTATTCCCTCAAGGTATTCCATATCCAAAGTTGACCTCGTCCATCGAAAGAGAGTTTACCTTTTTTTTTAGAAATTTTTATTCTAAGTACTACCAATTTCGATGTAAAAGAATGGAAATGTTCTTAATTAATTCTTAATTATTTAATTAAATAATAATAAAATTCTTAATTCTTAATTAATCCATTATTAATTTACTGAAATTTTCGTATTTTTTTAAGTTTGTACTTTCACCTGTGTCTTCTCCCGTATTACACTGACCCCAGTAAAATAATGATTCATGCAATTCGGTTGGGTTTTTTTTTCGCTTACAATAAATAATGACGTCAATTTACAGAGTTGACAGCGAGGAGTAAATGGTTAATGTTGGCTTTTAATGCAATTTTAAAATACATCGACTGATTTCGACATGCCATGTTATAAATCAACGAAGGAACTTTGTACTCTAATTATTTGTAGTACAAACTTATTTGATATTTGTAATACATAAAATATAATTTTAGATATAAGAATTTGGATACAATTTCTTACATATTTTAATATTTTTTTCTTTTTTACCCCTTTACAGGTACGTTGCAATTATGGATAAATTTAACTGTAAAATAAACTCGTTGTAAGTATTTTTATTTAAATATTCTGATTATATTATTTATTTGAATATACACTGATGGACAACGTACGTCCTAACTATAGCCAGTATGAATAACTAGAAGATTAGCGAACTAATCCTACCCACACAACACCATACGACGATTAGAGAATTGACCATACATAAGACAACATTCGGAGGTGGGAAATCCCTCTTTCTCATTTTCAGTAGACAGAATGCGTTTTGTGGATTTAGGCAGTGAAAATACCATCTACAGTTCTTCACTTTACAAAACCTCTTTAGTCCATTATAAATAACATTATTTTTGTTGACTTGAGGCCATTTGTTGAGAGTTGTGTCGATCTGTCTCTAAAATGTAATTTACATCAGATAATGGCAAAAGAAAAAAAAGCCTATCATATTTTTAACATATCGATCGTGTTTTTAAAGATTATAAATCGCCTTATAACAAGTTTAAAAGTATCAGTCGGGTTTTCCGACAGATGTATACCCTCAGGCAATTTTCAATTAATTTAATATATTTCGACTTCTGTTATGATTATTCAAACGATTGACCCTCTATGAAGTAGGTTCCGAGGGAATGGGCGAATATTGTCAATTTTATGCGAAATCATAAATTGCATATTCATCTCAGGTTTCTCATCGAAATATTTAGATATAGCAAGTAGTAAAAAATCGCTGACTTTTATCGTAAGTTATGACAGATATAAGAATCGGAAATTGTGACCCTTTGTGGGTGAGGAACCAGAAGCGGATGGCAGATATACCATCTTCACAACAGATCTTGTGTTAACAAAAATGTTTGTATGTGTGAAATGTGAAGAGAGTTGGATGCTTCTTTCGCTTTCTTTGAGCTTTTAGTTTTTCAAAATTTTGAACCCTTTGTAGGGGAGGTACCAGAAAAAATGTCCCAATATCTACCATCTTTATAACAGATCTTGTGTGGATAGAAATATTAAGATGTAACAAGTCTGAATGGAATCGGATGTTAATTTCGCGTTTTATGAGCTTAGGTGAAGGGTAGGTAACGGAGGAAGTGGACCGATATATCCCATAGTCACAACAGACCTTGTGTTATCAGAAATAATGGGATGTGTGAATTATGAGGAAAACCGGATGCTTATTTCGGATTTTATCATGGTTTTGGTTATTCAAAACTTTGGCCCTTTTGTGGGGGAGGTACCAAAAGAAATGGTCCGATCTCTACCATCTTTATAACAAATCTTTTGTTGATAGAAATATTGAGATTTGCAAAGTCTGAATGGAATCGGATGTTAATTTCGTGTTTTATGAGCTTCAGGGGTATTCAAAATTTTTTCCATCTTCGCACCAGATAATTTGAAGTTCTAATTATTCAAAATTTTGAAACTTTGTGGAGGAGCTCCTTGATGGAGTGGATCGATATTATCAATTTTCGCACCTGATCCAGCACTTATGCAAATATTAGGATTTGCAAAGTTGGAGCAAAATTTCATTATCGCTTCTCTATCGGTGCAGTAAAATATTTTTTTTTTTTTTTTTGAAAATTTCGACTTTTTGTGGGGAATTACCCATCTCCGAACTCGATGCCCCAAGTTTGGGTCAAATCGTATATTCCCTTTAAGAATTATCGTACGCACGAGCAAGACAAACAGACGACACCTCTAGATCGACTCCAAATGTCTTGAAACGGATTTGGTCCAAAGAGACCTAGGGTCTAAATCATGAAATGATTATAACCTCTGTGGCTGAGGGTATAAAAAATCTCAGAACAATTTGTAAGTACCGAATATCGGATGGTGAGGTTCTATGGATGTTTCACTAAAACGCGGACCTGTGTATTCAATTATAGGCCAAAGAAACGGTAGGCAAACTCCAAATACCAATTTTGAAATAAAATCAGTAAAAATACCGAGTATACCGGGTATAGGAACCATTATATGAAGCAATTTTCTGTCATAGAAAGTAGTAACCATTACGAACACCAAATACAAAATATCAAAGAAAACTGTAATACAAATCATGAGAATAGCGAATATGTGGAGGTACACTTATTTGGGGTCTACAACAAATGTTCGACCAACCAAAGACATTTAAACAAAATAAACTGTGCTTGTGTGAGTATAAAAAACCCGATTGTTTTTCTGGCTGGCCATCTATGACCTGTAGGGACAGTTCTCCGCATACTAGGAACACAAACTTTCAATTTACAGTAAGTATAAGAGGGCTACAACAAAACGTGGACCTATATGGCCTGTTTTCAATACCAAGAATTCTATATACCTAAAATATACGTGAGTGAAATTTTATCCAATCATCGTACACTTTAGCAATTTTGATTATAACAGTTCGGAGGTCTAGTTCTTCGCGGAAATTCTATATAGCATGTTGAAAATTTCATGACTATTAAAATTTGTATATCCTTTTAGTTCGAAATTTGCAAACCGATTTTTATACCATTTTGTTTACAATTACCAATGCTATGTAAAAAACACTTGAAACTCTTCCTCGTCGCTCAAGGTCAATGGTAGAACCTCTATCCGTTTACATAATTCCTAATGGTACCGATTTCAATGCATTTTTGTTTGCATTTCCAAAAACTCTTTGTTGCTTCTAAATTCCAGTTCTTCAACTCTGTCTCCTTTCCATTCACAAATTTAATACCATTTAGTGCTTTTTAGTACGTATTTCGAAAATCCACCTTCTCAGCGATTTTAGTGCCAAATTTTAGATTTTCAACTTTATTTCACCCCAAATACAACTATGTAGTACTTTTTCTACATTTTTGTACACATTTCAAAAATCAACTCCTAATCTCAATCCTGTACGCTAACAGTGACCATAATGCCAAATTTCAGATACTATCCAAATTTCAGATACAATCCGTTCGCTCAATACCAAATTTAGTACCACTTTGTACTTTTCGTATAGCAGGAATGTGAGGGTATACTTACATTTCTTACTGATCATTTCTTACTTGCTTTACATATAAATATATACACTGTATATATTTTATTTATTGCGCATTATTAAAATATTTTTGTATTCTTATTAAAAAAGAATAAAAGATGAGAATTATTACAAGAATAAAAAAATACTTATTCATGGACAAGCCAGTCCGGTGATGACTATAAAAATAGCGCATCAATGACATTTTAAGAAAGTAGGTTTATGTTAAGTCTATGCTTATCAACAGTTGTGACCCAATTCTTCTTATTGTGGTTATGTATGGTTGATTCTGTTAATCAAAACCTTCCGATGGGCATGAAAAAAATGTTCGTAAAAAACAACTTTTACAATAAATTGACTGAATTTGAACTGAATTTTACAAACAAAATTATCGTGTTTACTTGCCAAAGAGGTCAGCTGGAAATGTGCACCTTCGGTTGGCCACCATAACTTAAGCGCCGGCCATGGTGATGATGTGGGCCACCATAACAGCCGATGGTCGCTCTCCGCTCGTATTATTCGATCTTGACAGCTGAATAATTGCCAAATATTAACGCGAAAATATTCTGGAGGGCGTATTAAAGTCTTGGGCACGCAAACATTTTGGCCGCAGACCTTGGACATTCCAATAGGACTCAGCACCATCGCACTGAGGTTACATCGCACAATGGTTACAAAATGAGGTTCCTCGCTTCATTTCTAGGGCACAACAGCGACCAAAATCTCCGGATACCAATCCGTTGGACTATTGTGTCTAAAGTATTTTGGAAAGCAGGGTTGGCTCTAAAAAATACCAAAGTGTCGATCACCTCAAACAAGCGCTTCGATGGAAATTGGCCAAAATACCGCAGAGCAAAATTCGGACAGTGTGTGACAGTTTTAGTGGCCGTTTGAAGGTGACCAATTCGAACAAATTCTAAAATTTGATGCTACTTCCGATTTTTTTTGCTTCCATTCAAAAAAAATTAAATTACTTCCGATTTTTTTTGCTTCCATTCAAAAAAAATTAAAGAAAAAAAATTTAGAAAATATGGCGTTGACTTTGTTGCAGATTTTTTTTATCTCACCCTGTATATTTAAGCTGATTTCATGTATTTTATGGACCAAACACGATATGTATGTCCGATTCCAATGAAATTCAGAATGTTAGGCGCAATTCCAAATTATATTAAAATCGGTTGAGGTATGATATATTCGGCCGATTTCAGGAATTTAATACGCCAAAAACGATATGCATCTCCAATGAAATGTTCAATGAAATTTGGAATCTGTAAAGGAATTTGTGTTAATTTTTTTACACCACAAAATATTCGTATATAAAATTTTGAATGCATATAAAAGGGGTAGGAAAGCTCACTGGGTTGAGCTATATGTTTCCCACGTTTCTCAAGTCTATTTGACGCCATAAGGCTCTAGTGAGGTGTTGCATTATTCCCAATTCCTTTGAACATAAACCATTTTCCTACCTATGCCATGAATTCATCGACCTTTTAAGTTTTTCCCAAATTCATAACCAATTTTGTCTTTACGATTGTTGTTAACCTTCAAACTAACAGTTAGATTGCTATATTTCTAAACACAACTGTATCTTGGGTTTGTTATTATTATTTACATTTTGTTATGTGTCAGCTGATTTTTGTTTATATTTCAAGATTCAGTGTTACAAAGAGGTGGTTGTGGTGGCAATGGTGGGGCAAGACGAAGTTGATTAGACAGCCACCAACCCAACCACAAAACAAAACAAAAAAACTAAAACAAAACAAGTTCTTCACTTCAAGTTTCTTTTTTTTCTGTCATCGTTTATTTTAGATTTATATTTTTTATTTCAGCGTTATGTATGGGTGTTCACATATGTAGACGTTTATTATTTGTTGTTTTTTTGTGGTTTTTTTTGTTACTTTTTTTTTGTCATTACTACAGCTGTGTGGTAAAATGCGGTTCTTGCCCCACAAGTCCTCCCACTTCAATTCGGTTTGTTGTTCAAGTTTATGTTTATTTTATGCAAGTGTTTATGATTGAGTGAACGAGAGAGCAAGTGAGTCAGTGTGTGTGTATTTGTGTGTCAGCCTGTGTACTACACAAGACAAATGATCTTAACCTATTGATTTGCTGGCTGGCTGACTGGTTGGTTGTAACAAAACGAAAAAAAGAAGAATAATGAAAAGTATGTCAGGCTTTGTAAATTATGTTTTACAAAAATAAAAACCCAACAACAAATAATGAAAAAAATAAATAAACTACACAAAACCACCACTTGGACCAAAAAAAAAAAAAAAACAATTGAATGTGTGGCAGATGTTTTTGAAAATCATCATATTTTCAAAGAGTTAACAGCCACAGTGGCACGAATTGCTACAAACATTTATATGAAGATTAGAACGTGTATAAGATTTTTTTTCAAAATCGCTTGTAAATGTGGCTAATATAATATCAAGACCAGTAAGGAATGATACCCTACACCACTATGCATGTTTAGTAGAGCTTCCGTAACAAAATAATTTATTTCAAGTAGATCATACCACCTATCAACATTCGGCTTTAGAGTAGTTTGCTATAGAGTGCATGATATCACTTGGAATAGGATTATATAAAAAAATATATATCGGAGCCGAGTTGCACAAAATGGAAACATACGTCACGGAATTCACTCCATTTGGGCTGATATTAGCCATTATTTGCACAATAAAGCTGAAATCTGATTAAGTATATATATGGGAGCTATATTAAAATCTTAGCCGTTCTCGATAAAATTTGGCAAAGGTATTTTCGAGCTTTATAAGGTATCTGGTACCAAATATTATTGTTGTCGAATGCATATACAAAATCGGATGAAATATATGTATGGGAGCTATAGCTATATCTGAACTAATCTTTTCCAAATTTGATATACACCCTTCTAGATTGAATTCGGTTGGATGTACCAAAGACATAATACCTTTACCACTATGAGGTGTAGGGTATAAATATGGGATTTCTGTCGAGTATAACTTTGATATCCCCCACATACGTAAGCCGACTTTGCTATCTAAAAGTCTTAAGCCTGGTGTCGATGTTAGCTGGTTGCTAATTTGCAGTCGACTTTTCATAATCGATTTTTGATACAATTTTGATCGTCTTATAGTTTTTATTCAAAAAATATGCAACGATTTTTGAGCTTATATAGGGTCAGCCAAATAACTTTTTTGTTTAAAAAATTGAGTGTAGGTTCGGATGTATGGCGCGTAACTCCGTCTTGTTGAAACCAAATTTTGCCTCCTCAATGTTGGGGAATAATATGATTCGTTCGATATGTCCCGATAACGTATTGGCCACAAATTGCACATTTTTGAAGAACAATTGTACCTTGATTTTGATACATACGACCTTCAATTTCGTTATTTTGATGAAAATCGCATCAGATATTTCAATTATTATTTCAATTAACCCGAATCAAATTCGAGGGATTAAAAGCCTCCGTCAAATTTAGTGAAAATCGATTCAGATCGGGATATACCATATATTAGTTCCTTACGGTTCCTTACCTCATAGATAGAGTCATCCGACTTTATTCTAACTTTGCAAATGCTAATATTCGTATCACTGTTAGGTCCATGATGTATGCGAAATACTGTAATGTAATCGGAAGCTTATTTCGCATTTTATGTGTGTGTTCCGCTTTTTCAAAATTTTCAACCTCGGTGGTGGACTTCTGGACCGAATCTTGGATGATTTTTAAAAGTAATTTTAAAAGATCTCCTTACCGATCTTTTCCGTATTTTTTATTGGTTTATTGAATTTTTAAGATTATTTTTTAAAGGCTTCTTTTTGAGAGAAATTTTTTAAGAACCCTCTAAAGAATGTCGTGGATTTTTTCAAGAATATTTTTCAAGAACTTCTAGGCAAAGAAACGCCGCTTTGTTAAGATTATCTTTTCGGGGAAACTTATTAGCCTAAATAGAATTTGAAGTCGGGCTCTATCATACCCCTACCTCGTGTACCTTACCCAAAAATGAACAAAATTTTCAAAAATTATCTTACCTCATAGAAAGAGATAGAAACTTTTGTGAGGGACTTCTGGTCCGAAAATTGTGGACATTTTTAACTATATTTTATATAATATATTTGAGGATCTCCTGTGTGAAAAGTGTGAGTTTTTCAAAAAAAAAATCTTTAAGGATATATATATTGGATTTTTATGAGCATTTTTAAGAGCTTCCTAAAAATTGTGTTTTTTTTTCAGAGTTTTAATTTTCAAGAGCCTCCCAAACGATATATTTTTAAGGTTTTCTGTACAAACTTCGTGGATTTTTAAAGTTTTTTTTCAAGAACTTCATGAAGATTTTTAAGTCTTCGTTTTTTTCAAGAATATTTTTCAAGCACCTATAGACAAAGAAATGACGATTTTTTGGACTAATTTTTCATGGATCTACTAATCGAAAATTGTTAATTTTCAAAGAGTATTTTTAGAATATTCTAAGTACTTCCTGACAAAAAGGATCTCCTGACACAAGATTTTGGATTTTTTGCATTCCAGGATTTTTCAACAAAATTGTGGGTTTTTAAGAGTATTTTTTAAACAAATATAAGGTTGTACAAAGCTTGTATCATATCGGTATTTCCTTAGAGAATTGTCTTGCGAATAGGCAAACAGACGTTCGGAAACATGTCGACTTCAAATGACATAAAACTGATTTCGTCCAATGAAACCAAGAGTCTAAGGGTGTAATTTTGGGTGAGTGAAAGAATTTTTCTCAAAGTCAATTTTTATACCCTCCACCTTGAAAAGGAGAGTATATTAACTTTATCATTCCGTTGTAACATCCCTAAATATTCGTCGTAGATCCCATAAAGTATATATTCATAATCAGCATAAAATTCTAAGTCAATGTTACGATGTCCGTCTGTCTGTCTGTTGAAATTACGATACAGCCCAAATTATTTGATGTAGAGCTTCAAAATTTGGCACAAGAATTTTTGTTGTGTCAAGGATGCTTGGTATTGAAAATGAAATATATCGGTCCACGTTTTCGTATAGCCCTCATATAAAGGTACCTTCCGATATTTATCCGGTATTTTAATTATTTTCCCAAAAATTGGTCTAAAAACTGGTATTTGTAGTTCGTGATGGGTTCTAACTTCAATAGCAGAACATTGAATATCTAGGTCCACGTTTTCGTATATACATGGCAATATTCGGTATTTTGATGATTTTTTCCACACCTTTCCACAATTTTGTCTAAAAATGGTATTTGTAGTTCGTAATGGGTTCTAGCTTTAGTGACATAATAGTGTAGATGTTCACTATTCTGTCACTGAAGCTAGTTCCTCGTTTTCCTATAGTGCGCATATATTCGGTATTTAAGAGTCGCAATCCTTGTAGTATAAAATTGGCTAGGTTCCCGTTTTGGTATGGCCCCCATATAACGGCCTGACTCACTTTATGGTTTTCAGAGTATTTACAGAGTAATATTTTGAGAATACCTTTTGTGACATGTTTTCTCACCTTTCAAAAATGTTTAAATACAATTCTTATAAAACAAAGAAAAAATATTAAATATTATTACTGTGTTGTTAGTTATTTCATATAAAAATAATAGACTTTAGACGAAAACAAAAAAAAAACGTTCAAACAATCCGTTCATAATGAGACTTATACAATCAATTCTAACGAATAAGCAGTTGATGTGATGGAAGTGTTGACGAAGGGGGAGGAGGAACACACCAAGGTGTAGGGGGAATAGTTAGGTTGGTTCTAAGTTAAGAACCCGTGAAATTTATGACGTTTTGCAGCGTTATGACACTACCAGTTCCGCACTAAAAACGACAAAGTCGAGACACAGACATACTGACATTTTGTAAATCTGTTTGACTGATCCATATGTGCCAGTTGTCGTCTAGCTTTTGGCGAAAGTGGAGGCGAGCAATGTTTGTTGTTATTTTCCATTTTTTTTTGTATTTGCATCAATAATCTGTTATTGACAGACGGCTAAAAGTTATTGACTGATAATAGAAATAAAAAAATATATAAAACTTTGAACTGTTGTCAATCCAGTATTTACCCTTTTTCTTCCAAACACCCATTTGTACTGTTTTATTTTTTGCATAACGTCTGGATGCAAATGATTTATTAGGCGTTGAATTATCTATATATTCTATACTAATTGAGAAATTGTGTTTTGAATTACGTGCCATAATTGGAAATTCTAGCTGTGACATTTACATATTAATTTAGAATAGTTAAAGTTATGTCGGCGCACAGTGTGGCGAACTAGTTATTTTATATAAAAAAAAAAAAAAAAAAAAAAAAAAACAATTTAAAAAGTATCAATCGGTTTTGCCGACAGATGTGTAGCCTCAGCCAATGTTTGATTATTTTAATATATTTTTACTTTTGCTATCAAGATGTTGGATTCTATGGAGTGGGTTCCGAAGGAATGGGACAATATTGTCCATTTCGAATCGGACCTATATTAATACGACATATATATAGCGAGTCAGGTTTGGACTATGTAGGTTACGATAATTTTCGGAAAATTTTACAATTTGCGTGAGATACCAGATATAGTCGAGTGACCATTTTCATATTTTATCCAATACAGATAAAAATATTGGATCGAACAAGAAAATCAAACTTTTATATTTAATTTTATTCGCAAAGTCCATATTCATCCCAGGTTTCTGGTTGCGGGAAATATTTAGATATGACAAGAAGTAAAGAATAGCTTACTTCTTTCGCAAGTTTTGACAGATAAAAGTATTGAAAATTTTGACCCTTTATGGGTGAGGTACCAGAAGGGGTTCGCAGATATATATATATCATCTTCACAACAGCTCTTGCGTTAGCAAAAATATTTTGGATGTGTGAACTTTGAATATAGTTGTATGCTTATTTCGTTTTTTGAGCGTTTTGCTTTTCAAAATCTTCAACCCTATGTGGGGGAGGTACTAGAAGAACGGGTCCGATCTCTACCATCTTTATAAAAATTCTTGCGTTGATGGAAATATTGAGATGTACCAAGTCTGAATGGAATCGGATATAAATTTCGCGTTTTATGAGCTTCATGTATATTCAAAATTATTGGGTCTCTGTGGGGGAGGTACCAGAGAGAATGGAACGATATATCCCATCTTCACAACCGATATTGTGTTAGTCGAAACAATGGGATGTGTGAAATATGAAGGAACCGGATGATTTTTTCGGATTTTATGATTGTTTTGGTTATTCAGAATTTTGACATTTTGTGTGGGGAGGTACCAGAAGGAGTGGACCGATATATCCCATCTTCACAGCCGATCTTGTGTCAGTAGAAACATTGGGATGTGCGAAATATGAAAAGGACCGGATGCTTATTTCGGATTTTATGACCGTTTTGGTTATTCAAATTGTTGACCCTCTGTGGGGGAGGTACCAGAGGGAATAGACCGATATATCCCATCTTCACAGCCGATCTTGTGTTAGTAGAAACAATGAGATGTGCGAAATATGAAGAAGACCGGATGCTTATTTCGGATTTTATGACCGTTTTGTTTATTCAAAATGTTGACCCGTTGTGGGGGAGGTATTAGAAGGAATGGTCTGATCTTTACCATTTCTATAACAGATCTCGTGAATCTAGAAATATTGAGCTGTGCCAAGTCTGTATGTAATCGGACCTTAATTTTGCGTTTTATGAGCTTCATGGGTGCTCAAAATGTTGACGCTCTGTGGGGGAGGTACCAGAAGGAATAGACCTATATATCCCATCTTCACACCAGATCTTGTGTTAGTAGAAACAATGAGATGTGTAAAATATGAAGAGGACCGGATGCTTATTTCGGATTTTATGATCGTTTTAGTTATTCAAAATTTTGATCCTTTGTGGGAGAGATACCAGAAGGAGTGGACCAATATATTCCATTTTCACACCAGACCTTGGGTAGATAAGAATTTGTGATGTATGTAATTTGAAGATAAACGGACTCTTATTTCACATTTTATAAGAGTTACAATTATTCAAAAATTTGACCCTTTGTGGGTTACTTGATGAAGTCGACCAATATTGTCCATTTTCGCACCTGACCTAGAACTGATGCAAATGTTAGGATTTGTAAAGTTGGAGCAAAATCGGATTATACTTTTTCTTTCTGTGCAGTAAAATATTTTCTTTAAAAATGTTGACATTTTGTGACGGAGGTACCAGAAGGAGCGGACCGATATTGACCATCTCCGAACCCGATCTAAATTTGATAATAATATTATTATGTACCAAGTTTGGCCCAAATCGGATACTCCCTTCGAGAGTTATCATACGCACCTGCTAGACGGTCCGCCGGATATCGCTAGATCGACTCCAAATGTCCTGAAACGGATTTGGTAGACATAGGGTCTAAAACCGTTATCTCGGTGAGGTACGTTTTGGCCGTATCAAATGATATGATATATACCCTTTCTAGCCATAAGGCTGAGGGTATAATAATAAACCCTTTATTAATTCTTGATTTTGAAAGCAGTTTCTTTAAAATTGCAAGAGTTATACCAGCAAGAAGGATTCCTAATACAAATTCCAACTTAGTATACAATTTTCTCATAATTTTATTTTTGTTATTTATTATTTTGTATATATATGTTTACACAACAAAATTTCTATTTCAATAACAACACAAAAATTTCAATATTATAAACAGAAAATAATTTTTTTTTTTTTTTGTTTAGTTGCAAATGCAATTTCAATGCCCTCTTCTCGCTATCTTTTGGTTGAATGACATTGTGAATTAGGAAAAAAAATCTAACATCTCCCGTCGTTTTCCCCACCCAGTAAACAAAATCATCAAAGACTGTTTGACGATAGCCAGCCAAACAGCCATCATCACCACAGCAGTGACTGTGTTAATTCTTGTCATCTTGGCGGTATGAAATTCCCAAAAAAAAAAAAAACCAAAGAAAAGAAAAAAACAAATCTCGTAATTCTTATCTTTCTTTCTTCTTGGTTCGATGGCTGTGTTCTTCATCCCCCACTGTCGTCATCCTCATTGTGGCCTGTTTTCAATAATGAGGTTAATGTTAATAAAGACAACATCCACTTAACTTTGTATAGATTAAGTGAGAGTGATTTGAAAAAAATCCGATTTGGTTTTTTTTTCTTCTTCTTCATTTTAGAATTGCAATACATGTTTGTTTGATGATGAATAATTGCTCGTGTTTGTATCTTCTTGTTTTGTGTGAAAGGAAAACATATTTTATTAAAGCATTGAGTGAGAAAGCGGAATACATTATTTTGGTATAGAATATAGAAGACCTCTATCCATAGAAGACTTTTAGAAGGGGTTTTATTCTAATGAAGGTTTTAGGAGTAGAAGGTTTTAGGAGTCCTATTCTCTATAGAAAATCTCTCGATTTATTAAAATACTTCAAGATACAACAATATTCGGTATTGATGATTTTACCGAGAGTTTTTACGGGAATTGTTTTAAATTTCGCAATTAAAGCTCGTACTGGGTACTACAGCTTATAACAAAAAACCCGTATGCAGGTCCACGTCTTTATTTAGCCCCATATAATGTTAACTGCTAAAATTCGGTGTTTTGATCATTTTAGCAACATTATGCACCGCAATTGTTGCAAACTTCGTATTTGAAGTTCATAATGGGTACTACAAGCTGTGACGGAAAATTGTCTATGCAGGTCCACGTCTGCATATAGCCCACATTTAACAGTACCTTCCTTTATTAGGTATTTAAATGATATTAGCTACGGCAATAAAGAGGAATTTTTCAACGATTCTTTTTTTTAATTTTTCAAGTTCCTCCCGAATGGTGAAGGGCATTAAAAGTTCGGTCCGGTCGAACTTAGTTGATTTTTTACTTCTTCATATTGTTGACCCTTTATGGAGGAGGTTCCGAAGGAGTGAGCCAACATTGTCCATTTCGTAACAAATCTGATATAGATATTAAAGTCTGATATCAATATTAAAAGCGTCCCGAATTTGGACCATATCGGCTTCTTCCTTCACTTTATATGAGATATGTGATAATTTTTATGAAGTGTGGGCCGATAAATTCCATATTCACATCAGATCAATGGTTGAGAGAAATCTTTAGATAAGCCAAATTTGAATAGAATCACTAAACTGTTTCTCTAGTTTTGACAGATATAAGTATTGAAAAGTGTGACCCTTTGTGGGGAGGTACTAGAAAGGAAAGACCATATCTTGTGTCCAAAAAATTTTGGGAGAGTATTCGTTTTATTTTGTCTTTTTTTATCAGCGTTTTGGTTACAAAAAATGTTGACCATTAGTGGGGCAGGTAATGGAAAGATCGGTCTGATCTTCACACCTGAACCTGTGTTAATAAAATTATTGGTATGTATGAAATTTGAAAAGAATCGGACGCTTATGTCGGATTTAATAACATTTTTAATTATTCGACATTTTGAGCTACCGGAAGGGGTGCTCCGATATATTCCATCTTCACACCTGATCTTGTGTTGATAGACATATTGAGAAGTACCGGTTTCGAATGTAATCATATGTAAATTTCGCATTTTATGAGCTTCATGGTTATTCAAAATACTGACCCGGTCTGGGGGGAGGTACCAGATGGAGTGGACCAATGTATTCCATCTTCACAGCAGATCTTATGTTGATAGAAATTATGGGATGTGTGGAATATGAAGAGAACCGGATGCTTATTTCGGATTTAACAATAGTTTTGATTATTCAAAACGTTGACCCTTTTTGGGGGAGGTATCAGAAAGAATGGTCCGATCTCTAGAATCTTTATAACAAATCTTTTGCTGAGTTTGAGAAGTACCAGATTCTCATCTTGTGTTTTATAAACCTTAGAAATATTCCAAAATTTGACCCTTTGTGAGGTGGGTACCAGAAGGAGCGGGCCGATATGTCCCATCTTCACATCAGACCTTAGCGTAATAAAAGTATAGTCGTACTCTTACATCACATTTCATAAGAGTTATAATTATTTAATATTTTGTCACTTTGTGGATGTCAGAAGGAGTGGATCGATATTGCCAGATGCCAGAAGGAGTGGATCGATATTGCCCATCTCCGAACTCGATCTATGTTTGATAATAATATTACGATGTACCAAGTTTGGACCAAATTGGATATTTCCTTCGAGAGTTGTCGTTCGCACCAGCCAGACAGACAGACGGACGGACATCGCTAGATCGACACCAAATATCCTGAAACGGATTTGGTCCAAAGGCACACCTTCGCCATATAAAATGATATATACTCTCTCTAGTCATATGACTGAGGGTATAAAAATTCTTTTAAAAGAATTCCGTTAGAAAGTCTTCTATACAAAGAATATCGTAAGAATGTTAGAGTTGTACAGAATACTGTTTTCAGAAGGGCTGTATAATGACCTCTAGAGAAAAAAATCCCTAGTAGATATTAAACAAATACCAAAAATATACTTTTGTGGGTCATCTTTAGAGGCTTTTATCTACAGATTACGTGGATCAGGTCTTTCATTCTAAATGTATTCTTAAACGATACAATTTTTAATTTTTCATCTAAATCCGTATTATTTTTTACATTTTTACACCCTCCAGCATTTTATGGAGGGTATATTAGCTTTGTTATTCTGGATCAGCGTAAAATTCTAAGACGATCTAGCGATGTCCGTCCGTCTCTTGCAATTACGCTATCTTTTGAACGAATTGAGATAGAAGGCTTAAATTTTGCATGAATGCATAGTTTACAAATAAGCAGCTTAGGTCCCGATATTCGGTATTTTCATGATTTTAGCGACATTATATACTGGAATTATTTTAAATTTCATATTTAAAGTTCGTAATAGGTACTACAGCCTATGACAAACGTTTTTGTATGCAGATCCATGTCTTCGTATTGCCTCCATATAATGGTTCGTAATGGGTACTACAGCCAATGTCCATGTCTTAGTATAGCCCTCATAAAATGGTACCTCGCGATGATCGGTATTTTGATGATTTGAGCAACACTATTCACCGGAATCGCTTCAAATTTCCTATTGGAAGATCCTAATGGGTACTTCAACCTACGGCAAAAAATTTCATATTTCAATTTCCACGTCGTCGTATAGCCCCCATATAACGGTACCTCCCGATATTCTGTATTTTCATGATTTGAAGATCTTAATGAGTACTACAACATATGACAGAAAATTTCGTATGCAGGGCCACGTCTTCGTATAGCCCCCATATGACGATACCTCCCGTACCTCAAATCCAGTATTTTCAAGATTTTTGCGACATTATTCACCGTAATTGTAACAAATTTCGTATTTAAAATTCGTATTGGGTACTACAGCCTATGACAAAAAATTTCGTATGCCATGTTCATGTCTTCGTATAGTCCCCATATAACGGTTATAATCTAAGTGGTAGTTTTCGGAATGTTTTTGAACATTTTCAAGTTCCTTTCAAATGGTGGAGGGTATTAAAAGTTCGGTCAGGCCAAACATAGCTGTTTTTACTGTTATCATTATTAACATTTTTGTAAACCTTGTCGCGCTGTAGTGCAAGGAATGCAACGGTGAGCCTCCTGGAACTTCCCGTTTACTTTTAGTTCAACTTACCTAAAGCCCTTCCTATCATCACCTACTCATCATCACCGCTCCTCATATCTACACTAAGAATTCTAGATTTTAATTCAAGTCGCCGATTATTTAATAACCCGATTCTTAGATCCATGTGCATTAATGCAGGGAATCACAAGATCCGTCCCTGCCTACTTAAGTCATTTGTTTGCCTATTTTATTCTGTGTAAATAAAAATTCAATTACACAAAATTTAATTTCTAAACAAATTTATGTTGTAGACATGCATACCTACATAGATATTTACATTATAAATATAATGACAGAAACAACACCCTCCATTTTTTTCGTTCCAAAAATTGTTTAGAGTGAAATGAAAATTACATTTGTTGCAGCTGGCGTTGGTATTGTTGTTGTTTGATTATTAAATTATAGCTGATCATGACGCTGATAAAGACTTTGTTCATTGACCCACAATGTCGGTGTGTTTGTTGTGTATGGGTTATTGCTATTGTTGTTGTTTTTGCTGCTGCTGTTGTTTATTTTTCCATATTTATTTAAATTAGTTTTTAGAATTCCAATAGAGCCGTTCTGCAGCACTCCTCCTGCCTGCTCACACGCCCCAACTTAGTATTTTCATTATTACAATGCACCCAACTGAACCGACCAGCTGTGGCGGCAACGTTCGTCGTTCTTGTTTTGGATTCCATATTCTGCTTAGGTTAGTAATCTAAACTGTATTTAATTTTCGTGGAAGATACATAAGTGTGTATATACTTAGCTACATGTGTGTATGTTTAACATGATATGCATTATAAAGTGTGTTTTTCAGGTGGGAGATAGAGGCTCGGATAAAAGGTCTTCCAGAAGGCCAGTAGGTCTTCCATCCACATGTGTCTCTTTTGGCAGGACTTATAATGGTAACTACATAACCTCTGCCTTACTAGTAGACAAAAAAAAAGTTAAAAAGTATCAGTCGGTGTTGCCGACAGATGTATGAATTCAGCCTGCGGAGGAGATACCGAAGGAGTGGACCAATATTATCCAATTCTCATCTGAACTTACTCTGATGTATATATATTAGAACTTGCCCGATTTGGGCTATATCGACCAGTTCCTTCACTTCATGTGAGAAATATGATATTTTTTGGAAAATGTTGAAATATGCTTGAGGTACCAGTTATATTGGACCAAAGCATTCCACTGCATCTAAGCTGATAAAAATATGTGAAAATTTTTGAAGAAAATCGGACATCTATAACCATTTTTTATACCCTCCATAAAATTGTGAATAGATTTGTCATTCCGTTTGTAACTCCCAAAAATATTCATAATAGACCTTGCAAAGTATATATATTCTAGATCAGCGTAAAATTCTAAGACGACCTAGAAATGTCCGTCTATCTGTCTGTCCGTCTGACTGTTTTATCTTTCGAACAAATTGAGATAGAGGGCTAAAATTTCGTACACATGCATAGTTTACCAGTAGGGAGGTTCGTAAATGGGCCATGTCGGTCCACGTTTTCAAATAGCCCCCATATAACGGTACATCCCAATATTCGCTATTTTCATCATTTTAGCAACATTATTCACGGGAATCGTTTCAAGTTTGGTATTGGTAGATCTTAATGGGTACTACAATCTATGGCTAAAAATTTCGTATGCTGGTCCACGTGTATGTATAGCCCCCATATAACGGTATCTCCCCATATATGGTATTTTCATCATTTTAGCGATACTTTTTACCGGATTTTTTTTTTTAATTTCACATTCAAAGTTTGTAATGGGGACGACAGCCTATGACAAAAGATTTCGTGACGCAAGTCCACGTCTTCGTATAGCCCCCGTATAAGGCACCTCCCGATATTGGGTATGTTTATAATTTCAGCAACATTATTCACCGGAATCGTTTCAAATTTCGTATTGGAAGATCTTAATGTGTACTACAATCTATGGCAAAAAATTTTCGTATGCAGGTCCAAATCTTCGTATAGCCCCCATATAATCGTAACTACCGATGCTCGGTACTTTTTATTAATTTTAACGACATTATTTACCGGAATTGTAACAAATTTTGTATTTAAAGTAAAGTGGATACTACAGCCTATGATATCCCTGGAACTGTTTCAAATTTCATATTTGAAGCTCGTAAAGTGTACTACAGCCTATGAAAAAAAAATTCGTAAGCACAGGTCCACGTCTTCGTATACTTCCATATAACGATTTTCATTTCAGTGGTAGTTTTCGGATTTTTTATTGAAAATGTTCAAGTTCCTTCCAAATGGTGCAGGGTGCTTTTTTACTTGTTTGGGAATAATCTGGTGTTTCGCACATTATGTATGAGTATTGCAAACCCTGAATGTTTGTGGGGGAGAGGTACCAGAAGGGGTAGACCGATATCTGTAATTTTCACATCAAATTTTCTTTCAATTGAAGTATTGGGATGTGTGAAATTTGAAGGAAATCGGATACTTAATTCGCATTTATGAGCTTTTTGGTTATTCAAAATTTTGACTGGTGTGGGGGGGGGGGGGGTCCGATATATTCCATGTTCACATCAAATCTTGTGTTGGTGCTGTTGTTGGGAACCGATATGTTCCATCTTCACATCAGATTTTGTGTTGAAGTGTGTGAAATTTGAAGAGAATCGGATGCTTTTTTTTCTCATTTTATGAGAGATATAATTATGCAAAATTTTGACCCGTTGTGGGGGAGATACCGGAGTGGTCTGACATGTTCCATTTTCACACCTAAATTTGTGTCGATAGAAAAATAGGGATGTGTCAAGTTTGAAAATAATCGGACACTCATTTCACAGTTTATAAAAGTTATAATTATTCTAAATTTTAACCCTTTGTGGGGATTGTCCCTGGAGTGGTCCAATACATTTCATCTTCGCATAAAATTTTGTGTTGATGGAAATAATGAGGTGTGCAAAATTTGAAGAGAATCGGATGTTTTTTTCCCCATTTTATGAGAGATATAATTATTCCAAATTTTAACCCTTTGTGAGGGAGGTACCAGAAGGAGCGGTCCGATATATTCCATCTTCACATCAGATCTTGTGTTGATAGAAATATTGAAGTGTGCGAAATTTGAAGTCAATCGGGCTCTTGTTTCACCTTTTATAGGAGTTATGAATATTCAATATTTTAACCTTTTGCGGGGGAGGTACTTGATGAAGTGGGTCGATATTGTCAATTTTTCCATCTGACCTATTTTTCCATCTGGACACTCCTAGATCGACTCAAAGTGTCCTGAAACGGGTTGGGTGCCAAGAGACCTAAGGTCTAAAGCTGTTCGATGAGGCACATTTTGATAATATCAAATGATGTAGCCATGTTGCTGAGGGTATAATGACAACGGCATACCCCATGCCTTGCCATGAGTATGTAGTAGTCGCTACACTACACTGCTACTAAATTAGGAGGTTTATTTACATTACCCCGTAATGAGTTATTCAGCTCATTTAGCTTTTTTTATTTGCTGGGTTATTGAAAATTAACAATAGCAATAACAACAATCAACCCAGCAACAAAGACCCCAATCTATTGTTCTAATTAATCAATTTTAATTTCATATCATTACACAATTCCACTACAAAGCTACCTTTTGCAAAAAAAAAAATGAAATAAAAACAAAAAAGCTTTTCAAATTCAAACAAAACAAAAAAAAAAGAAAAATTAAAAATAACAACACTAATAACAAATTCCGTCAGCAGAAACACGGAATGACTGACGACTGACGCGACTGCAAACAAAATTCTATTCAATTTCGATTCACATTGAAATGCATTTTTTGAACTACAAAAAAAAAATTGAATAAAAACAATTGGAAAAACACTGCGAAACGAATTGACTTGAGTTATACCACAATGTCTATGAACTGCTCTGGCATGGCAGCAGAATCAGCTGCAGCAGCGTTAAATAAAAACCAAATCGGGACAACTTGCATTTCATTTCATTGCCTGCCTGCCTGCTGAGGCTTCCAACCGATTTTGAGGCTGTTATTTGGTGTTTTCAAACCAGGGGCAAACTTACGTTGCGAATTGTGCAAAAAACGTGACAATGCCAATGAAAATGGAAATAAAACGGCAGAAAAAGCAAAAACCATAGCCTAATAATGGCAGCAGAGCACCAACACAGCTTTCTATCCATCCAACAACAATGGAGAATCAAATTCAAATTCTATTCCATTTTAACTTTTTTGTTGTTGCTTTTTTTGCAATTGCCATCGAATCGAGTTACAGGAAGAAGAATTGAGAAAATGATCCGCATAGCAGTAAAATGCAGTGAATTTGTAATGAATGTTGGGCTACACAAACAAAAGCAAAAACAGTACCTCTGGATGCTACAAATGACAGCCATTGGAGTATGTCAATGTGATGGATGGATAGTTAATGACCTAACTGACCAGAGGCTGTGCAAATTAAAGTGTTTTTGTTCTTTTCTTATCCAAATTCGGTTGACCTAATTTTCAATACCTTCTTTGTGCTTCTTCTGGGAAATAAAATGAGAAAAGATCGAACATTTTTGTAGTCAGAATCTCATATAGCTTTCAGAACTATGTAGTAAGAGGTACAAAATAATCTACTAGAATTGTAAAATTTTGATAAATTTGATTTTTATACCCCTTAGCCATATGGCTACAGAGGGTATATATAATTTTTTATGACCAAAACGTGCCTCATCGAATTACCGGTTTTGAACCCTAGGTCTCTTTGGACCAAATCCGTTTCAAAACATTTGATATCGATCTAGCGATGTACGTCCGTCTGGCTGGTGCGCCCTATAATTCTCGAACCGATTTGGTCGAAACTTGGTACATCGTAATATTGTTATCAAACTTAGATCGAGTTCGGAGATGGAAAATATCGGTTAACTCTTTCTGGTACCTTTCCCCCAAATGTCAAGATTTTCCAAGAAAATAATTTACTGTAAGAAAGAGAAAGGATAATTCGATTTTGTTCCAACTTTCAAATCCTAAAATTTGCATCAGTGCTAGGTCGGGTGCGAAAATATCGGTCCACTCCATCAAGTCCTCCCCTCAAACAATCAAAATTTGGAATAATTGTAACTCTTATAAAATGTAATGTAAGAGTCCGATTGTCTTCAAATTACACACATCATAATATTTTTATTAATCCAAGGTCTGGTGTGAATATCCACTTCTTCTCGTACCTCCGCCACAGAGGGTCAAAGTTTTGAATACATGAAATTAACATCATATTCCTATTTAGACTAGGCAAAGATGGTAGAGATCGGACCATTTCTTCTGGTACCTTCCCCACGAAGGGTCAAAGTTTTGAATAACAAAAAGGATCATAAGCATCCGGTTCTCTACGAATTACACACATCACAATATTTTTATAAACACAAGGTCTGGTGTGAAGATGGGACCACTCCTTCTGTTACCTCCCCCACAAAGGGTCAAAATTTTGAGAAGCCATGAAGCTCATAAAACACAAAATTAACATCCGATTCCATTCAGACTTGGCATATTTCAATATTTCAAGATCTGCTTCGGAACCTCCCACATAAAGAGTCAACCGTTTGAATAATAATAGCTCATGGCTGGGGGTATACATTTGTCGGCAAAACCGATCGATACTATTATACTTGTTATAAGGTATTTATGCGAAGTCGATCATGCCAACTATGTACCTTTTTGATAAGTATTATGGCTTTAGAGCAGTAATAATTTGTAATCGGAAGGAAATTATATATGGGAGGTGTAACCACCTCTGAATTGATTTTCAAATTTCACGGAGGCATTTGTAGCTCTCGTACCAAATATCATTGCTGTAGAGAGCATGATATGACTTCGAAAGAAAAATTGTATATATCGGAGCCATAGATACATGGGAACGAAGTTTCAGCGTCCATCCAATATGGTCTGATTTGTCATTTTTGAGAAATCGGGAAATCGGATGAAGATATATCCAGATCTCATCCGTTCCGATCATATCTATCTGAACCGATTTTCATGAAATTTGAAGTTCTTGCTTCGAGACTGTAAGCGGTTGTACGTGACAAAATCCAATTTTCTAGGGCTGATATTAACCATTTGGTGCACAGTAAAACTTAAATCAAACGAAGAATATATATGGGAGCTATATCCAAATCTGAACCGATCTTGAGAGGACTATTTCAGGGCTGTATTTTCTATATGTGAAGTGCATATTACGAATGTGAGAGACTTAAACACCAAATCGGGTGAATTATATGTATGGGAGCTATAGCTATATCTGAACCGATGTTCATCAAATTCGAAGTACTTGCTTCTGGGCTGAATGCGATCGGATGTGCCGAGATCCTAGTTGGGCGAATATTAGGTATATGGCTCACAATACACTTGAAACCGGGCGAAGATATAAATGGGAGCATATCTAAATTTGAACCGATTCTCACTAATTTCAATAGGGTTCGTCCAAATAAATGATTTAAGGAAAATAAATGATTTGAGGAAAATTTTATATCAATCGGACAATGATTGCGACCTGTACTTTGTTTATAGAAATGCATGGACAGACGGACGGACATGGACAAATCCAATCAGAATGTGATTCTATGATCTTCAAAAGAAACTGTAGGACTATTTCGTTTCCTTGTGAATGTTACAAAATACGGTTCAAAGAAATAATATCCTGTATACACTATGGCGTAGGGTATAAAAAAGTATTTAAGGCTACTTTTACATTATGTCAGAGACATATGTGAAGTGACCTTTTTTATATTTCTTTTTTATAAAATTGTAGCACACTTTTAGGAGCTCTCGGCAATTTTCAGTTATATTCAGTTATCTTCGAAGCTTGTGATCACTTTTTCTTTTACCTTTAAGTCAAGTTACGTCCCAAAGACAGACAATTATTTTTGGAATCTATGGAGGAGAATACAGTATCTGAAGTCTATGTAATGTCACATTTTCCGTAATTATCTGCATCATTTTTAATGTTTCATATAAGAAGAAGGGGTCAGGTCTTTGCGATCTGAACCAAATCAAATCAAACCATCCAAATCTCTTCCTTATATGCTTGTGTTTCCCTATTAATTTTTGGTTGAAGGAGATCTAAAAAAAACTCAATTCCATCAAACGTTTATTCTTTTCGCAATAACTAAAGAAACGATAGCTTGTTTACATTAATCGTTTATTTCATTTTTTTATTTTCCTTTTCATTTATAGTTTGTTTTCGAATCGAAACCTTGATATTTCAAACTGGCGATCAACTATTAAAAAAAAAACAAAAGTCAGTCACTCAGTCATTAAGTCACTTTATATTATTGTCATGATAATGTTTGAATGTAACACATACTCGCTCGTTCACTCTACTGACTGATTAACTGACTGACTGACTGACTGACTGACTGACAGACAAACATTCGATTTCTTTCCATTGAACTTCTTCTTTGTTTAATTATATTTTTTTGCAGTTAATTGTCCGATGGTCGGGGCAATGAATGCAAAGTTGTTTACAAACAAAACTGTGTCGTCGTCGTCGCCGTGGTGTGGAGGTTGGGTGGGTTGTGGTATGTTTCTCTTTCTAAGGCTTTTAATCTCCTCTCGTATCACAGTGATGTCTACTCTTCTCGAGGAGAACTTACAGGAATGTTGGGGGTGAGAATATGAGAAGGAACTTGATTTCGAGAAATGGGCATCGTGGACTTTTCATACATTTTGTATACTTCTTTTGACCTGCAATAATATCGACCCGACCCTAATGTTGTTATGCGAATGACACATTATTTGTTGGCATCCTGGTAATGTCTAAGACTTTGTTGATAATGTGTTTGACCTACTGGTAATATAAGGGGTATGTTGTTGCCATTTTTGTATACGTTATTTTGCCTTCTTTGTTGTAATAACTAGCAAGTGCCTGCTACTTCCTCAGCGAAAAGTCAACCTTAAAATTTCAGATTCATTCCAACAGTTCGCGTTAGCCCTTTTTATACCCTCCACCATACATAGTATGGAGGTATATTAAGTTCGTCATTCCGTTTGTAACTTATCGAATTAATAATTTTAGACATTACAAAGTATATATATTCTTGATCGGCGTAAAATTCAAAGACGGTTTAACTCTGTCCGTCCGCCGTCTCTCCGTCTGTTGTAATCACGCTAGAGTCAAGATGAATTAAGATAGGAAGCTAAATTTTTGTACAGATTAGTCTTTAGTGTGCAGGCAGGTCAGGTTCGAAGATGGGCTATATCGGTCCACGATATCGTACCTCCTGTACCTCCCCATATAACGGTACCTCCCGATATTCGGTATTTTAATGATTGTTGCCAAATTTTTTAATGGAATTTTTGCTTCTGGATACTTCACCCCCTAGAGGAGAATTGTCTATATAGGTCCATGATATCGTATCTCCCCGATATAATGGTACCTCCTGATATTCGGAATTTTCATGATTTTAGCCACGGTTTTCAATGACGTTTTCTGAAAATCCACGCAAAGAGTTCCTTCTAAGTACTTTACCCCTGGAAGAGAATTGTCTATATAAATCTACAATATCGTATATCCCCCATATAACTGTATCTTCCCATATTCGGTATTTTAATGATTTTAGGGATATTATTTTTCGGAGTTGTTTTAAATTTCGTATTTGAAGTTGGCAATGGGTACTACAGACTATGGCAAAATTATAAAATTACTTATGAAGGTATAACGGGTTTCACATATGAGCTATTTTTCGAAATTTTTTGAAATTTCACAAGTTGCTTCCAAATGGTACGGCCCGACCGAACTTTTTCTTTTTCGCAAAGAATAATAAAAAATGTTTACCTTTTAAACCACAAAGTCTTCAAAATCTTTAATTTTTAAATTCACCGAGGAGGCTTTCACAATAGACCCATGTACAATTTTCTGTCCAAAACTATTTTACATCCCAATATTTAAACAGGCCACGAAAACCAACAGTGATGTCAATATCAAATTTCAGAAGTTCAGATCTTTCCCTTCTCCAATACCGAATTTAGAAACATTTAGTACATATATCCGACACAATCTACATATCTCCATCCTAGACACCAACAGTGTTTCAAAATTAGTACCATTTAGTACTTTTCGTACAATTGTAGTACACATTTCCAAAACCACCTGCATGTCTGAATTTCAGATACCAACAGCGACCACAAATCAAATTTAAGGATTCCAGCTCTATCCCTTCACGCAATACCAAATTTAGTACTATTTAGTACTTACTACTATTTCGTGCAAAAAACTACGCATTTCCAAAACTGCTACCAGATCTCAACACTAGACACCAACAGCGACCTCAATATTAAATTTCTGGATTCCAGCCCTATATCAAATTCACCCAATACCAAATTTAGTTTTCCAAATTTAGTTCTTACTACTATTTCGTACACATTTCCAAAACCACCATACCAACAGAGACCTCAATATCAAATTTCTGGATTCCGGCTCTATACATTCAAATTCAGTATCATTTATTCCTTTTTGTATAATTTTAGTACCCATTTTCAAATCCATTTGCATATCTCCATCCTAGACACCAACAGTATCGCAATATAAAATTTCACGGTTTCAGCTCCATCCCTTCAGCCAACATCAAATTTAGTACCATGAGTAGTATAAAGTACGCATATCCAAAACCAGCTCCTTTTCTCAACCACAAACTCCTACAGTGACATCCTTATCAAATGCCAGCCCTATCCCATCACCCAATACCAAATTTAGTACCATTTAGTACTTTTTGTAAATATAACACGCATTTCCAAACCACCCCAAACTCTCAAGCCATTAATAATATAAAAATAAAATTTCAGAATTTCAGCTCTATACCTTAATCCAGTACCAAATAATGTACCACTCAGTACTTTTCGTACAATTATAGTACAGATTTCCGCAATCACCTCCATATGTCCAGGCTTCACATGAACACCGACCCTAATACCAAATTTAAAGCACTATTTTTTAACTCAATAGCAAATTGTACGAAATATAGTACCACTTAGTACTTTTCGTACAATTATGGTACACGTTTTTGCAACCAACTCTATATGTTCAGACTACATATGGGCAGCGACCCAAATACCGAATTTCAGATTTCAAACACTATCTGTTCACCCAATACCAAGTTGTACCAAACATAGTACTTTCCGTACAATTATAACACATGCTTCCAAACCACCTCTATATGTGCGGGCTTAACATCACAGGGACCCCAATACCAAATTTAAGATTTCAAGCACTATTTGTTCACCTAATACCAAGTTGCACCAAATATAGTACCAAGTTGCACCAAATTATGTATATTACGTGCTCTTGTAGCACACATTTCCAAAACCACCTCTTTATCACAAATCTACCACCAACGAGAATTCTGGTTTCATCCGTTCACTTAAAAACAAAACTTTCCAAATTTAGTACCATTTAGTACAGTTCGTACATTTAGTACACATTTCAAAATCACCTTCATATATAAAATTTACTTCCCAACCATGATTTTCACACCAAGTGTTCAGTTTTTAGTTCTAAGCGTTCACATAATACCAAATAGTACCATTTTAGAAGTTTAGTACCATTTTAGAACCTTTCGTGACCTTAAATTTCATTTTAAAAAAATCTTTGGTACATCTATTCTGTACTCCATCAGTGACCCTCATGCCAAATTTCAGAATTTCAACTCATTATGTTTGCCCAATGCAAACTATATGAAGTTATTAGTACATTTTATTACTTTTCGTAGGAATTTCCGAAGCCTATACGTCTACGCACCATGACTCACCCTCGTGCACAGTTTTAAGATTCTAGCTTCAGCCTGGGCGTTGATTCTTAGTCAATTACTTTGCCTCTCTTTTACAAATATAGATTTATTATTTTTCTCCTTACTGGTATTGGATAGGGTAATAAGTTGCTATTAAAAATATGTTGTTATTACTTGGAGTATGGAAATTGTTAATGTAAGCGGTTTTTGATTTTTAAAACATATTGTCAACACTGAAGTCTGTTATTGATCACCTCGCTCGCCCTCTCTTGCCTTGGCTGTGTGTGGGTTAACATTTAAAACGCAATTTTTTGCTGTGAGTGTTGTTTTTGTTTTCGCAAAAAATACGAAAAAAAAACGCAGAACGTCTATATCGGACAAATAGCGCTCAGCTGGTGAGGAAGATTTACCAACAACACTTTGGTCATGTTTTTAGTGATAACAACGATGTTGTACTGCCAGCCCGCCAGTTAGTCAGCCAGCTAGTGAGTGAGGCCATACCGTTTCTAGTAGCCATAGTCATTGTGTTTTGTTTTGTTGTGTCGCTTCTGAAGCTATTACCCCCTTTTTGTTTTTGTTTCGTTTTTTTTTTGTTATTTTTTCGCTATCAATTCTTTTGTTGTTATTTTGTTTTTTATTTTGTTTTTTTCTTAGATTTCGTCATTTTCTTGATTTGTATTTTTTTGTTTGAATTTTGTTTTTGTTATGATTTAATTTTGTTTTCGTTAAAAACCCAAAGAAAAAAACGTTCGATGGACGGACAGACAGACGTACGATCCGACGTATGTACTCTCACAAAATATGTGTGAGAGAAGCAGCCAAGAGGTGGTGGTAAATATGAATTTTATTCAAAACTCTGAAATTAGTTTAAGTTTGAAGATAAAAGCCAATAGATACGCATATTGGGCACAAAGAAATCGAAATCCAAGAAAAGAAGAAGAAAACAGCAAAAAATTTAACAAAAAACGCGCAAAAATATTCCACAAGCAGTAATTGTTGTAATTGTGTGTAAAAATAAATTAGTGCGTATTTGAGAAAAAAAAATCTAGAAAAAACAAACAAAAAATAAAAGAAAACAATAACAAATTTGAAATAAATTGAAAAATTTGTGAAAGTTAATGTTGAATAAAACTATTCTAAAGTAAGTTTCCATTGGGTGCGTCTGGATTTTTTGCTTTGTAAAATTGGCATTGTTTTTGTGCACTGAGTCAGGGTACAAAGGTACTTAAAGACTTATTCGAAATAAACTACTGTTTCAAATTCCTATACTCGAGACAATTTTGAATTTGTTACCCATGTTGTTGTGAACTGTTTACTATTTGTGTTTTTTTTTTTGTTTTTTGTTCGCTGCTATTCAATATTTATATATTGGCAGTGACATTAAAATTTATGAAAAATTACTCGAGACACACACGGAACGTCTGTCTGGCTGCATTCCTTAACGCAAAACAAACAACAATTTATACCTAATACGCACATTGGGCCGAACTGGTATGATGAAACTCAAACTTGGATATTAACGTGGAAATAACTTGAAAAAAATTATTCCGAAAAAAGCCAGTAAGGGGAGGTCAAAAATCGGGCGTGGCCGACTATATGAACCCTACACCACTATGCGTATTTAGTAGAGCTCCCTTAACAAAAAAGTTTATATTTGGAATTTATATAAATTAGATCATACCAACTATGAACCTTATTTGAAGGCGTAGCATGGCTTTAGAGTAGTCACAATTTGGGATCTATATCCAACTCTGAATCTATTTTCAACAAATTTGACGGAGACTTTTGTACCTCTAGTACAAATTAATAGCGTATAGTGCATGATATGACTTTGATAAAAAATTATTTCAAATAATATTTATTGGAGCAATAGACCGAGATTCACCAAATGGAAAAATTCGGTTGAATATTAAGAAATCGATTCAATTTGGGCTAATATTACATGGTGGAAAATAACCGTAAAATTGTATGAAGATGTATATCCAATGTATATAAAAATCTGAACCGATCTCGATAAAATTTGGCAGAAGTATTTTCGAGCTGTATCTGATCTGATCCGGCATCTAATATTATTGTTGTGGAGTGCATATAACGCATGTGAGGGACTTTAGCACAAAATCTGATGAAACATATATATGGAAGTTATAGCTATATCTGAACCGATTTTCACCAAAATTTGAAGAACTTGCTTCTTGGCTGAATTTCGTCGCCGTCAGTACTTCTGGGCTTAATTCCTTCGGAAATGCCAAAATGCAGTCCATTTGGGCTGGTATTAGGCATTTGGTGCACAATAAACCGGATAAAGATATATATGGGAGTTATATACAAATCTGAACCGATCTTGAAAAAATTTTAGGCACTTATTTCTTAGCTGTATCTAATATATGGTACCGAAGATCATTGCTGTGGAGTGCATATTACGCATGTAAGAGAATAAAAACCCGAAAATCGGATGAAACATATATATGAGAGCTATAGCTATATCTGAACCGATTTTTACAAAATTTGTTTCCAGGATGAATTCAGTCGGAATTGCCAAGATTCAGTTTATTTGGACTGATATTAGCCATTTGGTGCACAATAAACCTGATATCCGATAAAGATATATATGAAAGCTATATCCAAATCTGATCCGTTCTCGATAAAATTTAACTGAGATATTTCTGGGCTGTATCTGATATCTAATACCAAATATCATTCAAATTTTATATACTTGCTTCTAGACTAAATTCGGTCGGATGTGCCAAAATGTAGGTCATTTGGTGCACAACTAATCCGAAAACGGTCGAAGATATATATGGGAGCTATATCTAAATTTGAATCGATTCTCCATAAAATTTGACCGAGGTATTTCTAGGCTGTATCTGATATCTGGTACCAAATATCATTCAAATTTTATATACTTACTTCTTGACTAAATTCGGTCGGATGTGCCAAAATGTAGGTCAGTTGGACAGATATTGGTCATTTGGCGCACAATTAATCCGAAAACGGTCGAAGATATATATGTGAGCTATATCTAAATTTGAATCGATTCTCACCAATTTCAATAAGTTTCGTCCTTGGCCCAAGCAAATGATTTGCGGAAATTTTCATCTCAATCGGATAATAAATGCGACCTGCATTTTGTTCATAAAAATAAATGGACGGACGGAAATCTACTCAGAAAGTGATTCTATGAAGATCCTCAAAAGTAACAATGGGTCTATATCGCTTCCCTCTCCATGTTACAAACAAATGCAGGATATAAAAACGTTTGGACGAATTGACTAAAATAAAGAGAAGGCCATTCAGTGGGAGTGTATTTGGTAAAAAGTGGCCCATCATCCACGAAGACTATTGAATAGAATTACATTTTTAATTCCTAGCAAGTGAAAAAACATCAAATTCGGTTGCGCCGAATTTTTCATACCCTCCACCATGAATACCCTCAATCCAAAATTTGCTTATGGCCAAAACGGTTATATTCAACATCCCAAAACTTCAAAGTTTTCTTATACGAGGGCTATACTTAAATTGAATGTGTTTAAAAAAGAATTTAAGCGGTAAGAGAATTTAATTTTTACCGCTGATTTTTTATACCCTACACCAAGGTGGTCAGGGTATTATGTCTTTGTGCATTTGTTTGTAACAGGCAAAAGGAAACGAGATAGACCCATAGTTTCTTTTGATGATCTGCATAGAATCACATTCTGAGTCGATTTATGCATGTCCGTCCGTCCGTCCGCCTGTCCGTCCGTCCGTCCGTCTGTCTGTCCATGTATTTTTGTAAACAAAGTACAGTTCGCATTTATTGCCCTATCCAGATAAAATTTTGCACAAATCATTTGTTTGGCCCAAGGACGAACCCTATTAAAATTGGAGATAATCGGTCAAAATTTAGATATAGCTCCCATATATATCTTCGTCCGATTTGCCTTTTATTGTACGCCAAACGTGTAGTATCAGTCCGAATAGTATGAAATTTTGCACGTACGATCAGATTGGACCTGAAAATAAGTATGCCAAATTTAATCGAAATCGGTTCAGATTAAGCTATAGCTCCCATATATATTGTTCATTTGATTTGTTGTATTTGTTACCCACAGCCGTAATATGCACTCTGTAACAACAATATTTGGGGAAATATATCAAATACAGCTCAGAAATACATTTGCTAAATTTATCGAGATCGGTTCAGATTTGGATATAGCTCCCAAATATAACTTCGTCCGATTTACCTTTGATTGTGCACTTGTTGTGGCTTGTTTGTTCGGGATACCGTAGTATTTTGGTCAGGCCTGACCATTTTGCAACAGCTCAGAAATATCTTTGGCAAATTTTATCGAGATCGGTTCCGATTTGGATATAGCTCCCATATATATTTTTATCCGATTTCAAATTAATTGTGCACCAAATGGGCAATACAAGTCCGAATTTAAAAGATTCATATGCTTCGGCATATTTAGTCCTTTGAACTTTAAATTATAATCATAGCGTGTATGATTGAATTCTCCCATAAAAACTTTTAATTGTTATGTGGAACTGTACTAAATTAGCAAAGTGGTGTAGGGTATCATAAAGTCGGCCCCGCGCGACTTTAAGACTTTCTTTACTGTTTTTTTTTTTTTTAAATTGGGACCAAATCCTTCCAAATACCGAAAAACTGAAGGTACCTTTATATTGGGGATATACCAAAAAGTGGACTGACATTGATTTTTTTTATTCTACGAAGAGTTACACTACCCAATGAGAACCTGAAATGTCAAATAAAAGCTGATTTGTTTGAAAATTGGCGCTAAGTCTTAAAAGGTTCCGCCTCTTCCACACTTTTGGTAATCTTCAGATGAAGATTCCTCGCAATCCGTGCATTTTAGGTGTATAGTGTCTTAAATTTCAACATTCAAGCAAGTGACTAAAAAATCCTTTCAAACGGGATCGCAGCAAATCAAAATATTTTACCAAATTGTTTGTCGTAAAATTCTACTACAGGTCCCTGAAGGCGTTAAAAGTCCTAAGTCCTACCTAAACGCCAGGAATTCATTCATTAGGATTTAATTCTAATAAATGACACTTGAATTCTCCTTCATAGAAAAACAGTATTTCAAACTTTAATTAGCTAAATTGTGATTCTTACTTTATGTAATTTTAACAAGTTTTTATTCTTCCTTTCCCCACAGTGTATCCAAATTTTTTGTACATTATTTTTGTTAAACAATTTGCATTGCATTAAAATTGGAATATATTAAGAATTTCATTAAAATGCTCACTCAATTGAAAAAAAAAACAAATAAAAACAAAAATTCATGTCTGTTTTATTTAGGGTAGGTAAAGGTGTCGTCGCTGTTTGCCTGTCTGTCAGCTTGTCTGCCTACTTACCCCCTGACTTTTGCATGCGTTGTCGTTTTCTGTGTGTGTAAATAACTGACGATTACTCATTGATAAGTCATTCCCGTTTCACGTTCACACAAAGGAATACTTTATGGGGTGCAATTTGACTAAACAAATTTCATTTATTATGAAAATGCAAAAGAGTAAATAATAATAGTAATAATATGGATTTTTGTTTTGTTTTTGCAAGTTGCGGTTATTGTTGGGAAAGTTTTGTTGTGCATGTGTAAGCAAGGTGGTGTGCTGGTGCATGCGTCGGGATTTTTTTTTTTAGGTTAATTATATACCTGTAATTTAATGACAAACAAACGAATAAAGTGTGTACTAGGAATAATTGCGGGATATGTACATATAAGGTTTATATACCTAACAAAAACTTCGGAGTTGCAGGACCAGAATATTCAATTAGAATGTAATGTAAACAAACTGCCTTCTGCATGTAGGTTGAAAAAAGTTGGTTATTCCTAAGAAAAATACAAAGCACTTACTTTTCTCTTTATCAAGTAATGAATAAAGTCGTCACAGAGTGTGTATGTCCGACTACAAATTCAAATGTTGTCAGTTCGAGCCTCGGAGTCAGCAAACGAAGAAACCCCTTAATGAAATACAATGTGAGATTTGAAAGAACCCTCAATGTTGTCTTCCAATGAGTCAATTGAAGCGAGCACGGCTGTATAGACATGAGTTTTAATATAAACACATAAAAATAGACTGAAGTGGACCGATATGACCCATATTCTGTACCAATGATTCCAGATGCAATCCGAATGTCTCCATAAAATGTTGAAGCTCTATCTTGAATTTTTTTTTCACAATGTAACCCAATCTATATGAGTCTCTTTGTATATATAGTCGGAACAATATGAAGGCCGTTTAAAGTGAGATTTTTAACCATATTTAAAACAAGAACCAAAAAGGTTGGAATTCCTTGTATTTTTCTTTGCAATATACCTGAAGGATGGAAGAGGGAGTAACTTGCCCTATCTATTTAGGTTGCTTTGCAATGTAAACTTTCAAAACTCCGATTCACGTGTTATCCTTTTGGTCTACATTCATAATCTCTTGGAATTTCCCAGTAATTTTTTCTACTTACTTATGTACCCACTTGCAAGTGTCCATTACTTCGTCAGCGAAAAGTTCACCTGAAAATTTTAGATTCATTCCAACATTTCATAATGTCAAATTAGTACAATTTAGTACTTGTTGAACAATTGTAATTCACATTTCCAAATCCAGCTCCATATCTCAATTCCACGTACCAACAGAGACCTGAATACCGTGTCGTACAAATGTAGGATACATTTCCAAACGACCGCCTTATTTCAAATACATATACCAATACTTGTCTAAATATGAAATTTCATAATTTTATCTCTATCCCTTCAACCAAGACCAAACTGAGTACCATTTAGTACTTTTTCGAATAATTTTAGTACAAATTTGCAAAACGACCTCCATATCTCAATTCCAGATACCAACATAGACCTCAATATCACATTTGCGGATACCAGCCCTATTCCTTCACACAACACCAAATTTAGTACCATTTAGTACAAATTTAGGACACATTTTCAAACCACCGCCTAATCTCAAATACATATACCATCAGTTATCTAAATGTGGAATTTCAGAATTTTACCTTCAACCAAGACTAAAATTAGTACCATTTAGTACTTTTCGTACAATTATAGTACACATTTCCATAACGACCACAAATCTCAACTGCAGATACCAACAGCGACCTCAATATTAAATTTGGGGATTTCAGCCCTATACCTTAACCCAACACCAAGTTTAGTACCATTTAGTACTTTTCGTACAAGTGTAAGATACATTTCCAAACCACGGCCAAATCTCAAATATATAAACCATCAGTTACCTAAATATGAGTTTTCATTAATTTATCTTTATCCCCTTAACCAAGACCAAAATAAGTACCATTTAGTACTTTTCGTGCAATTTTAGTATATATGTCCAAAACCACCTCCATGTCTCAATTCAAAATGCCAACAAAGACCTTAATATCAATTTTGAGGATTCCAGCCCTATTCCTTCACCCAACATCAAATTTAGTACGATATAGTACATGTCGTTCAAATATAGGATGAATATCCAAATTACCACCTAATCTCAAATACATATACCATAAGTTATCTAAATATGAAATTTCAGAATTTTATCTATATGCCTCCAACCAAGACCAAAATTGGTACCATTTAGTAGTTTTCGAACAATTTCAGTACACATTTGCAAAACTACCATCATATTTATTTCCAAATACCAACATAGACCTCAATATCAAATTTGGGGATTCCAGTCCTATCCCTTCACACAACACCAAATTAAGTACCATTTAGTACTTTTCGTACAAATATAGGACACATTTCGAAACCACCGTCAAATCTCAAACGCAGATACCATCAGTAAACTATACATCAAATTTCAGAATTGTATCTCCATCTCTTCACCCCATACCAAATATAGTTCCATTCAGTATTATTCGTACAATTATAGTACACATTTCCAAAATCACCTCCATTTCTCAATTCCGCATACCAACGGAGACCTCAATATCAGATTTGAGGTTTCCAGCCCTATCCCTTCACCTAAGACCAAATTTAGTACCATTTCGTACAAATATATGACGCATTTCCAAACCACCACCAAATCTCAGATACCATCAGCAATCGTAGTATCAAATTTCAGAATTTTATCTCTATACCTTCACCCAATGCCAAAAAAAAGTACTAGCATTCAGTACTTTTTGTACAATTATAGTGCACATTTCCGAAACCACCTCCATATGTCCAGACTACACATGAACAGCGACCCTAATAATAAATTTCAGATTTCAAGCATTCAATACCAAAGTGTACCATATATAGTACTATTTAGTACCTTTCGTGCTCTTGTAGTACATTTTTCCAAAACCACCTCTATATCACAAACCAATCACCGCAATACAAAATTTCAAAACTCCAGCTCCATCAGTTCACCCTACTAATTTACTACTGTTACCTGTTACTAATTTAGCACTATTTAGTACAGTTCGCGCATTTAGTACACATTTCCAAAGCCGCGTTCATATATAAAACTTACTTTCCAACCTTGATTCTCATGCCATATTTAAAGTTTTTAGCTCTATCCGTTTACATAATACCAAATGGTACCATTTTTGCAATTTAGTACCATGTTAGAACTTTACGTAGCCTTAATGGTGGAATTTTCAAAAAAAAAGCTTTGGTACATTTATCCTGCACTCCATAAGTGACTCTTATTTAGTGTTTTTCGTACCCTTTTTAACGAATTTCCGAAACCCAGCCTTATCACACGCCTATCCACAAAGACTGACCCTCGTGCAAAATTTCAAGATTCTAGCTTCAGTCGTTTCGTCTGGGCGTTGATTCGCAGTCAGTTATTTCACTACTCTTTCAGTTATATAGATAAATATAATAGGTACGATACCTTTGATACATAAGGCACCTTTTACAGAACTTCTACCAATAGAAGAACCTCCTGTCCCTCACTGGCATGATTTTGCAATAAAACGCAAATATGTTTTACAAACACAAAGATATTGCAATCAAAATACTTAAATTTCACAACTCCCATATAAGTTTCGAAATAACTGAAACTTTTCTCCTATTTTCACCATAAAATGAAACAAAGTTGTGCCGCTGATGACGAATAACAAAATAATCAAAATGCAGCCACAAAGTAGTAGCCAATGAATAATCTGAAACAATATCTTCATTGAAAAAGGAAAGAAAAAATATTCCACACTTTTGCTGCCATCATCAAAGCCAGGCTGTCAATCCATTTCAAGTAGGACTCTTGAGAATTTTTCTGTATTTTTTTATTTTTCTTCTTCTTTTCATTAAAAAATAAACAAGATAAAACCAACTGCACTTAAGATTTTGTAATAATCCGATTCATTTCTTTTTTTTTGCAGAAATTGACGACGTCGACGACGATAAGAAGAAGAAGAACAAGAAAATATCACACCGCAATTGGTTTGCAACGTCATTTTCAATAAATATAGAAAAAAAGTATTGATCGAAAGTCGTGAAAACAAAAGATTGTTGCTGTTGCCGAAACAACGGAACACCTCCAGCCATAAGGCTTGGCTGCTGCAGCAGACAGACTGTCTCCAGTTATATGACGACGACAAAAGCAACTGTCTGATTGCTGAATTAAAAGAAAAATAAAATTAATAACAAAATAACAACAACAACAAGAAAAATACAACAACAACAAAAGAAGAAAAAAATCAATAAAAAAAAATAAAACTGCACAAAAAAATCAAATTCATTCATTGGTTGGAGATCTCCAATATTGAATAACAATCAAATAAGAGAGCAAGCTCTCTTCCCTACCACTCTTGCGATTTTTTCACTCTCTTGGAGTTGTAAAACACTTCGAACGAGAGATTTGAAAAAATCCTAAAATTTAATCCAAGGAAAGAACAACTAAAAAACTGGAGATAAATAAATAAAAGAGAGTAACTATCACACACAAGAGATAATACTTCCTCTCCCTTCTTCCCTATCACCCCCGCACCCCTAAACAAATCAAAATTTAAGACGACGAAGCATTCAAAATGTCTGCCGATTCCCCAAGACGTTCGCTTAACACTGCACGAGGCCTTGTGGCCGTACCCTCGATTGTACCACCCCAGGTGGTAAGTGACAGATCAATTCTGGACTCGGCCATTGGATTATTCAATGAGGTAACGCTGGCCCATCAACCGCACACAGATCCCAAAGATACCATAACCTGGGCCCGTTTCGAGACAGCCGCCGACATCAGTGATCCTCGCTTTGGAGAAGACTGGGAATTGGATGGCAATGTGGCACCACCGCTACTGCTGATCTTGGGCTATGGTCTGGGCGTACAAGTCTGGGCCATACCCGCCAACGGTGAAGCTGTTGAAGTACTCTCCTGGCGTCATGGCATTGTGTCGGCCCTGCGTGTCCTACCCACCCCCTCCACATCGTCGAGCATTGAAGAGAATGGACGGGCCGATGAGCCAACCGATGCATTTGCCGAGAAGCGTCCACTAATTGCATTGGTCGACGGCAGTTCATCATCGGGCTCCCAGCCTCAGTTTTGTGCTGTGAATTTTATATCCCTTAAGACTGGTACCCAAGTTAAAGCGATCAAATTTAAGAATCCCGTCATCGATGTCTTGGCCAATCGTTCGTCGATTGTCATAACATTTCATGAACGTATTGCTGTGTTTGATGCTCGAACGCTGGAGGATCGTTTGTCCATAACAACCTGCTATCCAAGTCCGGGGTAAGTAGAATATTGAAAATATCTTTTTTCGCCAAAAGGAGATAGGAAAATATTCACCCCAGCTACTGAGGTAATTTTTTCCATATATTCATCTCAGCTGCTGAGGTAAGTTTTTCTACGGGAAAATATTCACCTCAGCTGCTGAGAGAAATTTTACCTTAGGAAAATATTCACCTCAGCTGTTGAGAGAAATTTTACCTTAGGAAAATGTTCACCTCAGCTGCTGAGAGAAATTTTACCTTAGGAAAATATTCACCTCAGCTGCTGAGGTAAATTTTTCCATAGGAAAATATTCACCTCAGCTGCTGAGGTAAATTTTTCCATAGGAAAATATTCACCTCAGCTGCTGAGGTAAATTTTTCCATAGGAAAATATTCGCCTCAGCTGCTGAGGTAAATTTTTCCATAGGACAATATTCACCTCAGCTTCTGAGGTAGTTTCTTCTATGGGAAAAATTAACCTCAACTGCTGAGGCAAGTTTTTCTATGGGAAAACATTCACCTCAGATTCCGAAGTAAGTTTTTCCATAGGAAAAATTCACTTCAGCAGCTGAGGTAAGTTTTCTATAGGAACAAATTCACCTCAGCCACTGAGGTAAGATTTTCTATACCTCAGCTTGATGAAATGCACTTCAGCTACCAATTATTTTTTGACTCTGAAAATTTCTTCTAATGAAGTTGTTGCTAATTGTATGTCCTCCTCTTTTTAGCATCAACCCCAATCCCGTGGCCTTAGGCCCTCGTTGGTTGGCCTATGCTGAACACAAATTGCTGCACTCAAAGCGCAGTGGTGGTGGCTGTGATGGTGAAGGTGTGGCCAGTTATACGGCCACGGTATTAAATGCCTCAAAATCGTTGGTGAAGGGTCTGCGAGAGCTGGGTGAACAAGTGGCTGCCGGGTTGACTGGTACCACGGGCAGTGGTACAAGTTCGAAAAATACTTCATTTGATTCGGGCACCGGACCAGATGCCAAACAACCTGGCATTATAACCGTTATAGATATAAAGGTAATTCCAATTATTATCTATCGGAAATTTAGTTAACCGATTTTTTTGTTCGTTTTTAGAATCCCCTGAGAGATTACAGTCCCACCACGGGTGTACCCATGTCGAGTGCCCAAACTGCTGGCACTGATCCCATAATTGCCCACTTTATTGCCCATTCTGAGGCTTTGGTGGCCATGGAATTCGACAACTCGGGCATGCTGTTAGTGACAGCTGATCGTAGAGGCCATGATTTCCATGTCTTTCGCATACAACCCAATCCGGTGGGTCCTAGTTTGGCGGCAGTCCACCACTTGTATGTTCTCCACCGTGGTGATACCAGTGCCAAAGTGCAAAATATTGCCTTTTCATTGGATTCACGTTGGGTTGCGGTGTCGACGTTGCGTGGTACAACTCATGTTTTTCCCATTACACCCTATGGTGGCCCCATGGGCGTACGAACCCACACATCACTGCATGTGGTGAATAAGTTATCACGTTTCCATCGTTCGGCTGGTCTTTCCGCTGAAGGACGTTCCAATTCACCCATTTCACATTCGGAAAGTACCACCTTCTCGCTGTCTCTGCAACCTTATCACAATGCTACACTACCACCATATCCAAGACCAACAGTGGTAATGCCATTGGCTCAATTGCGTCAGCCATTTGCCTTGGGCTCACCACCAGGCTCCGCCACCTTGGCGGGTGGTAAATCTGGCCCAGCTGGACCTGGTTCGGGATCTCAGAGACAAAGGTTGTCCTCCTTGTCCGATGATAGTGGCAAACCTTTAAGTGTGTGCGCCATTTTTGCTAAATCACGATCATGGTTATTGGATCCACCCAATGTGACACGAGAAGCTCCGCATCGCATGCAAAGGAAGGCCGTAGACTCATTGTTTGTCATGGCCGGACATGGAGCTCTCATACAATATGATTTGGATACAAAACTTGCCTCAAGTAATATTTTCAAAATGTGTTTCAAATTTTATTTTTATTTAATTAATCATTCTGTTTTTGCTTTCCAGATGTTGCCAAAGAAAAGATATGTGATGATACACCCATTGAACTGGAAGTTGAAGCCAAGGCCCAGTGGAATTTGGGCCGACGCAAAGAAGGATCTCAAGAGATAATGCCGCCCCTGTCCTCGGACAATTGGTTGGTGAAAAATCGCAATTCCTGCATGTTAACCGATAGTACACGGCAATATGATGACTCCGATGATCGGGGTGAATCTTGGCTGGCACAAGTTGAAATTGTAACACATGCTGGACCGCATCGTCGTTTGTGGATGGGTCCACAGTTTGTTTTCAAAACCTATAATACACCCAGCGGGTATGTGGTTTATTTAAAAACATTGATGCAATGGCAATAAATCCCATTTTGTTTTCTCTTTAAGGTCTAACTTGAGCCATGTCGATAGCGAAGCTGTTGAAATTGGCACTAACAAGGCTGCCGCTTCAACAAAGCCCGATCATTCAAGTCCCTTAAATATGCCCCTGTCGGCTGGTGGACGTTCCAGTGCTGTACCCGTGCTCATTGAATCGGGATCTTATAGTAGGTTTTAGGAGATATTTAATTTCAATGATTTAAATTTAATGTGCTCTCCTCCTTTCTTGTTTTCAGGCAGCATTGAACAGAGTCCCAAATTAATGGACCGTTTTCGCCACGATCACTTGGACTCCGACTATTCCGTGGCGCATGGTGATACTCGTCTAAAAGAAGATTTGGCTGATGCAATGCGTGAATCACCCTCCGTATCGACCGCATCAAAAGAATCTGGTAAGTTTCTTTGGCAATTTTTTTTACCCATATTATGTGTCCAGTTGTTTTTCTCTTTTTCTTAACTCTCTGTTTGTTTTAATTCATTTTCCCTAGTTTTTGGTTTTGTCATGTTTTTGATTTTTTTTTTTGACAATTACCAATTATTAAAAATTACAGTAGTTAATGATTTAGGGCCTGTTTTTGTGTGATGAAAAACACAATTTCAAATGTGTATTTCAAATTTTAAAATGAGTTTAAAATTATTAAAAACTCGTTTGGAATTGTGTTTTTCTTTCGTCATACAGAAACAGACCTTTAGATATTTTCGTTATATTTTTGCTTCATTTTTGTTTTACTATTTGTTTGGCATTGGTTTTGTTTTTTTTTTTTTTTTAATTTGTTTTTTGTTTATTTATTGTTCAACTAAAATTTTTTGAAAGCGGTGCATTAATCTAGTTATTTTAAATTATTATTATTTTTTTTTAAATCCCAGTTTCTTATTTTACAATTCATATTAAGTGAAATAACATTAAATTTTAATGAAACCATACACATGATGTACACCTAAAAGTTTGTCTACATTTCAAAAGTATGGTCTCTGTTTCCTAATCACATTTTCTTTTTTATTATTTGAATTTTTATTAAATAATGGGGTAGAAGTTGTAACTGTATTGCCAATTTAATTTCATAAAGGTTTGACTTTTATTTTTCAGTTTTAATAACGAGCTATTGTCTCTAAGTATCCGTCTGTGTTTAAAATTCGAAATTTCCATACAGTATTATGAACAAAAAAAAATACATTTTTTTTGTAGGAACCTAATCATCATTATGACTTTTAAAGCAATGATGTAGTTATACATTTCTTAGATTTTGGCCCGATATTTTTTTATTTTTATAAAATATTTTTTTTGTCGACTAAGCAAACTATTTCTCCTTCAGTGAGATCTGTTTGTATTTTAACACTGTGCAATAATTTTGAGTTCAGAGTTTACTAGAGGAGAATATGTTTGCTGGACGTTTTAATATCCAAACATTCTATTCGAAACAGTCAAATGTTTTCGTGTCCCTAAACCATATTATACTACCACATTAACAACTTTTGCATATTCAACAGTTTGTAACAATTTCAACTATATATCCCCTACACCCCACTGTGGCAAAGACCTAAAATAGTAAAGACTAGACAAAATATTGGTTTCAAAATACTATTCCATATACCTTCCCATATAATTGCATATGGCCTTAGCGGTTGAAATTGCTTAACATTGGTAACTATGTTGTTACGATATCATAACAACAGAGGTATTTTTCACAGGGTTGCCATATTTTACTCTGTCTTGTCCTATCTTTATACTTCTATGTCTTTGACTGTGGTATGTCTTTGTGCATTTGTTTGGAACATAGAGAAGGAAGCGAGTTAGGTAGTTAGTTCCTTTTGATGATCTGTATAGAATTACATTCTGAGTCGATTTATGTATGTCCTTTCGTCCGTCTGTCCATGTATTTTTGTAAACAAAGTACAAGTCGTATGTATTGCCGAGATCGTGATGATATTTTTTGCACAAATCGTTTGTTTGGCCCAAGGACGAACCCTATTGAAATTGTAGATAATCGGTCAAAATTTAGATATATCTCCCATATATATCTTCGTCAAATTTGCTTCTTATTGTGCACCAAACGTTCAAATTGGATGCCTGGGAATAAGTGCGTTAAATCTGGTGGAACTCGGTTCAGATATAGGTATAGGTCCCATATATATTGTTCATCCGATTTTTTAAATTTCTCCTCCACAGCCGTAATATGCACTTCATAACAACGATACTCGGACAAATGTATCAAATATATCTCAGAAATACTTTTGCCAAATTTTATGGAGATCTGTTCAGATTTGGATATAATAGCTCCCATATAGATCTTATAGAGCTCGGAAATTTTTCAATTTTTGTTCTTTTGGAAAAAAAAATTATTTTATAATTTCTATAGAGCAAGTATCCAGAACCTGACCTGCCTATTTAGCCTAGTTATATCCGATTTTCTTCCCACTCCTTAGCTGAGCAGTGTTCTGGTAGCAATAAAAACGTTTCCAACTTACTAAGAAGACAAAGAGTTCAAAAGGTTTTTCCCATCGAAATTTGTGTTGACCAATTCTTAGACAATGAGGAGAGGCTTTGAACACCGCTCGACCTCAATGTAGGGGACGTCATTCCAGAACATTATCAGGAATGCTGACCTATCAAATCCTGGCGGTTTGAACTTTGCCAATTCGAATAAAATCTTCTACCTCAGATTCTAAGGATAGGCCCCTGATTTCTTCACCTCCAAAAAATAATCGTTATGGGAACATTGCAAGGTCATGGGCAATTTCAATACTTTAAGGAACCACTGCGCAGCAGGGATTTTGTGTCACCATGAATTCGACCTCTTGTTGTTATAAAGGTATGAGTTTGGCTATTTCCATAAAAACGACTTTGACATTGCATGACAAACCAACCCTACTTCTAAGGAGGCTACCCCAATGCAATAAACTGATTCATTTATTAAACCTCTAACCAAGGTGAGAGTAATGATTACTACAATATGTCACAAGAAGGATGGATGTGTCTGTAGAATCATTGACTCAAAACTTGGTGCAACTTCCAATGAGTAGCAGTTAACTAGACGGTCTCAGAGATTATCGTACGGAAACGTTACAGGAACCTTATAGACAGTCGTCTCATCAAATAATCTCAGAGTAGCAATCAAATTATCCCGACGGATAGATAAGGAAAACCCGATGAGTATTTGATGAAGGAGTTATTAATAAATTTCTTTGGGACTTTCTCATTTACATATCTCATGACGACAAACCAGAATTTGTTCAAATACTGTGGTACATAATTCTAACCGGGTTTTTATTAATGACAGGTTTTTTTATATATTCAGGAGCTCTTTTCGATTTCATTGGAACATTTTTAGTTTCGAAGGTTTAATAATCTTTTTTTGAGATTCATAGTTCCGGCTACGAAAAAATGATGATTCACATTTGTGAATCCAAATTAGAATAAATGTTGAATAATTACATTAAATTTGTCTGTTTAATCCTCTTTTTTAATATTTTTTAAGCGGTAACTTTAAATATATTGGACAATTTTCACATGCAAACGCAATTGAAAATAGTTTGTAAATAAATTGTTAATTATTCGATTTTAGGGAAGTGACTTATTTTTTCAAATCTTCAGGGAAATTTTGTATCTAATTTTCTTCTGTGAAATAATATTATTATTAACTGAGGTCTGTAAATCCCTTCTTTTTTTGTCCTTGACGACTGATTGATTTTACATTTTATTTTTCTAGATAATTTCTTTGAGTCCCTGAGATGACTTTTGTGGGAAAATGTAAAATTCCTTGGATTTGATTGGATTTGGACTGATTTTGTTTTCAGGTCATAGCTGGGCACCGATCCCTGATAACTGAGAATTGATATGTCACTGTGTATAAAGTGTTTCAATTAATGTCACTGAAGTATTGAGGAAGTAGCTTCTCCTTAGTCGCATTGATTATGAATGTGTGTGTTTTTTTTTTAATTATTATATAGTTTAAGTCTCCAACCAGTGTTTTAACATTTTTCACATTTCCTGGAGAAAGAGTAATTTTTCAGATTTATTTCAGGTGTAGTAAATCATTTAGTCGGCCTTGTCGATTATAGCCTTTTGTTGTTATTTTTAATTTAGTTAAACTAATTTATTAAATATTTATTAGATAATTTGCATGTCATTCACTTCTTTTTATTTTGTTTAACTCTATAATAAATTGAAAAAAAAAAGATCAAAAATTATTAAAAAACAAAAACAATTTTTTGTCTGTCTTGAAGTGTTTAAGTGTGTGTGTGTGTTTTGAAACTTAAAAAAAAATACATTCGCAAATTGGTGAAACTACTTCATCTAACCATACATACTATAAGTGTATACGTGAGCTTTATATACAACATACATTTTTTACTGTTTTATATACAAATGTTATTTCATATATTAAATGATAAATTCTAATAGTAAACAAATCAATCAACATTCCTATTGTTACATTTCCTAAAAAATAGCTTTGCTTAAGCTTTAACATATTATTCCCCCTCTCTATAAAAAGTTTGGCAATAAACAAAACCCCCAGCCAATTACCAACACCCATCACTATGAATCATTATTAATCCATTTCCAACTTTCTCCCCCTCCCGTCCAAATCAAAAAAAAAAAAATGCTCTATCCCCCCAAAAAAATTTAAGTACAACCCGAATAAAAACCTTTATTTTATATCAACAAAAAAAGTTTGCTTGTTCTTTTCTTCTTTTTTAAGAAACCTCCCAAAAGTATGCTTTTATTTCAGTGATATAAAAAAGCAACTCAAAACCAATAAAAATAACAAAATTTGCTTGTGTATTTTTTTCGTTATTTTCTTGAAAGAAAACAAAAAAGCAACACAAATTTGTTTTAATTTCCTTTCATTACTATTCCTTGGTTGTATTTTTGTATGGAAAAATTATCTTTTTTTGAATTTTTTCCTCAAAAAAATTTTATTTAAAGTGAAAGTGATAAACATTTATTTGAGTGAAAGAAAAGTGATATCCTCCCAAAGAGAGTTGTTTCACAGCAGAAAAAGAGAAAAGCAAGCAAAACATGAGAGAAAGAGTTTTTCAATTACTGTGAGAGAGAGAGAGAGAGAGAGAGAGAGAAAGAAGAAAATTTCCCCCCTAAAAAAATTCGTTTCTAAAAAAGCACTGCCATATACAAAGAACAACAACAAAAACTATTGTTTACATTTAAATAAAAAGCCAAAGTTTCGTTCCTTCGTTCGTTGAGTTTTTTTACTTTTCAATTCAATAAATGTTTTTCCTAATCTCCCCCTAATTTTAAACACATTTTTGAAAAATAAAAATTAAAAGCTTTTCTTAGAACAAAAGATTAAAGAAATACAACCTGTGTTTCTCCATTCAAATCGGCTTAAATGTTGTTAATGTTATTCAATTCTATTTGTATTTTTTCCGCTAAATATTTTAATGATTATTTTTTTATATGAAAAAAAAAAACAATAAAAAAACACTTATGGTTGCCTTTGCTTTGGCCATCATTTCGTTAAAAATAAAAAAATAAATAAAAAAATAGGTTGGCGATGCATCAACCTTTTTGCCTTAATATTAGTAAGACAAAATGGAATCGTAAAAATATTTTTGTTTCCATTGAAATACATGTTTTCGAGATATTGGTATGCAGAAGTTATTCCCCTGGAGGCCCTGTTTTTATTGATTTTACAAACTACAATCGCCTCGCAGACAGTACTACTTGATATCATCGGATCAGGCAAAATGGCTTATTGGTGAATTCACATTTAAAGAGAGCAGCCAAAGCATGAACTATAATTCTGCCAATTCATTTGTAACACCTCAAAGAAGATTGTATCAGAGATCGTGTGAATCGTTTACTACCCTAAAACCGGATTATGTTTCAACGACATTCTGGTACCGATCATTGGTCTTCAAGTGGACAAGGTCGTCCAACACATGAGTCTTATCAGAAATATGGTCTATGTTCCTCCACCCCTTCTGGTGTTTTCCCAAGCCAAGTTGTTGCGATTTGGTCCAAATTATTTACAAGTTGGTCAAATGTTGCTGAAATTCGAATATTAATTAAAATGTTGTAAAATTGTCCGATGTTCGTCTTTCGGTGGAAATCACTTTCTCTTCCGAACGAAATAAAGTGGGTTGATAAAATTTTACTCAGATGTGTATTAGATCTTCAAGACTTTTGGTATTGAAAATGGGATACATAGATGTCCACATTTTTGGTATAGCCTCCATATAACTGTACCTGGCAGTTAGTATAACAATACCTCCCAATATTCGGTATTTTTATGATTTTAGCTACATTTATCAATGGAATTAACTTGGTGTTTCAAGTTCGTCATAGGCAACACCTTCTCTGGTAGACATCCATGTTTTCGTATGGCCCATAAAAATGTACACTTTTTATACCCTACACCACAAGGTGGTCATCCGCAAAGAATCACATTCTGAGTCGATTTATGCATGTCCGTCTGTCCATGGATATTTGTTAACATGTATCGCTCGCATTTATTGCTTGATAACGATGAAACTTTGCTAAAAATATTTGTTTGGTCCAAGGTCGAAGCCTATCGAAATTGGAGATAATCGGTCAAAATTTAAAAATTTTGTCTTTTATTTAAATTTGAACGAAATCGGTTCAGATGTAGCCATAGCACCCATATATATTGTTCATCCGATGTGTTATTTTTGTTCTCCGCAGCCGTAATATGCACTCCGTAACAACGATATTAGGGGAAATATATGAAATACAGCTCAGGAATACCTTCACCAATTTTTATCGAGATCCTCTTCGTACGATTTGCATTTTATTGGCCACCAAACGTGTAATATTAGCCCAAATGGGATGGAATTTAAAACTTATGACCAAATCGAGCCTAGAAACAAGTATGTCAAATTTTATGAAAGTCGGTTTTAACTATGGCTCCGATATATATTGTTCATCCGATTCGTTATATTTTTTATTTGTTATATGAAGCTCTACTAAATATGTAAAGGGTGTAGGGTATCAAAAAGTCGGCCCGCTCGACAATCCTTTTGGTTTTTTTAAGGCTCATCAGGGACGTAAGCAGTTTGGGGCCCTTTAGTCATTACTTGTATTTTAGAATAGTAGACTTTCGAGAAATGTCCTGGATAAAAATTGTGCACTTCTTTAAAAAATTATTTTAGGACCTTTTTCAAGACAAAACCCTAGTATTTTTTTATGGTCGCCTTACCGAAAATCACGGTTTTTTAAGAGTATTTTAAAACGGACCTCCTGACGAAATTAATTTTTACAACAACTCTTGGCCGAAAGCCATAGGTTGTTTTTGAAGAAAAAAAAATCCGAAATCTCAGATTTTTCGAGTTCTTTGGGAATATTTTCAGAATTTTTCTGATTAAAGAATATTTTTACAAGAACTTCTGACCAAATATCTTGATTCTTTACGATAATTTTTTCAAGAAGCAAGGCCCAATGATTTTGACATTTTACCCAATATTTGTCGCTCTCGGCTTCCATTATGAAAGATTATGAGGTCTTACATTTTGCTAAAGAAGCTTTCGCTTTATAATAACCAATATCTCGAAAACTGAATAAAAATTCAATTAAAAAAACTAAATTCATCCACACAATTATTTCTTTTTCCAAAACTTCACCACCAAAAACACACAATAAATTCTTTTCGTATAAAAAAAATTAACATGTTTTTTGCAAATATTTTGTTTTTTTTTTAGAATCACTTTTTTTTTAATTTCCCTCTTTTAGTTTCTTTTGTAAAAAAAACAGCAACAACAATAATTAACTTAGATTTTTGCACCGTATTTCGTAAATTTTAATAAAAATTAAAGTGGGCAAAAAAAATCAAATATTTTGTTTCGTACTACATTTTAAATGCGCTTTTCGTTTCAAATCTATTAACTAAAACCACCTTTTGTTTAACAAGCAACTTCAAATGCAAATTCTCATTTTCATTCGAAATACCCAACTCAAGAAATCAAAAACCCATCACTAAATACCAATACCAATGCCTTTGGCTTTTTTCTCTTAAAATAAACCCCAAAATCAAACGGATATGTGCTCTTTCTCATGGTATTTTTTCTCTTCTCTTTCTCTCTTTTTTTGCTTTTCTCAACAACAACACCAACAAATTTAGGAGGTCGTGGTTGTGAAACGACAGGGTGTTCTAGTGATAATATTGCCTTTTACGATGCATTGGCCGAACACGACGACGACTACGATCACGATGACCAGGACAAGGATTATCTGCACCACAATCGTAATGCCTCGGCAGCTGCCCTGGCATCGGCCTTACCCAATATCCATTCGTATGATAATAGTTCTAGTTATGAGTCCATAGATTCGCTAAAGAAACCCAATGTGTCCATAGAGAAGATAGTGAATCCCCTTGGAACAGTCACCACGGTGACTTCGTGCCTCACGGCCGAGGTTAAAACCGACATCTTGGATGAGGTAGTCTCGCAGTTGGCGGCAGAAGACACTGTGATTCATGAGAATTGCGATGAGAGTCTCTTTCGCCCTGTGGTGGCCATCTTTTGTGATGAAAAAACGCGGCTCAAACAGGAAGAGGATGCGCGCAAAGAACAGGAGTTGTGTCAACCACCTGAAAATATAAGTAATAAATTAATTGTACCCGTTATTGCGAAGGAGGTCGACGATGCTCTCAATAAGAAAGAGAAGCAAAAAAATAAATTATCAAAGCAAAGAGATAGCAGTAGTGAGACATTGAGAGCCAAGGAGCAGCAGAGTAAATTTGAAGAGCTTTCCTCTTTGAATAGGAAATGTAAAGTGGAAGAGAAGCCCAAAGCAAAAGAAGAGCAAGTAGCAAAAGAGTCAGGTGTTGCAAAAAATGAGAAAAAAGAGGAAACGATTAGCGTAGAGAGCAAGGAAGAGAAAATTGAAAAGAAGGATGAAAAACTAAAAAAGGAAAAAGTCTCAGAGCAAATGCCTGTGATGGAAAGGTCGATGTCATCTCTTGTGAAAACTAAAGAGAGTGAGAAGAGTAAGAACTTGACAAAGGAAGAGCTCCCAAAATCATCTTCTCAGTCAGTAAAAACAGCAGAGAAGGAGAAGACAGTTTCTTCTTCCTGCAAAACAAAAGAGAGTGTTAAGAGCAAGTCTTTATCGGAAGAAGAGACTTTGCCGGTCTCAAAAACCGAAAATAAAACCTCAATGAGTAAATCGAGGAAAAGTGAAGAAAGAGAATTGGTGGTAGAGAAGAAGGTGGCAGTCAAAGAGACAACAAAACCCAACCCATTTGGTGAAAGCAAAAAATCAACTTCTGAAAAGGAATCGAGTCCCAAACCATCGACCAAAAAATCGCTGAAAACTTCTACAACCACAGATGATTCCGAGGAGGATAGAAATGCTACTCCCGAACGAGAATTGAGTCCCAAACCAAGTAACGCCACAAAAAAGGCCTTGAAATCGTCTACGACCACTGATGAGTCAGAGGATGATAAGCCAATTGAGTTTAAGAGGATGACTCCCGTCAAGGCTGAAATAAAGCCGGCAACACAAAAGCCTTTAACCAAAAAAGAATTGAAAAAACAACAGCAGCAACAACAACTACAAAAGGCAAAGGAGGAAGAAAACAAACTGAAGGAAACCGAAAAGAACAAAAAAGAAATGGAACAAAAGAAGAAGGAGGAGGAGGAAATATTGAAAATGGCCAAGAAATCTAAGGAATCTGAAGAATTACCAGAGGAACCTGCAGAAGTCAGGGCTACTCAAAAAGTTACACCAAAAAATGATAATCAGAAGACAATTAAGGAAGATTCCAAGGAAGAAGAAACTAAGAAAGTGGTGAAGGAAGATGAAAAATCCTGTAAAACCTCCTCAGAGGTCAAAAGGTCTGAAGTTGCATTAAAAGAGAATGAAAACCCCCAAGCTGCCATTAAATCCGAGAAAACTGCCCCAAAGGAAAATGATAACAAAAGCTCCCAATTAGACACAGCCGAATCCCCCAAAACTGCCAAGAAAATCCAGAATGACTCCCCCAAACCCAACTTGGTAAAGACGGAACAATTAAATGTCAAAGATTTGGCTGATAGCCTTATAGAATTGGATAGCCAAGAAGAGGAAATGAAGAAAGACGTTGAGGAAGAAAAAACCACACCCGTCTTAGAAGCCGTGGAGATATTTAAGGCTCCTGAAGTAAAGCCAGCTATTTCAAAAAAGAATAAAAAGAAGGGACAAAAATCGGGTTCCAGCTCTGAGTCCGAGGAAGTTGTGGAGGTACCTACAGAACCTACAACCTCTAAAAAAGAAAAGATGGAGACAAATAAAAAATCCTCTCTTAGTTCTGAGGGAAGTTCCACAGATTTAGCCGACAGTTTGCTGGAGAGAAAGGAACGAGATATGGAGCAGACAATGTATATCAGCTTCAGTCAAATTGAAGAGCGTAAAGCCAAAAGTGATGAATTAAAGGAAGAGAAAAAATCAAAATCTCAAGAAAAAATTGCTAAGAGGGAAGAGAGTCCTGAGCCAAACTCTAAATCCGAGCAGAAAACTCAATTGCAAGCCATAAAGAAAAAGGATATTAAAGAGCAACCAGTTGAGGAAACTCGCGAAGTCAAAGAAAAATCAAAATCTGAAAATGAAAACATAAAAGAATACAAAATTAGCGTAAAGGAAGAGGAGCCCAAAAAGAAAGAAGCTACTAAATCTTCGAAAATTACTGCAAAGGATGACCCACCAGCCACGAAAGAAATCCAAACAAAAACAACTCAATCTTCAGATATCGAGGGCTTCACAAGTTTGGAATCGAACACCGGCAAGACTGCTATAGGTAATCTAAATAAAGATGAAAATAAAGACAAGACTGAAAAGTCAAAGAAAACATCTAAAGAAGAACCCGACACAGTTAACCAAAAGGTGTCTGAAAAGGCTACCAAATTAAATGTTGATCCTGCCGACATCAAAAAGGTCGTATCGGAGAGCAAAAAGAGCGAGCCTGATAGCAAACAAGATGATGCTGTGAGTAAGAAGAGCGTAGCCGAAAGTAAGCAGAGCATAACCGTAAGCAAAACCAAGGAAGCTGAGAGTAAACAGAACACAGCACAAAAAGAGAGTCCTAAAGCGGAAGTAATTGCAGTGAAGAGCGAAGAAAGCAAGAAGTCGGCAATGAAATCATCTGAAGTAACAAAGGAGAGTACCGAAGGCGAAAAAGAAAAACCTTCGGCAAAGCCTGTGAAGGGAAATGAGAAAACTAAAAGTGTCAAAGAGAGCAGTGGCGAAGAAGTGAAATCTAAAGGTAATACAGAAAGTGAAGACGAGAAATCTTTGGAGACAACTGTCACCATAAAATTGAAAAAATCACAATTGGGCGAAAAGAAAGTCGAAAAGAGACCCACAAAAGGCAGTGAAGAGAACGAAAAAGATGCAGACGCTTGGAAGTCAAAGAAACCCGAGCAAAAAGCTAAGGATGATAAAGCCGTAGTACAAGAGAAAACATCAACATCAACTGATAATGCATCCGTGAAGAACGAATCCGATAAGACCTCCTTGGTAAAAACAAAGAAAACCGAGGCTAAGGAAAAGGTCGAAGACGAAAGCGATAAAGAAAAAATAGTTACCAGCAAAGAAGACGAGCACAAGAAAACTTCACTCAAAGTCAACAGAGAAAAATCAGAAATCAAAGACGACAAAGACAAAACAATGGCGACCAAGGAAGCGAAGAAAGAAGAACCCCTGAAAACTCTCCCTGAAAAAGAAAAACCAAAACAAGGCAACAACAAAACACCAGGCATCTCTGAAATTCCGAAAAAGGCAAACGAAAGCAAAAAAGAAACAAAATCAGAAGAAATTTCACCCAAAGAATCCTTTGTTTTAAAATTAGCCAAAAAGGACGAAGTTGTTGTGGAACAACCTAAGCTGCAAAGGAAAGAAAAAGACCCGGAGGCAGAAAAACCCAAACCCTCTTTAGATGCTAACAAAGAAGCCTTGAAAACTAAAACCACACCGCCATCCTCACCCAAAAAGAAACAAGAAGCTACAAAGAAATCCGAAAATGAGAAACCTTCCAAAGAGGAAAAAGAAACGAAATCAGAAATAAACAAAACTCAAGTTGAAGTCGAAAAGAAAACCACTTGGGCCAACATTACAAAACAAGACAAATCAGCTGAGGACAAAACCACGAAAAAAGAATCCAGTTCGAGTGGAGAAGAATATAAAATTCGTGTTGTGGAGTCATCCTCAAAGGACACCCTGGATGGTGCGGGTAAAAACAAAAAGCCCTCCACTTCAAGTGGTGAAAAATCCATGACACCCACTTTACCACCACCACCCGTTGCCTCGGCTTGGAAGACCTTGAGTGGAGCGGAGATGATATCACAAAATCTTAACAAACAGGAATCGACAAAGTCGCAGGTGTCTCCCTCCCAAAGTGGAGGAGCAATACCCAAATTTTCTAAAGCCACGGCAAGTGAAAAACTACTACCCGAACTGCCCACTCCCAAAGAGGCAAAAGAGCCTTTGGGTTCATCAAAAACTGCACCTTCCACCAAGAAATCTAAAAACTCTCCCACGGCCTTAGATGATTTTCCCATCTTAAAACCCTTGGATGCATTACCACCTTTGCCTTCTCTAGAGCCGCTGGAATTGTTAAGCGACAAATCCAGTCCAAATCTCAAAGACATTAGCTTGATTAATTTCGAAAGTCCTCTCCAGGAAAATCCTGCCTTAGAACGTAAAATAACACCACCGCCACGTGGTTTTACCGAACAAAATCTCATCTTTGCTCTCTGCGGTTCGTTGCACTATGAAAATGAACAACGGTCCAGGGTGACTCCAGAGAAATCTGATGTTTCTCCCACAACTCCCTCGTCATCGAATCGTTCTTCATCGGCCCTGGATGAACCCTCAATGGCCGATTATAAATCGCTAACCGAAAATGACGATCCCTATATCAGTTTGGAACAAAGCTCTCAAGACACATACACCACCAACACCAATACAACCAATGACAAATTTTCTTCCTCCACAAATTCCTCGGGCACCGAGGAAATCATCATTATGGAGGAGAAGAAAATGACCAAGAAACAAAAACGCAAACGCCAACAGCAATTGCTGGAATTGCAAAAACAAAAGGAACAACAATTGCAGCAACAACATCATCATCACCATTCCTCCCATCTCAGCCACCATGATGTGGATGATGATGAGCTGAGGCCCTTGATTGCCATGAGTGAATCACAAATTGAAAATGTTGCCTCTGCTGCCGCTGTCAATCCCTCAACTTCGCCATTGCCCTCTTTGCTGGATGAAAGTTTTACCATGAAGCCCCTGATTGGTAAGTCGAATACCCTCAATCACTCGACCACCACGGACAGTGAGGGTCCCATGCCGGCCACAACTTCGGATGATAATGTCTTCATAATGCCTTCGGCTGTTAACTCCTCCGCTGGAGCTGGCAGCGGTCATCAACAGCATAAAATTAAAACCAAAAAATTGGAACATAAAATCAATCTAATGGCTGCCATAGAAGCGGCCACCTCCTCATCCACTTCATCGGCTGAAGAAAGTGGCGTTGAGCTGGGTGGCAGTGGACGCCATCATGAATGTGACGACACGGCCGCCTCACCATTGGTACCAACATCATTGATCTCGGCAGCTGGCCTAACGGCAACTGCCTCCACATCTGTACTCCCCATGTCCATGGCAGCAATGGTGGCGGCTGGGGGTGCCGGTGCTGCACCTTTAACCCTCAACGCAACAGCAGCGGGGGCTTTAAAAAAGAAAACCAAAAGACGTAAGAGATAAGAATTAGCCATTTGTTTGTTTTGTATTTTTTGTTTAATATTTTTCTATTACCTGTATGTGGTGTATTTTGGCCACATATTTGTTGCGGTTAACAATCCTCCTTCGCCAGTTGTCATCAAGGTGGTGGAGGAGGAGGAGCAGGGGGAGCATAATAATGTTTATCATCGTCATCATTATGCAAGCGATGGCAGCAGCAATGGTCATAATGATGGTGATGGTGATACTGTAAGAAGTGATAGAAGTAGTAGCAATAGTGATAATCTTAAGAATACTAATGAAAATAATTATCCTTCTTATTCTTCTTCTTCTCAGAGAGTCCTTGAAGATCCTCGGCGGGCAGTTGAAACGGAATGATCCAAATGTATTTTGAGAAAATATTTATTGTGTTATTGAAAACAATTTGTGTAATTTGGTAACCAGATTAATCAGCATGTGCTGATTCTAATAAGATTGGTCTGAAACCAACTACGGAAGACAGTAGTAATGTGCCTAAAAGTTCCGTAGTTTCCAGAATGCAATTTCAAATATAAGGAAGTCAAACCTGAAAAAGATTAAACAAGAGAGTAATGAGTTAAATATTAAATAATGTAATTTTGAATAGCTCTAAACGTTTGGTCTAATTCTAGGTTTTAGTATACACTAGCGGTGCTTTGTCAAGAATAGCAAAATAGTAAAAGAACCAAAAAGAAGGGAACCATTGGAAAATTGTCTAAATGTGAAATATGACCATAATAAAACCTACGGAATGTACAGAAGTTTTTATGAATGCAAAAATGAATCAGATTAAAGTAAACTTCTTTTACGAAATCGGGCCGAAAGGGCCTACAGAAAGTAATAAGGGGATTCAAAAATGAAAAGCCCTATCTCAAATGCTAATACAGGGTTGCCCATATTCGACGGACCTTTGGGCCCATTCCAATTGACGAGGCTTGTCCGCAGGCAACATTCTTTGCGTCAATTGAATTTTGTTCGGGAACAAATGCAAGTCAATGCGAATAATCAGTTGTAAAGTGGACCGAGCCATGCCCAACTGCTGAGAACGGCGTTTTTGGGATGTTCTTGGGGACCTCTCAACACTGGCTCGTACGGCAGCGATATTCTCGGCCGATCGCCTTGGTCGACTTTTATATGGCCTCTTCGGAGCGAGATTTCAGTCGAAAATAATTATATTGCTTCAATAATTAGAGAATGTGAATTTCGTTAAGAGAAAAAATTTAATTAAAGTATTAAAGTATGCAGTTTTTTCCTGATTAGAATTGATCTGCATTTGGCAAATATATGTTAACTTTTTCCATCACTTTCAATCTGGCGAGAATTTGATGGGATATATATAGCTTCCTCTTCCTCCATAATTTCAAATACAATTTGTATTGACGTCAATTTGACGACATTTAGAGAGAGAGAGCAGATCAAATGCTAATACAATATAGCCACAAATTTAAATGAGGGAAATACCATTCGTTTCGCCCAAAATAATTATTATGCTTGAATAATTTGGGAGTGAGAACTCAATTTAGAAAAAACACAGCTCCTAAAAGTATGCTATTGCATACTGTAGCAAGAAATCTCTGTCTTTGACAAAGGTGTTGCAATATTCTCAAATCGCAGATCATTTGATTGGATTTATTTGGGCTATTATTAGACTCCATATATTTCGAAATCAAATTTTTGGGTTACACAAAAAATGAAATAAAACAATGTTTAAGCCGTTTGAATCCAGAGTTCTCTGAACTTAAATTTCTCTCCTACGATTCTACGAGGAAAATCGACCTTTAAGTTTGTCAACCCATTTGGTATAATTTGAATACTTTTGAGATCCTTTCAAAACAATTTTTTTGAATAGAAAGAAATCTTCCCGTGATAACATTTAAATCCTGGATTTTAGATTCGAGGTGTTTTGTAATCGATGAATTGTGTCAGATTGAGGTACTTTTTGATTTTTGTGAAATCTGTCAAATTTGGTTATTTATTTTACCACATGATGTGAGAATCATATGTAAATTTACTATATCGCAATTACATCTAACATACTTTTGAGCGTAATGCTGTATAACAAACGTTTTTAAATTTATACTATACTTATATGATGAATGTATTAATTTATGCTACACTAGAAATCGTGTAGCGTGTATTTTCATTCGAAAATAGTTGGAAGCACCTCAAAGTTTGCTATATAAATGACAAAGTTAAATGTGATTTAGTTTCCATCAATCATTTGGTTCCAGATATCAGATACAGCTCTGAAATAAATGTATCAAATTTTGTCAAGATCGGTTGAGATTTGGATATATCTCCTAAGCATATCTTCAACCGATTTCGGCTTAATTATGCACCAAATGACCAATATCAGTCCAAAAGTCCTGAATGTTGGTGCGTGCGACCGAATTCAGTCTGAAGCAAGTACATCGAATTCGGAGTAAATCGGTTGCCAAATTTTGTCGAGAACGGCTAAGATTTGGATATAGCTCCCATATATGTCCTTAATCCGATTTTAGGTTTGTTGTGCAAATTATGGCTTATATCAGTCCAATTGTCCTTAATATGTCCTTAATCCGATTTCAGGTTTATTGTGCAAATAATGCCTAATATCAGTCCAAATGGAGTGCATTTCGGGACATACGTTTCCATTTTGTGCAGCTTGGGCCCGATATATATTTTTTAATATAATCCATCTCCAAGTGATATCATGCACTCTATGGCAAACTATAACTGCTCTTAAAGCCAAATGTTAATAGGTGGTATGATCTACTTAAAATATTTATTTTTTTTACGGGAGCTGTACTAAATATGCATAGGGTATCATAAAGTCGGCCACGCCTTTTATTAAAAAAAATCTGGTTAAAAAAGATCAAATTTATGTTCTGCATCATTCTAAAAATTGTATCTATTTGGATATTTTGTGCTGAAAATGAGCCATGTGGATTCAAACTTTGAAATTGCTCCCCGTTTCGGGACAAAACCCTCCATTCAGAAAATTATTTGCACTTTTAAATATTGATTTATACTAAGGTACTGTAAGGTGTTTCTAAACCCTCAATCGATTTGTATATGGACTTAGTTTCATGTTCTAAACATTTTTTGGTATGTTTGGAAATTTGTCCATATTTTGTGGTATCGAGTAACATTTTCAAATCGATTCAATTGAAAATTATCATTTGGAACCACTAATGGGAAAAGACTTGTCATGAAAAAAATGTTCAATGTGACTTTAAGTTTTGCTACGACCCCATAGAAGGGGTATGCAATTTTTACGTATAGTCTAAAATGATTATTTCGATTATTTATTGTTCTTCTACATCTTGGAACTGAAAATTCAGGACCCATTCATTTTCAATAATACTAATAAATATTTTCTCCAAAAAAAAAGGATCGTTAATTATAAGTCAATTCTAAAATGATTTTTTTCAAGTTTACCGACATGTTCTCCTTTTCTCAATATATCTGAAAAAAAATACATTTATTGTACATTTACAATATTTAAATTTTAATGTTTATATAAATCAGGACTTGATTTATTTTCAATAATATTTAGAAATATTTTCTCAAATCATAGAGGATCTTCAATTACAGGACTTTTTATATATAATTTTAAATACTTTCAAAATTGAGTCCATTAAAAATATATATATTCTAAACTTATTTTTTCAAGTCTGCCATCATATTTATAATTTTTTTTTTTAATTTTCACAAAAAATACAAAAACAAACAAATCGTTAGGAAATGTTGTGATCATTTATATTTTTCAATTTCGACGAACTAGGTTTTTGATTGATAAATTCTAATTATAAGAAAACAAAAAAAACAAAACGAAACTCAACAAAAAAAGGAATTATAATATTCATAATTGTATTGTATTCATTTTCTCTATGGGGAGCACTAAAAATTAAAAAATATATATAATACTGTTTTTACTAATATTAAATTTAACAATTTTAGACAAGACAACAAGCTATGTTAAAACCAATAGATATTTAAAATTTATGAAATAAATTTAAAGAAAATAATATCGACAACCATAGAAGAAAGGCACATTATTTTCATTTAAGAAAAAAAAAAAAAATAAGAAAACTCAACAGCAGCATCTTCATAAATATAAGTAAATATAAATAATATATATAAAAAAAGTATATATAAATATTAATAATTATGTATTAAAAGGCCTATATCTATGTATGCGAAACATGTACAGGGTGTTGCAAAATGGGTGTACCGTGGTGGAATGGAAAATAACAATATTAGGATTCATTAAAAAAACATTTTTTTTGGATTGATATTTTATTGAGAGAAATCTCCCCCAAAATTTATAAGACTTGGTTCACAAAAAGGGTTGTTAATAAAACCTTCAATATATAGGGTGAGATAAAAAACTGTAACAAAGTCAAACGCCATAACTTTTACTCTTTTTTTTTAAAAAATTTTATTGCATGAAAGCAAAAAATGTCGGAAATAGCATCAAATTTTAGAATTATGTTTAGATTTGTTCGAATTGGTCACCTTTGACCCGAATTATGGTCTACAAACGGCCAATGAAACCGTCACACACTGCCTGAATGTTACTCTGCGGTCTTTTGGCCCATTCCCGGCAAAGCGCTTACTTGAGGTGATCGACACTTTGGTACTTTTTAGTGCCAACCTTGCTTTCCAAAATAATCCAGACACAATAGTCGAACGAATTGGTATCCGGAGATTTTGGTAGTCATTGTGCGAGGCAAATGAAGCAGGGAACCTAATTTTGTAACAATTGTTGGGTGGCGCGTGCTGAGTACGATGGTGCTGAGTCGTGTTGGAATGTCCAAGGCCTGCGGCCAAAATGGTTTCGTGCCCAAGGCTTTAATACACCCTCCAGAATATTTTCGCGACCATATTCGTCATTTATTCTGATGCCACGGTCGATAAATACGAGCGGAGAGCGACCATCGGCTGTTATGACGGCCCACACCATCACCATGGCCGGCGCTTGAGTTTTGGTGGCCAAGCGAAGGTGCACATTTTCAGCTGATCTCTTTGGCAAGTAAACACGACCATTTTGTTTCTTTACAACGAATGTTTTCTCATCGGAGAAAACCAAATTCGGCAGTTCACCACTTTGGCCAAGCAAAGCGACTCTTTAGCTCTTCTGAGTCTATTTTCTTTCTGCTGCGGTGTAAGTTCTTGCACATGTTGGAATTTCATTGGTTTTACCCCGAGCTCATTTTTCAATATTTGCCGAATGGAACATTGCGATATGTTTAGCTCACGAGCCATTTTTCGGCCACTGCGACGCCGGTTTCGATCAAGTAGCTTCTTTACATTTCGAATCATTTCTGCTGATGTTGCCGTTTTCCTCCGTCCACTTCCTTGACGTCGGGCTACGCTACGCTAGTATCACGGTAATGAGCAATGGTACGAGACACAAAAGATTTATTCACATTTAAATGCTCTAAAGGTGTGCTCTAACGATAGCCACTTGTGGTTCAGTCAAATATAAAGAAATCACAGTATCACGCTTGAATTCCGCTTGAATAACATTTTTTCTGGAAAATTCTCACCAAAATGCTTTTGTACGCTTGTTAACAATATAAGGATCTGTTACTGGAATAATTTTAACAGCTGTCGGACGAATGGCTTAGAAATGACAGCAATCTGAAGTTGGTTGCCATTTTTTTTTTTCATTTCACCCTGGATATTCTGAATCAGCGTAAAATTTTAAGTCGATCTAGCGATGTTCGTCTGTCTGCCTGTTGTAATCACGCTATCTTTCGAACCAATTGAGATAGAAGCCTAAAATTTTGCATACATATATAGCTTAGCAGTAGGCAGGTTAAGTTCGTAAATGGACCATATCGGTCCACGTTTCGTATAGCCCTATTTTAATGATTTTCGCGACATTATTTACCGGAATTTTTTCGAATTTCGTATTTGAAGTACATAATGGGTACTATAGCCTATGACAAAAATGTTTGTATGCAGGTCCAAATCTTCGTATAGCCCTTATATAACGGTAGTTCCCGATATTCGGTATTTGGATGATTTCAGCAACATTATTCACCAGAATCGTTTGAAATTTCGTACTGGAAGATCCAGATGTTTACTACAACCTATGGCAAAACATTTCGTATGGAGGTCCACGTCTTCGTATGTACTTCCACGTCCATATGACTGTACTTCCCGATACTCCATATTTTCATGATTTTTACGACATTATTTATCGAAATTATTTCGAATTTCGTATTTGAAGTTCGTAATGGGCATTACAGCCTATGACAAAAAATGCCGTATGCAGGTCCTCGTCTTCGTATAGTCCCCATATAACGGTTTTCATTTAAGTGGAAGTTTTCGGATTTTTTTTTTTAGATTTTTCAAGTTTCTTCGAAAATTTGGAGGGTATTAAAAGTTCAGTCCGGCCGAACTTAGCTATTTTTTTACTTGTTTCTAAATGTCTTTTAGTCTCATTGACATTTTTCGATATAATTTCCTTTGTTGAATATTTCCTCCTGCATCCGTACAAACCTATTTTGACACACCCTGTGTAATTGTAAAAAACACTAGTTTATATTAATATATTATTAAATATATATATTAAAATAAACATGTAATGAAATTAATGATTTTAACAAAGTTCAAATTAAAAATAATGCAAAGAAAATCACACAAAAAATCTATGCTTAACAACAAATATTTTTAAGTTTAAAATAATTTTTGTCTCTCTCTCTCTCTCTCTCTCTCTAATTCTCTATTGAAAATAGCTTACTCTGCTCTACTTTTTGGTAGCAAAAAACAATCAATGACTCAACTTTTTTTGTGTGTGTTTTATTCTCTAATAAGATATTATTGAAATGTATACAAGTTGTTTATTTTTTTTTATTTTGTAGTAATTTATTTAAGTAGTTAAAATAATTATCGTTTTTTATATTTTTTTGTAATTACATTAGAAATTGTCAAATCATGTGTTAAACAATAATTGCGCTACAGTATTTATGAGTCTAATCCTGTCTTTTATTATTTTTTAAAAATAAATATACTTTTAATTTCCAAAAGAAACCCATAATTAATTATTACCAAATAACATTTTTAAATAATAACACAATAATTTTCTTTTAAGAAAAATTCTAGTATTTTTTCTCTTAGCTCTAAGACAAAAAGTTATGTTGTGGTATTTTTTTTAATCAAAGAAAAGTTTTAAAACTTTTTTGTTGTTTTTGTTAAATATTTTCATCGTATAGTTGTAAATACAATTTAAGTAGGCATACCAGTTTATTCATTAATTATAAATCTATACATATAGTATAATATACGATAAATGAAAAGCAAAACCTCTCTAAAAAAACACTAGAAAAAAATTTAAAAATTTTGGAAAAAATATTCATAAAAATTTAAAAAAAAATATCTCAAAAAACGCAATAAAAAATTAGCAAAAAATCATAAAAAAAAAACAATAAAAAATAAAGAATCAAAACTAAACAAATAAAATAGATCAGTTTTATTTGAAGGGGGAATGTAATGGATCTTCTTGATATATTTGAATTATATAATTATAAAAATATGAACGAACGGAATGAAGTACGTAAATAAAGATTTACACAGATGTGTTTTAATTCTGTAGAATTTTTGATATTGAAAATGTGCTCTATAGAGGTCCGCCATTAGGCATGTCCCCCATATAACTGTACCGACAGTTTTAAGTTTTTTTTTTTTTGGGTGTTTGTCACAATTTCGGACCGAATTTACTGCAAATTGGGAGTATTTGTTCGCAGTATGTAGGAAACATTCTTGCAGAGAACTGTAAATATAAGTCCAAGTTTTAGTATAGATCCCATACAACTGTACTTCCCAATATTCAGCATTTTAATGGTTTATGTCACTGTTTTCAACGCAATTGTTTCAAATTTGCTACTTGCAGTTCATAAGGCGTACTCTGAAAATTTCCGGTACAGATCAACGCCATATAACAGTACCTCCCGATATTTTGATGACTTTAATTACATTTTCAATAGGATTATCTCAAACTTGGTGTTTGGAGTTTAAATAGGTACCACTTTCTTTGGAAGATAATTGGATATAGAGGGTAATAGTTTCGTATAGGGCCCATACCTTCATATATTCGACATTATCAAAAATATTTCCTATTCGGAATTTGAAGTTCGCAGTTTCCATCTAATTGCCTAGCGAATTCACGCCATCCTGTGGACCTCATATAACGGTACCACCATTTTTTTACATTTTACTATGTCACCATAGAAAGGATGTCTAAGGGTGAGATAAAAAAACTGCAACAAAGTCAAACGCCATAATTTTTAATTTTTTTTTAAATTTTATTGAATGAAACAAAAATGTCATCCTCCGGCAGAGGATATCAACTTTTAGAGTAAGTTTAGATTTTTTTCGAATTGGTCACCTTTGGCACGAATTATGATCATCAAACGGCCAATGAAATCGCCACACGATGTCCGAATATTGGTCTGCGGTATTTTGGCCCATCCCCGAAGAGCTTGCTTGAGGTGATCTACACTTTGGTATTTTTTTGCTTCCAAAATACTCCAGACACAATAGTCCAACGGATTGGTATCCGGAAATTTTGGTGGCCATTGTGGGCTGGAAATAAAGCGAGTTACCTCATTTTGTAACCATTATTGGGTGGCGCGTACTAGTGCGATGGTGCTGAGTCCTATTGAAATGTCCAAGGTCTTCGGCCAAAATGTTTGCGTGCCCAAAGCTTTAATACACCCTCCAGAATATTTTCGCGATAACATTCGGAATTTATTCTGATGTCACGGTCGATTAATACGAGCGGAAAGCGACTATCGGCTGTTATGGCGGCGCTTGAGTTCTGGTGGCCAACCGAAGGTGAACATTAGCAGCTGACCTCTTTGGTATTTTCGCGATAACATTCGGCATTTATTCTGATGCCACGGTCGATTAACACGAGCGGAGAGCGACCATCGGCTGTTATGGCGGCCCACATCATCACCATGGCCGGTGCTTGAGCTCTGGTGGCCAACCGGAGGTCCACATTTTCAGCTGACCTCTTTGGCAAGTAAACACGATCATTTTGTTTGTTTACAAACTGCTGGACAACGAAATTCGGCAGATCACCACTTTCGGACAAGCGAAGCAACTCGTTAGCTATTTTGAGTCTATTTTCTTTCTGTTGCGGTGTAAGTTCTTCAACTTTTTGGAATTTCAATGCCTGTACCCCGAGCTCATTTTGCAATATTTTCCAAATGGAATATTGCGATATGTTCGGCTTACGAGCCATTTTTCGGCCACTGCGACGCGGAGTTCGATCAAGTCGCTTCTTTACTTTTCGAACCATTTCTGCTGATGCTGCTGTTTTCTTCCGTCCACTTCTTTGGCGTCGGGCTACGCTACCAGTATCACGGTAACGAGCGATGATACGAGACACAAAAGATTTATTCACATTTAAATGCTGGAGTGCTCTAATGATAGCCACTTGTGGTTTTCCAGCCAAATATAAAGAAATCACTCTATCTCGCTTGAATTCCATCACGAATAACTTTTTCTGGAAAATTCTCACCAAAATGCTTGTGTACACTTGTAAACCATATAATGAGCTATCACTGGAATAATTTTAACAGCTGTCGGACGAGTGGCTTAGAAATGACAGCAGTATGGAGTTGGTTGCAGTTTTTTTTCATCTCAAGCTGTATAATCGAAATACCAATATTAACCCAAATTCAAAATATTATCGGGAAATTGACATCAAAAGACCGATCGCAGGTCATTGTGGGGCAGTGTTTGTTTCCTTTAATTGCCTCTTGGGTGGTCTATGAACACGTTATATAATGCTATGTGGTTTTTTGGCGCCTAAAACTATGCTACATAATATATATTTATAAGTCAACAAGATCTGCAATTTAAAGTTCAGATTATACATAGTTAAAGTCATATGAAAGGGGAATTTATCATTTATTACATTTTACATTTTTATAGCATACTTTGAGGATCCTACAACAAATTTTGAACTATAAATGTATGCCCTTTCTGTTTAGATTGAAAGTCCTAGGGAGCGCCTAAAAGTATACAATAAAAATGTCTTTGACACATAATTATCAAAGTCCCTTCAAATATGACTAACATATTGTGTATTTTCACAACTTTTTATCTCATTCATTAACATTCACAATTCCGTTTTTAATTTATTTCAGAATTTCAATTCCAATCGGATCAAGGCAGTGACAACATAGATGGCATGGAAAAGGCACACAATAAGTTGACCAAAAAACAATTGGCGGCGACTGATGTAAAGAACTCAAACCACGATAGCAAAGCAACAACAACAACATCTAAATCAGTTATGGCCTCAAAGAAAAAACTCAATGAATGGAAAAACCTGCAACAACAAATGTCACACGATTCAACAACAAGAACACTACCACCTCAAGGAACACAGGACGCATCAGCAGCAGCAGCAGATACGCACAATAATACCATCTACAATGATGATGGTCGTGATGATGCCAAGAAGCAAACACCCGCCTCAATAGAATATCTAACCCACAATGCTATGGACAATTGTTTCGGCAATGCCGATGGAAGTTGTTCCTCCACCAAATTGGGAGCCAACAACTATGAGGCAGCAACAATTGTCAATATTGATATATTCGATGATCAGCTGAGTACGAGTAGCCTTAGCAACACCAGTCGTTTTTCGTGTGAAAATGCACCATTGGCTACCACAACACCACCGATTAGTTTAAATGGTGTTATCGATACAAATTTAATGCATTTCTCTCATAGTGTGGGATCAACGGCATCTGCGGGAAAGTCGGGTAGTGTGGAAAAGAAGGAAAACAGCGAGGAGGAGGAACACAATAATCCGACAACAAATTCCTCTTCCAGTTTATCCTCAAAACCCTACCGTGGTCGTCGACATCGCAACACCGAAAACGATTATGAGGACGATGATTATGATGGCAACAGCAGCAGTAATGGCAGCGCCGGATCCTTGTGAGAATTACTGAAAAATCCTTCATTGGTAAGGACAACAGTAATGAGTAGGAATTTCTATTTCAATCGTTTGTATAGAAATATATTCAATAATAATAATCATCATCATCATAATCCTCATCACCAGTCGCCAGTGATGTCGCAGCAGCCGCCTCAACAGCAGCAGCGTCACCCTCATCAGCAAATGCATCTGGCAACAGTGGCAGCAACGCCTGATCAGCAACACCCGCAGTTGCCATCCCATTCGTCAACGCACGAGCGAAAGAATGGCGAATTGACTGGCAGTAATAATCCGATTAATAGTTTTAATATTCTCAATAATAAGTGAAAGAAGATAAGTGGACGAATGAATGAGTGAGTGAGTAAACCAAGTTAATAGGTAATTTATCTTAGGCCATCATCCATTATCATGCGTAATAATGAGTGAGTAAGTGATACATCATGTACTTTTTATATAAACATTGGCGATAACTAATTATGTTTGAAACAATTTTAAAAAAATGGGAAATTTATGACATCGTAATCGGAAGTGGTAGCTGAGTTGAGATGTGGTCGATTTAGGCAATTTTTTCAAGAAGGTTTTATTCAAACTGGAATTTTTTGTAGGAAGTTTATTTATTCCTGTAATCATCCCAAATAGAAAAGATCTGACCATTTTCATATTCATATGAAGGTGTCTTTTTTGCCAAGTTTTCCTAGATAGTCAGACATGGAAAATTTTAATGTCGTTGACACTTTCTTGCCAAAACATCAGTTTTGATGGGCGAGTTTAAACATCAATCTATAGTTTTATGTAAAGTGACGTTCAAATTTTATTTGTTGTTATAGCATATTTTAAGCACTACCAACAATCGCCTAAAAGTATGCTATAAAACACTAAAAATAAAAATCAATTGACATATATCTCCAACATATTGTCGGTGTTCAGGGTATAGATAAAAATTTTAAAATTACGAAGATCAATGAGTTCCAAATATATATATTTTTTTGAGAATTCAAATCCGATATTCATTCACTGTCCCAACCTAATCGAAAGTCATTGTGAAGGTATTTTTTAATAAAGTCTTGGGTGTAATCCTAGCAAAACCCTCAAATAGGATTACTAATCAATTATATTCACAAAGAAATGCCATCCAAATATCGTTGTTATTGCATGACCACAAAAAATAACTGTCGACTAATTTTTGGTCAAGGAATGGCTACTTATTTTGAGTGCTAAAATAATGGGTTAGCAATCCGATTTGTAATGAATGGGCTAATATTCCGTTTTCTATGGCGCCTTAATGTATGTGACAAAGAATTTGCAAAAATTAAGGCATTTAAAATTTGTTATCAAAATGGAAATAAATGTGTTTTGACAGCAAAAAAAGAGAGCAGCTGGCCTGGCCATGTTGTGGTTTAAGGATGCGGTGCTAGAGTCAACTGCTTCACTCGGAGACTTTTGGCCCATTGCATTCACCCTAGGAAAAATTAGTTGTTGGTGATAGAGGAGAGATAGAAAAAGACAAGGCAAGGTTTGCAGAGGAAAGCGAGAGAGAGAGAGATAGTACAGTGAGCAGGGCGGTCTGCTTAAGGCCCAATTATACATTATGTTAGAGTCATATGCAGAGTGATTTAGTTACCCAGTTATATCTAGCATTTTTATAGCATGCTTTTAGGTGCTCTCTAAAATTTTTAATCCAAAAAGAAATTTCATATTTCAAATTAATATAAATATACTAAAAAGTAAAATACAAGTGTATTCAATGTATAGTATATTATTTATATACTAAGTTAAAACAATTTTTGGAAGCTCCTCAGGATATGCTATAAAAATGAAAAATCAATAATATGAAAGTCACTCTACATATGACGTTAACATAATGTGTAATCGGCCCCTTAGGCAGGAAAAGTTTTTGGCAAACTCGAGGATGAGGATGATGGGATCTATGTTTGAAAAGAAAGTTAGAGTTTCTATCTCCAACCTGCCAAATAGTCCATGTCTCTTGTTGGATTAATTCATCTCCATCCCTTCGTCATCTTCGCATACTCTGGCCTAACTGTGTCAGTTTTTGGATACACATTTAACTTGGCTATGGAAGTTTTGACCCCCTTCAAGGCTTCAATATTTTGCTGCACGCATCCGATGATGTTCCAAAACTAACAGGGAATTGGAATATTTGATAAATTATCTCAAATGTGGGGATTTCTTAAATTTTTAATAGCACTCAACCTGATACTTTTTTGAAAAATATAAAATGTATTGTTTGAATTGCAATGAGGATAATCTCTTGCTATGGGCGCCGGGTCCCCTCCGAAATGGTAAATTTTAAGATATTTTTAGAACCGTTTAAATTTTTCTTGTCGGTCGAAAGACTTTTCTGGCTACGTCGATACTTGTAAATCTCTTGCTAGGGAAATTCTAGGGGAACCTACACAGAACATACTCAACGGATATCATATTGAAACAGAATGTAATTTTATGTCGGCCTATACTTTAATGGAATATAATACCAATATTTCTCAAGCTTATTTCGATTTGTATCATTAGGATTAGGCCACCAGAAATTAGAAATAATCATTTCTTTATTTCTTACTTAGAAAGAAGTTTAACACTGCTTTGCGGTTCCAATTTTGTTTATACTTTTAGGCGCTTAATACAATACCTTGGAAGTTCTATCAAACATATTGCAGGAACACTAATAGACAGTCATATGTAGTTTTAAAGATGGATAGAGCCTTAATCGATCCTCTTCTGCTTGAATATTAAATACAAATAATGCTATGATGTGGCGCCATAATTCAAAAAAGTCAGTTCTGTGACGAAAACCATTTCGACTTGTTCTGACATAAATTCAATTCAATAACATTTTTATGGAAATTGAGATTAAATTTTCAAAATATAATTTCCTAAGAGCAAAGAAATTTTAAACAACCGTGAAAAACTTAATATATTAAATTTCGAATCGAATTAAATGTATTTCCGAGCAACTTTATCTGTAAATTTTAAACTATGTTTTAAAAACTTTTTAGACAAATCAATTTCTTTTCTTCCCTCAGAACTCATTTCCGATTCGATGTATTATTTCCCATTAAAAAAAAAAAAGACAAAATTAAATGTGCATGTTTTATGTATTATTGTAATGTATTGCAAAATATAAAAATTATATTTCGGTTTTTATTAGCGGTTAAAAATGAAATTTAAGGTAAAATAATGTTTTTACAAAAAGAAGGAAGTATGAGTGAAGCAGTACGAGTGTGTTATAAGAAGGCTTATAAGTATACATATAAAACACACACACACATATATATATTTTTATATTTATATATGGATAAAAAGAAATTAAATATTTATATAAAAAAAAATATTTATAAGCATATTATCGAAAGAGTAATGTCGATGCGTAACAATTACAACTTTTTCTACTATTTGATTTCAATTTCATTAAAAAATAATTTTTAAAAATGTTTTCAAGTAAAAAATCTTATTGACTTATGTGTAATGTTGTTTCAAAACATTTTTTATACTCTTCTTCAATTTTAAACAATTTGATACATTAAAAAAATATTTCTTTTAGGGTCTTTAACCATAAAAAATTTATGTTTAACTAAGAGCCTGTTGTAGAATGTGAAAAAGAGGGTATTCGTGCAAAATCTTTAAAATTTGGCCGCCTTAGCCAAGCGAGTATAACGCTGTCAACCATTTAACCATAATGCGTTGGAGAGTCCCAACTGGTATTCGGTAGACACATTTTGTTAAGTTACATTTTCATGTTTTTATTAAAGCAATTTATGTTTGATTAATATTTTCAGAATATAACCCGACCTATTTTTGTTATTTCAGTTTTCTAATCATGTTCCCTAAATGATATAGACTCAACTCTGGTATTTCGAAGAATTTCGTCACATTTTCCAAACTTTGTTGATGAGATTTTGAATTCGGGATAAAAACTCTCCGTCAAAATTTCCTAGGTCATAGATAAGCTTTTTGATCAAGGTGGAAGGAAGCGAGATAGACCCATAGTTACTTTAAAATCTCTCCCAAATTTTGTAGACTTTCTTCAACAGACTCTAAGTAATAACGTGCATATTACGATTATTATGTATTTAGTCTCCAATTTAAAAATAGAAAAAAAAAAACTTAAACTCTAAGTTTATTGCAATTGTTGTCAGTTTGTTCTCATTTACACCGTTTTCATAATCCTCATTTAATATTACCATGGTCGCCCTATACATTACATATTTTATAAAAATTATTTTATATATATTTTTGTTTGTGCTTTAATTTTTAGAAAAATACCTTATATTAAGCTACAAAATTACCACAACTTATTTTAGAATTCCAATTTTTTTTGTTTTTATTGGATATATTTTTTCCTTTATATATAAATTATTATGTCTTCCTTACATTTTTTTTTTGTTTCAAAATTTATTTTTTCCAAATTTTATAAAATTTTTATTAGTATTTAATTTTTAATTCAAATAAAATACAGATTTTTTTAATTGGCAATGAACTTTATTTTTATTTTTTGTTTAATTTTTTGAACTTGATTTTTTTAATAAGGCTTCAAAGTATAGAAAAAAAAGAAAACAATAGACATGTATTCTATTGAAATTCGACAGCATCCATAGTTTTAATAAAAATTTTTTTTGGTCAAATGCAAAAAATAAAAACAAACATACCTTGTGTTCTAGAACCTGTGTCTAATCTAACTATGTTTTCTTTTTGGATACCATAAAAAATTAGTTATCTTTGTAAAATTCTTAGATTCATGCAGGTTCTGAAACGGAGAAATAGTAATCCATAATCAGAAGTGGTCGATTTTGGTAAAAATTTATATTTAAAAGCATTAGCAAGGGCTAATTTACACAACATGTTTGAATCCCATGTACATTTATATTTTTTTATTTTTATAGCATACTTTTGGGAGTTGATATCCTTATATTTATGCTATTATTATATATTTTTTATAGTATAAACCTTTTATTTTAAACATAAAAATTTGCTAGAAGCGCCCAAAAATATGCTAAAAATTATACCCATCAATAATAATACAATTTTCAATCAATCATATTTTCCGAAAATATAAAGGGTCCGCAATCTACATTTTTTATATGATGAATGCTTCAACTTAGGTCATTTCCAATTTGAACGATTATACTTCCGAACATGGTTTTGCGACATTACTTAGAAAATCATGGTAATGTTTGCAGAATGTATGCAAAAATTGCGTACGGATTTTTGACGAAGAAAAGATCGGCCCATACAAGACAAAATGTCGTATTTGGGACACAGAAATCAGCTCGCATACATTGAAAAACTGATGCACCCAAAACGAGTCTATATTTGGTACAGATTTTAATCCAGATTCGCAATTGGGCAATTTTTCTCAATTACGCCTCTGTATTTTTTTTTATTTTTCGAAAATGAGAGAAATTTATTATTTTGGGTTCTCAAAAAAAAAAAAATTCATGGTAGAGACTTTATTTACATTTACTTCAAGTTCCCGCTACTTCTTCAGCTAAAATTCTACCGCAAAATTTTAGATTCCAATTCCAACGGTTCGTGTTTGGCCTTTGTATGTTTTGTCATTCCGTTCGTAACTCCTCGAAATATACATAATGGACCCTACAAAGTATATATATTCTGAATCAGCATAAAATTCTAAGACGATTTTGCCATGTCCGTCTGTCTGTGTGTCTTTTGTAATCACGCTATATTTCTATTGAGATAGAAGGTACAAAATTTTGCATACATGCATATTTTCCTAGTAGGCGGGTTAAATTCGTAAATGGACCATGTCGGTCTACATTTTCGTATAGCCCTCATATAACGGTACCTCCCGATATTCGTTATTTTCACGATTTTAGTGACATTATTTACCGGAATCATTTCAAATTTCGTAATGGAATATCCAAATGGGTACTACAACCTATGGCAAAAAATGTTGTATCTAGGTTCAGATCTTCGTATAGCCACCATATAACGGTACCTCCCGATATTCGGTATTTTGATGATTTCAGTAACATTATACACCGGAATCGTTTCAAATTTCATATTGAAAGATCTTAATAGGTACTACAACCTATGACAAAAATTGTTGTATGTAGGTCCACGTCTTCGTACAGCCCCCATATAACGCTACCTCGCGACATTCGGTATTTTGATGATTTCAACAACATTATTCTCCGGAATCGTTTCAAATTTCGTATTGAAAGATCTTAATGGGTACAACCTATGGCAAAAAATTTCGTATGCAGGTCCCCGTCTTCGTATAGCCCCCATATAATGGTACCTCCCGATATTAAGTATTTTCATTTTTTTGCGAAATTATTCACTGTAACTGTTACAAATTTCGTATTTGAAGTTCGTAATGGGTACTACAGCCTATGAAAAAAATTGTTGTATGCAGGTCCACGTCTTCGTATAGCCCCCATATAACGCTACCTCGCGATATTCAGTATTTTCATAATTTTTGCGACATAATTCACTGGAAATGTTTCAAATTTCGTATTGAAAGATCTTAATGGGTACTACAACATATGGCAAAAAATAACGGTAACTCCCAATATTCGGTATTTTCATGATTTTAGCAACATTATTCACTGGAATTGTGTCAAATTTCATATTTGACGTTCGTAATGGGTACTATAGCCTATTACAAAAAATTTCGTATGCAGGTCCACGTCTTCGTATAGTCCCCCCATATAACGGTTTTCATTATAGCGTTACTTTCGGAATATTTTTTGAAATTTTTCAAGTTCCTATCAAATGGTGGGGGGGATTAAAAGTTCGACCCGCCCGAACTTAGCTGCTATTTTTCTTTCTAGTACTCAAAAGGCAAATTTTTTCAGTTTCACAAAGTTTTTTAATCAAAATTTTATACATATTACAAAATTTTCAGACATGCAAGATTTTATATATTATTCAAGTTTTTCCTTTTTCGGATGGTTTGTTCTACCTTGAAGTAACTTTTTTAAGATGAATTAATTTACCAAATTCGACCACTCCAAATCTTCAAAATGTATATCCTTTAATATATCCACAACACTCCAAAATATTCCCTCAAAAAACAATACAATTCCCATAAATGCCTTTTTTATAAAAATATAATTTCTAATTTACATAGTTTTTAATCATTTCCGAAATCTACTCTTGAAAAAAGAAGAAGACAGGAAAATAGAAAAAATAACAAAACCTAGGTGCTTTCTTTAAACAAAAACAAAACAAAAAATGTTAACAAAATAGTAATTGAAGAAATATTGGAAGTTTAAGTTTTATTTAAAAACACACAAGAGATCTTAACATTAAAATAAAAAATACAAGAAAATTTAACCTCAGCTAAAAGCAGTGATAATTAGACGATTTTTTATTTTATTTAAACAAAATGAAAAAAAAACTTATTAAATGTTAGTTTTTTTACACAAATTTAAATTTAATTAAAACAATTTTTATGTTATGATTAACAAAACAAAAAAAAAAAAAAAAATAAATGAAATTAATTAAATATACCCATACACATCACCGAACACAAAATGTTAATAATTTCATGTTCTCATAAAATAAACATAATTTTTTACATAACAATTTTATTTACAAATAATGAATTTGTTTATTGGTCTTTGTCCTTAAACATTTTTACTACAAAAAAAAAAAAAAAAAAAAAAAAAAAAAACAAGACTTCATTCCAAAAAAAAAAAAGAAAAAACCCAATTGTTAACAAACATGATTTTTTATAAAGAAATATTATTTGTTATGTACCACTTCACCTTAAACAAAATAAACAATAACCCCTTAAGTAAATATAAAAAAACTCAAACTCAACAGATAAAAAATTCCCCATCAATAACATTCAAATAAATTAAAAAAAAAAATATATATAAAAAAACCTCAACATATTTTTTTATATAAAACAATTTTGTATGTACCTCTTCCTACCCTCCAACAGATAAACAATTCCCCCTCAATTACATTTCAAAAAAAAATCACAATTCAAGAACCTCAAACAGGTGCTTAATAATATTTTTTTTTTACTTTCCTAATTTTTTTACCAAAATTATCACATATTAAATATAAAAACAATTTAAAAAATAAACAATAACATAATTATTATATACAATAATAATAATAACAAAACAAACAACTCTTCTGTAATACAATTTTGTAAAACATACACAATAACAAAAGTAAAATAAAACAACAAAAAAAAACATATTTTTTATACTGGCTTCTGTGACATTAAAATATAATTTTAATTTAAAATTTAAACAAAAACAACAACCACAAAAAAACGTAAAATTTATACATAACACCTACATATACACCTATATATATTATATATACATACATTCAATATATATTGCTCTACTTATTTATACATAAAATGTAGTAAAAAAAAAAAAAAACAAAGAAAATTATTATTAAAAAAAATACAATTAATTTTAAAATCAAATCTATTGAAAATAATACAAAAAAACCAACCATGAAAAACAAATATACATATAACATAAATTTATATTCGGATATATTTCAACAAATAAAGAAATTTAATTAAATATTGAAATTAATATTGGATTCAATGTCGCATTGAAGTTTTATTTGATTTGCAAGGCAATAGTAAGTTTCAGTAGGAACCCAGAAAAACGCAAAATTTGATTTCCTTTGACAATATTGTGAATTTTATAAGATATATTTTAAAACGAATTTTTTGTATTTTTTTTTTTAATTTCGCTGTACAACAATTTTTCAACTTTTCTAATAAATCCGGGAAAAAGTCAATATATTAGGGAACTAGAGCTAAAATAGAAGATATGTGTACCGGCATTTTGAAAGTTTACATCACAAAGTAACTTAAATAGAGGGGGCAAGTTTCGCTTCTTCCACACATTTGGAAATTTTCAGATTTCGATTCCTCGAAATTCGTGCATTTTACGTACATAATGTCTTCCAAAATATTGCAGAAAAAAAAATTTAAATTTGGCTAAAAACTCCCTTTAAACGGGATCGTAGCAAGTAAAAATATTCCACAAAATTATTTGTCATAAAATCCTATTATAGATCCCGGAAGACGTCAAAAGTACCCCCAGCCATATGGCTAGAGAGGGTATATAGTATCTGATACGACCAAAACGTGCCTCATCGAAATAACGGGTTTAGACCCAAGGTCTGTTTGGACTAAATCTGTTTCAGGACATTTGGAGTCGATCTAGACATGTACGTCCGTCCACCTGTCTGTCTGTCTTGTGCGCACGATAACTCTGAAAGGAGTATCCGATTTGGTCCAAACTTGGTACATTGTTATATTATGGTCAAACTTAGATCTAGTTCGGATATGGGCAAAATTGGACCACGCCTGTTGGTACCTCCACCACAAAAGGTCGAACTTTTTAAAGAAAATATTTGGCTGCCCAGAGAGGAGAAGAATCTCCCAATTTTGCTCCAACTTTGCAAATCCAAATATTTGTGTCAGTGCAAGGTCAGGTGCGAAAATCCGGTACCTCTCTTCACAAACGGTGAAAATTTTTAATAATTATAACTCTTATAAAATGTGATGTAAGAGTCCGATTGTCTCCAAATTACACACATCACAATATTTTTATTAATCCAAGGTCTGGTGTAAATATGGAATATATCGGTCCACTCCTTCTGGTACCTCCCCCACAAAGGGTTACTATGTTGAAATAAGCAATCGAATAAGCATCCTGTTCTCTTCAAAATACACACATCACAATATTTAATTAACCCAAGATATGGTGAGAAGATGGAATATACCGACCCACTCCTTCTGGTACCTCCCCCACAAAGGGTCAAAATTTCGAATATTTATGAAGCTCATAAAAAACGAAATTAACATCCGATTCCATTCAGACTTTACACATTTCAATATTTCCATCAATACAAGATTTGTTATAAAGATGGTAGAGATCGGGCCATTCTTTCTTGTATTTCCCACAGAAAGGGTAAACATTTTTAATAACTAAAACTAAAAACTAAAAATTTTTATTAGCCCAAGGTGTGGTGTGAAGATGGGATATATCGGTCCACTCCCTTTGGTGACTCTCCCACAAAAGATTGATATTCTAAAAAAATATTTTACTGCACAGAAAGAGAAATGGTAATCCGACTTTGCTTCAACTTTTCAAATCCTAATATTTGCATCAGTGTTAGGTCGGGTACCAAGTACCTACCCCACAAAGGATCAAAATTTTGAATAATTATAACTCTTATATAATGTGAAATAAGAGTCCGATTGTCTTCTAATTTCACACATCCAAACATTTTTGCTAACACAAGATCTGTTGTGAGGGGTCACAATTTATGATACTTTATCGGTCATAACTTGCGAAAAAAGTCAGCGATTCTTTACAACTTGCTAAATATTTCTCTCAACGGAAACCTGAGATAAATATGGCATTTATGATTTCGCATAAAACTGAATACTAATGTTCGAATTTCTTGTAATTTTGCCCATACCTATATTTTTCCTGTATTAAATGAAGTATGAAAATGGAATACTTCGGTCGGAACCTACTCCATAAATGGTTAACAATTTGAAAAAACATAACAGAACTCAAAATATATTAAAACAATCGAACATTTTCTGAGGGTATACATCTGTTGGCAAAATCGAGTGATACTTTTTTACTATCTTTCGGTTGAAAATTATACATCTTTAAAAAAATTATGGGATTTTCTGCCCAAAATCATGGATTTTTAAGACTTTGTTTAAATGAAAAAGAATTTTTAATTATTAATTTTTCTGAACTTAACCATTTTTTAATGTATAACATTTTCAAAGTCCTTCTAACCAAAAGTCATGATTTTAAATAAATATATCGAAAGAAGTCCCAACGATAATGGTGGATTGAAGAATATATTTAAAGTTTCCTTGCCGAAAAACGTGGATTTTTAAAAAGACTTAAGAATTTCGCCTTATGATTTATATAGAAAGTTGCTTAATGTTTATGGTTTCCTTGGCAAAATTGGAGATTTTTATGTCTTACTAGACTAAAATTCTGGATTATATTGAGAAAATGTTTTTGATTCGATGATTAATTCCTGCAAACATTTTCTTAAAGGCTTCCTGGTAAAAAAAAAAAAAACAAGTTAAAAAGTTTCGGTCGGTTTTGCCGACAGATGTATATCCTCAGCCAATGTTCGATTATTATTTTGACTTCTGGTTTGATTGATAAAATGTTTAAACCTTTATGCAGTTGGTTCCGAAGGAATTGGCCAATATTAGCCATTTCTTGTCGGACTTAAATAAATATGATATAAATATTGCGAAGTGCTAGGTTTGGACTGTGTTGTTATAATGGAAATTTTGGGATGTACCAAGTCATGAATAGAATCGGATGTCAACTTCGCTTTTTGTGAGCTTCATGGATTTTCAAAATTTTGAGCCTTTGTGGGGGGGAAGTACCAGAATGAGTGGACCGATATATCCCATCTTCACAACGGATCTTTTGTTAGTGGAAATATTGGAATGTGTGAAATTTTAAGACAGTCGGATTCTAACATCACATTATAATTATTCAAAATGTTTACCTTTTGTGGGGGAGGTACTTGATGGAGTGGATAAATAATATCCATTTTTGTACCAGACCTAGAACTGACGAAAAAATTAGGATTTGCCAAGTTGGAGCAAACCCGGATTACTGCCTCTCTTTCTGCGCAGAAAAAAATATACATATTTTTTTTTTTTTTTTTGAAAATGTTGACCTCGGGAAGTTACCAGAAATAGTGGACCGATATTGTCCATTTTAACACCAGAACGCGGGTTAATATAAATATTGGGATGTGTGAAATTTGAAGACAATCGGGCTCTTACATAAAATTTTGGGGGGAGGTACCCCCTTTTGTGGGGGAGGTACCAGAAGGAGTGGACCGATATTGCCCATCTCCGAACTCGATCTAAGTTGGACAAAAATATTACGATGTACCAAGTTTGGACCAAATCAGATACTCCCTTCGAAAGTTATCGTGCGCACCAGCCAGCCAGACAGACAGACAGACGGACGGGCGGACGGACATCGCTAGATCGACTCCAAATGTTCTGAAACGGATTTGGTCCAAAGAGACCTAGGGTCTAAAACCGTTATTTCGACTAGGCACGTTTTCACCGTATCAAATGATATATACCCTCTGTAGCCATATGGCTGAGGGTATAAAAAATTTGGAATAATGTCTACCTTTTGCACCTTTGATATTATATATACTACAAATATTGGTGGCATACATATATATGGTTTCAAAACAATTTCCCTGGATTTTAACGTATTTTTTTTAAATTTGTTGTACTGTATGAATAAAATTCCTATTTGTTAAACTTGATATAATCAACAATAACTCTAGGTCAGCAGGGTTGGAGGTAAATTTTTAAAAAAATGTTATTAATTTTTTCAAAATTTCTTGCCGCAGAAAATAAGATATTTTGCCTTACATCAGTAACGACGGATGTTAGTAAAATACAAAATTCACTGAAGTTATTATGTCCAAATATAAGGAACAATACAAGATTTACTGACTTTAAAAAATATTTTGTTACGTCGAACATTTTATTTTAATTTTTCGACTTTTAATCAAATTACTCCAATCAAATTACAACACATCAAAATTGGTAGTAATTTGGGCTTTCAATGTGATCTGTTATGCGTCATCCCCACACTTTTCCCATTTTTCTTTCCTTCGCTTTTCATGTTTTCTCCTTATTGGAGGGTATAAAAAATTAGGCCGCGCAATATAATTGCGGAAACATATTCCACTCTGATGCTTTAAACTGTAAATACCTGACGAATTACCTCATCATGGCTCCAAAGTCTAATCGTCAAAGTCTTATCAATTGAAAAATGTGTCGTATGAAAATATGGATAAATACTATCGGCAAATTCAAATGGAAATGCGTGTCCATAACTTAAAGATATAAATTATCTAGGGAAATAGTATGGCAAGCTATTGGATTATCAAAATAAAAAGTCTTATATGTTCGTTTGATAAAAATTATTCGTCATAGAATCAATTATTTAAAACAGTCGCTGGTTCATTAAAAAAAATGAAAAAAATATCCTGGAGTATGTTTCATTTTTCGGATCTGATGAAGTTCCCAATGAATTTTATTTTCAGGTTTCGAAGAATGAGGTTTCTAGTCAAGAAGTTTTTTCTATAAAAAGTAATAAGGAAAGAAGTTTTCTATAAGTTGCCGAGAACTGATGATTCATTTAAAGAGAAAATAATCACAAGTTAAGAAAATGTTTTTCTCTGTTTTATACCCTCCACCATAGTACGGAGGGTATATTAAGTTTGTCATTCCGTTTGTAACACCTCGAAATATACATTTTAGACCCCACTAAGAATATATATTCTTGATCAGCACAAAATTCTATGTCGATTAAGCGTTTTCCGTCCGTCAGTCTATCTGAGGAAATCAAACTAGCTTCCGAACGAAATGAAGTAGGTTGATAAAATTTTACCCAAATGTGTATCATGTCTGCAGGACTTTTGGTATTGAAAATGGGTCATGTAGGTCCACGTTTTGGTATAGCCCCCATATAATGGTAGCTTCCTTTTTCGGTATTTTGGTGATTTAAGCGATATTATTCACCGGAAATGTAAGTTGGTATTTGAAGTTAGTAATGGGTACTACAGCCTATGACAGAAAATTGTCTGTGCAGGTCCACGTCTTCGTACAGCCCCCATATAACTTTGATGATTTTAGGGAAATTGTTCACCGGAATTGTTTCAAATTTGGCATTTGAAGATTGTAATGGGTACTACAGCCTATGACATCATTAAAATATGCTTTTATATGTCTTAGATCTTAGTCTTTCAACAAAACATTTTCGTCAAGTAACCTTTATTTTTTACTCATTGACTGTACTTTATTTAGAATTTCAAAAAATTGCAATATTTAAATTTGACCACACAATTATTTTCTTACGAACATTTGTATCTCCTAATTAGATTAGGGCAATCAAAGGTTATTCGATATCACCCGAAATTTTATTCACTCAGATATGATAATTGTCTGTGTGAGGTGAAGATTATTCTATTTTAAACAAAATGCTATGGTCAACTAATTATTTTATCAGAGGGGCCAACTAGATAATGGAATTATCTAAGGATGGCCGTTAATTAAAATATCGTGTAGGCAAATATAAAACGTTCAATTCGTCTCGGATTAACAGTTGGAAAAGGTCGTTTAAAGCGGTCTCTTACGTTTTAAGGCCGTTTCGGTATCTGGTATCTGAATTTTTCTAAAGGATACTTATATCTCACGAACTCCCTTCGAAATGTCGTAAGTGTTAAGGTCCTGAAACCAATGAGAAGAGTTGAAAAAATAAGTGATTTTGTGAAAAATGTAAAAACGAAATTAAAAGAATGCAGTGATTCAAATATTTTAGAAAATATAAAATAAAATGAAGAACTCGCTGAACTAAAATGTTTTAAGAACATTAATATTTATTAAAAAATGATTTATTAAAAAAACATAATATTATGTAAGGACAATTATCCATGCTAAAAATCAGTAGTGACGTGCAGATTTTAAATACAAATATTTTCATCAGTATCTAAAAATTGAGATTATATTAAAAAAAAAATCCAGAATACTGCGTGATTTTATATAATTGTTTCTATATGCAAAAAAATCATCTGGTTCATGAGCAGTGGATTCCTTGAGGAGTAATTTCTCCTGAAAACAAAAAACTTATAGATATGAGATATTGTTTCCCTATAAAAATTAGACCTCAGTTCCTTACCTAGGGCCGGGTTTTCTCCAACCCACAAACATTCGACCTCAATTCAAGTCATATCTCCAAATTTATTTCTATGAGAAAAAAAGACCTCACCGGTAACTGAGATCTTCAATTTTTTCAGTGTAACTGAGGTCTCCAAATTTTTTTCTATCGAAAAAAACTCGGCAGACAGAGGTCTCCAAATTTTTTTCTATCGAAAAAAACTCGGCAGACTGAGGTCTCCAAATTTTTTTCTATCGAAAAAAACTCGGCAGACTGAGGTCTCCAAATTTTTTTCTATCGAAAAAAAGTCTCGGCAGACTGAGGTCTCCAAATTTTTTTCTATCGAAAAAAAGTCTCGGCAGACTGAGGTTTCCAAATTTTTTTCTATCGAGGTGTCCAAATTTTTTTCCGTCAAAAAAAACTCGGCAGACTGAGGTCTCCAATTTTTTTCTTTCGAAAAAAACTTGGCAGACTGAGGTTTCAAATTTTTTTCGATAGAAAAAAACTGAGCTCTGTGAATTTTTTTCTATCGAAAAATATTGCCCTCAGTGTAACTGAGGTCTGTGAATTTTTTTCTATCGAAAAATATTGCCCTCAGTGTAACTGAGGTCTGCGAATTTTTTTCTATGGGAAAAAATTGGCCTCAATGTAACTGAGGTCTGTGAATTTTTTCTATCGGAAAAAATTGGCCTCAATGTAACTGAGATCGGCGATTTTTTCTCATTCTCTGAGGTCATTGTAACTGAGGTCTGCGAACTTTTTTTTCTATGGGAAAAAAGTTGGCTTCAGTGTAACTGAGGTCTGTGATTTTTTTTAATGAAAAAAGACGCGTCCTCTCTTCAGGGCGAGATAAAAAAAACTGCAACAAACTCCAACGCCATAATTTTTACATTTTTTTTAAATTTTATTGAATGAAGGCAAAAGTGTCGAAAATAGCATCACATTTTAGAATAAGTTTAGATTTGATCGAATTGGTCACCTTTGGCACGAATTATGGCCTTCCAATGGCCAATGAAACCTTCACCGCTGCCCGAATGTTGCTCTGCGGTATTTTGGCCTATTCCCGGCGAAGTGCTTGCTTGAGGTAATCGACCCTTTGGTATTTTTTAGTGCTAACCTTGCTTTCCAAAATACTTCAAACACAAAAGTCCAACGGGTTGGTACCGGAGATTTCGGTGGCCATTGTGCGCTGGAAATGAAGCGAGGAACCTAATTTTGTAATCATTCTTGGCTGGCGAGTGCTGAGTCCTGTTGGAATGTCCAACGTCTGCGGCCAAAATGTTTGCGTGCACCCAAGGCTTTAATACACCCTCCAGAATATTTTCGCGATAATATTCGGCATTTATTCTGATGCCACGGTCGATTAATACGAGGGAAAAGCGACCATCGGCTGTAATGGGCGGCGCTTGAGTTCTGGTGGCCAACCGAAGGTGCACATTTTCAGCTGACCTCTTTGGCAAGTAAACACGATCATTTTGTTTGTTTACAAACTGCTGGACAACGAATGTTTTCTCATCGGAAAAAACCAAATTCGGCAGTTCACCACTTTCGGCGAGCGAAGCAACTCTTTAGCTCTTTTGAGTCTATTTTCTTTCTGTTGCGGTGTAAGTTCTTGCATTTTGCAGCAGCCTGAAATTGGTTGCAGTTTTTTCATCTCACCCTGTATAACAGAAGACTGCGATTTTTTAAACGAATTTTTTCATAGAAAAACAATTGCAGAGGTTATTTGTTCCTCTCTCATGAATAACTCTTTTCTATGAACATTTCTTAATCTCTTACGCTCTTTCTCTTCCTCTTTTCCTCTCTCCCTATTTTTGTTTCTTAGTAACTGTTGTAAGAAATATGCCGGATGGTGGGTTGTACTGGCTTTAATTATCGTAGGCGTGACCCTTGGCCTTATATTTGGACTTCAGGATAGAGATGGTGATAATGAGGCTGGTGTAGGCGCTGTGGCTTCAAACGGCGAAGGATGTGCTGAGATTGGAGGGTGAGTTGAGGACGATTCCTAATCTTACCAATTGTTATTGGAAAAAATATATTTTTAGAAAAATGTTGAAGTTAGGAGGTTCCGCCATTGATGCTGCCATTGCCACCCTATTGTGCGAAGGTGTAATGCTGCCGCACAGCTTGGGAGTGGGTGGTGGTTTTGTGGCCACCATCTATACGAAGGAAACGGGACGTGTTGAGACATTGATTGCTCGTGAAACTGCTCCGGCTATGGCACATCAAGACATGTTCATTGGCAAGGAGATAACCGGAGCCATTTCAGCTGCCATTCCAAGTGAGATTTATGGTTATTGGCGTTTACACGATAAATATGGTAAACTGCCATGGAAGACATTGTTTGAACCCACCATTGAGTTGTGTGTCAAGGGTCATAAGGTGTCACGCTATTTGGCCAATGTTTTGAACTTGAATGCCAATCGTATACGCAACGAACCTTCAATGGCTGAGATTTTCATTAACAAATATACCAATGAGTTGTTCAAGGAAGGTGAGACCATGTATCGCCCGCAGTTGGGTGAAACTCTGCGTATTGTGGCCAATGAGGGTCCTGAGGTTATGTATCGTGGTGGTCGCATTGGCAAGCGCTTGATTGAGGATATTCAAGAAATGGGTGGCATTGTCACCGAGGAAGACTTGTTGAGATATGAGTAAATGGGTTCATATGTTTTCATATTCCTTCAATTAAAAAGTCTAATTATTTTATTTTAGTGTCCGCTGGGAGGAACCCATTGTGGCCCATTTCACCGGTGGCTATTCTCTGTACACCTCGCCCCTGCCCACAAGTGGTGCTGTCTTGGCCTTCATTTTGAATGTCATGGAACCTTTGTATACTCGCCATCATGATGTCTATTGGCAACGTGTTGTGGAGACGTTCAAACATGCCTATGGCCATCGTACCAATTTGGGTGATATCCATTTTGAGCCACAAGTCAAGGAGGTCTATGATCAATTGAAGAGTCCAGAATTTGCTGCCAAAATTCGTGAACTAATCAAGGATGATGAGACATTTACCGATTTTGCTTACTATGGTGCCAATTTCACGAATGTGGAAGATCATGGCACTGCTAATTTGGTTGTGTTGGCGCCCAACGGGGATGCTATCTCGGTGACCAGTACCATTAATAGCCAGTAAGTAAAATATATTTTTACAGAAAAAAAATCTTTCTCAGGTAGTCTTTGGAAAAATATGAGAGCCGATCGAAAATCCATGAATATTTCAGTGATTGTTCTTGAAAAAGTATTCCTTACAAATCCAGGAATATTGCCTTAAGAAAATATTTTTTTTTTAAAAAATCAACGAATAATGTAGCGCTAGTCCTTGAAAATATATTTTCAAAAAACCCAAAAATATTGCTGCAATAATAGTCCTTGAAAGGCATTCATTTTAAAAATTCAAGAATTCGAGAAAAAATGTCTTCTTTAAAATCCACTAACAGTGCTTGAAAAGTATCCTTTTTAAAAACGCAAAAATAGTCCTGGAAATATATACTTTACAAAATAAACGAAAGTCCTTGAAAAAAATATCCTTTTGAAAAACCCAATAATAGTTTTTGGAAAATATCCTCGAAAAATATTCCCTAAAAACCACGAATAGACATTGAAAGGATACTTTTTAAGGAATTTTCCTAGATTTTTGACAAGGATACTATTCAGTCCAGGAAAAGTCCTTGAAAAGTATCCTTTTTAAAAGTCCAGGAAAATTCCTTGAAAAATATCCTTTTTAAAAGTCCAGTAAAATTCCTTGAAAAATATCCTTTTTAAAAATCCAGGAAAATTCCTTGAAAAATATCCTTTTTAAAAATCCAGGAAAATTCTTTGTAAAGTATCCTTTTTAAAAATCCAGGAATAGTCCTTGAAAAGTATCCTTTTTAAAAATCCAGGAAATGTCCTTAGAAAAATAATCTTTAAAAATTCACGTTTCTGTAGATCCTTAAAAAATATTCTTTAAAAAATCCACGTTTCTGCAGGTCTTGAAAAAATATTCTTTGAAAAAATCCCCGTTTCTGTAGGTCCTTGAAAAAATATTCTTTAAAAAGTCAACGTTTCTGTAGGTCCTTTAAAGGAAAGAATATTCTTTAAAATCCACGTTTGTAGGTCCTTGAAAATCCACGCCTTTAAAAAATCCACGTTTGTAGGTCCTTGAAAATCCACGCCTTTAAAAAATCCACGTTTGTAGGTCCTTGAAAATCCACGCCTTTAAAAAATCCACGTTTGTAGGTCCTTGAAAATCCACGCCTTTAAAAAATCCACGTTTGTAGGTCCTTGAAAATCCACGCCTTTAAAAAATCCACGTTTGTAGGTCCTTGAAAATCCACGCCTTTAAAAAATCCACGTTTATAGGTCCTTGAAAATCCACACCTTTAAAAAATCCACGTTTGCAGGTCCTTGAAAATCCACGCCTTTAAAAAATCCACGTTTGTAGGTCCTTGAAAATCCACGTCTCTAAAAAATCCACGTCTGTTGGTCCTTGGAAAAAATATTCTTTAAAAAATCCACGATTCGGTAGGTCATTGAAAAAATATTTTTTTAAAAAATCCTCGTCTGTTGGTGCCTGGAATAAATTATTCTTTAAAAGATCCAAGTTTTTGTAGATCCTTGAAAAGATGTCCTTTAAAAAAATCAATTGTTTCCTACTCTTTTTCAGTTTCGGTGCCAAGGTTCGTTCCCGCCAGACCGGTATCATTTTAAACGATCAAATGGATGATTTCTCCACTCCTGGTGTCGTCAATGTCTATGGCATTCCAGCTTCCCCTGCCAACTACATTAAGCCAGGTAAACGTCCAATGTCCTCTACCTGTCCCAGTATTGTGTTGGATAAACATGGTCATGTGAAATTGTTGGTGGGTGGTGCTGGTGGTTCCAAGATTACCACTTCTGTGGCCCAGGTAAGCAACTCGGATAAAATTTCAATAACTTTTATCTAACAAATATCTCTTCTATTCACTTTTAGACCATTTTGCGTTACTTTGTGTTCAATGAACCCATCGATATTGCTCTCAACTCCGGACGTGTCCACCATCAGCTGGCCCCCATGTTGGTGGATGTTGAACCCGAGGTTCCCGACCACACCATGGATTATTTGATTCGTGTGGGCCATGATTTGAATTATCTGCCCGCCGACAAGGCCTATTCCGCTTTGACGGCCATTGGTCTCAAGACGCATGTGCCCCATCCGGTTTGTGATCGTCGTCGGGTTGGTAGTGCCGTTGTTGTACATCCCAACAAATAATTGAAAAAACGGACAGGTGTGCAAATCCGGAGCACCAAAAAAATGATGATGTCAAACTAATTAAATTGGAAATGTCAATTAAACATCGATGTTTGCTCAAATTTAAATTTTAATAAAAATCGTGGCCAATTAAAATAAAATTCCGGAAGCCTTTGAATCATTTTTATTTGAATCGAAGAAGAAAAATAATATTTTGCATTTTTTACCGGTTCGAAATATAATTTTGATTTTTATGACACTTTTTTATGGCTATGTGGAGCAGTGGATCTCTCTCTTTCCGGTTTTTATTTATGGAATTACAAAATGCAAATGCAAAACGTCATAATTCGTTTCGAAAATATCCAATCTCCCTTTTTATTTCGGAGAAGTAAAATTAGATCAACAGGTGAACTATATTGTTGGTTGAATTGAAATATTGTTATGGTTTGAGTCGTTGGCCTTATGTTTGGATTTTTCATCAGGATATGGATCATTCGCATGTCAGTTTCGCAAAAATGATCAACTTTTCAATTCAATTCCCATTGATAATCCATTTGCAATTTATATTTGAAATTATTAATCTTTTTGGGTTAACGAACTTCAAATTCAATATTTTTCTACGAGGGTGTGGTCGGTCTCTCAACATTTTTGAATATCAATAAAAGTGCTCTACTTGACAGAAATATTTATGACCATAACTACCACAATTATTTCTAATCAGCATTTCAAACATCTATTGAATTCTGTACCTCTTTTTTGAAGAATTTGTCCATTAATGCTAAAATAATGATTTCCTATCTTTATGGCTAAGACCGAAATAGATACAATAAACATTATAATTGTCGATACGATCTAACAAAACAAATAAAAAAGAGATCAAATTGCATCGACCGCAAAATTTTAACCACTTCATTGAAAGGCACTTAACTTGCTTGCAATGAATTTTAAAAAGACAAATTTCCAAACAGAGCCGCAGAACGTGGATTTAAAAATATATATTTTGTCAAGGATCAACAATACGTGGATTTTTAAAGAATATGTTCTCAAGCATCACCAGACGTGGACTTTTTAAAGAATATTTTTTTAAGGACCACCAGAAGTGGACTTTTTAAAGAATATTTTTTAAGAACCACCAGAAGTGGACTTTTTAAAGAATATTTTTTCAAGGACCACCAGACGTGGACTTTTTAAATGAATATTTTTTCCAAGGACCACCCGACGTGAATTTTTTTAAAGAATATTTTTTCCAAGGACCACCAGACGTGAACTTTTTTAAAGAATATTTTTTCCAAGGACCACCCGACGTGAATTTTTTTAAAGAATATTTTTTCCAAGGACCACCCGACGTGATTTTTTTAAAGAATATTTTTTCCAAGGACTGCCCGACGTGAATTTTTTTAAAGAATATTTTTTAAGGACCTACAAAAAGGTGGACCAAAAGACGTGAATTTTTAATGAATATTTTTTAAGAACCCAAAAAAAGGTGGATTTTTTAAAAAATATTTTCTAAAGACCAAAAGACGTGAATTTTTAATGAATATTTTTTAAGAACCTAAAAAAGGTGGATTTTTTAAAAAATATTTTCTAAAGACCAAAAGACGTGAATTTTTAAAGAATGTTTTTTCCAAGGACCTACAGATACGTGGATTTTTTAAAGAATTTTATTCCAAGGACCAAAAGAATATTTTTCCAAGGTCCAACAGACCTGAATATTTTACAGATTAATTTTTGAAGGACCAACAGAAACGTGGATTTTTTAAACAATATTTTTTTCAAAGACATACAGAAATTTGGATTTTTTAAAGAATATTTTTCCAAGGACAAACAGACCTGGATATTTTACAGATTAATTTTTGAATGACCAACAGAAACGTGGATTTTTTAAACAATATTTTTTTCAAAGACATACAAAAATGTGGATTTTATAAAGAATATTTTTTTCAAGGACCTACAGAAGCGTAGATTTTATAAAGAACCTTTTTTTTCAACGACTTCTTCATTGATAGGTTTTAAAGACTCTTTTTTCGAGGGCTATCGGAGCTATATTCGAGGAATATTTTTCAGAAAATTTCATTTTGATGGATCTTTTTTAAATATTTTTAAGGACTTTCGGAGGAATATTCGTATATTTTTAAAATAATCTTTTTCAAGCACTAAGGAACGAATCCTCGAGGATTTGTTAAAGATTTTTTTTTGGGCTTATATCCTAGGTATTAAGTGAGCTACCGATGGTACATTCCTGGACTTTTTAAAGAATATTTCTTAAGGACTAAGGACTACGACGATTATCTTATAATTTTTTTATGGATTTTCGGAAGTACATTCTTGATTATTAAAGAATGTTTTTCCAGACTATCTGATATATATTTGTGGGTTTTAACAAAACATTTTTAAGGACTAAATGAGGCACATTCGAGGATCTTTTTAAAATATTTTTGAAAGAATTTTCGTGGATTTGAAAAAAATAAAATAATAAGGAATGAGTGATTTTTAAAATATTATTATTTTGAGAGGTATATCCTCGGGTTTTAATGAAATATCGTTGATATATTTTGCAAGGACTTTCGCAGCCAAATTCCTGGATATTTTTTAATTATTTTTTTGACAAAATATAGTCACGGATTTTTAAAATATTTTTTAAGGACTAACGGATGCAATTTTTTGATCTCTTTGAAGAACATTTTTAATGACAGTAGGTACTTTTTTCGAGAATTTAAAAAAAAATATTTTTTAAGGAAAAACCAAAAAGGGTTTAAAATCAGAAATAAGCATCCGGTTTTCTTCATATTTCACACATCCCCTTATTTCTACTAACACAAGATCTGCTGTGAAGATGGAATATATCGGCCCACTCTTTCTGGTACCTCCTCCACCAAGGGTCAAAATTTTGAATATCCATGAAGCTCATAAAACGCGAAATTAATACTTGATTCCATGTCACACATTTGATGCACATGTCAATGTTTTTGCCAACACAAGATCTGTTATAAAGATGGAAGATCGGACCATTTATTCTGGTACCTCCCCACATATGATTCAAGATTTGGATAAACAAAATGCTCAAAAAAGCGAAATAAGCATCAAACTCTCTTCAAATTTCACAGATACATACATTTTTGCTTACACAAGATCTGTTGTGAAGATGATATATATCTGCGAACACCTTCCGGTACCTCACCCACAAAGGGTCACAATTTTCAATATCTGTTATAAAGTGAAGGAAGTAACCAGTATAGTCCAAACCTGGCAAGTCGCAATATTTATATCATATTTATTTAGGTCTGATACGAAATGGACAATATTGGCACATTCCTTCTGAACCTACCCCATAGAGGGTCAGAAATTTGAATAATCATAACAGAAGTCAAAATATATTTAAATAATCGAACATTGGCTGAGGGTATATTTTCAGATTTCCTATTTTAATGATTAACACCAAAATAAACTTCATATTTGAGAACAAAAAAAAAATGTCTTGGATCCGTACGGGATTATTTTTTTCACACCCTCCACAGAGTGGAAAATTTTACACATCTAAATCGTCTGGTTACACTAAAAAATATAAACATTTGTTGTTATTTCTTAAGTAACAAACACAAATTGTCCTACACTACTTATGCCTCATGAGTGGTCTTTTCGTATGTTTAGTACCTCCTCAGAGGATCATCTGGCAGTGTTTTTACGACAGACGCGACTAGTGCTTATTAAAGATGTCAAGTACCTTGTTTTCAAATTTTACGTATGGTTAGGGAAGAGTGAAAAAATTTTCCATAACATCTTAGACACACAAGCCATGAGATGCAACCACTAAATATAAATAAATTAGATTTTGTGATGTCACACATGGGAACATAGAGCTAGTTGACTTTTTTCAACATCGCTTCATTCTCCGCTTTTCAACATTTCACTTTAGGTATTTATTTTGACTCGGTGTGCATTGGAGTTATAACCCAAGCGTTTTGATTTCATAATAGAATGTAGATTTCGTTTTTTATACATATATTATATATACGTGGCCTCATAATAAAGCGTCACAAACGAAATGGCAACAAAAATACTATAAAGTTATAAAGACATAAACGAAAACTCATATTTTACCAAAATTCTGATAATGTGCAAAAATTTCTAAAAAACCTCATTACTTTATAGGTATTATCTAAAGGCTCTACCATAAAGGACTAATTATTCATGAGATAATTTTCGTACCTTAGGTAATAATGCTAATCGCAACGTAAATCTACATCATAAAATAATTAGTTATCAAAATCTGAATATAAAGCAAATTTCGATTTGGTAGTGGTTCATTTCGATTAGCGTTCTATAGTTTTTTTCGTTCAAAAACAAAAAAATGTTATTGTATACAGAAGATAAAGTACTAATAAATTTTACTCTATGGTAGAGGAGATTATTGTTTGCAACGGAACTAAGTTCCATACAAATATTATGATCTGCGATGCTTGAAGTTGTGGTTCGATATTGTCAATATTTCTAAATTTAATAAAAACATAAAGAAATACAATTTTTAAAAAATCATTTTGACCTTTTAAATACTTTTTCATCAGAGAAAAATCAACCTTAAATTTTTACATTCGTTCCAACAGTGTGTACATGGTAGAATCAAGAAGGTAAAGCCATGCAATTATATGTTTACAATTTTTTCAAAATTATTCATTTGACAACATCTCATTGTCAAAGTGTATATTTTTTAATTCCTCGTACATACACAAATCGGAGATGGGAACCTTGCAGCGAAATACAGTAAGATACAGAAAATTCCGAGATGGGAATGCTTATTTGAAATCACTCTACCTTCTTAATTTTACCATGAGTTCGTATTAGACTTTTTATACCCTTAGCCATATGGTTAGAGAGAGTATATATCATTTGATACGGCCAAAACGTGCCACATCGAAATAACGGATTTAGACTCTAGTTCTCTCTGGACAAAATCCGTTTCAGGACATTTGAAGTCGATCCAGTGATGTCTGTCCGTCTGTCTGGCTGCGGCACATGATCACTCTGAATTGGTCCAAACTTGGTACATCGTAATATTATTATCAAACTTATATCGACTTCGGAAATGGACAATATCGGTCTACTCCTTCTCACACCTCCCCCACAAAGGGTCAACATTTTGAATATCCATGAAGCTCATAAAACTCGATATTAGCATTCGATTCCATTTAGATTTGGCACATCTCAATATTTCCATGAACACAAGATATTTTATAAAGATGATAGAGATGGGACCGTTTCTTCTGGTCCTCGCCCACTAAGGATCAAAATGTTGAATAACCAGAACGATCATAAAATCCTAAATAAGCACCCGGTTCTCTGAAAATTTCACACATCCCATTATTTCTACTAACAGAAGATATGCTATGAAGATGGAACATATCGGTCCACTCCTTCGGGTACCTCCCCCCACAAAGCGTCAACATTTTGAATATCCTTGAAGCTCATAAGACGAGGAATTCCATTCATACTTGACACATCTCAATATTTCCATAAACACAATATCTTCTATAAAGATGGTATCGATTGGACTATTTCTTCTGGTACCTCCTTGATAAAGGGTCAACATTTTGAATAACCAAAACGATATTAAAATCCAAAATAAGCATTCGGTTATCCCGACGTCAATGAAGTGGACGGAAGAAAACAGCAACATCAGCAGAAATGGTTCGAAAAGTAAAGAAGCGACTTGATCGAAACCCGCGTCGCAGTGGCCAAAAAATGGCTCGTGAGCTACATATATCGCTATATTCCATTTGGCAAATATTGAAAAATGAGCTCGGGGTAAAGCCATTGAAAGCATTCAAAAGAGCTAAAGAGTTGCTTCGCTTGGCCGAAAGTGGCGAAATGCCGAATTTGCTTTTCTCCGATGAGAAAACATTCGTTGTCCAGCAGTTTGTAAACAAAACAAAATGATCGTGTTTACTTCCCAAAGAGGTCAGCTGAAAATGTGCACCTTCGGTTGGCCACCAGAACTCAAGCGTCGGCCATGGTGATGGTGTGGGCCGCCATAACAGCCGATGGCCGCTCGTATTAATCGACCGTGGCATCAGAATAAATGCCGAATATTATCGCGAAAATATTCTGGAGGGTGTATTAAAGCCATGGGCACGCAAACATTTTGGCTGCAGACCTTGGACATTCCAACAGAACTCCAGGCACCATTGCACTCAGCACGCGCCACCCAAGAATGGTTACAAAATGAGATCTCTCGCTTCATTTCCAGCGCAAAATGGCCACCAAAATCTCCGGATACCAATCCGTCTCTGGAGTATTTTATAAAACAAGGTTGGCACTAAAAAATACCAAATTTTCGATCAACTCAAGCAAGTGTTTCGCGGGGAATAGGCCAAAATAACGCAGAGCAACATTCTAACAGCGTGTGACTGTTTCATTGGCCGCTATTTCCGAAATTTTTTTACTTTCATTCAATAAAATTTAAAAAAAATGTAAAAAATATGGCTTTTGATTTTGTTGCAGTTTAGAACAGCGTGGCTTGTTTGTTCGGTATACCGTAGTATTTTGTTGTTGCAAAATGGTCAGGCTTTATCCCTTTATTGTTGTTTTTATAAAAACAACGTTTGTTTATTAGCGGAGAACGATGATAATGTTTACCAGGGGGTAAGGCAGGCAATACCTAGGTTTCGTAAAAATCCAATCCTCATCAGTTCCCTTGTTTTTTGTCTGGGATATTCTCGCCAGAAGTTATTTTAAAAATAACCTCTATGACAAAAAACATTTTTACACAAGTGACGAGATCGTAAGCTCAATAGAAGAGGAACCAAATAATTAAATAAAACTAAAATTCTTTTGGAAAAGTCATCTAAATCTTACAACCGCACTTTTTTATCTCACCCTGTATATTTCGTGAAGATAATATATATCTGCAAACCTCTTCTGGTACCTCACCCACAAAGGGTCACAATTTTCAATACATTTCTATCATAACTTCCTAAACAAGTCAGCTATTATTTTATTTCTCTCAACCAGAAACCTGATATGGAGTTTAGGATTTCGCATAAAATTGGATATAAATATTCGATTTTCTTGCAATTTTGCTCACACCTATATTGTTATCTGCATTCGATGAAGTGTGAAAATGGGAGGCTTCGGTCGATTATCTCTGGCAGCTCACTCGCATTTCAACATTTTCTAAATATTATCACATATCTCATAAAAAGTGAAGGAAGTAATCAATATCTCCCAAACCTGGCACGTCGTAGTAATTTAGGTCTGATACGTCATATTAATTTAGGTCTGATATGTCCCATTCCTTTGGAACCTCCTCCATAGAGGGTCAACAGTTTGAATAATCATAAAACAAGTCAACATATATTTAAATAATCGAACATTGGCTGAGGGTGTACATCTGTCGGCAAAACCGACTGATACTTTTAAATTTTTTTTATAAAGAACTTAAATAATCATTAAATAACGATTTTTTTCATTTGCAACATCTAATTTCTTATTGTTTACATTCCGAACATATGACAAATTCTGTATTCTCAGATTTTGCATTTCCGAGTGTGTTGTGAGACTGTTGCAGCGCAATGTTGCATTTCTCAAAAGGGCGCAATGCCAGAAGTGAAAAACTTTAGTTCTCTATAGTTTCTCTCTCAACAATTACTCCCCTCAAACGGAGAGTATTACATTTCTTGTTGTTGTTTTACAAAGTAAACTCTCTGTTGGTTGTGCGAGCAGTGTTGCCGTTTGAAATTTTTATTTCAGCCCAATTTTTTTCTAAAAACCGCCCAAAATCGACCATATCCGCCCAAACTGTAAAAAGTTGAATAATTTATATGTAGTTTGTATTCAAGTAAATTTTATTGAAAATTTTACACTATACATAAAAAAGGTACTCAAGTTTTATTAAAATCTATGTATTAAATACATTAGAGATAATAAAAATTTTATGTTATTTTACTTCTAATATATATATATATATATATATATATATATATATATATATATATATATATATATATATATATATATATATATATATATATATATATATATATATATATATTTATTTATTTATTTATATTTGAAAAAGTAACATAATACAAGAATTCAATGTATTAAATACATTAAAGTCATTATTATTCAGGTTTTTATACCCTACAACACTATGTGTTGGGGGTATTATAACTTTGATTGAGCAAAAAATTATGTAACACCACGAAATATTGGTTTCCCACATAGGAAAGTATATATGGATCTTGCTATATATGTCCGTCCGTCCGTCTGTCCATGTTAATTTGTAATCACTCTATAGGTCGCAATTATGGCCCGATCTTCACGAAATTTAGAATGTAGCTGGGGTTAAGGTCAGAATAGAACCCTATTTCTTTTGGAGATGATCGCATAATATTTTGGGGTTGAAATGGACCAAAAACTGAAAAATTTCCTGATTTTGCAGTTGCTCTACAGGTCACAATTATAGACCAATCGAAGCGAAATTTAGCATGGGGCTAGATTTTGGACTGGGCAGAAGCCTTCCAATTTTGATGGTCATTGGGTAATATTTAGTGGTTTAGTAGACCATAGCATTTGCGATAAATAAAAGTCAAATTTTCCATTAATCCGCGAATATTTTTACTGCCGGCGAAATCACAAATAGACGAACAGGTCAATTCTGACCGTTACGTAGATGCCGATAGTAAAAATATCGGATATATATAGAGAAATATATACAATGTATATATACAAAGAAAGGGGATGTCAGCTAGAATGCTTATATCTTCAGAATGGCTGGAGCGATTTTGACAAATTTTGTCAATTTAGAATGCCCTTGTGGCATTAAAGTATAAATACTAATACCAATAATGATATTCATATAGATTTTGTAGTATTTTGGGACATTTTTTTATTTTTTCATATTTTTTTATCGCATGCGATTTTTTCAAATTGACTTATAATATTGAAGTATTTGTTTTGTAATATTTTTTCACTTTACAACACAGGTTAGGGATATTATTTATATACAGATTGCAATTATCGTTCGATCCTCACGAAATTTTTCACAAAGGTAGGGTTAGGCTCAGAAGGGCTTAGCCTATTGTTTTCAAAGATGTCCGCAATATATTTAGGGGTTGAAATTGGCCAGCAACTCAAAATGTTCCTGATTTTGCAGCCGTTATAAAGGTCCCAAATATAAACCTAAGGACACGAAATCTCGCATGAAGTTAGAGCTTAGGACAGCGGAAAGAATGGACCACTACTTTTGTGTAAAAAATTACCAACATTACTTACAGGCGATATACAATAGGCGAACTTCTGGCTTTTTTATGCTGATTTCGTTGACGTATAAGCCAAATATCGTAGACAAGCAAATCATATAGATGAGTCTAAATTTGGAGAAACAGAGGGGCCTCTTGCTTCTGGAGATGATCGCAAAATATTTAGGGGTTTAAATGAATCAAAAACAGAAAAAATTTTCCTGATCACACAATTGAAGCCAATCAACACGCCTGAGAAGATAGGTAAGCACAGGGAAGAATTCTGGCATTTTGGATGGCCATTGGAATACATTTAGCCGTAAAATGGACCACAAAAACTAACTGCACGACGGAGTGCATAAATATTGAGAAAATGTCCCTGGTCAAAGTGCTAAGGGCAGTGCTCCGTGACATAATTTCAAAAGCGAAATTTTCCAAAATGGATTTGGACATGAGGGGACTTCTAACATATTGTAGTGTTGTAGGGTATCACATATATATTATTAAAAAACTTAACAAAAATCCATAAAATAAATAACGATTCATCTCAATAAAAAAAAATATAAAATTCAGTTAGTAATAAAAAAATTAAATTACGTAAAAATAAACAATGAAAAATAAATTTGTACCCAATATGGAAAAATTCCGACCAAAATCCGCCCAAACCACAAAATTTATCTTTTTTCCGCCCAAATTTGGACGGAAACGCCCAAATCGGCAACACTGTGTGCGAGCACCGTAATATCGTAAATTTAATAACGTAAACAAAAATAAATCCATAGTCACAACTACAACAGCAACGTAATCAAATGAAACAAAACAAGACGAAAAAAGAACACAGAATACGATATGGAAAACAATAAAAGGTTGTTGTTGAGTCGTCCAACGAATTGAGTTTGAACTTGAGAGTAGTGGAGTGAACATAACGGCTAAACCAACCGATCATTCGAACGTTTGTAAATGCACCACATTCAGTCAGTCCGCCAACGAGTTCAACGAGTGACGGGTTGAGTGTTCGGACACTTCGACGGAGAAAAATCGATCGATTATTTTTTTCTTTCTGCCACTTGGCCAAAACGAAGTGTGTGCGTTTGTGGTGTGTTGCGTTTAATTGAAATTTTGGATTTGCGGTCGTGTAAATACATTTGTGTAAATATATTAGGAGAAGCAACAAAACAAACTTGTAAATATGAAGTAAGTGAAATTTAGTGGGGAAAGTGTAATGGAAATTTAAAGTGTAGAGTTTGAAAAGAACAAAAACAGAGAACTGAGAAAGTCTCCAAAACAAATTATTTATCTATTTTACACTTGTATGCAAATTAGTAATAAACATTCTATCCCGATCCGTTTCAAATCTCTGAATAGTTGAATAAAAACGAACGATGCCTTCAAATACAAAAAAAAAAAAAAAAAACAATTACAAACGGAGAAAAATTGAATACCCATCCATGTACAATGATTTGTTATTAAAAATGTTTATTTATGTCATTAACTCAAAACTCTATGTGATTAGGCCAACGTTAACGCCATTGGCTATAATCGCCATTCAATGACTATGACAATAATTGTTTTCTGTTGTGCTGTGTGTTGTAGTTTTTTTATTTATTTTTTTTTTTTTTTTGCAAAAATACTCAATAGAGTTCTTCCCCTTGACATTCCGCAAAGTTTTTTTTCGAAATACTCTATTATTGTAGTACCGGGTTTTTATTGATTATGGAAATTTTTGTTGTTGTTGCAATAAATAGCAATTGGAAAAAACATTAAAAGTTTGGGTTTTTACACCGGTAAAAGAAACTCTACGGTGAGTTGAATGAGAAAAATTATCAGATTGTTCTCAGTTGGTTTTTTTTTAATACAAATCTTAAACGTAAATATCAGAGACTGTAAGGGGTTAGCGTGGGACACAAAAATTCACAAGGAGTAGATTATTGGATCGGCGTTTGAAAGTTTACATCGGGAGGTAAACATAAATGAGCAGTTCCGCCTATTTCTACATTTTTGAAAATATTAAAGTCAAGATTCTTTGGAATCAGTGCATTTCGGCACGTGCATAGGCGTTTTGAAAGTTTACATCGGGAGAATAAAAAAATGAGCAATTCCGCCCATTTCTACAGTTTTTATACCCTCCACCATGGGTAGGAGGGTATATTAACTTTGTCATTCCGTTTGTAACACCTCTAAATATTCGTCGTAGACCCCATAAAGTATATATATTCATAATCAGCATAAAATTCTAAGACGATTTAGCGATGTCCGTCTGTCTGTCTGTCTGTCCGTCTGTCTGTCTGTCCGTCTGTCTGTCTGTTGAAATCACGATAGAGCCCACATTATTTGACGTAGACCTTTGAAATTTGGCACAAGTGTTTGTATTGTCCCTAGGATGGTTGGTATTGAAAATGAGATATATCGGTCCACGTTCTGGTATAGTCCCTATATAACGGTACCTCCCGATATTCGGTATTTTGATGATTTATGCCACATTTTTTCACGGATTTGTTTGAAAATTGGTATTTGTAGGTCACAACGGGTCCCTGAGCGTGTGGCAAAACATTACATGTATAGGTCCACGTTCTGGTATAGTCCCCATATAACGGTACCTCCCGATATTCGGTATTTTGATGATGTATGCCACATTTTTTCACTGATTTGTGTAAAAGTTGGTATTTGTGGGTCATAATGGGTCCTAGTTCGTGTGGCGAAACATTGTAATTATAGGTGCACGTGTTGGTGTAGCCCCTATATAACGGTACCTCCCGATATTCGGCATTTTAATGTTTTTTGCCACATTTCTTCTAATGTTCTTTTACCCTAGGGTGGAGGGTATTAAAAGTTTGGCCCGGCCGAACTTAATGTTTTTTTACTTGTTAATATTAAAGTGTTTACATTCCTTGGAATCAGTGCATTTTAGGTAGATATCGTCTTTGCCAAAAATACCGAAAATTCGGGAAATGTTTTTTTTTTAACAAATGGATCCTGAATCGAGTCATTAAAGGTATCTTTTGTGTCCATTTTTTTCATAAAAACGCTTAAGAACTACATTAAGATCGGATCAAAATTGCTCGTCATAAAATTGTACTATAAGTAAAAGAATACAACAAACTTCAAATCTATCACAAGATCGACTCCAAATGTCCTCAAACGGATTTGGTCCAAACAGACCTTGGCCGAATATATATAGGGGAAGCAAGTCCCCCCTCTTTAAAAACATTGAAAATATTCAGATTGAGATTCCTCGGAATCCATGCAATTTAGGTTTAAAGTGGGAAATTTTGCAGATAAAAATACAAGGAATATTTTGGTTGAAAATTTGACCATCAAGTGCGTTAACAAAGATGTATTTTTGGTCCTTTTTTAAAATAGGGTAAAAACTTCCTTTAAACGGGATTGTAGTAAGTCCAAATATTTTACAAAATTATTTGTCATATGGTTCTGTTTTAGGCCCTAGAAGACGTCAAGAATCTAAATCTTAGCTGAATGACAGGAATTCATACATCTTAAAACACATTTTAGGGTTAATGTTGTATTTTTTGTGAATTTTTGCACAAATCTCCAACAAAACATTTTTTTAAAATTCTGCATCAAATTTATGTTAAGAAGGAAAAAACAATTTGCATCAATGTTCCCCAAAAAAAAACAAAAATTGTCTCTACATTTTTCAAACATTTTTCTCGGATCCTTTTGGAGTTGAAACCAGAAAAGAACTTAAAATTTCGTCTAAGGCGCAGGATGTCAAAAGAAGAATTATTCTACACAAAAATTCACTATAAATCTCAAAATAAACGAAATATCTATTTACAGTCGTTTTCATAAAAATTAAATTCTTGGTTTTTTATACCCTCAGCCAGCCGTTTAGGACATTTGGAGTCGATCTTGCGATGTTCGTCCGTCCGTCTGTCTGGCTTTTACGCACGATACCTCTCGAAGGGTGTATCCGATTTAATCCAAACTTGGTACATCGTAATATTATTGTCAAACTTAGATGGAGTTTGAGGATGGGTAATATTGGTCCACTCCTTCTTGTACCAACCCCACAAAAGGTCGAAATTTTCAAAAAATATTTTTCTTGCACAGAAAGAGGAAGTATAATCTGATTTTGCTCCAAAATTTGAATATCCTTGAAGTTTATAAAACGCGAAATTAACATCCGATTCCATTCAGACTTGGTACATCTCAATATTTCCATCGCCACAAGATCTGTTATAAAGATAGGACGGATCGGACCATTTCCTCTGGAAACTCTCCTAAATAGGGTTCAAATTTTGAAAAAGAAAACGCTCAAAGAAAGCGAAATAAGCATTCCATGAAAATATACAGGGTAAGATAAACTGCAACAAAGTCAAACGCCACAATTTTTACATTTTTTTTTTAATTTTATTGAATGAAAGCAAAAAATGTCGAAATAACATTAAATTTTAGAACTAGTTTAGATTTGTTCGAATTGGTCACCTTTGGCACGAATTATGACCTTCAAACTGCCAATGAAGCGCTTGCTTGAGGTGATCCACACTTTGGTATTGTTTAATGCCAACCTTGCTTTCCAAAATACTCCAGACACAATAGTCCAACGGATTGGTATACGGAGATTTTGGTCGCCATTGTGCGCTGGAAATGAAGCGAGGAACCTCATTTTGTAACAACTCTTGGGTGGTAAGTGTAATGGTGCTGAGTCCTGTTGGAATGTCCAAGGTCTGCGGCCAAAATGTTTGCGTGCACCCAATGCTTTAATACACCCTCCAGAATATTTTCGCCACAATATTCGGCATTTATTCTAATGTCACCGTCGATTAATACGAGCGGAGAGCGACCATCGGCTGTTATGGCGGCTGACAACATTACCATGGCCGGCGCTTTAGTTCTGGTGGCCAACCGAAGGTGCAAATTTTCAGCTGAACTCTTTGGCAAATAAACACGTTCATTTTGTTTTTTTACAAACTGCTAGACAACGAATGTTTTCTCATCGAAGAAAACCAAATTCGGCAGTTCACCACTTTCGGCTAAGCGAAGCAACACTTTAGCTCCTTTAAGTCTATTTTCTTTCTGATGCCGTGTAAGTTCTTGCACTTTTTGGAATTTCAATGGCTTTGCCATTTTTCAATATTTGACGAATGGTCTTTTGAGTCTATTTTCTTTCCGTTGCGGTGTAAGTTCTTGCATTTTTTACAATTTCAATGGCTTTCCCCGAGCTCATTTTCCAATATTCCCCGAATGGAATATTGCAATGTGTTCAGCTCACGAGCCATTTTTCGGTCACTGCGAAGCGGGTTTCGATCAAGTCGCTTCTTTACTTCTCGAACCATTTCTGCTGATATTGCTGTTTCTTCCGTCCACTTCCTTGACGTCGGGCTACGCTACCAGTATCGCGGTAACGAGCGATGGTAAGAGACACAAACGATTTATCACATTAAACTGCTGGAATGCTCTAATGATAGCCACTTATGGTTTTCCAGCCAAATATAAAAAAATCACACTATCACGCTTGAATTAAATCACGAATATTTTTTTTCTGGAAAATAACAGCAGTCTGAAGTTGGTTGCAGTTTTTTTAATCTTTAAAATTTCCTAAAATTGATATCTCATATAAAGTAAAGGAAGTAACCAATATAGTCCAAACCTGGCACGTCGCAATATTTATATCATATTTATATAGATCCAATACGAAATAGACAATATTGGCCCATTTTTTCGGAACCTACTTTATAGAGGGTCAACAAATTGAAAAAGCATAGCAAAAGTCAACATATATTTAAATAATCGAACATTGGCTGAAGGTATACATATGTCGGCAAAACCGACTAATACTTTTTTATGTTCTTTTTTTTTTCAAGTAGACACAAGTGTAATAATCCCACTACCTCCGTATTTTTATTGCATTATTATTACTTTTTTTGTTTTGCTTACATTCATATTTTTCTAAAATTATTGTAGTTCTAGCTGCTTGAGAATTTCACTTCCCCATTCAATTAACATAAAATTTCCATAATTAGATTTGATTTGTTGGTAAAATGAATGTAATATTTCAATTAATTTATGAATATAGCCGATAAAAAGATGTTTGTGGCTTATTCAAGCAACTACAAGTTGTAAATTATTGTCATAGGTAATGTTTATTAATGACGATTTATAGTAATGATTAATAAAATGTACAATAGAGTAGATACTTTAAGAAAACATTTACATTGCGGATTATGATCTAACAGTGGACAATATATTAATTAACAGTGGAAATATTCTTTTTTACTTTTTTAACTTCCTGGGAATTCTTTATTACATGAGAAGAAACAGGGAACTTTTTTTTCCTAATTTGACTATTATTATTTTAATGTGTCATTCAATTCAAGTCGATTCGATTATCCAACTTTTTTGTCATACCTTTAATTTGCTCATATCATCTAATACACCAATTTTATAATTACGGTTTCAAATATGAATTGGTAAATATCTTCACCTGATTCACTTATTAATCTTTATAATAAAATCAAAAAATAAAATAAATAAAAATGAAACCTCATCACTCCACCCTATTACACACGTATTAAATACAAAAACACTGTGAATGCACTCTAAATAAAAGTAAAAAAATTGTCTCTCGTTTTCTTTTATTGGAGTAATTACGACACATAGAAAATAAAATTTTATTGTAACACACTGTCGTTCTGCCTTTTTTTTGTGATTTAATTTTTTAATTGTTTGCTTTATGCGATGTTTAACAAAAAATCCCAAAAAGAGAACAATATCTTCACAAAGATAACTAATGGAAGAAATTTCTACAAAATTCGTCAAATGTTTTGACGTTCGTAATATTGACATTACATTTTTGAAAAATAAAAAAAAAAAAACAAATAAAAGCCGAAAAGGTTTTATTTTTATTTGTAAAGAGCAAATATGGTTGGTGATGACGAATGTTATTTTAAATCGGATTGATTGGAGAAGGCAACAAAGAAGTTGTTCGACAGGATAGCAGCCTGTTTGGGTTATTTAGTACTATAAAGGAATTAATCTCGATTTTTTGGATACTTTTTGAAGGACTTTTAAGGATACTATCGTGAATTTTAAAGAATATTTTGGAGAACTATCGGTTACATAATAGTGGGTTAAAATATTAAAGGACTATCAAATATACCATAATATATATTTTTTGAAGGACTGAAGGACATAAGCTTTAATTTAATAACATACCTTATAATAGAGATTTTAAAGAATATAATCGTGGAATTAAAAAAATATTTTCAAAACAATAAAGGATAAGTGTGTAGGTTAAAAAAATAAAATATTTTATTTATTGAAAAGAAGAAATTAATATCATGCATTAAAGGGTATAATCAAGGGTTTTTAATTTCTTTGAGAGTCTAAAGGATATTTTCGTGGATTTTTGAAAATATTTTTTGATGGACTAACAACGATATATTCTCTGCTTTTTATAAATTTTTTTATGAAGGATGTAATTGACGACTTTTAAGAACATTTTTAGAAGGACTCTCAAGTTCATAATCGAGATTAAGATTATTTGTAAAGGAATACCAAGGATATAATCGACAAATTTAATATTTTTTTTATATTATTTATTATTTTCAATATTTTTTATTCATTTTCGAACATTTTAAAGAAATTTGTTTGAAGGACAATATAAGTACAATATCACGGGACTTCGAAGAGTATTTACGATATAAAAATTTATTTTGAAAAACATTTTCCTGTATAAAGGACTTTCATAAAATACATTTTGAAGCAACATAAATAATATACTCATGGATTTTTAAGAATATATTTGAAGAACCATCGGTAATATAATCGTGGAATAAGGATATTTCTGAGGGCTATAAAGGAAATAATCGTCTATATTTGAGAATATTTTTTATAAATATCAGGATAATAATCCTGGATTTTTATGTCCTTCCCCATGGAAAGAACATTTTTGAGGGCTGTTCGGCATTTTGATTTTTTTGTCCCCAATCTCTTAACGTAATACTTTGAGATTCTTAATGGTTTACCATCCGAATATCGGTGCATGTATTCAGGGAACAAATTGAATCGTTTAAAATTTACATTTTGAAGTTATTTATGGGTACTCGACCCGTTGGCAGAAAAATTAGTACATGGGCCCACTATTTTATATACCTTGTATAAAAAGGTAGCTGCCGATATTCGGATTTTTTTATCATTTGAAATTTCATATTTAAGATTCGTAATGGGTACCAACTCCTCTATATCGGTCCAGAATATCATATAGCCTCTATATTTTATTTTAGTGAAGTTTATAACCGAAACTTTAATAATTTGGAATTTAAAATTCACACTTGGTCCTCGAGTTTGTATAGCCTCCACATGAAGATGCCTCCCGCTTCCATATATTTTAGATTTCCAATATTTGTCATTTTAAAAATTTTAGGTGATGTTTATTGGTCGGGGTATTATGTCTTTGTGCATTTGTTGGAGAAGAAAGCGAGATAGACCCATAGTTCCCTTTGATAGTCTGCATAGAATCACATTTTGAGTTGATTTATGTATGCCCGTCCGTCTGTCGATGTATTTTTGTAAACAAAGTACAGGTCGCATTTATTGCCCGATCGAAATGATATTTTGTTTGGCCCAAGGAGGAATCATATTGAAATTGCAGATAATCGGTCAAAATTTAGATATAGCTCCCATACATATCTTCGTCCGATTTGATTTTTATTTCGAACTAAATGTGTAATATTAGGCCAAATTGGATTAAATTTGGCACGTATGACCAGATTGAGCCTAGAAATAAGTATGTCAAATTTTGGTTGAAATCGGCATATAAGTAGATATAGCTATACTTCTGATATAATTGTTCATCTAATTTGTTATTTTTGTCCTCCACAGCCGTAATATGCATTCCATAACAACAAAATTCGGGAATATATACCAAATGCAGCACAGATATACCTTTGCCGAATTTTATCGAGATCGTTTTAGATTTGAATATAGCTTCCATATATATCTTAGCTAGATTCCAGGTTTATTGTGCATCTTTCCATAGGCTTTAAATTATATCTGATTTAAAGCCATAATACGCATTTTTTTATTTGTTATGGGTAGCTCTACTAAATATATACATTGGTGTAGGGTATGATAATGTCGGTCACGTCCGACTTTGGGCCTTTCTTTAATGTTTTTCAATTAAATTACTTGAAATTTTCTTGTGGAAAATCATCTACACACTTCTGTATAGCTCCCATATGAAATATCCCCCGATATTTCCTGTTTTTCAAATGGAAGCGACAATACTTAATTATTTATTTTTTTTTAATTCGGAGTCTAATGTTCACACAGACTACCAACTCCCCTGGCAGAAATCGTTTATATAGGCTTACGTTTTCATAAAGATCGCCATATATTTGAGGGCTTTCAGATCTGTAATATTTGATTTTTTTAGTAATATTTCTGCCGATGCTATTTTTAGTGAAGATCTATTTATCTGACGGCACTTTCTCCACTTGCTCTCCACATTCCTCTAGGTTTAATGATTTACCGAAACCTACGTCGACTAGATCTACTCACCTTAATAATTAATGTAATCTAAAATATAAATACCAAAATTAACTTAAATCTATGTATTATTCATGACTTTCAAAATAGTTGTTTATGTGCGTTTTTGAATTTTGCGACGTATGTTTATTTTTCCTCTTGGATTTTTGAGTAAATTCGTTGCGGTGATTTGTTAACAATACCTAGATAGGCGTTCAAAACAGTCTATCAGTATGTTATGACACTTTATTGAAATCATGATGATTTGACCAAAAATCGAAATATAAATTTTATAAATTATGTATATGGATTCTATGGAATATTAGAGAAATAAGTTTTTAAAATTAAGTTTGAGTTCCCTTAAAAAAATTGGAATCGATAGACCGAAGTTCAATATATCTGATCAAAAGGCCTGAAATATTTTTGCAAAAAATAATTTGTTTCCATAAACGTTTACGTATTGCATAATTTAGGCCTTCTTCTTTAAACCAGCTGTGCAAGGCCAATAACACTTCACTTTTATTTAACGGCATGCCGGTGACGTTAGGTGTATTCCCAAACAGTCTTCGTCGTTAATTTCGATTTTATATTTTTATCACGTTTTCGAACAAACTTGCGAGCAAGAGCACCAATGTGAGTTATGACTTCAGAAAATGAATAAAAAATGTAGTTATTGTCTGAGAAGGAAACCCCCACAATTGAACCAAATGCAATCACTTACAAAATTGCAATATATGGAGCTTTCCTTAAATTTCCCCAAAATAATGATCCAACGTTAAATATATTTCGATTCAGAAACACAAAACCAGACCAAACCAAAGTTTTTATATTGAATAATACGTTTTATCAAAAGTTTCAGTGAAATTAATTATTTTTTTATTAATAATTAAATAATTTGTTTTTATACCCTCCACCATAGTATGGAGGGTATATCAAGTTTGTCATTCCGTTTGTAACACCTCGAAATACACATTTTAGACCCCACAAAGTATATATATATATTCTTGATCAGCATAAAATTCTATGTCGATTTAGCGATGTCCGTCCGTCTATCCGTCTGTGGAAATCACTCCAGCTTCCGAACGAATTGAAGTAGATTGATAAAATTTTGTTCAAATGTATGTTATGTTTGCAGGACTTTTGGTATTGAAAATGGGCCATGTAGGTCCACGTTTTGGTATAGCCCCCAAATATGTGTATCTCCCGATACTCGGAATTTTGATGATTTTAACGACATTATTTACCGTGTTTCAAATTTGGTATTTGAAGTTCGTTACGGATACTACAGCCTAAGACAGAAAATTGTCTGTGCAGGTCTACCTCTTCGTAAAGCCCTCATATACTGATACCTCCCGATATTCGGTATTTTAATGATTTTAGGGACATTTTTCAACAGAATTGTTTCAAATTTGATATTTGAAGTTCGTAATGGACAGAAAAATTGCTGAGCAGGTACACGTTTTCGTATAGCCCCCATATAACGGTACCTCACGATATTCGGTATTTTGATTTTATCGACATTATATCCGATTTATTTTAAGTTTCGCATTTGAATATTGTAATGGCTTATGACAAATGTCACCTACGCAGGTTCATGTTGTCGTATAGACCCTAATATAATAGCTACATTCGGTATTTTTAAGATTTTAACAGAAGTTTTAACGGATTTTATTGTTTTTGAGGATTGCCAAATTCGGCCGAACTTTCAGCTTTTTAACTTGTTTTAACTCATATGCTATCACACGATTTTGAGCAGTGCTGAATTTATGTCGTTTATTTTTTAAGGTCTTTCTTTACACCAGATCTGCGTTAGTAAAAAAAATTGGACTATTCAACATTTCGACCTGTTGTGGGAAAGGTACCAGAAGACGTAGTCCGATATATCCCATCTTCACATTTTATATTGTGTTTATAAAAATATTGGAATGCCGAAAGTTAAAATAATCGGATGTTAGTTCCGCTTTTTATGAGCTTCATGGTTATACAACATTTTGACCGTGGGTGAGGTACCAGAAGTAGTGGATCGATATCTATGATCTTCACTTCAGACCTCGTGTTAGTGGAAATACGACGATGTGTGAAATTTTAGGACAATCGGATGCTTGTTTCGTATTTCCGTGAGTGTTATAATTATTCAAAATTTTGACCCGTTGTGGGGGAGGTACCAAAAGGAGAGGTCCCATATATATTCCATCTTCACACCTGATCTTGTGTTGACAGAAATATTGGGATGTGCCGAGTTTGAAAATAATCGGAGGCTCTTTTCGCATTTTATGATCTTCATGGGTATTCAAAATTTTTACCCGTTGTGGGGGAGATACCAGAAGTTGTGCACCGATATATCCTATCTTCGCATCAGTTCTTTTTAGTACAAAAACTGCGTTCTGTCAAATTTGAAGACAATAGGACCCCTTAATGGGCGAGGTACTTGATGGAGTGGGCCGATAGCTCTAATAAAAATATTGGAAAAATCCTTTCTCTTTCTATGAGAGGTACTAGAAGGAGTGGACCGATGATGACCATCTCCAAACTCGATCTAAGTTTGACAATAATATTAGAATGTACCATCACAATGGCCGGCGCTTGAGTTCTGGTGGCCAACCGAAGGTGCACATTTTATGCTGACCTCCTTGGCAAGTAAACACGATCATTTTGTTTGTTTACAAACTGCTGGATAACGAATGTTTTCTCATCGCAGAAAACAAAGGCGGCAGTTCAATAATTTCGGCCAAGCGAGGCAAGTCTTTAGCTCTTTTGGGTCTATTTTCTTTCCGTAAGCGGTGTAAGTTTTTGCACTTTTTGGAATTTCAAAGGCTTTATCCCGAGCTCATTTTATTTGCCGAATGGAATATTGCGATATGTTCAGCTCACGAGCCATTTTTCGGCCACTGCGATGCGGGTTTCGATCAAGTCGCTTCTTTACTTTTCAAACCATTTCTGCTGATTTGCTGTCTTCTTCCGACCACATTCACCACCTTGACGTCGGGCTACGCTACCAGTATCACGGTACGAGATATAAAAGATTAGTCTCAAGAGATGACTTGCAGCAAGAATTTACAACAATTGTTATAAATTGTAATGTAACCCGGCAGACCTAATTAATATTGCGAATAATTTTCATGTCTCTCGCCACGTGGAACATTTAAAATCACTTAAACGTTGATAAATAACTTTTCGACTATGGAATAATCCTGACGTTCGCCCATCATTTATCAATGTCAAAGGGTTTTGTATTAGGAAATTAGGATTGGCCTACAATAACATTTGTTCACTCAATTAATTATTAAAATTTATTGATTATTAAATAGCTGGAGATCGAAGCTATTAAATTTGACATGAGACTGCCAATTTTTATGCGATTTTTTGTAAATACCAGAAATTTCGTGAACACGTCTTATTAAAAGCTTAATTAATTATATTTAAAACGGTAATGATTTCATGAATATTTTGAGTTATAAACGGGGACTTTTTGAGAATTTTTCAAAGCAGTAAAAAAAAACAAAAATCGTGAATATTAAAAATTCAAGGAACAACAGAACTGTTTTTTAATTTTTTAAGAATATTTTTCAAGGACTTTTTTGTTTGTTGAGATCACCTTCTATCGCGTGAATTATATTTTTCGTTAATTTTTAAAAATATTTTACGAGTTTCAGAAGAGCGGTTTTGTCGATTTTATAAGAATATTCTTTCCAAATCGATCTGGATCTTGTGATTTATAATATGTAATAAAGGATAAGAACTAGAATCGTTCACAAAGTTTAGTAAAATTTTGGTTTTTATGAGAATATTTTTTAATGATCGAGATCGAGAATGTCGAACATTGTCATTTAAAAAAATCAAGTTCATAGGAATTATTTTCAAAGAACTGGCTTTACTAAAAGCATTGATATTTGAAGTATAGTTTTTCAAGATTTTTAAGAATTTTTTTTAAGGACCAACTGAAGTGCGAACCTGAACATTTCAAGATTTTTTTTTTAAGAACCAACACATCTAGAATCCAGGGCTCCATAAAATATTCTCACGATTATATTTAAATACATATTTTTGAGAAGATTTTAAAAAATGTTTTAGCAATTTATTAAATAATTTTATTTAAAATATTGAGTTATAATTTAAGTCCGAGCCATAGTTTTGAACAGTAAAAAAGCAATATATTCAAGAATCATCAGGGCAACAATCGGAGATTTGAAAAGAATGTGTTCAAGGGCTATATCTATCAGAAAATTGATTGAAAGGCCTATATAAAACACGACATTAAATGGACTATCAGAGCTATAACCGGATACAGAGGGTATATTTTAGTTGATAGGGTCAAAACGTGCATAATCGAAATAACAGTTTTAGAATCTAGGTTTTTTTGGATCAAATCAGTTTAAGGAGATTTGATTTGACGATAACTCTCGAAAGGAGTTTCCGATTTGGTCCAAACATAGTACATCGTATTATTTTAATTAAAAAACTTAGATCAAGTTCGGAGATGGTCAATATCGGTCTACTTCTTCTTTGTGGAAAAGGTACAAATGGTCAAAATGTTCAAAGAGGATAACCATGCTTAAAGAAAGGATCATCCAATTTTTCCAAACTTTCCAAATCATGGAATTTTTTTAGTTCTATGCCAGATTCAAAATGGACAATATCGGACACTACCCACTGCATCATGTAGCTACCCCACAAATGGTCAAAATATTAAATAATTATAACTCTTATAAAATGTGAAATAAGAGTCCGACTGTCTTTAAATTACACAAATTCTAACATTTTTACCAGCACAAAATCTAGTACGAAGATGGGCTATATCGGTCCAATCCTTTTTGTACCTCCCCCACAATAGGTCAACGTTTTTAATAGTCATGACGCTAATAAAACCCGAAATTGACATGCGATTCCTTTCAAAATCGAGATATACTAATGTTTATATCGATGCAAGATTGCAAGTTGTGAAGGTGGAATATATCGCACGACTCCTTGTGGTACATCCCGCACAAAGAGTCACAATTTTGAATACATATATCTCATAAAATACGAAGTAAACATCCGATTTCCTCAAAATTTCACACATCTTATCATTAAAAAAACCTAAGATCTGTTGTGAAAATTATGGATATCGGCCTGCCCCTCCTGGTACCTCCCTTACAAAGGGTCAAAAATTTGAACAACCAAGAAACTCATAAAATGGAAAATAAGAATCCTATTTTTTTAAAAATTCGGCACATCACAATATTTATATCAACACAAGATCTGGTGTGAAGATGGATTATAACGTCCCACTCCTTCTGACACCTTCCTCTCAAAGGGGTTCAAATTTTAAATATCCAAAACGCTCATAAAATTCGTAATAAACACCTAATTCATTCTAAACTTCTCTCATTCCAATATTTCTACTAACTCAATATCTGTTGAGAAGATAGTAGATATTGGCCCACTTCTTCTGGTACTTCCCCCACAACGGGTCGAAATTTTGAATAACCATAAAGCTTATAAAACGCTAAACAACCATCGGATTCCTTTCAAATTCGTCATATTTCAATATTTATACCAACACAAGATCTGGTGCGAAAATGGGTTACAGCGGTCCACGCCTTCTGGTTTTATTCTGAACTTTACTCATCCCCATATTTTTATTAAGGCAAGATGTGGTGTGAAGGTGACATATATATCGGCCCAATTCTTCTGATATTTTCTCCATCAAAGTTTGAATAAACCTAACGCTCATAATTTACAAAAAAGTCATCTGATTCTCTTTAAATTCAAGATATGGTATCAATGTTTCTATTAACCAGAAATCAACTGTAAATAGGGAATATGTCGGTCCACTTTTTCTGGTACCTTCCCTAATCTGCCACATTGTAATATATATATCAGACTTATGTCAGATACGAAATTTTCAATATTGGCCCATACCTTCGGAACCTCCCCCATATAGGGTCAACAGTTTGAATAATCTAACGCAATTCAAAGTATATTTTAATAAAGACTCATAGGGCGAAGATATACATCTGTCGGCAAAACCGAATGAGATTTTTTAAAAATATTTTAACCTGTGAATTCTTTTAACTGTTTCTCAACTTCTTTTAGAGCCACTGCCGTGTTTTTTAGTCATTTCTATAGGAGCTGTAATTGAATATATTTTTCTCTAAGTTTTGGAGTTATTAAACCTTCGAACCTACATCTTTTTCAATCGATCTAATAAAATCTAATTTAATTCAATTTTCCAAATACTTTGTAATATTACATCAAAAAATTAATTGAGTTTGCCCCCCGTGCATCCTGCCAATTTCAAATACTCATTTCATTTCAATGATAATTCATGACAATATTGGTCTAATTAACAACAAACAAATATTTAGTTCTATTCAGTTGATAAGCTGGGAGAAGGGTAAATGACTCGGTGTCGTATATTTTAGTGCGCTCTTCCTCAACGTCAAAAACAACAGCTCTTATCATTTTTTGTTATATTTTTTCACAGCATTAAAAAAATAATTGTCTCGTTGTGTTTTTTTTTATTAGAAAATTGACAACATAAACATTTTGAAGTGTCTGTAGGAATTCAACGTGTCTTATTAATTATGACTATTAAGTTACGTATTATTACCACAAATATTCGAGGTGTCAGGTAAGAACGAAAGAAAAGTGATTTGTCAATAAATATATTGGGGACAATTAATTATAGAGGTTGATGGTATAACTAACAAGGGCTTGTGGTTGTAGAGGAGGAAATTGATGCGAAACCTGAGGCGATGGTAGTTTTTTGCTTTTTTTTTAAATAAGAAACTAATGGGGAATTTAGTGTGGAAGGTGGCAAGCTGCTTTAGTTCAAAGATTTATTTATTTCAAATTTTTTTTTTTTATTTTTTCAAATTGTTTCAAGCTGAAGAATAACTATTATTAATTAAAAATACAATAATTTGTATTTTAACTCTGTACAAATTCCATTATAGCAGTTTTATTTAATGAAGATGATTAATATAATATTATGGCGAATCGTAAACCTTCCTAAAATTAACTTTTATGCTTAATTGCATGTCTGGAGATAAACGAATGATGCACGTACCGTAATAAAATTCATGAAATTCACAACAACATGTATTTATTACTATCCACATACCGGGGATTTTTTTTCTCGGTAGAGAATGAAGCATGACTTATACAACATAATTGGGGACAGAATTAAAAAAAAATAAAAATAATGAACAGCATTTAATTTATTCTAAATTATTTTAAAAATATCAATTTTGGAAATCTTCATTAAAATTTACTCCATGAATAGCCCCTAACTGTAAAAAGTTTGAACGGAGTATGAATGGTAAAAAAGATCTGGAGACTAATCTTGTGATCGTGGTCAACACCTCAGAAGCAAATATTGAAAATATTATTGAGGAACAAAATCAGATTAGAAATCTACTGAAATGTTTGGTCGCTGCGATCCTCTGTTAAAAAATCTATATCTATAAAAGAGGAAAATGTCTGTACGTTTGTTTGTAATTTATAGATTCCAAAACTGCTAAACAGACTTTCCTGAAATTCCTAAACTACAACATCGCCTGAAAGTAACATAGGCTATAACATTTTTTATTAAATTCCACTGGGAACTGGAGATATAGGATCAGAATCGAAATCAGAAAATTTTGTTTTTGAATGCACATATTCATTGGTCGGTTATATATACAGACCCCTTCCTTGAAATGTGTGAAATGGGTGAGATGAAAAAACTACAACCAACTTCAGACTGCTATCATATCAAAGCCACTCTTCCGACAGCTGTTAAAATTTTTCCAGTGACAGCTCATTATATTGTTTACAAGCGCACAAAAGCATTGTGGTGAGAATTTTCTAGGAAAAAAGTTATTCGTAATGGAATTAAAGCGTGATAGTGTGATTTCTTTATATTTGGCTGGAAAACCACAAGTGGCTGTAGTTAGGGCACTCCAGCATTTAAATGTGAATAAATCTTTTGTGTCTCGTACCATCGCTCGTTACCGTGATACTGATACTGGTAGCGTAGCCGGACGTCAAGGAAGTGCACGGAAGAAAACAGCAACATCAGCAGAAATGATTCGAAAAGTAAAGAATCGACTTGATGGAAACCCGCGTCGCAGTGGCCGAAAAAATGGCTCGTGAGCTGAATATATCGCAATAATCTATTCTGCAAAAATTGAAAAAATAGCTCGGGGTAAATCCATTGAAATTCCAAAGAGTGCAAGAACTTACACCGCAACAGAAGGAAAATAAACTCAAAAGATCTAAAGAGTTGCTTCGCTTGGCCGAAAGTGGTGAACTGCCGAATTTTGTTTTCTCCGATGACAAAACATTCGTTGTCCAGCAGTTTGTAAACAAAGAAAAGGATCGGGTTTACTTGCCAAGGAGGTCAGCTGAAAATGCTCACTTTCGGTTGGCCACCAGAACTCAAGCGCCGGCCATGGTGATGATGTGGGCAGCCATTACGGTCGATGGTCGCTCTCTGTTCGTATTAATCGACCGTTGAATCAGAATAAATGCCGAATATTATCGCGAAAATATTCTGAAGGGTGTATTGAAGCTTTGGACATGCAAACATTTTTGCTGCAGACCTTGGACATTCCAAAAGAGCTCAGCACCATCGCATTAAGCACGCGTCCTCCAAGAATGGTTACAAAATGAGGTTACTCGCTTCATTTCCAGCGCACAATGGGCCCCAAAATCTCCGGATACCAATCCGTTGGAATATTGTGTCTGGGGTATTTTGGAAAGCAAGATTGGCACTAAAAAATACCAAAGTGTCGATCACCTCAAGCAAGCGCTTCCTCCTGATTCGAAGAAGGAAAAATGATTCAACAAAATTTCCACTTTCTATTTCAAGAGACTCTTCAAAAGGGAAAAGTATTTGAAAAACCCAACATCTACCAGTTGCCCACTACCTACGTCACTACTGTTTACATTCTAACAAATTATTATCTTGGCAAGTACAGCGTTTTAAATTCACCGACTATCGCAAGCCATAAATTATATTTGCTAAAATACAAGTGCATTTTTAAGTCAAATGGCAAGGAAATTATTGGCTGATTTATGATATTTACTGTTATTGTTTAAAAATTCCGGTTTTAACCAGCTTGGAATGAAGGTTTACACCGTGATATAGTTCTATGACAATCGTTTTTATTAAATTAAACTTTACAGATAAGGTAAATTTTTTTTTCAAGAAATGGGTATTAATTGAAGGGAGAGAAAGTAATAAGTGGAGAGGATTTTAGTTATCCAAAAAAAAAAAAAAAAAAAACGCCCATAAGCTGCGATCATTGGTATCATATTTATGGTGGTTTCTAAAAAAATATAATATAAATGATCACCAAAAATAGAAATTTTCTTTAAATACTACCCCGAATCCTTGTAGTTTTTCATTTATTTATTAATAAATCTATTATCAATATTTCCTTTCTTACCTCCCCAAAGAGATATACAACTCTCTCCAGCCATAAAATCAAAGTTCACATAACTCGCGTCCCATAAAAAAATAAGAAAGCGCAAAAAAACTATTAAATAAAGATTAACAAGAATGTTCGTTGAAGCCTTTTAATTCTTATCTGATATGGGCACGCGATTATTTGTTTATAGTATTCTCTCTATCGGGTATCAGAAGTGATTTACGACGATTAACGGCGGAGGGGTGCGCACGGTACGGAACGTCATAATAATTATTATTATCAGATAAGCAAAATGGAAAATAGCACTAGAGGGCAATGATAAAGAAAATCTTGATATAAAATTGCAAAGTAATGAATGGCAGATTTATAAAAGTAAATTTTAGTGTGAAATTCCAAAAAAAATATTCTCAGATAGGGGCTTAATATTTATGACCCATCGAAGTGTAAACATCACTATTCAAGCTTTGTTATGTTATTAATCCTTAAAGATAGACACTTTGTGGCTCTGTTGGATCTTCCACAATTATTTTAGAAAACGTCTACATTCTACTGCTTTTAAAAATTAATTTGTTTAGAAATTCGCGGTTAATTACTAAATCATAAAATCCACTACTCTTTTGTTCTACGCTTTGTGGCTCTGTTGGCTGATAAAACCTTATTCTTTGTTGGTCCTTAAAAATGCACGCTTTTGCCTCAGTGGGCCCATAAAACTATATTCTTTAAAAAAATACGCCCTTTGGATCCTTGTAGATCATTGGAAAAATAAAAAAAAAAAAAACAAATAAAAAAGGACCAAGGTTCGGCAGGCCCAAACTTTTAGTACCCATCATTTAGAAAGAAATTGAAAATATTAAAAAAAAAATGTAATAATACCGTCAATAAAAGCAATAGGCTGTAGTACCGATTCATAACTTCAGATACGAAATTTAAAACAATTCCGGTGAATAATGTCGCTAATATCATCAAAATACCGAATATCAGGAGGTATCGTTTTATAGTGGCTTTAAGAAGACGTGGAACTGCATTCGTATTATTTTTATCATAGGCTGTAGTATCGTTTACGAAGCATGAAATTTGAAACAATTCCGGTCTATAATGTCTTCATAATCATAAAAATACCAAATATTCTGCTGTACCGTCATATAGGGACTATATGAAGACGTAAGCCTGCATAAGTATTTTTTTTTTTTTTTTTTTGGTCATAGGTTGTAGTACTTATTAAGAAATTCAAATGCGAAATTTGAAACAATTCCGGTGAAAAATGTCGCTTTTATCGCCAAAATACCGAATATTAGGTGATTCCGTTATATGGGGGCTATACGAATCCTATTTCGAATGATACTGCTGTTCGACGCCTTGGCACCCTCAGTCAACAAAGCTACAAGTGCGAAACTAAACTCCACCTCAAAAAAAAAGTACTATAAGATCGGACTTAGATAGTGATACAGGATCGTCTGCTGGACGGGAGGCCTATAAGGGAAACAATGGTCGGACTTTAGACCTTGTTAACGATAGCATTAAAAGAAAGCAGAAAGTAATCAGCCAGATCATTGCATATATGGGACCATTAATGCTGAGTCAGAACAGCATCCCTGTAGACTTTTAGGAAAGATCCTTGACTGATGAGGACGAGGACATGGATACCATGGTAATTGAGGCCTCGACCTTTGATCAGGGTTTGATTACCTGAAAAGTTTACCTGAAAAGTCCTAGTGGATCAGATAGCAATCCGTCGGTTAATACTGACAAACCCACACTCGCCAGGCTATAGAGGTAGAAGTAGGACAGAGCGGCTTCGCCATTGATAAAATGAAATGAAATGCCACTGAGCTCTCCCGATACCAAGAACGCCAAATCCAAGGAGATGAGAGATAAAATATCGGCGAGCAGTAAAATACTCACGGATAAGGAGCTGCAGCTTATTAGGACGAACCTCAAGTTCAAGAGGATGCATCCCATGCAGAACAGTGTCAAAAACAGTCGAGGCCTCAAAAAAGGCGACGACTGTGGGAATCCTCCTGTTTAGTTCAGAGGGGCTCCGCCGATGGGGGTAAAATGCGTCGAGCAGTAGATCGTACGGGGGAAATATAAAAAGAAATAAAACAAGAGTTTTTCTTAATATATACAACTATTTATTGCTAGTTTGGTAAGAGGTAACGTTATTACCTGCGGCAACAATATGCCTTTCTACGCACAACGATATGTGCTTTGCAAACGATATTGCGGGTGTTGTCTGTCCGAATGACAGCGAAATACTACCTGGTAAAACAAGTGACAACTAATTACTCGTTAAAATGCACAAGGTTGCAATAAACCGTAGCGCGTACATTTTAACGACTAATTAAGGACCAAATCAGGGGTCAATAAAAACCAACTTTAATGCAATTTAATGAAAATTCAGTTTGAAATTAAACACCTCCTTTGAAAAAGGCCTCTGATGTGCCAGAGCCGGAGGTACTACCCTCCAAAGCACTGAAAAGGCTGCGAGGAAGAAGATGAAATTGAAGCCTGATAAACTCTCGAAACCCGCAAGTTCATCAATCTGCCCAACGAAGGGCTCCGAATGACATTAGAATAACAGTCATTTATCCCGCTGACCCCAATGGAGTAATCAGGGAGCATCATTGGCTGCTTATCGATTGGAAGATCCGGTATATCTACTTTTCGGATGAGGTCGAATAGCGGAATGCACTGATTGGTCGAGTTTCTATAGGGGAGCCAGGATCATTACCTGCAAAAATTAACAATAGGTAGATTTTCCAATTTCCGCAGTTTATAGCCTTGAATCCCTTTTGGGAAGTCAGCAAGTCGTCGCCGTGCTAGAATGCTGCAAATTTGTATGTGTTCTTTACTAAGAACAGCGGGATGGTTTTTAATGTGGTTCAAAATGTTGACCCCTTTGCACTGACGAAAATATTGAGATGTGCAAAGATTTCACAAAATCGAATGATCCTTTCTCTCCTTTCTCTTTTTTTTCTTTGAAATTTTGACCTTTTGTTGAGGAGGCACTAGAAGGAGTGGACCGATTTTACCCATCTCCGAAATCGATCTAAGTTTAACAATAATATTACGATGTACAAAGTTTGGACCAAATCGGATACTTCCTTCGAGAGTTTTCGTGCGCACCAGCCAACTAGACAGACGGACGGACCGAAACTCCTAGATCAAATTCATATGTCCTGCAACGCATATGGTCCAAAGACCATCGTATCAAATGATATGTACCCTCTGAAGCCATATGGTTGAGGGTATAATAAATATTTGCGAAAAATTCCGATTCTGAACAGATATTTTGAAACAATTTTTTTGGAGATCCAGGTTTGGAAGATTTCATAGAATGATTATTTTATTGTAAAACGCTTTCCACTTAGTATGACGTTTTATGGTGGAGGGCATAAAACCTGCAGTCAGTCGGGCTATTGTTTTTATTGAACCATTCTTATATTTTATATTAAATATTTTTCTTTTTTATCTTTACAGAATTGTTATAAATAAAAAATTCGCCATATGGGCGACCCTTGCCGCCCTCGTGGTATTGGCATTGGTTTTGGGTCTGGTATTTGGCCTAAAGGGAAGCAATGATACACTTATCGTCGGAGCCGTGGTTTCCAATGGCAGAGGATGTGCCGAAATTGGAAGGTAAGTATTTTTTTCAAGGGAACAATTTTCATTCCTAAATCTGTGAGAGAAAAGAAAATTGGAGAAGAAGGGAGGGTAATAAAAAACTTTCCTTCCCCTATTTTAAGAAATCAGTTTCTCTTTAAAGCATTTTCATTTCTTTCTACATTTTTTCACACATTTTCTCACCGTCCGTTTTTATTTTGCAGTCAAATGCTAACTGATGGCGGCACCGCCGTTGATGCAGCCATTGCCACCTTGTTGTGTGAAGGTGTCATCTTGACTCACAGCATGGGCATTGGTGGTGGTTTTGTTGCAACGATTTACAAGAAATCTACACGTAAAATGGAAACACTTATTGCCCGTGAATCGGCACCGGCTGCAGCCACTAAAGATATGTTTGTTGGACAATCCTCGGTAACAGGTGAGTGTGAAAGATTTTCAGCCAAGATCCAAATCAAAAACTAATCCAACCTTTTATTTATTTTCACTCACTAGGTGCCTTGGCTGGTGCGGTGCCAGGTGAAATTCTTGGCTATTGGGAAATGCATAAACGTTATGGTCGCCTGCCATGGAATGTTCTCTTTCAGCCCACCATTAAACTGTGTCGCGAAGGTCATTGGGTCTCGAAGTACTTGGCAGCTGCTTTGGCATCCAAAGAACAACAAATACGCAACGAACCTTCTATGGCGGAAATTTTCGTTAAAGAAGACGGCACCCTATACAAGGAAGGTGATTACCTTAAACGTTTGGCCTTGGGCGATACATTGGAGAGAATCGCTAAGAATGGTGCTGGTGAATTGTATGATGATGGCGAAACTGCAAGAATGTTTGTTGAGGACATACAGGCAATGGGTGGCATTATCACCTTGGACGATTTAAGGAATTACAAGTGGGTGAAATTGTGTTCTCTATATCGGCAAAATTTTATTACAATTATTTAATTTTTAACAGGGTCAAATGGGAGGACACCCACCATGTGGTGGCCAATGTGACAGGTGGCTATAAACTATATACCACACCCCTGCCGTCCAGCGGTGCCTTGTTGGCATTCATTTTGAATGTCATGAGTGATTTGTATACCGAAGATCGTCCCGTTTACTGGCAACGTGTCATTGAAACCTACAAACATGCCTATGGCCATCGCAGCAACTTGGGTGACATGGACAATGATCCGGAAATGCATGACATTATCAGTGAGACTTTTGAGAAAATGATTAGTCAAGATTTTGCCGATGAGATACGTCAACTGATATTCGATGACAAGACCTTTAATGATACTTCGTATTATGGTGCCAATTTCACGGTGGAAGAGGATCATGGTACTGCCAATATGGCTGTATTGGCGGCAAATGGTGATGCCATTACCGTCACCAGTACGGTGAATAATTATTTTGGTTCCAAAGTACGTTCAACACGTACTGGTATTATTTTGAACGATGAAATGGATGATTTCTCGACGCCTGGTCTCATTAATTCCTTTGGTGTCCCTGCATCCCCAGCCAATTACATTAAGCCCGGCAAGCGGCCAATGTCTTCCATGTGCCCCGCAATTATTCTCGATCATGATGGAAATGTAAGACTTTTGGTGGGGGCAGCAGGTGGCACCAAAATCACAACTTCGGTGGCACAAGTAAGAACTTCCTTTTTTGTAATCCTGGGAAACATCTGTTTTTAATATTTTTTTTCTGATTTCCCCCAGACAATTATGAAATATTTAATATTCAACGAAACCCTGAATGAGGCAGTTAACGATGGCCGTTTACACCATCAATTGGCTCCCATGAGAATTGACGCCGAATCTGAAGTACCCGTTGAGATTCGTAATTATCTAAACAAGGTGGGCCATTCCATGCAAGTTTCTCCAGAAGGCAGTGGTTTTGCTGCCTTGACAGCAATTGGTGTGCGCACCGGAGTACCTGAACCCTATTTCGATCGTCGTCGTGTTGGCAGCACAGCCACCATACAGGCTAAGAATAAAATGCAACATTGAGGGGCATGAATCCCCCCCAAACCACAACGCCGTTTTAAGTAGTATGGCCAGTCCAAACAAATATGGTATTAAATTGTTGGTATTTAATTTACTATGAACGTGTATTTGTATATTAATATAAATACATAGCTATATATTTTCTCTGTAAATATATTATATATAGGAGATATAATTGTCTGCATGTAATTCATTGATATGTTTTGTAATTTTTGTATCAATAATTGGTTGTGATTATTTGTGTGCTGTTCTTAGGCACACCACATGAGTCAGGGATTAGTAGTAAATTTTAAGAATTATTTCTAGAATATTTATGTGAATATTTTTTTGTTTGTTCTTCTTACTATAACTGATTTTATATTTTTTAAAAAAACCACAAAACAAAGCACTTTTATGTACGTGTTGAATACTGAATTTAATTAATAAACTATAGTTAAGAAAATAAACTTATTTTGAAATATTCAATAATTTTTTTTTAATTCTCCAAGTCATGGAAACCATGTTTGACATATTTGATGATCCCAATTCCTGATCAGCTAATGACTAAAATGTACTGAATTTAAAATAACTCATAATGAAGTAATACCTCTACATGATAGGCTATATTAATCATGTTATTCTGTTTGGGATAGCAAAGATATCACAAAAGGTAAAACTGATTACAAACTGTAGGTTTTAGGCTAGAGGATGCGTGGTTGCTTAGCGCTGCACTTGGAGACCTGCTGGTCCATTGTGATCATCCTGATAGAGTGAAAAATAAAGAAATAAAGAGAGAAAGAAAGGTTGAATCCACGAAGAATTTATCGAGTTGTCTTTAGCCATTTTAGTCTTCTAGCTACCTGAAGAATAACTGACGGCTAAGTATTGGAGAGTGAAAGCAGATCATGCAGATTTTGCTTACCCGTGAGCCTCTGTCTGACTTTAAAAATAATTGGACATTGACATAGTAAATGTTCCGCAGTTTTTATCTCTTCCTCGTCTTGACAAAGCCTAAAATAGTCAGATTCTGCACCACACCCGCCCTCCCCCACACTTGGAAGTCATGGCCCTAATATTACAGTGAAATGTGATTAAGTCTACTACAAGTTTTGCCTCTGATTTCGGAGATTACCGGCCAAATTTTTTTGGAAGCAATGTAGCCTCCTGTATATTGCCAGTTATTGCGAAATCTTCCAGGATAGTTTCTGTGTATAATCTGGAATAAGTGACCACCCTGTTGGTTTCGCCGAGCTCTCAATCTCTAGAAGAGTTGACTCGGAGCCCCTTTTTGCCAATTCATCTGCAGCTTCATTGCCAAAGATGTTGCTATGGCCAGGAACCCAGCAAATCTTAATAAAGGACTTCACTTTTTCCAGAGCAATCCGGCACTCCAGGACTGCCATAGATTTGATGGTGGATGAATTTAGCGCTTTCAGTCTATCCAGTTCAACTGTTCGATTCATCAGCAACTCTACGGTTTTCCTGACAGCAAAGATTTCTGCCTGGAATACGCTACAATCTTTATTGAGTTTGAATGAATTCTGGATATTTAGGCTTTCGCAGAAAACACCAGCATCCGTTCCACTTTCCATCTTAGAGCCGTCGGTATAGAAATACATAATTCTATTTCAGGTGGTAAAGTACTCAGAAGGAACACCTTGTGTGGATTTTTAGACAATTCCATTGACACATTTGCCTGCAGTCATCAAAATACCGAATATCGGGAGTTACCGTTATATGAGGGATATAAGAAGGCATGAACCTGTATGAGCAATTTTTAGTTGTAGATGGGAACTTAAAAAAAATGCCGCTAAAATCTTCAAAATACCGAATATCGGAGGTCTAGTTATATGGGGGCTACGCGAAGACGTGAACGTGTACAGAAAATTTTCCGTCATAGGATGAAGCACCCATAAACTACTTTAAAAAGATTATGGAGAATACTCTCATTAAAATCATCAAAATAACGAATATTGGATGTACCATTGTATGGAGGGTATGCGATATGGGAAACCCATATAGAAAATTCTCTTCCAGGCGGTAAAGTACTAAGAAAGAACTCCTTGTGTAGAAGTTCAAAAAATTCCATTGAAAAATTTGGCAAAAATCATCAAAATACCTAAAATGTGAAATAAGAGTCCGATTGTTCTCAAATTTCACACATTCCAATATTTTTGTTAACAAAAGATCTAGTGTGAAGATGGCATGTATCGGTATAGTCCTTCTGGTACTCCTAGTCAAAATCTTTAATAACCATGAAGCTAGTGAGCATCTGATTCCTTTCAAATTGCACACATCCCAATACTTCTACTTAAGCAAGATCTGGTGTGAAGATGGCAGATATCGGATCACTCCTTCTGGTGGCTCCCTTACAACAGGGTAAAATTTGTGAATAATTATAACTTGTATAACATTTGAACTAAGTGTCCCATTATTTTCAAATTTGGCATATTTCAATATTTCCAGTAACACAGAGTGAGATATTTAGAACGGACTCTCCTTCTGGTACCTGCCTCACAACGGGTCAAAATTTGGAATAACCATTAAGCACATAAAATGCGTAATAGTCAACCGATTACTCTCAAACTCTGCACATTGCAATACTGTGAACAACACAAGCTCTATTGTGAAGAGGGACAATATCGAACTACTCCTTCTGGTACCTCCTCTACAACGGATCAAAGTTTTAAATAATTATAGCTCTCATAAAACACGAAGTTTTCGAAATTTTATTAAAAGTCTCGTATAAAGTGAAGGAAATAGTCGATGTAAAATCCAAATCTGATACGTTTTAATATTTTTATCAGACTTAGGGTGAGGGTACATAAGCATAATAACCGAACATTGACTAAGTGCATGCAGCTGTCGGCAATACCGAGTGATTTCATTTAAATTGTTCATATTAACATGCCTCTATCATGAACTGTTACTCTAGATAGTATAGCCACAAACCATTTGCTCAGAATTCATTTTGTCCAGTCCATTCTAGGACCTTGATTACATTCGATGTTTATATATTACAAGTAGAAGTAATTTGTTTACGTTATCTGCTGCTAATTTAAGACTACTCCAATGTTCCAAGTCAATAGCTCTTTAAGCCCTTTATTTTTGTGTTGTTGTTTTTGTGGAAATATCAAAGGACGAAGGATCGAATTTCACTGCAAGTCTAACAAAGAATGGAAGTATACATAATACATACCATTAGATTGAAAAAAAACTCTATTTTTTCCAGAGGTTGGTATTTTTATCCTGATTTCGGGAAACTATTTATTTCTTGGAGGACGGACCCGGGACACCAGATTTTTGACCCGAAAGTCCGGGTTCAAGACCCCGATCCAATTACCCGATATAGATATATGTTGGAAAGCATATGAAAATACCTATCCAACAAGTGGTCACATGATGTGTAAGTGGTCACGGTTCGGAATTTATAGTGTAATTATCGATTTTTGTACCCGGATTTTTTATAAAACCCCCAAAAACTCAAAAAAGGTCCCATTATGGGGGTCAACCAAATTGATGCCAAATTATAGCTGACACTCTTACCTTTCCAAAATGCTTATAATTTGTGCTAAAACCTTTTTCGGGTTCAGAGAGATAGGTCTTTCTATTGGTATAACCCGATTTATTAAAATTATGTTTTCAATAAAAAAAAAATGTTTATTTCACGTAGTCGTCGTTGGAATTACAAAGCCGTTTCCCGAGATCAGGGTAAAAATGCCTACAACTGGAAAAAATTTCGAAAAAAAAAATGAAGTGTTTTTACTAAACTAGAGTTAAGCCATTAGATTGACTTATTAGGAGAGAATATTATTAGATTAACTTACTTGGAAATTTGATACTACTGCAGCGATTCCAGCAATCTCATGCGATTTGAAATAAAAATGGTCGAAACTTGCTTTTTTTTTGGGAACCAAACCAAAATAGCATGAGCATAGCACTTTTTCACTGAATTTTATTCTATATTTTTTAATCTGAATGATTACTTATATCAATTATTATTTATATATCATATTTTTCACACAACAGCAAACAAAAAGCTTCAAATGCAAGATTCAATTGGAGTTGACGTTCAGTTCGAGTTTCTCATTCTCTTATTCTCTACGCACAACCACAAGAATCACAATACACATTTATTTCACACATTTTTCCAAAATCCAAAATTTTGAATTACAAACTATACAAATTTATTAGAATTGTTGAAAACCCCAAACTCGAAATAGTTTCGTATAAGAAACATATAAAAAAAGTTATATTTGCACAAAGTTTTAAAAATTTCTTGACCAGAATTTTCTAACAATTACTGCAAATTGTTACTGGAAGTCAACTGTGAGCACAAAAATCTGCATGAAAACTATTGAAAATAGCAATTTTTATTTTTTTTAATTTTTCCGGACAATCTTGCTTTTTGTCTATCCACTGATTTGTTTTAGAATTGAAAACATTTTTATATTTGAAACAATGTTGAAAAATATCGGAAAAAATCCTGCAAAAAAATTATCAAGAAAAAAAAAACAAATCTAGTAAGTTTCTTGCAGATTTTGCAAAGCTCGACTGTCAAAATTGCTTTAATGGTACAATGCAATAAAGGTAGCCTCATTTCATATTAGAATTTCCAGCTCTGCATTTTCTGTAATATACCTTGTCAAATTTTAATGCACAAAAAAATGTTTCCATCTGAGATTGTGTGTGTATACAATGGATTTATGAATATAGATTTTGGCACTGAGATAACAAATGTATAAATTTGAAAAAAAAAAAAGCTAAATACTTGATTACTTGAATTTACCTTCATATTTCTATCATGATTGCTCCTTTTACTCGCTCTCATACTCAAGAAATAGCCAGAAAGTCTGTCGATCTAGTGAACTCTTCTCTTTTTCAGATTTCTTTCTGTGCTGTCCTTCGTTTCAATGTTGCCATATCTCATTGTCTTTGTTCGTTATTACATTTCATGTCTTTTCTCGAAAGCGTCGGTTGATTCGTTTTGTTTAATATTATATTTTATGATTTTATTGTATAATTTGTATAAAAAGTATTGTAAAAATATAAAAATGTGTGAAATAAATTTGTATTGTGTTTGTGCGTGTTCAAAAATGCACTATAATATGAAAAGATTAAAAAGAAACTCGAATTGAACTTCACCTCCAATTGAACCTTGGATTTTTAAGCTTTTTTTGGTGTGGTGTGTAAAATATAATATAAGAAGTATATAAATAATAATTAATGTATAATTAACATAATTAATCAATTAGATTTAAATATATAATATAAAGTTAAATGAAAAAGTGCTATGCTCGAGCCATTCGAAGCTAACCTAAAACCACAGTCACCAGGGGTTTGGTTGCCAAAAAGTGGGTTTCGGCCATTTTTTCAAATCACATACGATTGCTGGAATTGCTGCAGTAGTATCAAATTTGTAAGTAAGTAAATCTAATAATATTATTTTCCAATAAGCCAATCTGATGGTATGCATTAAGTATACTTCTATTGTTAGTTTGACTCACAGTGCAATTCGATTCTTCGTCCTTTGATATTGCCACAAAAACAACAAAACACAAGTGAAGGGTTAAGAGAGATATGAGCATGGAATATTGGAAACCTGCTAAATTAGCAGTAAATAATGTAAAAAAATAACTTCCACTTGTTATATATAAACGTCGAATGTAATCAAAGACCTAAAATGGTAAAGACTGGAGGCTTAACTCTAGTTTAGTAAAAACTCTTCAATTTTTTCGAAATTGCTCTAGTGGTAGGTATTTTTACTCTGATCCTGGGAAATTATTTTTTTTTGGGGGACGGACCCCAGATTTTCGACCCGAAAGTCCGGGTTCAAGACCCCGACTAGAACCGGATCCAATTACACGATATAGACAATATAGGTATCATTGGAAAGTTTATGAAAATACCTATACAAGTTGTCAAATGATGGGGTAATTTTAAAGCGGTTCGAAAGTTATAGACAAATTATCGATTTTGGACCCGGATTTTTTATAAAACCCCCAAAAATTTGCACAAATTGTAGCATTTTGGAAAGGTAAGAGTGTCAGCAATAATTTGGCGTCAATTTGGTTGACCCCCACTATAACACCACACTTTGGGTTAAAAAAAATATTGTAATATGTGTAATTTGAAGAGAACCGGATGTTTATTTCGGATTTAAGATCGTTTTTGTTACTCAAAACTTTAACCTTTTGTGGGAGAGGTACCAGAAAGAATGTACCGATCTTGTGTTGATGGAAATATTGAGATGTGTCAAGTTTGAATTGAATCGAATGTCAAGTTTGTGTTTTATGAGCATCATGAATATTAAAAATTTTGACTCTTGTGTGGGAGATACCAGAAGAAGTGTAGCGGTATATTCCATCTTTACAACAGACCATCACATTTTATAAAAGTTATATTTATTCAAAATTTTGACACTTTTGTGGGCTAGATACTGGATGGAGTGAACCGATATTGTCCATTTTCATACCTGACCTAGTACTGATGCAAATATTAGGATTTGCAAAGTTGGAGCAAAATCAGATTATACTTTCTCTTTCTGTGCAGTAAATTACTTTCTTTGAAAATGTTGATATTTTGTGGGTGAGGTACCAGAAGCAGTGGACCGATATTGTCCATCTCCGAACTCGATCTATGTTTGATAATAATAACATGATATACCAAGTTTGGACGAAATCAGATAGTCACTTCGATAGTTACCGTACGCACCAGCCAGACAGACGAACGGACGGTCTGACGGACATCTCTAGATCGACTCCAAATGACCTGAAATGGATTTGGTCCAAAGAGACCTAGGGTCTAAAACCGTTATTTCGATGAGGCACGTTTTAGCCGTATCAAATGATGTATACCTCTGTAGCCAAATGTCTGAGGATATAAAAATACAATTACATGAAAGAATGACAAAAGTTCGAATAATCCAAACTTTTTGTTTCAAAACTCTATTCCATAGCCCTTCCCATATATTTGAATACTGCCTTAGGGGTTTAAGGGTTTAGGGGTTTAAATCACTTTGGAAGTTCGAATAAATAATTAATTCTCTAAAATCGGGTCAGCAGATGTCTTTATCGTTTGAACGGTATAAGAGAAAATAATGAAGTCAAAATTACGCGATGATATTGAAAAATATCGGAATAATCAAGTGAAAATTCTTGAAAAAAATGGAATGTGTTTTCGAAGTTGAGTACATCGACCGCGTAATTCAATTTGTTGACTATGCAAAAGCATGCTGAGAGCCATCTGTATAAAAAAACGAAACTAACTTTCCGATGTCCGTATATTCATTTGTATATGACGAAATAAACAAAAGAAAAATGTAAACAAATTAAATCCAATGGGAAAATATGGGTGAATGCAGCTGACTGATAAGGTACAGAGTAGATATCAAATGTTAAAGAAGCCGCAAACCAGCCAGTTCTGGAACAACAAACTGCTTGACAATCACAGGAAAATCACAACTAATTGGAAGGTTCAAGAGTTTACAAGTGCAGCGAAGAAGAAAAGAACATGCCCATTGAACCCATACTCTTAATACACGGTGGAGCTGGTGATATTACCGATGCTCGTGTTCCCGGAAAACTGGAAGGAATGAAAAAATCCCTACGTTCAGCCATTGAACATTTGATTCCTGCAAATGGTGGTGAAGGCAGCTCTTTGGATGCAGTAGAGGCTGCTGTTCGTTCCATGGAATGTGATGAGAATTTTAATGCTGGTTATGGTGCCTGCTTAAATTTGGATGGTAAAGCCGAGGTGGAGGCCAGTATAATGGAAGGTGACAAATTGAGAGCTGGATGTGTTACACTGATACACGATATAATGCATCCCATATCGGTGGCACGTTATGTTATGCAAAAGACCCACCATACATTTTTGGGTGGATCGGCTGCTCAGAAATTTGCACTGGATCAGGGATTCGAACAAATGGCAGGTGAGCGAATGTGAGGTAATAGCTTTCAGTTTCAAGGAATACCAAAGATTTATTTTTTGGAACACAATAGTACAAGAGTTATATCCTAATTCTGAAACGACAAGCTTACCATCTTTCAGAACCCATTAGCTGATATTCAATTCAAAATTTTCAATTTTGTAAAAATGAAAATGGAAGAATTAATGCATTTTCTTGGCTCAAAAAACCGGGTGAAACGGTGTTAGGGGTAACCCAAGACATTTTTAAAAAAATTCCAAACACCAATATTTGTTTCGTTTTCAAATGTTGCAAATTTGATTTCTTTTATTTAAGATGGTTCTTTGGTTACCGATGACGCACGACGGGCTCTGCAAGAATTCAAAGACCGCCAAGCTAAGGGATTGGATACCATTTTTGCCCGTACCGAACTTGATGCCGAGAAATCCCAAGACAAAGAACCTGTAGGGGAATCTGGCAGTACTGTGGGTGCCGTTGCCATTGATACCAAAGGTAACATTGCAGTTGCAACATCCACTGGCGGTATAACAGGAAAGGTGTCAGGACGCATTGGCGACACACCCCTGCTGGGTTGTGGTACTTATGCTGACAATCAAATTGGCGGTGTCTCCACCACCGGACATGGTGAAACTATAATGCGTTTTAATTTGGCTCAAAAAATCCTTGCCAAAATACAATATGGCAACAAGACTGCACAGCAAGCTACCGAAGAGGCTTGCAAAGAGATGACAGAACGTTTGGTTGGAACGGGTGGTGCTATTACCATTGATGCCAAGGGTCAAGTTGGTATCTATTGGACATCAAAACGTATGGCCTATGCCTATGTAAAAAGTGGAAAAATCTTCTATGGCATCAATCATAATGAACAGTTTGAAGAGGAGTTGTAAAGGTGGTTTCAGAATCTTAGATTCTTGAAGAGTTTGTAACAGACAAAACATTGCCTTGTTCATAATTTTATACTTTTTTATATTTTTACAAATAAACGAAGAAAGACATATATAACTATAAACAACCGCGCACATTATTTTATAGGTTTTATGGCAAAAGAGATGCATTGAAATTATTGTATTTTTTAATTTCGTAAAAAGGAATCAGTTGAGAAATTAGACAATAATGTAACGTTTCATAGCATCAACCTCGATGAGGTCTTCCTGGACCAAAATCGTAGAGATTTTAAGATATTTTTATGAAGACACAAAAAATTGTGTACTAAAAAAAATCAGGAAGAGGGGGTAAACGTATCATTTGATACGACCAAAACGTGCCTCATCGAAATAATGGTTTTAGACCGTAGGTCTCTTTGGAACACATCCGATTCAGGACATTTGAAGTCGATCTAGTGATGTTCTTCCGTCTGTCTGGCTGCTGCGCACGATAAGTCTCCAAAAGAGTATCCGATTTGGCCCAAACTTGGAACATCGTAATATTATTTTCAAATTTCCAAACGTCCTCTCGTTCTGATACCTCCCCCTCGAAAGCTCAAAATTTTCAAAAAATATATTTTACTGCAAAGAACGAGTAAAGATAATCGATTTTGCTGCAACTTTGCAACTCCTAATATTTGCATTAGTGCTAGGTTAGGTGCGAAAATGGACAATATCGATCTACTCCATCATGTACTTCCCCCACAAAGGTCCAAAATGTTGAATAATTATAACTCTTATAAAATATGATATAAGGGTTCGATTGTCTTTAAATTACACACTTCACAATATTTTTATTAACCAAAGGTATGGTGTGAAAATGGAATATATCGTTGCAGTTCTTCTGGAACCTCCTCCACAAAGGATACACATTTTGAATATCAATGAAGCTCATAAAACACGAAATTAACATCCGATTCCATCCAGACTTGGCATATTCCAATATTTCTATCAACACAAGATGGTAGAGATCGCACCATTCGTTCTGGTACCGCCACCACAAATGGTTCAAATTTTGAATAACCAAAACGAGCATAACATCCGAATAAGCATCCGGTTCTCTTCAAATTTCAAATATCCCATAATTTTTAATTACACAAGATCTGCTGTGAAGATGGAATATATCGGTGCACTCCTCCTGGTACTACCCCCGCAGAGGGTCAACATTTTGAATATCCACGAAGCTCATAAAACGCCAAATTAACATCCGATTCCATTCAGACGTGGCGCATCTCAATATTTTCATCAACACAAGATCTTTTATAAAGATGGTAGAAATCGGACCATCTCTTCTGGTACCTCCCTCACATAGGGTTCAAGATTTTGAAAAACAAAACTCTAAAAGAAAGCGAAATAAGCTTCCAACTCGCTTCAAATTTTACACATCCAAAGATTTCCGCTAACACAGGATCTGTTGTGAAGATGATATATATCTGCCAACCCCTCCTGGTACCTTACCCACAAAGGGTCACAATTTTCAATACTTTCATCTGTCATAACTTGTGAAACATGTCAACCATTTTTTAGCACTTGCTATAACTAAATATTTCTCTCAACCGGAAACCTGAAATGAATATGGAATTTATGATTTCGCATAAAATTAGATATAAATGTTCGATTTTTTCGATTTATAGATATTTTTATCTATATTAGATTAAGGGTGAAAATAGAATACTTCGATCGACTATCATTTTAAGATTTTTTAAAAATGATCACATATCTCATACAAAGTGAAGGAAGTAACTAATATAGCCCGAACATGGCACATCGCAATATTTATTTCATTTATATTTAAGTACGATACGAAATGGACAATATTGGCACATTCCTTCGGAACCCACTCCATGGAAGGTTAACAATTTGAATATTCATAACAGAAGTCTATATATATATATATTTAAATAATCGAACATTGGCTGAGGGTATACATCTGTCGATTGGCACGTCGCAATATTTATATCAAATTATTTAGGTCCGATACGAAGTGGACAATATTGACCCATTCCTTCGGAACTCTATGGAGAAGTAGAGTAGGCCGATAGTATACATCTTTCGATAAACCCGACTGATACTTTTTAACTTGTTTTAATGCCATTTTGACCGAAAATTCATGGACCTTTTCATATTTTGCATATTTTTAAGGGCCTTTTCCTTTAAGTGTGTGATATTTTGGGATGCTTCATGTTAATTTTTTTAGAAACAATTTAGGAGAAGAACTTCCATATAAAAATATGAATCAGTATGTTTATTAAATGCTTATTAAAACTTTTGTAAAGACTTTGGGGAACAAATGTAACAAATCGGATGACCAATATACATGGGTGCTATAGCTATATCTGAACCAATCTTCAACAAATTAATGCCATTTGGGCTAATATTACATATTTGGTACACAATAAAGCGCAATTCGGACGAAGTAGTATATGGGACCTATATCCGAATCTGAGCCGATCTCGATAAAATTTAGCTGTATTTGATATATTTCCCCAAATATCGTTGTTACAAAGAGCATATTACGTCTGCGGATGACAAAAATAACAAATTGGACGAACAATGTATATGGGAGCTATAGCTATAGCTGAACCGATTTCCATCAAATTTGGCATACTTATTTTCAGGCCTAATTTGGTAGTATTTGCAAAATTCCATTTTTCATTCCAAATTTGGTGCACAATAGAAAACTAATCGGACAAAGATATATTTGGGAGCTATGTTTAAATTCTGACCGATTTCCTCTAATTTCAATAGGGTTCGTCCTTGGGCCAAACAAATGATTTGGGCAAAACTTTATATGGATCGGGCAATAAAAGCGACCTGTACTTTGTTTAGAAAAATACATGGACAGACGGATGGACGGACATGCACAAATCGACTCAGAATCTGATTCTATGCAGATCATCAAAAGGAAATATGGGTCTATCTCCTTACCTTTTGCCTGCTACAAACAAATGCACAAACACATGATACCCTGACCACCTTGTGGTGTAGAGTATAAATATTCAAAAATCGTAAATTTTTTAAAAACAATTTATTTAAAACTTCCTGTTAAAAACGTGGATCTGGATGTTTCGTAGCCAACCACTTAGAACATTTTTACTTACACCTTTTTGAAAGACTTCTTAACCTAAATTCTTGGATTTGGTACTTAATACATTGTTCAAGACAAGTTTAAAAAAGTCCCATGTTTTTCCATGCTTTAACAAAATTTAGCATCCATTACAAATTGTACATTCGACTCCATTAAAGAATATAACCAGGACTTAGTTTATGTATCAAAATTGTCATTTATTTATAATTTCTGCACCCGCTTGTTAAACTACGAATTACAAAAATGAGTATTATTAATTAATTAATTAATTACGTATACAAAATCCTATGCTATCCTAAACTGTGTACAAATTAAATAAATCTATTACATCTTAGTTACAAGAAAATACAGCTGAAAAAAGGCAATTATTCATTACGAGAACAGTCCAAAATGTTTACATTAACATTAAACTAGCAAAAGGAACACACTTTAGTAAATGGTATCCAATCATGTTTACCATGGTCATTATGCAAATGCTCCGTATTAACTCTAGTTTGCTTATAAATAGGCGATTTTCTATGTGGGACACAGGTGAAGTGAGTCTTTATACGGACAATATATTCATTCGAAGTTGGGAATACATTCCATAATTTACGGTCTAAACTTTTAGATGATATTGAAATACCCTACTAGGACGAGGATAAAAGGACATAGTTAGTTTATAGTTTACAATTAAATTGCAAAATATACCATGTTCCAAAATTTAACAGGTCCTTTGTAGGTAATTATCACGGCAAATTTACAATTAAACTAAAGTTAAACACCCCAGCGCTTTTCTATCATGATCCCATGCCCGAAACCTCTATTTGTGATTCATGAGCCTGTGTGGGACCATAACAGAAACGATGTGTCGGATCACGATAACGATTTTCATGTTCCACTGAATGTGAATTAGTGCGACACTTTACCAAACACAATTCATATTGATCCGCAACCTGAGCATATACCATTGCCTGACGTCCCTTTATATGTTCCAATGCTAACTCCAACACCGGTCGCTTCTCTGGATGTAAACAACAGGAAACACAATGTTCATAGATACCACAACACTGAGTGTTGGGATTACACGTTTCACAGGTATAATATTTGGTCGAATGATGTTGGACATTACAACAACCATTGGCGAGCAGAACATCAGCATCACAAACAAAGCCACGTTCATCCACCAGAAGATCACGTCCCTGCATGGAATTACGACACTCGATGTTGGGAGGATTTGTGGGATTTTCTTTTAGTTGCTCAGGCGATAGTAGGTGTTCCTCGGCCGTACGCCATACTAGAGGAATAGTACGTTCCACGGTAAACACATCGGATTCCAGGAAATGTTGTGGGGAATTCTACAAATGAACACAAAACAATATATTCAAGTTTCGACAATGTCCGGTCCGGCCATGGCGCTTCTTACTTTATTATTAAAAGTTTTTGTAATAACATATACAAAAAATAATATAACCAATATAATATAGGCTAATCTTCTTTTCAGCAGTCGTGTTAGAGCTGCTGGCCACATGCCGCTTTAATGTTTGTGGCCATTTAAGCTGGATTCACCCGATTTTTCCGAAATACAATCAGATCGATGTTTCTGTGCGAAATGTTTGGTTTTTTCCGCGAACCAAACTTAATGGAATACGTTCCAAACGTTATGAATAAGGAGACATAGGCAAACAGATGATAAAGAGGTGGATGAAGTAATCTCCAACTACCCAATTTCGACGTGCGTTGTTTACGAATGAGGTATGAAACAGAAAATGATTATCAGCCGATAATTTGACTTCAAGACCGAGCGATTTTATCACCGGGGCACAGTGGTTCAAAACACTAATGGAGCCACACAACATAAATAAATTAATAATTTATAGCAAAATAAACTAAATTTTGCAGCAATATGTATTACATAATACATATAGAATTTTATAGTATTCGATCTTGTTCCAACTTTGCAAATCCTAATATTTGCGTCAGTTCTAGGTCAGGTGCCAAAATGGACAATATCGGTCCACTCCATCAAGTACCTCCCCCACAAAGTGTCAAAAATTTAAATAATTACAACTCTTATAAAATGTGATGTAAGAGTTCGATTGTCTTCAAATTTCCCAATATTATTATTAATCCAAGGTCTGGTGATAAGATGAAATATATCGGTCTACTCCTTGTGGTACCTCCCCCACAAAAGGTCGAATTTTTCAAAAAATATATTTTCTGCACAGAAAGAGAAACGAAATCCGATTTTGCTCCAACTTTGCATATCATAATATTTACATCAGTGCTAGGTCATGTGCGAAAATGGACAATATTGGTCCACTCACACAAGTACCTCCCCACATAGGGTCAAAATTGTGAATAATTATAACTCTTATGAAATGTGATATAAGTGACCAATTATCTTCAAATTACACACATCACGATATTTTTATTAACTCAACGTCTGGTGTGGAAATGGAATACATCAGTCCACTCCTTCTGGTACCTCCTCCGCAAAGGGTCAAAATTGTTTGAAGCTCATAAAACGCCAAATTAACATCCGATTCTATTCAGACTTGGCAGATCTCAATATTTTCATCAACATAAAATCTTCTCCGGTTCTTATTTCTACTAACACAAGATTTGCTGTGAAAGTGGGATATATCGGTCAACTCCTTCTGTAATTGTAAATAACCACTAATCTCATAAAACGCGAAATTAACATCCGACTCCATTCAGACTTGGTACATCTCAATATTTCCATAAACACAAGATCTGTTATAAAGATGGCGGGGATCGGACAATTTATTCTGGTTTCTCCCTCACATAGGGGTTCAAGATTTTGGAAAACAAAACATTCAAAACGAAATCTCTTCAAATTTCAGACACACACAAGCATTTTTGCTAACAAGATCTGTTGTGAAGATGATACAGATGATCTGCGAACCCGTTCTGGTGCCTCACCCACAAAGGGTCTCAATTTTCAATTCTTATATCTGTCATAACTTGCGAAACATAACTTGCACATTTCAACATTTACGTAACATTATCACATTTCTCACTTAAAGTGAATACACAGAAATCAGAGATGGGAACCTATATTCTATGCAGTGACATTTGACAAGGTAAATTACAGAAAATGCAGAGATGGATATGCTTATTTGAAATGACTTTACCTTCTTCATTATACCATGGCTGAGAGTATACATCTGCCGGCAAAAACGACTGTTTAATGTTAAGACTACTTTACTAGAGAATTGTTACATTCGGTCTTGGACAACTTCTTTGCCTTGAAAGTAGAGAAAAGGAAAACTGGAAAACTGTTAAAATTCAGTATCAACATTACTGCCAATCAGAAGCTGGAAGATATTGCAACTATATTTTAATCGACAAAATTCGCCAAGTATATTTAATGTAAATATTACTAAGTTTTCTATGGAAACAGTTTTCAAGTAAATAATTGTAAAACTGGTGCAATATATTACTATATTGCATGTTCTGAAGCACAAATATTAATATATTTATATTTGAGAGTGCCTAATACCTTTTTAATGTGTGTCTCTATAGGTTTTTTTTTTTATGGATTTAAGTGAAATCACTTTGCCTATACAATGGAAAACTAAGATTTTTTTTAGTTGTTAAGTTGATCATATAGCACCTTATTATTAAAAATAATACCGAAACAGGGTGATTCATTTATTTTGTGTAGGTTTTTGAACATGATACAATTTGGAAAACAATTATTGCAATTCACAACACGAAGGAGTTCTAATACGTGTTTAGTACATCCAGAGTATTGTAGCACAGACACCATCTGGTAGCACGGACAATTACCTCGAATTATTTTCTAGTTTACTTTTGGCACACTAGATGTTGGATTCTTTTTTTTTACAAAAATATGAATTTTCTAAAAAATTCAATGGAGATTTTTTCATTTAAACATGTTTTCATAAAAAAATATTAAAGTTGAAGGGGAATTTTTTAACTAGAGCAATTTTATCAGATAATTTAAAAATCACAAATACATATATGAAATTAAAAAAAAGATACGAATATAGCTAAACTATTTTCAAAAAAAAAAAAAAAACAGAATTGTAGCTCCAATTCTACGTAAACGATTTTTTTTTTTTCAATATAAAAAATATTGAAAATAATGAAAAATATAAAAAACGACTATACATGGTGAGTGAGAAAAACAGCAACCAACTTCAGATTGCTGTCACTTTTAAGCCACTCGACCAACAGCTGTTAAAATTATTTCACTGACAGCTTATTATATTGTTTACAAGCGTACAAAAGCTCTTTGGTGAGAATTTTCCAAAAAAAAAGTTATTCATGATGGAATTCAAGCGTGATAGTGTGCTTTCTTTATATTTGGCTGGAAAACCCCAAGTGGCTATCGCTAGAGAACTCCAGCATTTAAATGTGAATAAATCTTTTGTGTCTCGTATCATCGCTGGTTACCGTGATACTGATTGCGTAGCCCGTCGTCAAGGAAGTGGACGGAAGAAAACAGCAAAATCAGCAGAAATGGTTCGAAAAGTAAAGAAGCGACCTGATCGAAACCCGCGTCGCAGTGGCCGAAAAATGACTCGTGAGCTGAACATATCGCAATATTCCATTCGGCAAAAAATATGCAAAATAAGCTCGGGGTAAGGCCATTGAAATTCCAAAAAGTGCAATAACTTACATCGCAACGGAAAGAAAATAGACTCACAAGAGCTAAAGAGTTGCTTCGATTGGGCGAAAGTAGTGAACAGCCGAATTTGGGTTTCTCCGATGAGAAAACATTCGTTGTCCAGCAGTTTGTAAACAAACAAAATGATCGTGTTTACTTGCCGAAGAGGTCAGCTGAAAATGTGCACCTCCGGTTGGCCACCAGAACTCAAGCGCCGGCCATGGTGATGGTAGTTCTCTGCTCGTATTAATCAACCGTGGCATCAGAATAAATGCCGAATATTATCGCGAAAATATTCTGGAGGGCGTATTAATGCCTTGGGCATGCAAAGATTTTGGCCGCAGACCTTGGACATTCTAACAGGACTCAGCACCATCGCAAGAAGATTGGTTACAAAATGAGGTTCCTCGCTCCATTTCAATCTCCGGATACCAATCCGTTGGACTATTGTGTCTGGAGTATTTTGGAAAAAAAGGTTGGCACTAAAAAATACCAAAGTGTCGATGACCTCAAGCAAGCGCTTCTCTGGGAGTGGGCCAAAATACCGCAGAGCAATATTCGGGCAGTGTGTGATGGTTTCATTGGCCGTTTGAAGGTTATAATTCGTGTAAAAGGTGACCAATTCGAACAAATCTGAACTTATTCTAAAATTTGATGCTATTTCCGACATTTTTTGCTTTCATTCAAAAAAATGCAAAAAAAAAAAAAAATTAACAATTATGGCGTTTGACTTTGTTGCAGTTTTTTTGCCTCACCCTGTATGTGTGCTTTAGAAAACGTGGAACTAAATATTCAATATTCTGCCACCGGGCTAGAACCCATTATGAACTGCAAATATAATTTTTTTTCAAAATATCGAATTTTGGGAGGTACCGTTATATGGGGCTATACCAAAACGAGCTACAACCCATTGTCACCCACAAATACCAATTTTTAGTCAATTTAGTGGAAAAATGTGGTAAAAATCAAAATACCGAATATCGGGAGGTACCGTTATATGGGGCTATGGAACAACGTGGACCTATACATACAATGTTTTGCCACCGGCTCTAGAACACATTATGACCCACCGTTATATAGGGGCTATACCAACACGTGGACCTATATATACAATGTTTCGCCACCGGAGAAAGAACCCGTCATATCAATATCAACCATCCTAGACACCGTACAAAATGTTCTGCAAACTTTTAAAAGTCTACATCAAATAATGTGGCCGTGATTTCAACAGACAGACGGACATCGTCCTTTTATACCCTCCTTTCCAAGGTGAAGGGTATAAAAATCGAAGATTACAACTTAAAAATTTCTTCAAAAAAGTATTATTTTAAAATCGTCGTATTTGATGAAATGAAAATGAAAAATAGTCTTAAACAATTATAAGTTTTTTTTTTAAATAAATTAAGTAAAATAATCCTTGATTACAAAATAAATAAAAAATCTAAATTTTCCAAACCTTTTCAAAATCTTGAAGAAAATTAAAATCGATTGAAATACAAATTAATTTTATTGTCTAAATTTGGCATGGCCAAATCATTTTGCCAGGCGTTCGATTTGATGCCACAGAACTTGATGATATATGTGGAGGGGGAATAGTTGGTTCGCTGGTAGTGGTGGCATGTTGATGCACATCGTCGACGCTAGGTCACTTTGTTCTGAACTATTTTTTGATTCATTATTTGCGGCAATTTTACGTTCGATTGTGTCAATCAATGTCGCCTCATTCTTTATTTTTAAAATCGTTCTACGCCAAATGTTGATGATCTGCTTGGTGTTTTGTCGATTTGTTTGTCTTTCCATTTTTATTGATTTTTTTTTTGTTTATTTTGTGGTTGTAATTGTATTTCGAATTTCCTATGATTTACTGCTGGCCACTGTTTGGGTATTGCAAATAATTGATTTTTGGGTTTATTGTGGCAAAGTGGGGCATTGGAGGAATGTGGATTGGAAAGTAAAGGGGAAAGGGAAGTTTTGGCATTTTTTTAAGTAATCTGGGGTTGAAAGTCGATTGCAAATAAAAAGTAATTTTATTTAGGTTTGCAAACCGGTTCCGAACCGGTTTTCTATTCTATTCTATTTCTGAAAATGAACCGAACCATTTTCTAAACAAATTTTTTGAATCGAACCAAAGCCCGCATCTTATCGAACTAATCTTAGCGGACTAAAACCATGGGTCGAACAGCCTGAAAAACCATTTCAAAAGCCGAACCACGTCTCAAAACGAAGCGTGAACCACAGAACCGAACCAACCCAAATCGACAAGTGGTTTGTATCCTTGATTTTATTAATAAATGTAAATTTCAGAATACGTTGATTCCGGATGGAAAAAATTATATCGTTTTAATTTAGTTTTAAAAATCTATCACCCTCAGCTGTCACACCCTTTCCCTTTTGCTCTACTACATGTATATAGTAACAAATTACATTGTATGATTTACACTTCTAGTTTTCTTTTATGCCGATGATTTTTTTCTTTCTTCTTCTTCGCTGACTTCCCCACATGCACCAGATTCTATTAAATGTTTTCTGATCGAAATTGAAATTTGTTTTGATTCGGTTGCCATCTGCACAGCAAAGAAAACAAATCAATAGAAATCGAATCAAATTGGAGGTTATTTCATGTTTTGCCAATTTCGAATTGCAAATGCACGTGTGTCGGTCGCAATTAATTAGAACAATGAAAATCTTATAAAGAGACTTTCGAATCCCCTTCATCAATATATATGCGGATGGTGGGATAGATTAAGTTTGTCATACGGTTTGTGATACCTTTTAATAATCTGCACGTTCTTGATTAGCAAAAAAGTTATGGAAATTTAGCAAAATGTATAAAAATAGACCACTACAATTTCTTATAAATATCTGTATAGCGACCAATTGTAACTGACAATTAGTTGAAGATCCGAGAGCCACAGAGAGCATTGTGTTAGATGATGTTTCAAACACTATCCAAAACACTACTGTTAATCCTTGTCTGAATTAACGAGTCCAATTTTCGATATTTTTATACCCTCAGCCATATGGCTAGAGAGGGTATACATCATTTGATACGGTCAAAATGTGCCTAGTCGAAATAACGGATTTAGACCTTAGGTCTTTTTGGACCAAATACGTTTCAATATATTTAGAGTCGATCTAGCGATGTCAGTCCGTCCGTCTGGCTAGTGCGCACGATAAGTCTCGAAGGGAGTATCCGATTTTGTCCAAACTTGGTACATTGTAATATTTTTGTCAAACTTAGATCGAGTTCGGATATGGGCAATATTGGTCCACTCCTTCTTGTACCTCCACCACAAAAGATTGAAATTTTCAAAAAATATATTTTCTGCATAGAAAGAGAAAGGATAGGAAATACTTATATTACCTTCAGTGCTTCGTCAGGATCGAACATTTGCAATATCGGTCCACTGTATCAAGTACCTCCCCACAAAGGGTGAACATTTTGAATTATTATAATTCTTATAAAATGTGATGCAAGAGTCCAATTGTCTTCAAATACACACATCAAAATATTTGTATTAACCCAAGGTCTGGTTTGGAGAATATATCAGTCCACTTCTTCTGGTTCCTCCCCCAGAAAAGGGTCAACATTTCGAATACCCATGAGGCTCATTAAACTCGAAATAAACATCCAATTCCATTCAGACTTGGCACTTCTCAATATTTCTATCAGCACAAGATCTGCTGTGAAGTTGGGATATATCGGTCCACTCCTTCTGGCACCTTCCCCACAGAGGATCACAATTTTGAATATCCATGAAGTTCATAATGCGAGAAATTAATAACCTTTTCCATGCACACTTGGGATATCTCAATATTTCTAACAACACAAGATCTATAATAAAGATGGAGATCGGACCATTTCTTCTGGCACCTCCCTCACAAAGGGTTCAAGATTCTGCAAAACCAAAAAGAGTATAAAATCCGAAAAAACATCCGGTTCTCTTCATATTTCACACATCCCATTATTTCTACTAACACAAAATCTGCTGTGAAGGTGGAATATATCGGTCCACTCCGTCAAATTTTTTAATATTCATGAAGTTAATAAAAGGCAAAATTAACATCCCATTCCATTATGACTTGGTACATCTCAATATTTCTATTAACACAAGATCTGTTATAAATATGGTCAATATTGGCCATTTTTTCGGAACCTACTCCATAGAGGCTCAACAATTTGAATAATCATAACAGAAGAGAAAATATATTTAATTAATCGAACATTGTCTGATGGTATACATCTGTCGGCAGAACCGACTGATACTTTTTTTAACTTGTTTATTTTGAATTTTTAAAGTTTCCAGAATTTTTTAGAATTTGTTTCCAAGGCGAATATCCCGAATTTTGAAGTATTTTTTACAAAGAATCTTTGTCCGAAAATCGTAGACTTTTTAAGATAATTTGAATTTTGTCCAAAACTATCCGATTTTCAAGAGCTCTCTTTCAAAGACTTCAACAAAAAAAAAAATCGAATTTTGTCAAAATCCAAGAATTTTCTTGACGAAGTCACAAATGCAAATATCGAGGATTTTTCGAGAGTAATTCCTCGAAAAAAATTTTTGTTTTTTATGAACATTTTTTCAAGGACACCCCATGGCTGAAAATCGTGGATTTTTTAAGAGTATGTGAACATTTCCTCCCCAATAAACCTAAATGATTATTAATTTTAAATACTTAATGCCATGATTTTATCCAAGACCTTTATTTCGTCGATTTTTAAGATTATTTCTTCTGGAAAAAATATAATTTTTGAGCAAAAGTCCTGGAGATATTTTGGAAAGACTGCTTGGCAAAATCTATCGGTTTCGAACATTTTTAAGGCAGAGAATTACATCTATTTTTCCAAAAATTTGAGTGATTTAAATTTTTTTTCAAAAACTCATTGCCAAAATCGTTCCTTAAATTTGGTATACCGGTCTATGTCTATGAAACCTCTTCCAGTTTGTCCATTTCGGGTTTCGAAAACATTTCACATTTGGAAGTACGCCTCTCCGCGTTTCAATCATTTGGACCATTAAATTTTATTAGTCAAAAATGTTCCTCCAAAGAAACACATAAAACACAATTTGGTATTGCAACGTTAAACGTCTAAACGTCATTTATAATTGTAAAAGGAAATTAAATTAATTACGAACACACACATATATATTAACGAACATTGAAGATCTCTTAACTCCGTAAAACCTCTTTAATGTTTTAAAGTATATTAAAAAAAGCTTATAACATTTTTATAGCCCAAAAAAATTATGTTTATTTTTCATCATCGTTTAAGCTCTGTTTGTTACAATTAAAAATTGCAATTTTTCGTAACGTATTTTTTTTTCTTCAAAAACTGTTAACCAAAAAGTCAAAAAAAATTGTTACCTAAACCCCGCAGTAATTTAACAAAGCAAAGACACACACAAGTACATTGAACACATCATACAGCCATCGGAGCTGTACAACCAACCCCCCAATACCAGATGTATGAGAGTGGCAAATAAAGATAACCCAACACTATGATAATGGTGATGACGACGGCGATCGTGGAAAATCTTTAATTTTTTTACTTGAGTTTTTTTTTTCAAAACGTGACTAATTGCCACTCTTCTCGCCAACGTTTGGCTTGTGTGCAACATATTACTCATACTCGTCGTATTGGAGCTGTGGCGTTGCATTGTAGCATGTTGGAAGCCGGCTTAACTGTAGCTGGCAAATTACATTTACATTGTTGTAGGTAGGTACGTACCATCTGTTTCCATGGCACATGGCCACTTCCGAAATAGGTAAAGATTGCCATGAAGCAAATGTCTGTCTGTCTATCCGTCCGTCCACCTATCCGACCATGTGTGTGCAGAAATGCGCCAAAAACAGTCGTAGCGAAACGAAACCAAACGAAACATACAAATCGTACAATTTCCTTTCTCTTTTCAAAAAAAAAAAAAAGCAACAAAAAACAACAACAACGAAAAATACGTTCAAATTCAAAAGTTTTATTTAAACGCTTCACTTCACTGCACTTGGAGTTTTTCTTTCTTTTTCTTCAAATGGATGGATGGAGGAAACATGCAAGCCGGAATGATGGAATGATCTTTAAGATTTCCGTTTAATCAAATGTATTTAAATTTACAATTTTTCGGAGAGGAAAATATGTTTAATAATTAAAATTATTAAAACCTTTAATGGATGAGTGATTTTAATTGAATTGATACACTTAAATGATTTAAGCATCGCAAGATTGTGACAATTTGGAAATATTTATTATATAATGGTACGATGGGGATGAATGGACTTTCTTCATAGTTATATTATGGTGAACATATATTTATATACATTTCATAAAACAGTAAAATAATAGGTTTATACGAAATCGAAGATACATTTACAATTAGAGATACCTAGTCGTCAGTTAAAGTCTTACCTATCACTGATAAAAATATTAGGATTTTCAAAGTTTGGATAAAAACAAGTTAAAAAGTATCAGTCGGTATTGCCGCCATAGATATACCCTCAGCCTATGTTCGATTATCTAAATATATTTAGACTAGTGTTAAGGTTATTCAAACGTTTGCCCATTTCCTATCGGATGTTAATTTGGCGATTTATGAGCTTCATGTGTACTCAAAATTTCAATATTTTGTGGGGGATGCACCAGAAGGAGGGGACCGATCTATTCCCCCTTCACACCAGACCATGGGCTAATACAAATATTAGGATGTGTGAAATTTGAAGACAATCGGACTTTTACATCACATTTAATGAGATTGTAATTATTCAAAATTTTGACCATACTGGAGGTACTTGATGGAGTGGACCGATATTGTCCATTTTCACACCTGTCCTAGCACTGACGCAAATATTAGGATTTTTAGCCTTTCTCTTTCTGTGCAAAATATATGTATTTTTTTTTTTTTGAAAATTCCGACCTTTTGTGAGGGAGGTACCAGAAGGAGTGGGCCGATATTGTTCATCTTAACACCAGACCTTGGGTTAATATAAATATTGGGATGTGTGAAATTTGAAGACAATAGGACTCTTACATCACATTTTATGAGAGTTGTAATTATTCAAAATTTTGACCATTTGTGGGGGAGGTACTTGATGGAGTGGACCGATATTGCCCATTTCCACACCTGCCCTAGCACTGACGCAAATATTAGGATTTGCAAAGTTGGAGCAAATTCGGATTAGCCTTTCCCTTTCTGTGCAAAAAATATTTTTTTTTTGAAAATTTCGACCTTTTATGGGGGAGGTACCAGAAGGAGTGGACCGATATTGTTCATTTTAACACCAGACCTTGGGTTAATATAAATATTGGGATGTGTGAAATTTGAAGACAATCGGACTCTTACATAACATTTTATGAGAGTTGTAATTATTCAAAATTTTGACCATTTGTGTGGGAGGTACATGATGGAGTGGACCGATATTGTCCATTTTCACACCTGACCTGACATTGACGCAAATATTAGGATTTGCAAAGAAGGGGCAGATTCGGATTATCCTTTCTCTCTCTGTGCAAAAAATATTTTTTTTGAAAATTTCGACCTTTTGTGGGGGAGGTACCAGAAGGAGTGGACCGATATTGCCCATCTCCGAACTCGATCTAAGTTTGACAAAAATATTACGATGTAGCCAATTTGGACCAAATCGGATACTCCCTTCGAGAATTATCGTGCGCACCAGCCAGCCAGACAGACAGACAGACAGACGGACCGACGGACATCGCTAGATCAACTCCAAATGTTCTGAAACGGATTTGGTCCAAAGAGATCTAGGGTCTAAAACCGTTATTTCGACTAGGCACGTTTTGGCCGTATCAAATGATATATACCCTCTGTAGCCATATGGCTGAGGGTATAATGATAGTTTATTCTATAAGGAAAATTAATTTCTATGAAAATGTTGACCTATTGTTGGTGAGATCCCAAAATGAGTGGATCAATATTGCCCATCTCCGAACTCGACCTAAGTTTTATAATAATATTACGATGATCTCAATTTGGACCTCCATTCAAGGGGTTGAAGCCCTTTTCCAATCTTTTCCAAGGACCAATAGATTTAACAACGTAGATTTTTAAGAGTATATTTCCAAGGACCTTGGATTTTCATACTCTCAGCCATATGACTACAGAGGGTATATATCACTTGATACAGTCAAAACGTTTATTTTTAAAATAAAGATTTTAGACTCTCAGTCTTTTTGGACCAAATTGGTTTTAGGATATTTGGAGTCGATCTAGAGGTGTCCTTTTGTCTGTCTTGCCGGCTGGTGCGCACGATAACTCTCAAACCGAGTATCCGATTTGGTCCGAACTTGGTACATCGTAATATTATTATCCATCCGGTCCATTCTTCCGGTACCTCCCCCACAAAAGTTCGAAATTTAAAAAAAATACTTTTCTACACAGAAAGTGAAAGGATAATCCGATTTTTGCTCCAGCTTTGCAAATCCTAATATTTGCAACAATGCTAGGTCAGGTGCGAAAATGGACAATATTGGTTCACTCCATTAAGTACCATCACCATGAAAGGATAAAAATTTTGACTAATTACAACTTTTATAAAATGTGATGTAAGAGTCCGATTGTCTTCAAATTACACACATCACCATATTTTCATTAACCCAAGGTCTGGTACGAACATGGAATATATCGGTCCATTCCCCACGAAAGGTTCAACATTTTCAAAATCCATCAAGCTTATAAAACGCGTAACATCCGATTCCATTCAGACTTGGTACATCTCAATATTTCTATCAACACAAGATCTGTTGAAAAGATGGTTGGGATCGGACCATTTCTGTTGGTATCTCCCCAAAAAGGGTCAACGTTTTGAATAACAAAAGCTATCATAAAATCCGAAATAAGCATCCGGTTCCCTTCATATTTAATACATTTCATCATTTCTACTAACAGAAAATCTGCTGTGAAGATGAGATATATCGGTCCAGCCTTCTGATTCCTCCCCCACAGAGGGTCAACATTTTGAATACCCAAGAAGCTCATAAAAAGCGAAATTAACTTCCGATTCCATTCAAGACTTGGTACATATAATATTTCAATCAACACAAAATCTGCTATAAAGATGGTAAACATCGGACCATTTCTTTTGCTACCTGCCCCACATAGGGTTCAAGATTTTGAAAAACGAAACCCTCAAAGAAAGCGAAATAAGCATTCACTCTTCAAATTTCACACGTACAAATATTCTTTAGTTCAGATGATATATATCTATAACAGAAGTCAAAATATGTTTAAATAATAGAATATTGGCTGAGGGTATACAGGGTGAGATAAAAAACTGCAACAAAGTCAAACGCCAAAGCGCTAGCTTGAGGTGATTGACACTTTTGTATTTTTTAGTGCCAACCTTGAACTATGGGTTCAAGCGGCCAATGAAACCGTCACACACTGCCCGAATGTTGCTCTGCGGTATTTGGCCCATTCCCGACGAAGCGCTTGCTTGAGGTGATCGACATTTTGGTATTTTTTAGTGCCAACCTTGCTTTCCAAAATACTCCAGGCACCATAGTCCAACGGATTGGTATCCGGAGATTTTGGTGGTCATTGTGCGCTGGGAATAAAGCGAGGAATCTCATTTTGTAACCTACTTCTTGGGTGGCGCGTGCTGAGTGCGATGGTGCTGAGTCCTCTTGGAATTTCCAAGGTCTGCGGCCAAAATGTTTGCGTGCCCGAGGCTTTAATACACTCTCCAGAATATATTTGCGATAATATTTGGCATTTATTCTGATGCCACGGTCGATTAATACGAGCGGAGAGCGACAATCGGCTGTTATGGCGGCCCACACCTTCACCATGGCCGGGGCATGAGTTCTGGTGGCCGACCGAAGGTGCACATTTTCAGCTGACCTCTGTGGCAAGTAAACAGAATCATTTTGTTTGTTTACAAACTGCTCGACAACGAATGTTTTCTCATCAGAGAAAACCAAATTCGGCAGTTTACCACTTTCGGCCAAGCGAAGCAACTCTTTAAGTTCTTGCACTTTTTGGAATTTCAATGGATTTACCACAAGTTCATTTTTCAATATTTGCCGAATGGAATATTGCGATATGTTCAGCTGAAGAGCCATTTTGCGGCTACTGCGGCGCGGGTTTCGATCAAGTCGCTTATTTACATTTCGAACCATTTCTGCTGATGTTGATGCTATCTTTCATCATGCCCGTGAAGATAAATTTTAAAATATAAATGCAATGTGTTGGTGCGCAAGGGGTTAATTGAAAAATAGTTTTTTTTTAATATTAATGATTTTTACCATTTTTTTTTGGATAAATCAACGTATTTTTAAATTAATTTAAATTAAATTAATTGAGGCGGGTCTTAAATGAAAGGTCTCGAGGAGTACTTTCTGGCAATATATGCCTTATACTCCCAACTGATTTCGGATAATCGATTTTTTTCGATTTTCTAACCAAAGTGGCGGTTTCGGTAGGGAAACTGCATGGAAAATGCTGAATTGCACAAAAACTATGCTAGCTGCGTCATTGAGGCGGGTCTTAAATGAAAGGTCTCGAGGAGTACTTTCTGGCTATATATGCCTTATATTCCCAACTGATTTCGGATAATCGAATTTTTTCGATTTTCTAACCAAAGTGGCGGTTTCGGTAGGGAAACTGCATGGAAAATGCTGAATTGCACAAAAACTATGCTAGCTGCGTCATTGAGGCGGGTCTTAAATGAAAGGTCTCGAGGAGTACTTTCTGGCTATATATGCCTTATATTCCCAACTGATTTCAGATAATCGAATTTTTTCGACCCGCCTCAATGACGCGCTAGCATAGTTTTTGTGCAATTCAGCATTTTCCATGCAGTTTCCCTACCGCCAACACCACTCTGGTTATTCGTCCTCGTCGGGAAATTGTGTCATTTTCCTGTTAAATTAATTTAATTTAAATTAATTTAAAAATACGTTGATTTATCCAAAAAAAAAAAAAAAATGGTAAAAATCATTAATATTAAAAAAAAAACTATTTTTCAATTAACCCCTTGCGCACCAACACATTGCATTTATATTTTAAAATTTATCTTCACGGGCATTCTTTCATCCACCTCGTTGACGTCGGGCTACGCGATGGTACGGTAACGATCGATGGTACGAGACACAAAAGATTTATTCACATATAAATGCGGGAATGCTCTAACACCACTTGTGGTTTTCCAGCCAAATATAAAGAAATCACACTATCACGCTTGAATTCCATCACGACTAACTTTTTTTCTGGAAAATTCTCACCAAAATGCTTTTGTAGGCTTGTAAACAATACAATGAGCTGTCACTGGAATAATTTTAACAGCTGTCGGACGAGTGGCTTAGAAATGACAGCAGTCTCAATTTGGTTGCATATTTCCTTAAAATAGGCAAGTCTTGGACCTTGTTGCTCCTTAAAAAATGTTCTTTAAAAAATCCGCATTTTGTTGTTAAGGGGGTCTTGAAAAAAAGTTTTAAAAAAATTTGTTGTTTCCTTCTTTGTCCTTGATATACCTTTAAAAATTCAATTTATTTGCCGTGATGTTGATTTGGGCTACACAATTTATTAAAAAAATAATCTTAGGCCCTTATAAAATACACATATTTTATCTTTGTTGGTTATTTCAAAAATTCTACATTCCTTGAAAGAAGGATTCAAGGCCCTTTTGTCCTTAAAAATATTCGTAAACATATAAGGATTTGGAAAAAATATTCTTAACAAATACAAACTCTTTAAAAAATATCGTTCGAAGAATGCAAGTATTGTGGTGCCTGAAAAAAATTAAATTAACATTTGGTGGGTTTCAACAAATATTTATGTAAAAGCCAAGGTCCTCAAGAGTCTACAAATGGTATCTTCATCGAACTTCAACAAAATTAAAATTCCTTAGTAATTAAGGCTAGTTTACACATCTTTTCGAGTCATACATGAAGTGTCAATTCCAATTATATCTTTACCATTTTTATTGCATACTTTCAGGCGCTTAGCACAATTTTTGCAGCCTCCACCATAGGGTATATTAAGTTTCTCATTCCGTTTGTAACACCTCGAATTATACATTTTAGACCCCACAAAGTCTTTGTCGTTTTAGCGATGTCCGCCCGTCTGTGGAAATCACTCTAGCTTCCGAACGAAATTAAGTAGGTTGATAAAATTTTACTCAAATGTATATTATGTCTGTAGGACGTTTGGTATTGAAAATGGGCCATGTAGGTCCACGTTTTGGTAAAGGTCCTATATAACGGTATTTTGCTGATTTAAGCTATATTATTCACCGGAATTGTTTCAAATTTGGTATTCGAAGTTTGTAATGAATACTTCAGCCTAAGACAGAAAATTGTCTGTGCAGGTGCACGTCTTCGTATAGCCCCCCTATAACGGTTCCTCCTGATATTCGGTATTTTGATGGTTATACCTATGCACCGGAATTGTTTCAAATTTGGTATTTGAAGTTCGTAATGGATACTACAGCCTATGACAGAAAATTTTCTGTGCAGATCCACGTCTTCGTATAGCCCCAATATAACGGTACCTCCTGATATTCGATATGTGGTTGACTTTAGCGACATTATTCACCGTAGTTGTAACAAATTTGGTATTTGAAGTTAGTAGTGGATACTCAGCCTAAGACAGAAAATTGTCTGTGCAGGTTAACTTTTTGGTAAAGCCCCAATAATATTACCTTTCTTGCCAAATTCGTTCCAAATGGTGGACTGAATTCAAAGTTCGGCCCGGCCTAACTTACAGCTTCTTAACTTGTTATACTCTCAGCCTTATATCTAGGTATACCCTCAGAGAGGGTATATCATTTTATACAGCCAAAACGTGTCTCATCGAAATAATGGTTTTAGACCTCAGGTCTCTTTGGACCAAATCCGTTTCAAGCTGGTGCGTCTGTCTGGCTGGTACGCACGATAACTCTCGAAGGGAGTATCCGATTTGGTCCAAACTTGGTACATCGTAATATTATTATAAAACTTAGATTGACTTCGGATATGGGAAATATCATTCCCCACCACAAAAGGACGACATTTTCAAAAGAATATTTTTCTACACAGAAAGAGAAAGGATCATCCGACATTGTTCCAACTTTGCAAATCCTAGTATTTGAATCAGTGCTAGGTCAGGTGCAAAAATGGACAATATCGTTCCACTCCATCAAGTACCTCCCCCACCAAGGGTCAAAATTTTTAATATAAGATTCGTGGAAAATAAAAATTGGAAACTTAAAAAACTCAATTTGTGAGCTATGCCATTCTCTGGGTAAAAAACCGATATGCACATTTTTAGTCACATTTGTCAGATTTTTAATGTTCTAAAATTATTTAATTAATTTTTTTCGTGATTTTTGTAAAAAAATTAAACTTGATATTATTTATGGCAAATTGTCGTTAAATATTAATTATCCACTAAAACCGCATTCTTAAACTTGAACATTAAACTCGATGCTGCACAGATCAAGAAATCGTCGCAAAGCACAAAAAACATTGCAATGCAATTAAAATAACATTGAGGATTACATTACCGACCAACACCAGCTAGCACCAGCCAACCAGCCGCAGCAGCGAGTCAAGATCATTTTTGAAAAGTTCATCTAAATTGTCTACTTAAGTTTTCATTGGCGGTGCGTGACGTTGAACTTGAAGCGAATACCCACAACTGCAGCGGCACGGTCCGGCGAATGCCATTGCAATTGCAGAGCCATCGTTAATATTGTGTAACAAATGCAACAACAACAAACAGCAGCAATTATTGCAACCAAGCCAAGAGCAGCAGCCCAAAAAAAAAAACACACACACACACTCACACAACAGGCAACAACGGCTTATTTGCAATAATGAATAAAATAATGCGAAGAAAAAAGATGGCAAAATGTATAATAATTAACTAATTACCCTAGCCCGCCATTGGCAATAGAAGAAAAATAAACAGTTAAAAGCAAAAAGAAGAAAAAAAACCAAAGAGATAACGTTATGTGCAACAGGAGTTTACTTTTGACGTAATTTTGGGTTTGGACTACAAAAAATAAAAAAAATGAAAAAAAAAAACGACTGCAAGCTAGTCATCATGAGCTCAGGCCAACCATGCATGATCTATAATGGCAACACGCACCAACGCCTATTTTGTGAGTTATGTTTTTTTAACGAACAAAAAATAGGTCTATGAACGCAACAAAATTAAATTTTCCGGGTGAGATCAGGAGCGTAGTCAATTTCACAATAGTTTACAGTTTGCAATCATTTTTCAAGAAGGTGTCCCCTTGGGCATTAACTTTGAGCTGGGACGTCAAACTAAGTTTGAGACTGAAATAGCTTGCGATGTAACATAAACCTCCAAAGAGGAAACTTTGTTCTAGACCAAGTTTCTGAGCTATGACGTGATGAATATTTCGAATAACCCCATTTGGTGATGGTCTTTCTTGTTATACCTCCCACTAAAAATAGGTGGTATTTTAAATTTGAGCTTGCATTTTTAAATATAGAGCTTTGAAATTTTGAGGAGAAGACCTCCTTTTTTCCTTCCAGAAGACCTTTTGGAGCTCTTTTCCTTCCTGAGGGCCTTTTGGATGTCCTCTTTCCAGCAGACATTTTGGAGCTCTTCTCTTTCCTTTTGGAGGAACTTGTGGATATCTTCTCTGAATAGAAGCCTTCTGCAGATCGTTTCTCTCCAGAAGACGTTTTGGAGGAATTTTTGGAGATCTTCTATGAATAGAAGACTTGTGGAGATATTTTCTCTCCGGAAGACCTTTTGGAGCTCCCCTCCTTCCAGAAGACCTTTTGGATGTCCTTTCTGTCCTGAAGATCCTATGGAGTAACTTTTGGAAATCTTCTCTGTACAGAGGAGGTTTCTTCTACAAAAAATACTTTTTGGACGTTATATCTGAACAGGAGACCAAAATACCTTTTAGAGCTGTTTTCCTTCCTGAAGATCTTTTGGAGGAACTTTCGGAGATCTTCTCTGAATAAAAGACTTCTGGAGATATTTTCTCTCCAGAAGACCTTTTGGAGCTCTTCTCCTTTCAGAAGACCTTTTGTAGCTCTTCTCCTACCAGAAGATCGTTTGGATGTCATCTCTGTCCTGAAGACCTTTTTGAAGAACTTTTGGAAATCTTCTCTGTACAGAGGAGGTTTCTTTTACAAAAAATACTTTTTGGACGTTATATCTGAACAGGAGACCAAAAGACCTTTTGGAGCTCTTTTCCTTTGAGAAGACCTTTTGGAGAACTTTCGGAGATCTTCTCTGAATAGAAGACTTCGAAGAACTTTTCTTTCTAGAAGACTCTTTGGAGCTCTTCTCCTTCCAGAAGACCTTTTGGAATCCTCTCTATCCCGAAGACCTTTTGGAGCTCTTCTCTTTCTAGAAAACCTTTTGGATGTCCTCTCTGTCCTGAAGACCTTTTTGAGGAACTTTTGGAAATCTTCTCAATACAGACGAGGGTTCTTTTACAAAAATCTTTTTGGACGTTATACGTAAACAAGAGACCAAAACACCTTTTGGAGCTATTTTCCTTCCAGATAACGTTTTGGGCGAAATTTTAGAGATCTCTGAATAGAAGACTTCTGGAGATCTTTTCTTTTGGAGCTCTTCTCCTTCCAGAAGACCTTTCGACTGTCCCCTCTGTCCAGAAGATTTTTCGAGCTCTTCTCCTTCCTAAAGACCTTTTGGATGTCCTCTCTGTCCTGAAGACCTTTTGGGGGAACTTTTGGAAGTTTTCTCTGTACAGAGGAGGCTTCTTCTACAAAAAATACTTTTTAGACGTTATATCTGAACAGGAGACCAAAAGACCTTTTCCTTCCAGAAGATCTTTTGGAGGAACTTTCGGAGATCTTCTCTGAATAGAAGATTTCTGGAGATCTTTTCTCTCCAGAAGACCTTTTGTAGCTCTTCTCCTTCCAGAAGACCTATTGAATGTCCTCTCTTTTTGGAGCTCTTCTCCTTCCTAAAGACCTTTTGAATGCCCTCTCTGTCCTGAAGACCTTTCGGAGGAAAATTTTGGAAATCTATGTACAGAGGAGGTCTCTTCTACAAAAAATACTTTGTGGACGTTATATCTGAACAGGAGGCCAAAAGACATTTTGGCCTTCTTTTCCTTTGAAAAGACCTTTTGGAGGAATTTTCGGAGATCTTCTCTGAATAGAACACTCCTGGAGATCTTTTCTCTCCAGAAGACTTTTTGGAGCTCTTCTCCTTCTTTAAGACTTTTTAGATGCCTTCTCTGTCCAGCAGACCTTTTGGAGCTCTTCTCCTTCCAGAAGATATTTTGGATGTCCTCTCTATCCTGAAGATCTTATGGCGGAACTTTTGGAAATCTTCTCTGTACAGAGGAAATCTCTTCTACAAAAAATACTTATATGTTCTCTCTGTCCTGAAGATCTTTTGGAGGAACTTTCGGAGATCTTTTCTGAATAGAAGACTTCTGGATATATTTTCTCTCCAGAATATCTTTTGGAGCTCTTCTCATTCCAGAAGACCTTTTGAATGCGCTCTCTGTTCCGAAGAATTTTTGGAGCTCTTCTCCTTCCTGAAGACCTTTTGGATGTTCTCTCTGTCCTGAAGATCTTATGGCGGAACTTTTGGAAATCTTCTCTGTACAGAGGAGGTGTCTTCTACAAGAAATACTTTTTGAAGGTAATATCTGAACAGGAGACGTTTTGGAGGTATGTATTCCGTTTGTTTCGAAATATTTCCTACGCAAAAAAAAAAAAAAACTTTGGAGGGCTTCTCTGTAGAGAATCCTTTTTGGAGGTCTTATCTGTACAGAGAGTGTTTTTCAGGTCCTCTTCTGGAGGTATTCTGTAACATAGAGATTCTTCTAGAAAACTCGCCCTTTTCAGTTTTGGAAATAGAAAGTGGTTCTTGGTTTTGCATATATATCGACTTGCTCTATCAGGTGTTTTAAGTATTCATGAGGAATCAAAAGTGTTCGGTTTGCTGTCGCCTTGAAAGATATTGGGCTGCTGCCTACTTTCATATAATCGGTTGAAAATGTAATCGTTGCAATAGTATTCGGATTGCTGTCGAGATTGAGTTTGAATAGAGCGGTTTGAATTGGATTTGATGGGGAAGACTGAGCTGAGAACGTGATAAGCGCTGGGAGCTTGCTGGATGTGGAAGTAGAACTTGCAAAAAGCTCCGAGGTAATGGGGTGTAGTGCTCTTGCAAACTCTCAAGCATCCATTTTTCCAACACCCTATGCCTTTTTACGCATCCAGACGCTAAAATGTCATTTCACGAAACCACAACCCGAATTACCAAAACGCAATCAATTACATACATCAAGGCATAAATACCTGAATTTGTTGGTACTACGATAGCCTCAACGAAATCGAAAAATCGAAAATTAAAGAAAAAATAAAATATTGCAAAGAAACATTTCACTAATGAGAGTCTGTCGAATGATGAAAGATTAGAAATGCTAAGCCCCATGCGAACACTTACAACATATTTTGCACTTTCATGGAATTTGGGCAATAAATTATTTGAAAATCGTGTTGATCGGCGATCGATGGGATAGTGTCGCGTGTGCGTGGATGTCGGGAATGGATGAAAAACTAATTTTTGCATGCTATTAAAATTAAAAGTTATGTTCCTGCGGATTATTGATTTAGTTCAGGTTTTTTTGGGTGGGTTTTGGGACCTGATTGCAAAAGAGGTGTTGTAGACTGTCAACATTAAAAAGAGATTTGCGAAGTGATATGAATTTTTTCTTTTCGTTTTTTATGTCTGGATTATATTTGTGTCTCTTGGTTTATTTCGTTGTTGCTATGGCAATTTCCAATGTATGGACAAAAATTGTTACATCAAAATGAGAGGTGGCGTGGAAAAATTTTAACTAATCTATTTACAGTTGTGTTTTAAGTTTGAAAACTAGAGATAAGTTATTTCTAAAAAAAAATCAAGTTAAGAAGGATCGGTCGGTTTTGCCGACAGATGTATACTCTCAGACAATGTTAGATTATTTAAATATATTTTGACTTCTGTTATGATTTTTCAAATTGTTGACCTTCTATGGAGTGGGTTCCGAACACACACATTTCGTATCGGATCTAAATAAATATGATATAAATATTGCGACTATATCGACTGTTCCCTTCACTCTGTATGAAATATGTAATAATTTTTAGAAAATCTTAAAATGTGCGTGAGGTACCAGATAAAGTCCATCGAATTATTCCATTTTCATACTTCATCTAAAGGGTGAGATGAAAATACTGCAACCAACTTCAGACTGCTGTCATTTCTAAGCCACTCGTCCGACAGTTATAAAAATTATTCCAGCGACAGTTCATTATATTTTTTACAAGCGTACAAAAACATTTTGGTGAGAATTTTCCAAAAAAGCTATTCGTGATGGAATTCAAGCGTGATAGTGTGATTTCTTAATATTTGGCTGGAAAACCACAAGTGGCTGTCGTTAGGGCACTCCAGCATTTAAATGCGAATAAATCTCTTGTGTCTCGTACCATAGCTCGTTACCGTGATACTGGTAGCGTAGCCCGACGTCAGGCAAGTGGAGGGAAGAAAACAACAACATCAGCAGAAATGTTTCGAATGGTGGTAAAGAAGCGACTTGATCGAAAACTGCGTTGCAGTGGCCGAAAAAGGGCTCTTAAACTGAACATATCGCAATATTCCATTCGGCAAATATTGAAAAATGAGCTCGGGGTAAAGCCATTGAAATTCCAAAAAGTGCAAGAACTTACACCGCAACGGAAAGAAAATAGACTCAAAAGAGCTAAAGAGTTGCTTCGATTCATTTGGCCGAAAGTGGCGAACAGCCGAATCTGGTTTTCTCCGATTAGAAAACATTTTTTGTCCAGCAGTTTGTAAACAAACAAAATAATCGTGTTTACTTGCCAAAGAGGTCAGCTGAAAATTTGCACCTTCGGTTGGCCATCAGAGCTGAAGCGCCGGCCATGGTGATGGTGTGGGCCGCCATAACAGCCAATGGTCGCTCTCCGCTTGTATTAATCGACCATGGCATCAGATTAAATGCCGAATATTATCGCGAAAATATTCTGGAGGTTGTATTATAGCCTTGGGCTCTCAAACATTTTGGCCGCATACCTCCCCCCATTGCAACAGGACTCAGCACCATCGCACTCAGCACGCGCCACCCAAGAATGATTACAAAATGAGGTTCCTCACTTCATTTCCAGCGCACAATCGTCACCAAAATCTCCGAATACCAATTCGTTGGACTATTGTGTCTGGTTGGCACTAAAAAATACCAAAGTGTCGATCACCACAAGGAAGCGCTTCGCCGGAAATGGGTCAAAATACCGCAGAGCAACATTCTGGGTTGCGTGTGACGGTTTCATTGGCCGTTTGAAGGCCATAATTCGTGCCAAAGGTGACCAGATTCGAACAAATCTGAACTTATTCTAAAATTTGATGCTATTTCCGAAATTTTTTGCCTTCATTTAATAAAATTAAAAAAATATGTAAAAATTACGGAATTTGACTTTGTTGCAGTTTTTTTTCATCTCACCCTGTAATGGGATGAAATATAAAGAAAACCTAATGCTTATTTCGGATTTTATAAACGTTTCTGTTATTAAAAACTTCGACCCTCTTTGGAATGGGTACCAGAAAGAATTTTCCGATCCCTACCGTCTGTATAACAGATCCTGTGTTGATAGAAATATTCAGATGTGCCAAATGTAAATGGAATCTGATTTTACTTTTGCTTTTTATGAGCTTCGTGGATATTCAAAATTTTGAGCCTTTGTGGGAGAGGTACCTGAAGGAGTGCACCGATATACTTTATATACTTTATCTTCACACCAGACCTTGGGTTAATACAATTATTTTGAGGTGTGAAATTTGAAGACAATCGGACTCTTATATCACATTTTATAAGAGTTGTAATTATTCAAAATTTTGGTCCTTTTGTGGGGTAGGTATTCGATGGATTGGACCGACATTGTCCATTTTCTTACATAACCTAGCACTGATGCAAATATTAGGATTTGCAAAGTTGGGGCAAAATCGAATAATCGTTTCTCTTTTTCTGCAGAAAAAAATTTCAACCTTTTGTAGGGTAGATACCAGAAGGAGCGGACCGATATATTCCATCTTAACACCAGACCTTGGGTTGATAGAAATATTGGTATGTGTGAAATTTGAAGACAATTGGACTCTTACATCTCACTTTTTAAGAGTTATAAATATTCAAAATGTTGACCTTTTATGGTGGAGGTACTTGATGGAGTGGACCGATATTGTCCATTTTCTCACCTGACCTAGCTCAAATGCAACTATTAGTATTTGCAAAGTTGGAGCAAAATCGGATTGTCTTTTCTCTTTTGGTGCAGAAAAAAAGTGTTGGAAAATTTCGACCTTTCATGGTTGAGGTACTAGAAGAAGTGGATCGATCTTACCCATCTCCGAACTCGATCTAAGTTTGACAAAAATATTACGATTTACCAAGTTTGCACCAAATCGGAACACCCTTCGAGAGTTATCGTGCGCACCAGCCAGACAGACGGACGGAGGGATACCCCTAGATCGACTCCGAACGTCCTGAAACAAATTTGGTCCAAAGAGTCCTAGGCTCTAAAAACTTTATTTCGATGGGACACGTTTTGGTCGTATCAAATGTTATATAGCCTCTGTAGCCATATGGCTGAGGTAAAATTATAATTTTTTTTGCGGATTATATTTTGTTCGCCTCTTCAGTTTCTCAATAGATTGGATATTAAATCAACATTAGATATTAAATCTTATGATCCTTTTCACAGTTTTTTTCTCGGTATTTTTAAGATTTTCACATATTAACAATTTTTCTCTTCATTTTCATTAGTGTTCAATGGAAAATTTTCCTCAACATAAGGCTTATTAATGCCACAAGACTTTCCCATAAGTCAATGATCCTATGACTTTAAATTACTAAACTGGCTGGCTGACTAGTTGGCTAGATATCTGTTGCGAAGTTGTTAGCTCAATTAATATGTTTGAAGTTAAAGTAAGTCTTGTTTGTTTATCTGTTTGCCAGCCAGTCAGCCAAATGTATAGCTTGTTTGTTTGAAACAAACATAAAACAACCGGCAACTTTAAATTGGGAAATAACAGCGTCTGTCGATGTTATGACAACTACACATAACAGTTTTTCCTCCGACGATTAGAGTTAGCGCCAATGCAGTCACGTTTTCGTTTTTCATATTTTTTTTTCTTGGAGTTTGGCACCAAGTGATACCACAACAGAAACTATCATTCGTTGCGGGAACTGGTTGAGAGGAGATAAGGCTTCTCTTGACTGTCGTCACAACCTATGTCTGAAGAAAAAAAAAATATTGGAAAAGTTTGGGAAAAGTTGGTTGTTATGGGCGCACACATGTGTTACGTAAATGAAAGTTTTCTTTTTTATACCCTCCACCGTTGTATGGAGGGTATATTAAGTTTGTCATTCCGTTTGTAACACCTCGAAATATACATTTTAGACCCCATAGAGTATATATATTCTTGATCAGCATAACATTCTATGCCGATTTATCAATGTCCGTCCGTCTATCCGCCTGTGGAAATCACTCTAGCTTGCGAACGAAATGAAGTAGGTTGATAAAATTTTACTCAAATGTGTATTATGTCTGCAGGACTTTTGGTATTGAAAATGGGCCATGTAGGAGCACGTCTTCGTATAGCCCCCATATAACGGTACCTCCCGATATGCGGTATTTTGATGATTTTAGCGACATTATTTACCGGAACTATTTCATAATGAATACTACAGCCTATGACAGAAAATTTTCTGTGCAGGTCCACGTCTTCGTATAGCCCCCATATAACGGTACCCCCGGATATTCGGTATTTTGATGATTTTAGCGACATTATTTACCGGAACTATTTCGTAATGGATACTACAGCATATGACAGAAAATTCTCTGTGCAGGTCTACGTCTTCGTATAGTCCCCATATAATGGAACCTCCAATATTCGGTATTTTGATGATTTTAGCGACATTATTTACCGGAATTATTTCAAATTTTGTAATTGAAGTTCGTAATGGATACTACAGCCTATGGCAGAAAATTGTCTGGGCAGGTCCATTTATAACCCCCATGGTACCTCCCTATATTCGGTATTTTTTTTTTTTTGAGGATTTTAGCTACATTATAAACAGATTTTTTTTTCAAGTTTCGCATTTGAAGTTGCCTATGCAGGCCCAAGTCGTCGTATAGACCCTAATATTCGGCTACATTCGGTATTTTATGATTTTAACAGAATTTTTAACGGATTTTATTTTTTTGAAAATTGTTAAATTTGTACCAAATGGTGGAGGGTATTCAATGTTCGGCCCGGCCGAACTTACAGCTTTTTTACTTGTTTTTTTAATTTAAACAAATTGAATTTTTAACTGTTATAATATTTCATTTTTTACAAAAATAAATAATATTTTTATGTTGCTGAATTTCGTAACAATTTTTGGAGAAAATTCAAATTTTGGAAAAAGTCTTCATTTTTGTATGAGAGATTCATAATGAATACTTAGATAAAGATAAAAAAACTTAAAAGGAAATTAGATGCTCTATACCCCCACATGATTAATTTTTAATTCTTGAAATTCTCAATTTTTTTCTTTTTTAAACAGCCACCTTTAACTTCTCATCTCACCCTTTGAGTCCCAACATACATTCAATCAAAACAAACAATTTAAATTAATTTGCCAACCCCGCCACCAAATATCACTTCTTTCAATCAGCTAATGCATCGTTTGAAAAAAAAAAAAAAAAAACTAAAATGATTTGTTCAAATAAATTTCTTATTAATTATATCTCATCATTGTTTCCTTTCCTTTCCATTCTCCGCAACGTCTAATGAAAATTCACAAACTTATTACAACATTGCATGTCTGAAATAAATTAAGAAACATCAAAAGATTTGTAGCCAGTGAAAAAACATTATCCGAATTAATGGAAAATCTTTTTTCCGCAATCGATAAAGATTTTCAAAATGTAATTATTTCAATTAATTTTTGCAAGGAAAAACCAAAAATTGATGTTGGTAAATTGTAGGAATCAAAGAGGGCACTAATGGACCAATGGCGTATACATTATGACATTAAGTATACGCATGGACGTTCCTCGCACAATTTGAACCCTTTCGTGTCAAACATGGCGTTCCCAATATAAAACGTGATATATTCGACAAAAATTAATCAATCCAAACTGCAACCAACATCAGACTGCTGTCATTTCTAAGCCACTCGTTCTACAGCTGTTAAAATTATTCCAGTGACAGCTCATTATATTCACAACAAGCGTACAAAAGCTTTTTGGTGAGAATTTTCCAGAAAAAAGTTATTCGTGATGGAATTCAAGCGTGATAGTGTGATTTCATTATATTTGACTGAAAAACCACAAGTGGCTACCGTTAGAGCACTTCAGCATTTAAATGTGAATAAATCTTTTGTGTCTCGTACGATCGCTCGTTACCGTGATGCTGATGGCGTAGCCCGACGTCAAGGAAGTGGAGGGAAGAAAACAGCAACATCAACAGAAAAGATTCGAAATGTAAAGAAGCGACTTGATCGAAACCCGCGTCGCAGTGGCCGAAAAATGGCTCGTGAGCTGATCATATCGCAATATTGAAAAATGAACTCGGGGTAAAATTCCGGAAAGTGCAAGAACTTACACCGCAATAGAAAGAAAGAAAACTCAAAAACGGGTCGCTCTCCGCTCGTATTAATCAACCGCACCGTGAATAAATGCGGAATATTATCGCGAAAATATTCTGGAGGGTGTATTGAAGCCTTGGGCACGCAAACATTTTGGCCGCAGACCTTGAACATTCCAACAGAACTCAGCACCATCGCACTCAGCACGCGCCATCCAAGAATGGTTACAAAATGAGGCTTCACGCTTCATTTCCAGCGCACAACGGCCACCAAAATCTCCGGGTACCAATTCTTTGGACTATTGCGTCTGAAGTATTTTGGAAAGTAAGGTTGGCACTAAAAAAAATACCAAAGTGTCGATCACCTCAAGGATGCGTTTCGCCGGGAATGGGCGAAAATACCGCAGAGTAGCATTCGGGTAGCGTGTGATGGTTTCATTGTCCGTTTGAAGGCCATAATTCGTGCCAAAGGTGACTAATTCAAACAAATCTAAACTTATTCTAAAATTTGATGCTGTTTCCGACATTTTTTGCTTTCATTCAATGAATTTTAAAAAAATGTAAAAATTATGACGTTGGACTTTGTTGCAGTTTTATGTATTCACCCTGTATTTGCGCTAGGTCACGTGTGAAAATGGACAATAACGGCTAATTCTTTCTAGTATCCCCCACAAAGGATAAAATTTTTAAATGGGAATTTTTCAATAATTACTCCTGTATCTTTTTTTTGGAAGTTTACACTAATTAGACGGAGCAAGTTACCTGTTGAAGTTGAAAAGTATAACCCCACCCAATGTTCGATTATTTAAATATATTTTGTCTTCGGTTATGATTATTCAAATTGTTGACCCTACCCTACCCTAAGTTCCTAGGGAATGGACCAGTATTGTCCATTTCGTATCGGATCTAAATAAATATGACATAAATATTGCGACGAGCCAGGTTTGAACTACAGGGTGAGATAACAAAACTGCACAAAGTCCAAGGCCATAATTTTTACATCTTTTTTAAATTTTATTGAATGAAAGCAAAAAATGTCGGAAATAGCATAAAATTTTAGTATAAGTTTAGATTTGTTCGAATTGGCCACCTTCGGTACGAATTATGGCCTTCAAAATGTTGCTCTGCGGTATTTTCGCCCATTCCCGGTGAAGCGCTTGCTTGAGGTGATTGACACTTTGGTATTTTTTAGTGCCAACCTTGCTTTCCAAAATACTCCAGAATATTCCAACGGATTGGTATCCACGAGATTATGGTGGCCATTGTGCGCTGGAAATTAAGCGAGAAACCTGATTTTGTAACCATTCTTCGGAGACGTGTGCTGCTGAGTACGATGGTGTTGAGTCCTGTTGGAATGTCCAAGGTCTGCGGCCAAAATATTTGCGTGCGCCCAAGGCTTTAATACACCCTCCAGAATATTTTCGTGATAATATTTGGCATTTATTCTGATGCCACAGTCGACAGATCGCTGATATGGCGGCCCACACCATAACCATGGCCGGCGCTTGAGTTCAGGTGGCCAACCGAAGGTGCACATTTTCAGCGGACAACGAATGCTTTCTCCTCGGAGAAAACCAAATTCGGCCGTTCATCACTTTCGGCCAAGCGAATCAACTCTTTAGCTCTTTTGAGTCTATTATCTTTCTGTTGCGGTTTAAGTTCTTGCACTCTTTGGAATTTCAATGGCTGTACCCCGAGCTCATTTTTCAATATCTGGGGAATGGAATATTGCGATATGTTCAGCTCTCGAGCTGAACTTGTGGTTTTCCAGCCAAATATATAGAAATCAGCCTATCACGCTTGAATTCCATCACGAATAACTTTTTTTCTGGAAAATTCTCACCAAATGCTTTTATACGCTTGTAAACAATAAAATGAACTGTCACTGGAATACATTTTACAGCTGTCGGACGAGTGGTTTAGAAATGACAGGAGTCTGAAGTTGGTTGCACTTTTTTTATCTCACTATTTTTCGATGAAACAAAGTTTTGTCGTCAGCCTCTGAAGAATCTTGGATATCTTCATAAATCTTTCTGAAGTCTGACAATATATGCCGCAGGGCTTTTGTTTACTTTGGTGGCTTTCTAGTACTTTAATGATCTTTCTAACTTCTGTGCTGTGCTAGATAACAATTGTTTTTTTTTTTTTTTTTTTTGGTCTGCAAGTTGAAAATATTTCAACTACTTTCAATGTCCAATATTAAGGTCCAAAATAATAATCCACATAAATTGCAGCACTCAATGTTACACGTGTAAGTAATTATGACACGAGCAGGTCTGATGTTTAATAACATGAGAGGGTAGATATCATTTAATACGACCAAAACATGCCGAAATCGAAATAACGGTTTTAGACCCTAGGTCTCTTTGGGCCAAATCCGTTTCAGGACATTTGGAGTCGATCTAGCGATGTCTGTCCATCTCGAAGGGAATATCCGATTTGATCCAGATATGATATCCGATTTGATCCAGACGGTCCTTTCCACCTAAACGCAGGGATCGGACTAACTAGAAATGGGAAAGATTATATAAGAGTATGAATTTTTCCAAACAAAATGTGACGATTTTTAAAGGGTTAGAGTTCCCAAACTTAAGGGTACTCAACTTTGGACGTGGAACGTGCTCAGACATAGCTTATTCGAGCCAGCACAGATGGAGAGTTTCACATGTTCTTAGCGTGGCTTTTTTTTTTGTTTCTTCCCCATATTCTTCCACTCCTATTATTAATCTATTATCCATTAATAATCCAATTGCTACGCCTATTGAATTGAATCAAACTAAGGCAAACAGCAAAAAAATAAATATTTAATTTAGGAATTAATGAATTCTGTTTCGCAGTGGTCTTGTTTTGTCGTTGCCCAGGTGACATTTAAGGGAATCCGACATTTATTTATGTGTTTATTTAATTTGGCTGCGAGTAGTTGGAAAAACAAATAGGCTGGAAGGAATTAGATGCGACTGAGTGAGAACACTCGTGTGTAAATATATAGCATGCTTCTTTCGCGCGCGTGTGTGTGTGTGTGCGAGTGAGAAATATGGTGTTGGCTTTAACCTTGACTTGAGCATTAAAAAGCGAAGCCATATTTTTTTTGAACAAACCCCCTTCCACCACACGTGAGTTATTTACTTGACTATTTGTCTAACAAATGGTTGTTTTTGAATTTGGCTGGAGGGGTAAGGGGGGATGAGCCATTAGGTGGCAACTGACAAATGTCTTTTATTGACACACCACTCGACTGAGTAAATATGAGAATTCATATTCATATTCACAATCATCATTTATGCCGCCAATGAGGAAAGACCATCCATCCATCCACCTACCAAACTACCAACTTAAACGCCAGGGCAATAAAGCCAATAATTCACTACATAGCCATAGCATTAACTCACGTCCAGCAATAATAATTTTGAAAATAATTTAATACTAATAAAAAAAACAAGTTACAAAGTATACGTCGGTTGTGCCGACACATGTATAACCTCAGCCAATTTTCGATTATTTAAATACGTTTTGACTTGTGTTATGATTATTCAAATTGTTGACCCTCTATGGAGTAGGTTCCAAAGGAATGGGTCTATATTGTCCATTTCGTATCGGACCTAAATAAATATGATATAAATATTGTGACGTGCCAGGTTTGGACTATACTGATTACTTCCTTCACTTTAAATGAGATATGTGATAATTTTTGAGAAAATCGTAAAATATGTGTGCCGGATATAGTCGGCCGAAGTATTCCATTTTTGTACTTCTTCTAAAACAGATAAAAATATTGGTATGAGCAAAAAATTACAAGAAAATAAAAATTTTTTATTTAATTTTATGCGAAATCATAAATTCCGATAAAATCCACATTCATCTCAGATATCTTGTTAAGAGAAATAGTTGGATATGGAAAGTTGTAAAGAATCGCTGACATGTTTCGCAAGTTATGACAAATAAAAGCATTGAAAATTGTGACCCTTTATGGGTGAGGTACGAGAAGGAATTCGCAGATATATTCCATCTCTACAACAGATCTTGCAAAAATGTTTTGATAAGTTAAATTTTAAAGAGATTTGGAGGCTTACATCGCTTTCTTTGAGCGTTTTGTTTGTTAAAATCTTGAAGCCTATGTGGGTGAGGTATCAGAAGAAATGGTCTGAACTCTACCATCTTCAAAACAGATCTTGTGCTGATGGAATTAAGAAGATGTGCCATGTCTGAATGGAATCTGATGTTAATTTCGAGTTTTATGAGCTTTATGGATATTCAAAATTTTCATCCTTTGTGGGGGTGGTACCAGAAAGAGTGGACCGATTTCTACCATGTTTGCAGCAGATCTTGTGTTAGTAGAAATAATAGGATGTGCGAAATATCAAGAGAACCGGATGCCTATTTCAAATTAAATAATCGTTTTTAACCCTTTGTGGGGGAGGTGCCAGAAGACATGGTCCGATATCTACCATCTTTATAACAGATCTTGTGTTGATAGAAATATTTAGATGTGCCAAGTCTGCCTGGTACCGGATGTAAATTTCGCGTTTTATGAGCTTCATGGATATTCAAAGTTTTGACCCTTTGTGGGGGAGGTATCAGAAGGAGTGGACCGATATATCCTATCTTCACAACAGATCTTGTGTTGGCAGAAATAATGGCATGTGTAAAATGTGGAGAGAACCGCATGCTTATTTCGCATTTTGTGATCGTTTTGGTTATTTAAAACTTTCACTCTTTGTGGGGGAGGTACCAGAAGAAATGGTTCGATCTCTACCATCATTATAACAGATCTTGTGTTCTTGGAAATATTGAGATGTACCAAGTCTGAATGGAATCGGATGTTAATCTTGCGTGTTATGAGCTTCATCGATATTCAAAATGTTGACCCTTTGTGGGGGAGGTACCAGAAGGGGTGGACTGATATATCCCATCTTCACAGTAGATCTTGTGTAAGAAGAAATAACGGGATGTGTGAAATATGAAAAAAGCCGTGTGCTTATTTCGAATTAAATAATCGTTTTGGTTATTCAAAATTTTGACCCTTTGTGGGAGAGCTACCAGAAAGAATAGTCCGATCTCTACCTTCTTTATAACAGATCTTGTGTTGGTAGAAATAATGGGATGTGTGAAATGTGAAGAGAACCGGATGCTTATTTCGCATTTTATGATCGTTTTGGTTATTCAAAACTTTCACTCTTTGTGGGGGAGGTATCAGAAGAAATGGTCCGTTCTCTACCATCTTTATAACACATCTTGTGTTGTTGGAAATATTGAGATGTACCAAGTCTGTGTGGAATCGGATGTTAATTTTGCGTGTTATGAGCTTCATGGATATTCAAAACTTTGACCCTTTGTGGGGGAGGTACCAGAAGGAGTGGGTCGATATATCCCATTTTCACATCAGCCCTTGGGTTAATAAAAATACTGTGAGGTGTGTAGTTTGAAGACACTCGTCACATTTTATAAGTGTTATAATTATTCAAAATGTTGACCCTTTGTGGGGGCAGGTGCTTGATGGAGTGGGCCGATATTGTCCATTTTCGCACCTGACCTGACCCAAATATTAGGATTTGTAAAGTTGGAGTAAAATCGGATTATCCTTTCTTTTTCTGTGCACTTAAATGTTAAATTTAAATTAAATTTTAATTTTTTTTTTTTGCAAATTTAGAACTTTTGTTGGGGGTCTACCAGAAGTAGTGGGTCGATATGCCCATCTCCGAACTCGATCTAAGTTTGATACTAATATTACGATGTACCAAGTTTGGAGCACATCGGATACTCGCTTCGAGAGTTATCGTGCAAGACAGACGGACGGACATCACTAGATCGACTCCAAATGTCCTGAAATGGATTTGGTCCAAAGAGATCTAGGGTCTAAAATCGTTATTTCGATGAGACACGTATTGGCCGTATCAAATGATATATACCCTCTCTAGCCATGTGGCTGAGTGTATAATTAAATACTAATAAAAAAACAAAAAGGTCGAAAAACTTTACCACCTCTGCCACCCGCCGCAACAGAGGCAGCTCCGCATAGTTTAAATCTCTTGTAAATAAATCGCTCTATAGTAACGCCACCGAATTCTTAACGAAATTATGACAGTTGATACGTCACGTCATGGTTGTGTGTGTGTTTGTTTTTTTTGCATTTATTTTATTTTTGTTGCTTTTTGTTGGAGTTGAACATGAACTTCAACTTTTTGTTGTTGCAATTTTGTTGCTGTTGTATTTTTTTTTCATAATAACAGAAAATGACAATAAATTGTGGCTTTTATTGTTATTGACTTTATTGTTGTTGGTGTTGTAATCGCTGTGGCTGGTCTTGTTAAAGTTTAAAGTGTTGTGTGCTTTGGAGTTTTGTTGTTATTTTAGCTTAACTTGATATTTTTATAAGCTATTGCAAAACAACTCTTTTTTCGTGTAGTTTCATTGTTGTTGTTGTAGGCTGTCGCCGTCTACTATTACATGATCTCTAATCAATGATCCCATTGTGCATCTGGCCACAGTGGAGAGGGAGGATGTGAAATTGTCTAAATATATTTAAAAGAGTAGTAAAATAACTGACTGACCGACTAAGAATCAACGACCAGATTAAACGGCTTAAGCTAGAATCTTCAAATTTTTCATGAGGGTCAGACTTGGGGCATAGGCGTGTGATAAGGCTGGAAACTCGTAATATGGGGCTATACGAAAAACGTGGACCTTAACAGCCAATAATTTGCCAAAGAAGGAGGTGCCTATTACGTACTCCAAATAGGAAGTTTATGATAATTCTGTTGAAAAGTGTAGCTAAAATCGTATCAAATACCGAATATAGTGGGGTACAGTTATATGTGAGCTATACGAACCTGTATAGGAAATTGTCTATCATGTGAGGGAGTACCCATTACAAACTCGAAATACCAAATTTGAAACAATTCCGGTTATATCATGACACAAATAAGTCATCAAAATAAAGAATATCTGGAGGTGGGGTTGAAATGCGCTTACACTAAACCGTAAACATCTACAGCCAATTATCTGTCTGAAAAAGTGGTGCCTATTATGTACTGCAAATACCAAGTTTGAACAAGAAAAATAGGAGCTAAGTTCGGACGGGCCGAACTTTTAATACCATCCATCTTTTGGAAGGGACATGAAATTGGACCTGCATACAATTTTTTTCCATAGTTTGTAGTAGCCATTAAGATCTCCCAATACAAAATTTGAAACGATTTCGGTAAATTATGTTGTTGGTCCTGCATACACAAATTTTTGTCACAGGCTGTAATACCCATTACGAACTTTAAATATGAAATTTGAAATAATTCCGGTTAATACTGTCGCTACAATCATGAAAATACCAAATAGCGAGAGGTGCCGTTTTATGGGGGCTATACGAAAACGTGGACCAACATGGCCCATTTACGAACTTAACCTGCCTACTGGTAAACTATGCATGTATGCAAAATGTTAGCCTTCTATCTCAATCCGTTCGATTCATTACAACAGACGGACGAACATCGCTAAATCGACATAAAAGAATCAAGGGTATATACACTTTGTGGGGTCTAAAATATATGTTTCGAGGTGTTACAAACTGAATGACAAATCTAATATACCCTACATACTATGATAGAGAGTATATAATAAGGGCGAGCATGCTTTGCTCTTGCCCAGCACTCTTTTAGCCTCTTATACCCTCAGCCATATGGCTAGAGAGGGTATATATCATTTGATACGGTCAAAACCTGCCTCATCGAAATTACGGTTTTAGACCCTAGGTTTCTTTGGACCAAATCTGTTTCTGGACATTTGGAGTCGATCTAGGGATGTGCGTCCGTCCGTTCGCCTGTTTGTCTGGTTGGTGCGCACGATTACTCTCGAAGGGAGTATCCGGTTTAACCCAAATTTGGTACATCGTAATATTATTATCAAACTTAGATCGAGTTCGGTGATAGCCAATATCGGTCCACTACTTCTGCTACCTCCCCCACAACATATCAACATTTTCAATAAAAAAAATAATTTTCTGCACAGAAAGAAAAAGGATAATCCAATTTTGCCCCAACTTTGCAAATCCTAATATTTCCATCAGTGCTGGATCAGTTGCGAAAATGGATAATATAGATCTACTTCATCCAGTACCTCCCACACAATGGGTCAACATTTTGAATAATTATAACTCTTTTAAAATGTGATGTAAGTGTCCGATTGACTTCAAATTACACACATCACAATATTTTTATTAACTCAAGATCTGGTGTGAATATGGAATATATCAGTTCCCTCCTTCTGGTACCTCCCCCACAAACGTTCAAAATTTTGAATATTCATGAAGCTCATAAACTACAAAATTAACATCTGTTTCAGGCTTGGCACATCTCAATATTTTCATTAACACAAGATCTGCTATAAAGATTGTAGAAATCGGACCATTCCTTCTGGTACCTCCCCACCCCACAAAGGTTCAAAATTTTGAATAACAAAAATGATCATGAAATCCGAAATAAGCATCCGGTTCTCTTCAAATTACACACATTCCAATATTTTTATTCACCCAAAGTCTGGTGTGAAGATGGACAATATCGGTCCACTCCTTGTGGTACCTCCCCCATAAAGGGTCAAATGTTCTGCATATTCATGAAGCTCATAAAACACGAAATTAACATCCGATTCCATTGAGACTTGGTACATCTCAATATTTTCATCAACATTTCATGGTAGAGATCGGACCATTCCTGTTGGTACCTTCCCCACGGAGGTGAAAAATTTTGAATATTCATGAAGCTCATAAAACGTGAAATTAACATCTGATTCCATTCAGACTTGGCACATCTCAATATTTTCATTAACACAACATCTGCTATAAAGTTGGTAAAGATCGGAGCATTTCTTCTGGCACCTCCCTTCAAAAGATCAATGCTTTAAATAACCAAAACGGTTATCCGAAATAAGCATCCGGTTCTTTTCATATTTCACACATCCCATAATTTCTACTAACACAAGATCTGCTGAGAGAATGAAATGCATCGGTCCACTTTATGAAGCTCATAAAATACAAAATTAACATCCGATTCCATTCGGTCTTGCCACATCTCAATATTCCATCAACATAAAATCTCTTATAAAGATGGTAGAGATAGGTCCATTTCTTCTGGTAGGGTTCAAGATTTAAAGAAAACGAAACGCTCAATGAAAACGAAATAAACATCCAACTCTCTTCAAATTTCACACGGAAAATACAGGGTGAGACAAAAAACTGCAACAAAGTCAAACGCCATAATTTTTACATTTTTTTTTTAATTTTTTGTGAATGAAAGCAAAAAATGTCGGAAATAACATCAAATTTTAGAAAATGTTTAGATTTGTTCGCTCAAATTATGGCCTTCAAACGGCCAATGAAACCGTCACACGCTGCCCGAATGTTGTTCTGAGGTATTTTGGCCCAATCTCGGCGAAGCGCTTGCTTGAGATGATCGACACTTTGGTATTTTTTAGTGCCAACCTTGCTTTCCAAAATACTCCAGACACAATAGTCCAATGGATTGGTATCCGGAGATTTTGGTGGCCATTGTGCGCTCGAAATGAAGTGAGGAACCTCATTTTGTAACCACCATTGGGTGGCGCGTGCTGAGTGCAATAGTGCAATAGTGCTCAGTCCTGCTGGAATGTCCAAGGTCTACGGCCAAAATATTTGTTCATATTCGCGATTTATTCTGATGCCACGGTCGATTAATACGAGCGGGGAGCGACCATCGGCTGTTATGGCGGCCCACACCATCACCATGGCCGGCGCTTGAGTTCTGGTGGCCAATCGAAGCTTCACATTTTCAGCCGACCTCTTGGCAAGTAAACAGGATCACAAACTGGTGGACAACGAATGTTTTCTCATCGGTGAAAACCAAATTCGGCAGTTCACCAGTTTCGGCAGTTCACCATTTTCGGCTAAGCGAAGCAACTCTTTAGCTCTTTTGAGTCTATTTTCTTTTTGTAGAGGTGTAATTTCTTGCCTTTTTGAAATTTCAATGGCTTTACCCCGAGCTCATTTTTCAATATTTGTCGAATGGGACATTGTGATATGTTTAGCTCACGAGCCATTTTTCGGCCACTGCGACGCGGTTTTCGATCAAGTCTCTTCTTTACTTTTCGAACCATATCTGCTCATGTTGCTGTTTCCTTTCGTCCACTTCCTTGAGGTCAGGCTACGCTACAGTAACGAGCGATGGTACGAGACACAAAAGATTTATTCACATTTAAATGCTGAAGTGCTCTAACTATAGTCACTTGTGTTTTTCCAACCAAATATAAAGAAATCACACTATCACGCTTGAATTCCATCACGAATAACTTTTTTTTCTGGAAAATTCTCATCAAAATGCTTGTGTACAGGGTTGCCCATATTCGACGGACCTTTCAATCGACGAGGCTTGTCCGCAGGCAACATTCTTTGCGTCAATTGAATTTTGTACGGAAACAAATGCAAATCAATGCGAATAATCCGTTGTAAAGTGGACCGAGCCATGCCCAACTGCTGAGAACGGCGTTTTTGGGATGTTCTTGGGGACCTCTCAACACTGGCTCGTATGGCAGCGATATTCTCGGCCGATCGCCTTGGTCGACTTTTATATGGCCTCTTCGGATTAGAAAGAGCCTTGCCAGTCGAAAATTTTTCGTATAAACGCTTAATGGTGTTCTTAGAAGGCGCACTTCTCACATTTTTTAATGTTTTAAAAGCACGTTGGGTTTTCACAATTGACTTCTTCTGTTAAATGTAAATTTCAGAGCGCTCGCGTGGCGTGTATTTTAGAAGCTGTCGGACAAGAGACTTAGAAATGACAGCAGTCTGAAGTTGTTGGCTGTTTTTTATCTCACCCTGTATAGTCCTAACCTTGCACGTCGCAATATTTATATCATATTTATTTAGGGTCAACAATTTGAATAATCATAACAGAAGTCAAAATATTTTTAAATAATCGAGGGTGTTCATCTGTCGGCATATCCGACTGATACTTTTTAACTTATTTTTTAGGAATGCAATTAAGGCAATGCTATCATAGATTTAATTTCCCCATGAACATCTGATTGTCCCTAATATTTGATTTAAATAAATATACTCATGCCTTTACTGGATGGTTTTGTTGTCTTCGAATCATATTTTCAAAATTTCCACACAAAGCTTTTAAATAGCCTTAATTATGAATTTTTTTCGGTGCAAACTACTAAAAACTTGCCAAATAACAAAAGTTTTCAAAACAATATTCCATTTTTTCCCTCAAAATCCAAATCAAGATGAATCACATTAAAATAGTGTCACCTGAAATCCGAATACAACTTAAAAACCAAACTTGGACTTAATAATCCATAATTTATGCCGTGCAAATCATTCAATCTACTGTGCAACGACAAGAAACCGTTTGATCGCAGCTCATTGTTGTCAGCGAACGAACAAAAGCGCCCCAAAGCATAACAAATGAAAATAAAATAGAAGAAAAAAAAAAGAAATATACCAGACAGTCGGACGGACGGCCGGTCGGTCGAACGGATCAAGTCCAAAGAAAATGTTGGGGTTCACTTTCGTTTTCATTTCATGTTTTGATCTTAACTTTTATTTTTTGTTAGAGACATTAAAACGGGTTATTTGGATTGGAGTGTGAGTCTGAGTGTGTGGGTATCTGATTTCATTCCCTCACCTCCAACTGCGCTCTCTCCATCTCTAACATTTAAATGTTATGCTTATGTGAAGTTTTTCTTCTGCTGCTGCTGTTGCTCCACTTTATTGAATTGGTGGCGAGCGCATTAAGTCTTCCATTTATCTCACACATTTGATTATGTTATGCACATTGAGTTGCTGCTGAGGGGGCTCGGGTTGTCTGTTCGTCTCCGGGGATCGAACGCCATACAATCGTGTTGAGACCACTGGTTTTAGTCCATATACCGAGAAGCCGAGCGGGCCAAATGACAAAAAACAAAAAAAAAACATACGTCAGTACTGCTCCACTTTGGAAACTTGTTGAGTTGAGCTGAGTTGAGATGTTAATGTTAAAATACACAATTTTGCATGAATTTTTAATTTTTTTTTGTCTTGTTGTTGTTGGGTTTTTGTTGTTGTCATTTGCTGGTCGTGATGTTTATTTGGCTGACGTCTTTCTTTATTTCATCATCGGACCGGTGCTGATTGCCAGCCTTTCCCTTAACCAAAAAAAAAAAAGCGAAAGTGGTTGGTTAAGTTTTATAGATTGTAAGTTCGGCTTGGTCATAAAAATATACAGTGGAAATATATAGACGTGTAGGTTTTTTATGAGACTCAAATTGGAGTGGAGGAAGAGGAAGTCGAAAAGAAGGAAATTTATGAAGGTTGGAGAAATATGACACTTTCATAAAATCTGCGGATTTTTTAAAGAATATTTTTTCAGAGGACCAACTGACTTGGATTTTTAAAGAATATTTTTTTCCAAGGATCAACAGATGTGGATTTTTTAAAGAACATTTTTTTCAAGCATAAACAGACGTGGATTCTAAAAAAATAATTTTTTTAAGGATAAACAAAAGTGGATTTTTTAAACAAATTTTTTTCCAAGTACCTACAGAAAGGATTTTTTCTAAGGATAAACAGACGTTGATTTGTTAAAAAATATTTTTTTCAAGGATCAACAGACGTGGATTTTTTAAAGAATATTTTTTCCAATAATCAAAGCGTGATTTTTTTAAAGAATAGTTTTCAAAGACCGACTTGGATTTTTTAAAGAATATTTTTTCCAATAATCAAAGCATGATTTTTTAAAGAACATTTTTTCAAAGACCGGCGTGGATTTTTTAAAGAATATTTTTTCAAAGACTGGCGTGGATTTTTTAAAGGATATTTTTTCAAAGACTGGCGTGGATTTTTTAAATAATATTTTTTTCAAAGATCAACAGACGTGGATTTTTTAAAGAATATTTTTTCAAAGACTGGCGTGGATTTTTTAAAGGATATTTTTTCAAAGACTGGCGTGGATTTTTTAAATAATATTTTTTTCAAAGATCAACAGACGTGGATTTTTTAAATAATATTTTTTCAAAGATCAACAGACGTGGATTTTTTAAATAATATTTTTTTCAAAGATCAACAGACGTGGATTTTTTAAATAATATTTTTTTCAAAGATCAACAGACGTGGATTTTTTAAATAATATTTTTTTCAAAGATCAACAGACGTGGATTTTTTAAATAATATTTTTTTCAAAGATCAACAGACGTGGATTTTTTAAATAATATTTTTTTCAAAGATCAACAGACGTGGATTTTTTAAATAATATTTTTTTCAAGGAGCCAATAGTTGTGTTTTTTAAGGAAAATTTTTCAAGGATCAACAGACGTGGATTTTTTAAAGAATATTTTTTTAGAGAACCAACTGACTGGGAATTTTTAAAGAATATTTTTCCAAGAATCAACTGATGTGGACTTTTAAAGAAATATTTTTCAAGGACCTACAGAAACGTGGATTTTTTAAAGAATATTTTTTCCAAGCATCAACAGACGTGGATTAAAAAAAAATAATTTTTTCCAAGGACCTACAGAAACGTGGATTTAAAAAAAAAATATATAAAAATAAATATATATATAAAATATAAAATAAAAATATTTTTTTCCAAGGATCAACGGACGTGGATTTTTTGAAGAATATTTTTTTCAAGGATCAACAGTCGTGGTATTTTTTTTCGATGACATTTTTTTTCAAGGATCAACAGACGTGGATTTTTTAAAGAATAATTTTTTCAAGGATCAATGGATTTTTTAAAAAATATTTTTTCCAAGGATCAGCAGACGTGGATTTTGTAAAGAATATTTTTTCAAAGACTGACGTTGATTTTTAAAAAATAAAATATTTTTTCCAAGGATCACCAGACGTGGATTTTGTAAAGAATATTTTTTCAAAGACTGACGTTGATTTTTAAAAAATAAAATATTTTTTCCAAGGATCACCAGACGTGGATTTTGTAAAGATTATTTTTTCAAAGACTGACGTGGATTTAAAAAAAAAAATAAAAATTTCCAAGGATCACCAGACGTGGATTTTGTAAAGAATATTTTTTCAAAGACTGACGTTGATTTTTAAAAAATAAAATATTTTTTCCAAGGATCACCAGACGTGGATTTTGTAAAGATTATTTTTTCAAAGACTGACGTGGATTTAAAAAAAAAAAAAAAAATTTCCAAGGATCACCAGACGTGGATTTTGTAAAGAATATTTTTTCCAAGGATCAATGGATTTTTTAAAGAATATTTTTCCAAGGATCAATGGATTTTTTAAAGAATATTTTTTCCAAGGATCAATGGATTTTTTAAATAATAATTTTTCCAAGGATCAATGGATTTTTCGCATAATATTTTTTTCCAAGGATCAATGGATTTTTAAAATAATATTTTTTCCAAGGATCAACAGACTTGGAATTTTTTTGAGGAATATTTTTTAAAGACGTATAATTTTTAAAGATTATTTTTTTTTCAAGGATCAACAAACACATGGAAGTGGATATTTTTTCCAACTGATGCGAATTTTATAAAGGAGCCATAAAAAATGAATTTTATAAAAAATGGTTTCAAGCATCGACAAGGCACAGAACGTGGATTTTAAAATGAATATTTTTTCCATTAACCCAAAAAGTGAATTTTATAAAAATTTCAATAACCCATAGGCCCACAAAACATGGAGTTTATAAACAATTTCCAAGGACCTATAAAACCACAAAACGTAAACTTTTTGAAGAATATTTTTTAAGGATCGACGGGCTCACAAAATTTTGGGGTTTTAACGATATTTTTTTCAAATATCTACAGTCACAGAAAAGTCGGTTTTTTTATAGAATATGTTTTAAACAGATGTTGATTTTTAATATTTTTTTTTTAAATAACTAACGGAAGAAGTAAATAAAACCGTTTTCAAGTATCGCCAGGAGCACCAAACGTTATTTTTTCAGACTGTGACAATGACTTTTATGTCTTGTTACAAAGACAGTTAGATGAAGGATAGCCAGAGCCATAAAACTTGGGTTTTTAAATTTTTTCCAAATACCAACAGAGCTTCAAACGTGAATTTTTCAAGACCAATTTTGTAAGCATCAATAGAAGTTCAAGAGTATAATCTTTATGAACATATTTCCAAAGACCAACAGAGTTTCCAACTTGAAGTTTTTAAGAATATTCATGGACCAAGGTGATCTGATCCAAATTTTAGGGACTAATCTGGGATATGGTTATTTTAAGTTTCAAGGACGAATGGATTATCAGTAGCAGGGCGAATTATTTATTTTGCCAAGATGAATTTTTATTTCTAGGCCGAATCGCGGAATTTCTAAAGTTTTTTTATTTTAAGGACGAATATATTTTAGATTTCTTTTTTTAGGGTGAAATGTGGAATTTTTAATTTTTTTTTAAAAAGTATATTTTTAGGGATTTTTTTTGATTTAAAAAAAAAATCACACAAAACGACCAATTTTAAAAATATATTTTGTGGACCAACATAGATTCAAGAGTGGAAATTTTAAGAATATTTTCCAAAAATAGCAGTAGCCCGCAAACCGTGCATATTTAAAGAATATTTTTTAAAAAACCATTAGATACATATTTTTCGATTGTTTAATAACATATTTGTTTAAGGCCGAAATCAGTCGTAATTTCCCAAGGACCTGTATATTCAAAGGCTAGTCTGAGTTTTTTTAGAAAATATTTTTAAGGACTAATTGTGGACTTTCGTAAATTGTTTAAAGGATCAATAGTGATTTTTAAGAACATTTTCTAAGGATCATTCAGTGATACTTTTAAGCACCAATGTGAAGAATTTTTCAAGAACATTAGTGGGAATTCTTAGATTTTTCACTCCAGTGCCGAGTAGTGAATTATTTAATTCCATGTACGAATTTCTCATTTCACGAACGAATCGTGGATTTTGTAATGCTTTTTAATTTTATGGACAAATGTGGTTTTAGTGTTTATTTTGTAGGAATTTTTATTGAAAGATTTTTGTATTTTTGTTTTAGTTTAGAAGACAATTTTTTACTTCAAAGACGAATTGTGAATTTTTCAAATCTTTTTTTTTGATATTGAATTTTTTTTTTTTGAGTTGTTACCCGGCCCATTATTTCATAAACGAGTGATGGATTTTCGAACATTTTTATTTCAGAACGAATCGGGGATTTTGTAAGATTTTATATTTCAAGAAAGAAATCTGGATTTTCAATACTTTTTATTTCAAGGATGATTTGTGGATTCTCAAGAATAAATAATAAATCAAAAATCGAGGACTATTTGCGAATATTTTTGTGAGAGCACTTTTTATTTATCCAAAATGGATTGTTTAAATTTTTATTATTTTACATTTTTAAATTTTATTTTTTTTTTATTATTTTTCCAAAGATTTCCTATTTTACATGTTTTATGGTTCCATAATCTGTAACCTAGTTGGTTGTTAGTTGGGGTTTTTGAATTTTTTTTGGTATGAATTCGCCCAGCTATTTCACATTTTTGGCAAAGCCCCATTTAGCTGTTTTGTCCGATTTTGGTGTAGCTGAATTTTGCAGTGGTTGTAAATTTGTATTTTGAAATTTAAATAGGTATTCTCCAAAGAAAATATGTCCAGTTTTTGTGAAGTTGTTTAGCATATCTTCCCAAATACTGCATTTATACTATTTGAGGGAATATTCAAAATACAAATTTTCAGTCACTTCGTTACCAAACTCTAAAGTCGCGATCAAGCCAAAACTTGCTATAATGTTTGCAAACAGCTTTGAGATTTATTTTACATATTTTTTTAATATCTTCCACAAATGACAAAATCAATTCTATGTCCTGCCAGAAATTTGTTCAGAGATTTCAAATGTTCGCTATATGTACGATCCCTACGATTCTCTCGTATATGGAAGTCATACCACCATTGCATAATATTCCCAACGTTCCCACTCAACTAAAAAATATTGAGTGTTCTTCTTGTTGCTGTTGTTGTTGTGTTTTCGATTTTTTCCCCTGCTATAAATATTGTTTCACATCAATTAACAAGTTATTACTTGTACTAATGATAGATTTTAAACCTGTGGAAAAATTGTTGATTTCAGTGAAAGTAGAAAGTACTACCATCAACTATGACAGAGATTTGTTGATTGGAGGTGGGGTGGTGCTGGTGGCGATGGCGACGTCCGCGACGACGACGACATATCACTAACATCGTCCATGTCCACTGGTAATGCGGTTGATCGCTAATGATGGGTTGTTTCTTTCTGTCAGGGTGTTAATCAGCGAAATAACATATCGACAATTCGACAGTGCGCACAACAGCAAACATAGGCAGACACACGCCTAAACATGCAGTTGGGCGGGCAGGCTGGCATGCACACCAAATATCATAGATGGGGAACACACACACACACACACACAGAGAGAATGCAAGTGAAAATGAAAATGGGTAAATAAAAAAAAACGAATAATTGTTTTTCCCAATTGGTGAGGTTGTTTTGATTTGGTATTTTTCGACCAATTATGGAGATGGAGAATTTTTCTGGACCAAAATCTTGACCACATGGAGAATTTGAAATGTCAGTGTTTCGCGAACGTCAATTTTTTTAATTTTTTTTTTTTGACAATCGATATTTATACCCTGAGACTAGAGAGGGTATACAGGGTGAGATGAAACAACTGCAACCAACTTCAGACCGCTGTCATATCTAAGCCACTAGTCCAACAGCTGTTAAAATTATTCCTGTAACAACTCATTATATTGTTTACAAGCGAACAAAAGCATTTTGGTGAGAATTTTCCAGAAAAAATGTTAATCGTGATGGAATTCGAGCGTGATGGTGCGATTTCTTTATATTTGGCTGGGAAACCACAAGTGGCTATTGTTAGAGCACTCCAGCATTCAAATGTGAATAAATATTTTATGTCTCGTACCATTGCTCGTACCGTGATAATGGTAGCGTAGCTCGACATCAAGGAAGTAGGCGGAGGAAAACAGCAACATCAGCAGATATGGTGCGAAAGTAAAGAAACGACTTGATCAAAACCCGCGTCGCAGTGGCCGAAAAATGGCTCGTGAGCTGAACATATCGCAATATTCTATTCGGCAAATATTAAAAAATGAGCTCGAGTTATAGCCATTGAAATTCCAAAAAGTGCAAGAACTTTCACCGCATCGGAAATAAAATAGACATAAAAGAGCTAAACCGTTGCTTCGCTTGGCCGAAATTTGGTTTTCTCCGATGGGAAAACATTCATTGTCCAGCAGTTTGTAAACAAACACAATGATCGTGTTTACTTGCCAAAGAGCTTAGCTGAAAATGTGCACCTTCGGTTGGCCACCAGAACTCAAGCGCCAGCCATGGTGATGGTGTGGACTGCCATAACAGCCGATGTTCGCTCTCCGCTTGTATTAATCGACCGTGGCATAAGAAAAAATACCAAATATTATCGCAAAAATATTCTGGAGGGTGTATTAAAGCCTTGGGCACGCAAACATTTTGGCCGCAGACCTTGGACACTCAAACAGGACTCAGCACCATCGAACTCAGCACGCACCACCCAAGAATGGTTACAAAATGAGGTTCCTCGCTGGAAATGGCACACAATGGTCACCAAAATCTCCGTATACCAATCCGTTGGACTATTGTGTCTGGAGTATTTTGGAAAGCAAGGTTAGCACTAAAAATGACCAAACTTTTTGCTTTCATTCAATAAAATTAAAAAAAATTATGTCTTTTGATACGACCAAATTATGTCTTTTGATACGACCCTATGCGATTTCCAAACTTGGTACATCGTAATATTATTGTCAAACTTAGATCGAGTTCGGAGAATATTGGTCCACTCCTTCGGTACCTCCCCCGTAAAGGGTCTACATTGTCAAAAAAAAAAAAAAAAAAAACTGCATAAAAAAGAAACGATAATCCGATTTTGCTCCAATTTTGCCAATCCTAATATTTACGTAGTTCAGGTGCGAAAATGGACAATATCTGTCCACTCAATCAGGTAACTCCCCCACAAACGGTCAAAGTTTTGACTTTTTATAACTCTTTTAAAATATGATGTAGGTGTCGATTGTCGTCAAATTTCACACATACCAATATATTTGTATTAACCCAAGATCTGGTGCTAAAATGGAATATATCGGTGCACTCCTTCTGGTACCTCCCCCACACGAGGTCGAAATTTTCAAAAATATATATTTTCTGCATAGAAAGAGAAACGATAATCTGATTTTGCTCCAACTTTGCAAATCCTAATATTTGCGTCAGTTCTAGATCAGGCGAAAAAATGGGTAATATCGGTCCACTCCATCAAGTACCTCCCCCACAAATGGTCAACATTTTGAATAGTTACAACTCTTATAAGATGTGATGTAAGAGTCCGATTGTCTTCAAATTTCACACATACCAATATTTTTATTGACCCAAGGTCTGGTGCTTAAATGGAATATATCGGTCTACTCCTTCTGGTACCTCTCCCACAAAAGGTCGAAAGTTTCAAAAAAAAAAACATATTTTTTTGCACAGAAAGAGGAATTATAATCTGATTTTGCTCCAACTTTGCAAATCCTTATATTCGCATCAGTGCTATGTTAGATGCGAAAATGGAAAATATAGGTCCAATCCATCAGGTACCTCCTCCACAAACGGTCAACATTTTGAATAATTACAATTCTTATAAAATTTGATATAAATATCTGATTGTCTTCAAATTTCACACATACCAATATTTTTATTAACCCAAGATCTGGTGCTAAAATGGAATATATCGGTCTACTCCTTCTGGAGTAGACTTCTCTCCCACAAACGGTCGAAACTTTTTTGCACAGAAAGAGAAATTATAATCTGATTTTGCTCTAACTTTTCAAATTCTAATAGGTCTGGTGCGAAAATGGACAATATCGGTACACCCCTTCTGGTACCTCCCCCACTTACGCTCAAAATTTTGAATATCCATGAAGCTCATAAAAATCGAAATCAACATCCGATTCCATTCCATACATGGTACATCTAAAATATTTCCATCAACACAAGATCGGTTATAAAGACGGTAGAGATCGGACCATTTATTTTGCTACCTGCTCTACATAGGGTTCAAGATTTTGAAAATCAAAATGTTCAAAGAAAGCGAAATAAGAATCCAACTCTTTTCAAATTTCACACCTTCCAAAATTTTTGCTAACACAAGATCTGTTGTGAAGATGCTATATATCTGCAAACTCCTTCTGGTACCTCACCCACAAAGGGATCCAATTTTTAATATTTTTTATGTCATAAATTGCGAAACAACTCAGCGATTCTTCACAACTTGCTACATCTAAATATATGTCTCTCAACCAGAATCCTGAGATGAATATGGAATTTAAGAGTTCCCATAAATTGTATATAAATGTCCGATTTTCTTATATATTCATAATAATATTTCACAACAGAAGGCAAAATATTTTTAAAAAATCGAACATTGGCTGGGGTAAGCATCTGTCGGCAAAACCGACCGATACTTTTTTACTTGTTTTTACGAATTTTAAAAACAATTTGTAGAAAATTATATTTTCAAATAAAAACTCTAAACCTTAGATGTTTTATGTGTAAAAAAATATTAAAATATTTTTTTTTTATTTTTCAGCCGTGTTTTTAATTCTTACTAAGAACAAGAACTGCGCCATAAGTTACGTAAGTTAAAATTGAGTTTCCTACAATATATATAATATTTTATATATTATATAATTTATAACTTTTTATACATAACGTTTTATTTTTTTTCACAATAATTTTTTTTACGGATTTTCAAGAAATATTTTGGTAGATCATTTTAAAAGGCAACTCTGATGCTAAGGTAAAAACCTTTTTTCTTTTTGTCTCAGGTTTACCAACCATATTCAGTTTCCATATCTTTCGCTGCGCCACACGTTAATAGCTGTTGGCCAAGACAAACTCTAATTGTTATTGCTTTGCTAAATATTCTAACGAGGCGAACAAATATCATTGAAGATGATGACGATGGACGGGTACGTGTAGTTCGTTAAGGTCGATTGCGTTATAAAAGAAAAATATCAACACACAACGTTTTTTTGGACTTGTTATGTAAACGTCACGTTTCATGTTTACAAAGCCATTACCAAGCGTTTTTTGATGTTGTTTTTTTTTTTTTCGTAGCATAGAAGAATATTCATAATTTTATTTAAATGGATATTTATTAAAACTCTACGATTTATAAAGAGCAAATAGTAATCTTTGACCATTAATATTAACAACTTGCCTTGAATAATGGAAGTATTTACTTATACCATCCATAGGGCAAACATTTTGTAGAACCAAAACCTACAAAACGGTGAAATTCTATTCCATTTTGGTTCAAACTCATGTCAAAAGTCACATATCCCATACGTACTTAGTATTCAACATCGCAATATGCATATCTTATTCTCTCATGAACTCATAACGAAACAATGGCAAGAAATCTACACGATTTTGTGTTTTTTATACCCTCCATCTTGAAAAGCAGGATATATTATCTTTGTCATTCTGTTTGTAACATCCCTAAATATTAGCAGATGCCCGTCTGTCTGTTGAAATCACGATACGACCCACATTATTTGATATAGAGCTTCAAAATTTGGCAGAACAATTTGTATTGTGTCTAGGATGGTTGGTATTGAAAATGAGATAAATCAGTCCACGTTTTGATATAGCCTCCATAAAACGGCATCTCCGGATATTCGGTCAAGAAATTGGTATTGGGTTCTTGCTCCGGTGGCGGAACATAGTATATATAAGTACACGTTTTCCTATTACGAAAATATAACGATACCCACCGATTGTTTCAAATTTGGTATTTTAGAAGATTTGGTACAGGGCAATCTTTGATGTATTAAATTGTCTATACAGGTTATGGTATGGTTTGAAAAGTTTAGCAGCATTATCCAAACGATCTTACTGGTGTTTGTAGTTAAAAGTGGAACACGTTTGAATTTAGATACTTTATATAATAATGTTTCTTTATCCAAAGGTGGGGGGGTATTAAAATGCTCTTTTAATTGTTTTTTTTTTTTGAATTTTCAGGTATGTGATAATTAAGATTCTCATCATTACTAAAACGATACTAGGTTCAAAAACGCACTGAAATTATAGCTGACCCGATCCACGTTGCTGGCTCTTAATTTTAGTGCTTAATGCATATTTTCAAGAACATAATAGTCCTCATGTAAGTAGTAAACTTTGCTAAAAATAATTATGCTTCCAACTAAAGTTATTGACGTCTTCCCTGTCTTCTGGTTATTGCTGTAGTCTTTTCAACCCATTTTCGAATATTTGTGGCGATTTAATGGAATTTTGCATAGACACCTATATAAGTCCTCTGTCCTCCGGAAAAGTCTGCTTATTAGGATATATTTTCAGAATATCGAAGGACTCCTCGAAATCGGTTGTAATTTGGAATTTTAAGAATGATTTGATATTAAGGGCGACTGTTTTGAAAATTTGTATATTCGATCCTCTTTTAAACATAACTCCCTTGTAAGTGTATCTCGTAACATTCGTTGACCCAATGAGCACCAATTTGATATTTAATGATTCACTATAGGACATGGCCTAGCATATAGGTTTTTCTAAGGTTCATTATCGAGTTTAGAAATCCTATTGTCACAAAACTTTAACTAGTGTCCACAATTTGGAATAGGTTCCACTTAGCAGTACCTTTTCATTTTACCAATTATAATCCTCATTTAGTCTAGCTTTTTATACCCTCAGCCATATGGCTCGAGAATGTATATATCATGTGATATGACCAAAATGTGCCTCATCGCAATAACCGTTTTAGACCCTAGGTCTCTTTTGACCAAATCCGTTTCTTTTGGAGTCGATCTACGGGTGTCCGACCATCTGTCTGGCTGGCTGGTGCGCACAATAACTCTCGAAGGAAGTATCTGATTTGGGCCAAACTTGGTACAACCTAATATTATATATCGGTCCACTCCTTCAGGTACATCATCCATACAAGGTCAAAATTTTCAAAAAAAAAATTACTGAGCAGAAAGAGGAAGGATAAGCCGATTTTTCTCCAAGAAATTTTAGCATCAGCACTAGGTCAGATGAGAAAATACACAATATCGGTCCACTCCATCGAGTAACTCCCCCACAAAGGGTCAACATTTTGAATAATTATAACTCTTATTAAATGTGATGTTCGATTGTCTTCAAATTATACACATCACAATATTATTACTAACCCAAGGTCTGGTGTGAAGATGGAATATATAGGTCCACACCTTCTGGTACCTCCCCCACAAAGGGTTAAAATTTAAAATATGAATGAAGCATATAAAACACGACATTTACATCCGATTCAATTCAACTTGACAAATCCCAATATTTCTATCAACACAGTACTCATTATTAAGATGGTTGAAATCGGATCATTCCTTCTGGTACCTCCCCTACAAAAGGTCAAAGTTTTGAATAAACAAAACAATTATAAAATCCGAAATATGCATACGGTTCTCTTCAAATCAAACACATCACAATATTTTCATTAACCTAAGTTCTAGTGTGAAGATGGACTATATTGGTCCACTCCTTCCGGTACCTCCCCCACAAAGCATCAACGTTTACTCACCCCATTATTTCTACTAACACAAGATTTGCTGTGAAAATGGTATATTTCGGTCGACTCCTTTTGGCACCTCCCCTACAAATGTATCAAAATTTTGAATATCCATGAAGCTTATAAAACACGAAATTAACATACGATTCAATTCAGTCTTGACAAATCTCAACATTTCTATCAACACAAGATCTGTTATAAAGATGGTAGAGATTTGAACATTCTTTCTGGTGCCACCCCCACGAAGGGTCAAAGTTTTGAATAACCAAAACGGTTATAAAATCCGAAATATGCATGGGGTTCTCCTCATATTTCACACATCACAATATCTTTCTTAACCCAAGGTCTGGTGTGAAGATGGAATATATATCGGTCCACTCTTTCTGGTACCTCTCCACGAAAGGGTCAACATTTTGAATAACCATAACAGAAATCAAAATATATTTAAAGAAGGAATTCAGGAAGCTCATAAAACACATCTCAATACTTTCATCAACACAAGATCTGGTCTAAAGATGTTAGAGATCGAATGATTTCTTCTGGTACCTCCCCCACATAGGGTTCAAGATTTCAAACGATTATAAAATCAGAAAAAAACATTCTGTTCCCTTCATAATTCACACATCCTATTATTATCCTATTATTTGTACTAACACAAGATCTGCTGTGAAGATGAGTTATATCGATCCACTCCTTCTGGTACCTCCCCCACAAAGGGTCCACAATTTTGAATATCTATAAAGCTCGTAAAACGCAAAATTAACATCCGATTCCATTAAGACTTGGTACATATCAATGTTTCCATCAACGCAAAACCTGTTATAAAGATGGTAAAGATCGGACTATTTCTGCCGGTACCTCTCCCACAAAGTTTTGAATAACCAAAACGATTATAAAGTCCGAAAAAAGCATCCGGTTATCTTCACATTTCACACACTCCATTTTTTTCTACTAATACAAGATAGGGTTCAAGATTTTGAAAAAACAAATCGCTCAAAGAAAACGAAATAAACATCCAACTATCTTCAAATTTCACACACACAAATATTTTTGCTAGCACAAGATCTGTTGAGAAGATGATATATATCTGCGAACCCCTTCTGGTACCTCAGCCACAAAAGGGTCACAATTTTCAATACTTTTCTCTGTCAAAATTGCGAAACAATTCAGTGATTCTTTACAACTTGCTCTATCTGAATATTTCTCTTAACCAGAAATCGGAGATGAATATATAATTTATTATTTCGCATTAAATTGGATATAAATGTTGGATTTTCTTGTAATTTTGCCCATACCAATATTTTTATCTGTATTAGATGAAGTATGAATATGGAATACCTCGGTCGACTATATCTGGTACCTCAGGCACATTTTAACATTTTCTAAAAATTATCAGAGATTTCATATAATGTGAAGAAAGTAGTCGGTAGAGTCCAAACCTGGTACGTCGCAATAATTATATCATATTTAATTAGGTCCAATACGAAATGGACAATATTGGCCCATTCCTTCGGAACCTACTACATAGTTGGTTAACAATTTAAATAATCATAACAGGAGTCAAAATATATTTAAATAATCGAACATTGGTTGAGGGTATGCATCTGTCGGAAAAAAACGACTGATACTTTTTTTGTCATAAATTTTGTTTGGTGGGAAAGTATAAGAAGAAGTAGACCGCTATATCCTATTTTCACACCAGATCTTATGTTGATATTGTGATATGTTTAATTTGCGGACAATCGAACACCTAAATCACATTTTATAAGGTTATAATTATTCCAAAATTTTACCCTTTGGAGGTACTTGATGGAGTGAACCGATAGTGTCGATTTTCGCACCTGACCTGGCAATGATGTATATATTAGGATTTGAAAAGTTGAAGCAAATTCGTATTATCCTTTTTTCCCTCTGTGCAGAAAATTATTTTCTTTGAAAATTTTGACATTATGTGTGGGAGGTACCTGAAGGAGTGGACCTATATGGCACATCTCCGAACTCAATCTAAGTTTGACAACATATTACGATGTACCAAGTTCGGATCAAATCGTACACTCGCTCGTGCGCACCAGCCAGACAGACGGACGGACATCGCTAGATCGACTCCAGATGTCCTGAAACGGATTTGGTCCAAAGAGACCTTGGGTTTACAACCGTTACATGGATGAGGCACGTTTTGGCCTTATCAAATGATATATAACCTCTGTAGCCATATGGCTGAGGGTATAAAAATCAGAAAAGCATTAGCCTCCATCACTTTAGAAATATTTCCAAACAATTTTCAAACACCCAGAATTAAGAAAGGAAAAATAGTCTCACTTTCAAAATCAACAACAATTAGATCAACAACAGTTGATTGAACAAACTTTTACTCTTTCATCAATTAGTAGCTTTCTATAAATACTGCACTTCAATCAATACCCTTAAGTAGAAGAATTCTCCAAACACAACTCGAAATTTAGAAATTAATATTGACTTTGTTTCATTGTTTCTAAAGATGGACAGACGTTTCCTTTCGAGCGTAACGCCGCATCGAATTCGAACTGAAAATTGTGTTAAAATTTATACTCTATTTAGGAACAACAAATACAACCCAAACAACCGATGAAAAGTTAAAATTGAAAATAACAACAAAAGCAACAGCAGCAACAACAACAACAACGGCTCTCAATTATTGCATACACATGACTTTTATTTAGTAACCGAATTAACACCTTCTATTCGCCTTCGCCTTCTTCTTCTTCACTGTGTCTTTTCTTTTGACGAAATTTGTCGAAATCGACGTTGGGTCCGATGTGCGAAAATCCTGATCACAGATGTGTGGATGTGTGACTCCAAAAAAAAAAGTATTTAGAATTGAAATCACTGCTGATGATTTCGGTAAACAACAACTACAACAACATCTGAACGTAAATATTTTTGAAAATAATAGTAATAATGATGGGTAAATAAATAGGAAGTCTTGTCGACCAGGGATGGATGGGTGCCATTGCTATTGTGGGACAGGTGTGAAAGTGAGCTAACGTTTTAAAGAAAACAAATATTCTTCTCCCATAGGCATTTTGGGATTTTTGTTCAAGGCAGTCGAATGGGACTGTTTGCAGCAGAACAGATGGAAGCCGTTCAGTCCAACAGGTGTGTCTTTTTTTCGATTTGTTGAATGGATGTTGGCAAAGGGGTGGGAAGGGTGGGGTATGACAATTCTTTGTGGCAAGTCTAAAGTATATAATATATAGAAGTAAAGCGGACTGAAAGGGATTCTATATTTTAGACGATTTAAAAATACTTTCATTTCTGTATGACTTTTCAATTTATTGACCCTCTATGGAGTAGAATCCGAGGGAATAGGCCAGTATTGTCCATTTCGTATTCGACCTAAATAAATATTATAGAAGTATTGTGGCGTACGAGGTTTGTATTAACTACTTCCTCAGGTTAATATGAGACATGTGATAATTTTTAGAAAATCTTAAAATGTGCCTGAGGTACCAGATATACGGGTGAGATAAAAAAATTACAATAAAGTCACACGACATAATTTTTACATTTTTTTTTTTAAATTTTATTGAATGACAGAAAAAAATGTCCGAAATAGCATGACATTTTAGAATAAGTTTAGATTTTTTCCAATTGGTCACCTTTGGCACGAATTATGGCCTTCAAACGACCAATGAAATCGTCACACGCTGACCGAATGTTGCTCTGCGGTATTTTATCCTATTTCCGGCGAAGTGCTTGCTTGAGGTGATCGACACTTTGGTGTTTTTAGTGCCAACCTTGCTTTCAAAAATACTCCAGACACAATAGTCCAACGAATTGGTATCCACAGATTTTAGTGGTCATTGTGCTATGGAAATGATGCGAGGAACCTCATTTTGTGACCATTCTTGGGTGGCGCGTGCTTAGTCCTGTTGCAATGTCCAAGGTCTGCGGCCAAAATGTTTGCGTGCCCAAGGCTTTAATACACCCTCCAGAATATGTTCGCGATAACATTCGGCATTTATTCTGATGCCACGGTCGATTAATACGAGCGGAGAGCGACTATCGGCTGTTATGGCGGTCCACACCATCACCATGGCCGGCGCTTCAGTTCTGATGGCCAACAGAAGGTGCACATTTTGAGCTGACCTCTTTGGCCACTGAACAACGAATTTTGTCTCGTCGGAGAAAACCAAATTCGGCACTTCACCACTTGCGGCCAAGCGAAGCTACTCTTTAGCTCTTTTGAGTCTATTTTCTTTCTGTTGCGGTGTAAGTTCTTGCTCTTTTTGGAATTTCAATGGCTTTGCCCCGAGCATATTTTTCAATATTTGCCAAATGGAAATTTGCGATATATTCAGCTCACGAGCCATTTTGCCGCCACTGCGACGCGGGTTTCGATCATGTCGCTTCTTTACTTTTCGAACCATTTCTGCTGATGTTACTGTTTTCTTCCGTCCACTTCCTTGACGGTCGGGCTACGCTACGAGAAACAAAAGATTTATTACATTTAAATGCTGGAGGGCTCTAACGATAGCCACTTGTGGTTTTCAGCCAAATATAAAGAAATCACACCATCGCGCTTGAATTCCATCAAGAATAATTTTTTTCCGGAAAATTCTCACCAAAATGCTTTTGTACGCTTGTAAACAATATAATGAGCTGTCACTTGTGTTAGCAAAAATGTTTGTATGTGTGATATTTGAAGAGAATTGGATGCTTATTTCGATTTCTTTGAGCGTTTTGTTTTTTAAAATCTTGACTCCTATGTGGGGGAGGTACCAGAAGAAATGGTCCGATCTTGTGTTGATGGAAATATTGACATGTACCAAGTCTAAAAGGAATAGGATGTTAATTTTGCGTTTTATGATTTTCTCGGGTATTTAAAATGTTTGCCCTTTGTGGCGGAGGTACCAGAAGGAGTGGACCAATATATCCCATTTTCACGGCAGATCTTGTGTTGGTAGAAAAAAAGAGTCCATAATCGGACCCTTACTTCATATTTATAAGAGTTATAATTATTCAAAATTTTGATGCTTTGTGGAGGAGGTACTTTATGGAGTGGACCGATATTGTCCCTTTTCGCAATTGACCTGACGCTGATGGTAATATTAGGATTAAATATATTAGGATTAAATATTTTTTTTAAGTTTGATAATAATGCTACGATGATTTGGTGCAAAGAGACCTAGGGTCTAAAATCGTTAATTCGATGAGGCACGTTTTGGCCGTATCCAATGATATATACCCTTTGTAGACATACGGCTGAGGGTATAAAAAATCCACGAATATGCTTCCACGATAGGAACAAACGAGATGATCATGTTGGGCGAGCTTAACAGGGACCGACAAAAAATTAAGTATTTCAAGTACCCGATAATAAAAAATCCACGATTATACTTCCTAAAAAAAATAAAAATTAACGATATTTTTAAAAATCTATGAATATCATTCCAAATTCATTTTTGAAAATCCACGGATATCTTTCCAAAAATATTTTTAGAAAATCAACGAATATCCTTCCGAATTTTTTTAAGTCCACGGATGTCCTTCAAAATGTCCACGGATGTCCAAAAATATTTTAAAAAATCCTTTCAATCCTTCCAATTTTTTTTAAATCCAAGGATATCCTTCAAAAATATTTTAATAAATACTTTCAATCCTTCCAGAAATATTTTTAAAAAATTCACGAATATCCTTCCAATTTTTTTATAATTCATGAATATTCTTTCAAAATCATTTTTAAAAAATCCACGAATATCCTTCAACAAATGCTTCTAAAAATCCACGAATATCCTTCCAAAATATGTTTTAACGATCCAAGAATATCCTTCCAAATGTATTTTTTTTAAAAACACCACGAATGTCCTTTAAAAAACATTTTTTAAAAAACCACGAATATCGTTCCAAAAATATTTTAGAAAAACCGACGAATATACTTTCAAATATATTTTTAAAAATCCACGAATAGCCTTCCAACAAAATATTAAAAAGAGCACGAATATTCTTCCAAAAATATTTTTTAAAAATTCATGATTATTCTTCCAAAAATATTTAAAAAAACCCACATATATCTGTCCAAAAAATATTTTTAAAAAATCCAGGAATATCCTTCCAAAAATATTTTTAAAAATTCCACGAATATCCTTCCAAAAATATTTTTAAAAAATACAAGAATATCCTTTCAAAATCATTAAAATTGATTCAATCCAAAAATATTTAAAAAAATCCACGAATATCTCTTCAAAAATATTTAAAAAAATCCACGAATATCTCTTCAAAAACATTTAAAAAAATCCACGAATATCTCTTCAAAAGTATTTAAAAATATTCATGAATATCTCTTCAAAAATATTTAAAAAAATCCACGAATATCTCTTCAAAAATATTTAAAAAAAAAATCACGAATATCTCTTTTAAAAAATATTTAAAAAAAATCCACGAATATCTCTTCAAAAATATTTTAAAAAATCCACGAATATCTTTTCAAAAATATTTTAAAAAATCCACGAATATCTTTTCAAAAATATTCTAAAAAATCCACGAATATCTCTTCAAAAATATTTTAAAAAATCTACGAATCTCTCTTCAAAAATATCTAAAAAAATCCACGAATATCTCTTCAAAAATATTTTAAAAAATCCGTGAATATCCTTAAAAAATATTTTTAAAATTCAGCCCCAGATGTGTCACCCTATGAGTCAATTATTTCACACCTGGCCCCAAGTTCTTATAATTTATGGTTTACCCAGTTATTTTCAATTTCACTTAACTTCCTGGATTTTCAAAATTCTTATAGATATTTTTACACACATCAAAGCAAAATTCCAAATTCAGTGACCGGGTAATCCGAAACTAAATTTAAATCCGGAAATTTCCACAATTTCTGCCACGAGATGACACCGTTTCATTTATTAATTTTAATTTAGCCGTCGATATGGGGTTTTGGTTAAAATTAAAAACCCATACAAATTGTTGCTGTACCCGTGCCAATCTGTATTAATTAATTAATTGATGCAGGCAAATGCCGGACGTTGGTTGGTTGGCGGGCTGGTTGACTGTTGCATCGAAAATGCAGGTGATGCCTCTGTTGTTGCTCTTGCTGCTAAACTGTGGGTGTTTTTTGTTAAAACCGGAACTGTTTGGAAGAGACGACGCTGTAATAATATATGTGTACATATTCAAAACAGCCGGAAAGTAAACTGAGCCATTTCAGCACTTCTAATAATAGTCTTTATAAATAATTGTTTATTTGCATATCCAGGAAAGTAAATAAATAAATGAGGCTGGCAAAAAAATTGTGTTTTGTTGAAAATGGAAATTTGATATCCGTGTTAAGGTTTCAATTAACATATGTTATGATATATATTTTGGGAATAATTGTTGCTAATTAGATAGATGGATTTCAGAAATTTCTGGAATGAGGGTAAAGGAAAAAAATTTAATTTCATGCGACTTTAAAAATATACGTAATTTCCGGTTCATCTAAATTTTTATGTTTTCGAATGACAAAAAATGTTGGTTTCGCAAAGAACGTGTATTATTTAAATCAGCTCCGACTGAATCCAAAAAAGACCAACTGTCAACAATGTGGAATTTCTTGCCAGAATTCGGATTGGAAAAGTTTGGATCGATTTGAAAATGAAATTAACGATTATTTGAAATCTGGTTATATACTGTCACCTTCAATTTTTATCTGTTTGTTGGAAAGATACCAGAAAGAGTAGGCTGATAGCTACCATGTACATATTAGATCAAAGATTGGGGGATGCATATGACTAGATCTACTGTAAATGTCCTGAAACGAATTTCGTTCATTGTGTCAAGTTAAAAAATCGATCGTCCACGTCCGACTATAGTCCCCATTTAACGCTCCCGATATTCGGTATTTTGATGATTAGCGACAGTATTTACCGGAATTATTTCAAATTTCATATTTAAAGTTCATAATGGGTACTACAGCCTATGACAAAAATTTTTGTTTTTTTTTGCAGGTCCATATAGCCCCCATATAGCGGTATCTCCCGATAGTCGGTATTTTGTATGATTTCAGACACATTATTCACCGAAATCGTTTCAAATTTCGTATGGGTACTACAACCTATTCCAGAAAATTTTCTATGCTGGTCCAGGTCTTCATATAGGCCCCATATATTAGTACCTCCCTATATTCGATATTTTGACGATTTTAGCGACACTATTCAGCGGAGTTGTTTTAAATTTCGTATTAAGAATTTGTATTGGGTACTTTAAACTATGAAAAATAATTGCGTATGCAGGCCCACGTCTTCGTATAGCCTCCATATAACGGTACCTCCCAATATTAGGTATTCTAAAGGTTTTAGCGACATAATTCACTGAAATTGTTTCAAATTTCGTATTGGAAGATGTTAATGGGTATTACAGCCTAATACAAACAATTTCGTATATAGGTCCACGTCTTCGTGTAGTTCCCATATAAAGGGGTTTCAATTAAGTGGTATTTTTCGGATTTTTTTTTTTTGAAAAATTTCATATTAAAAAAAAAAATTGATCCTTTTTGAGGGAGATACCAGAAAGAATGGGCCGACGAGTTCCAATTCACCATAGATCTAATATTGGTGAAAATATTGCATTTGCGCAGTAAGAAGTAACATTGAATAATTATTTTCAATCTTCTGAAACTTGTAACCAGAATCAACTTTAAACCCATAAGGAGGAGTTTTCAGGCGTAGTGTGTCTAAAAATGCCATATTCACCTCAGATGTTGGGTTTAGTTAAACATTAAGACATACATAGTTTAAAGAGAATTACTGACTTGTTTCGCATGTTAGAGGGTTAGAGTACTCGAAATTTTGACCCTTTGTAGTGGAGGTACTTGGGTACAACATCCCATCTTCCTTGCAGATTTTAGATTTGTAGAAGTTTGAAAAGAATCGTATACTTATTTCGCATTTTATGAGCATTTGGGTTATTCAAAATGTTCACATCATGTATCCCATCTTCACACCTGATAGATGTGATTTTGAAAGTAATCGTTAGCTCATTTTACGTTTTATGAGATTCATGGTTATTCAAAATTTGACCTGTTGTGAGGAAGATACCAGAGGGAGTAGACCGATATATCTTATGTTCATAGTACATCTTGCGTTGGTAAAAAATAAGATATGCGAAATTTGAAGAAAATAATAAAATTATTTTTTTATGGGTTATCAAAATATTGACCCATTGCGTGGGAGGAAATTTATGGATGTCTACTTTCGCACCTGACCTAGCACTGATACAAATATTAAGATTTGCACAAAATTGGATGATCCTTTCTCTCCGAATTCGACCAAAGTTTGATAATAATATTACGGATTCACTCCAAAAAGACATATGATCTAAAACCCTTATTTCGATGAGACATGTTTTGGCCGTATCGAATGATTAATTAAAATTGTCGTCATTTCAAATTATTAAAATGGTACCAAATATTGTACATTTGAACTACAAGTTGCCAAAAATATTTTTTAATAATAATCCACGCTTAACCTACCTTAATATTAAAAATTCGAAATGTACGTATTTCCGGCTGTGGTTTTTCGCCAAAGGTCATTAAACAAATATCTTGTAACTTTTAGTACTGTTTTTACCAATTTTGCACAAAATTATAGGGTTTACCTTTTGTTACCCGATATGCTTATCATAGACAAAAGGGATGTAAAAAATGTAAAGCTGGACAATTGCTCAAAACTACGAGTACGATTTTCCGAAGTTGCATATTTAACTTTATGGTTCGAATTTCCCATCCTTCAGAATTTAGTACAATTTAGTAATTTTCATACTCTTGTGGTTGGAATTTCACAAAAATTCATCTTAACCTCACCCATTACATACTGCTGGTGCGCCACATTCCAAATATCAAAATCTATACATTTGAAAATACCATGGCATAACAATTGGTACATATTAGGACTTTTCGTACTTGTTTTAATCCCGCCTTTTCTCACTCCGAAACTCAAACAGTAATCCACACTCAAAATTTCCGAATTCCAGAATTTACTATATAATTTAGTACCTTTCGTACTCTTTGAGGATGCATTTTTAAAGAATCTGCCACTATCTTTCTACAAAATATCAAAATTTTAATTCTCCCAAAATCATTTTGCGGCATTTAGTACATTTTAGTACTTTTCGTAACCTTAAAGTTGCTATGTCCCAAAAATGCAGAATTGCTTCTTTCCTACACACCACCGGTATGACATACTCAAAATTTTAGAATTTTACATTGACCCACTTGCTTAAAAAAATCCAACGTATTGAATACATTTTGGTACTTTTCATACACTTTAGTTCGAATTTGCACACCTGTCCTTATCTCACCTCTTCACATCAATAGCGTCCTCTATGACAAATTTTAGACTTTTAACTCTACTTAGCTAACTACCATCCCTCAGAATTTAGTACCATTTAGCACTTTTCGTACTCTTATATTTATTGCCAAATCCCGTACCATAACATTTATTACATTTTAGTACTTTTTCGATCAATATGCTCGAATTCTCCTGAATCTAGCCTTTTATAATTCATAAACTCAAACAGTGATCCACACTCATAATTTCAGTCTTTTGTGTGCAGACAGGTCAAGTTCGATGATGGACTATATCGGTCTACGATATTGAACTGTACCTCCCAATATTCGGTATTTTGATTTTTTTTTAATGGAATTGTCTGAAATTCTACACAAGGAGTTCTCTGTGAGTACTTTATCCCCCGAAAAAGAATTGTCTGTATAGGTCCACGATATCGTATAGACCCCCATACAATGGTGGCCCCGATATTGGGCATTTTGATGATTTTTGTTAAATTTTTCAATGGAATTGGCTTAATTGGCTCTACACAAGGAGTTCTTTCCGAAAACTTTGACCCCTGAAAAGAATTGTCTTTATAGGTCCACGATATCGTATATCTCCCATATATACCAGTACCTCCCGACATTCAGTATTTTAATTAATTTAGGCGCATTTTTAATAGGCATTGTCTGCAATTCTACTCAATGAGTTCTCTGTAAGTACGTTATCCCCTGAAAGAGAATTGCCTATATAGGTCCACGATATCGTATATCCCTCATATAACGGTACCTCCCGATATTCGGCATTTTAATGATTTTAACCACATTTTTATATGGAATGGGCTTAAAATCCACACAAGGTGTTCTCTCTGAGTACTTTACCCCCTGGAAGAGAATTGTCTATGCAGGTCCACGTCTTAGTATAGCCCCCATACTATGGTACCTCCCTTTATTTTGTATTTTAATGATATTAGCAACATTTTTCACCGGTATTGTTTCGAATTTCGCATTTGAAGTTCGGAATCGTTACCACAGCCTATGACAGAAAATTACTTATCCAGCACCCCGTCTTGATATATACCCCATACAAAGGTTTTTATTTGAGAGGTATTTTTCGACGGATTTTTTTCTTTTTTTTTTGAAAATTTTCAGGTTCCTTCCGAATGGTGGAGGGTATAAAACTTAGCTTCTTTTTTATACCCTCCACCATACTATGGAGGGTATATTAACTTTGTCATTTCGTTTGTAACTTCACGAAATAGTCATGTCAGACCCAACAAAGTATATATATTGTTGATCAGCGCAAAATTCTAAGTCGATATGTCTGTCTGTCCGTCTGTTGTAATCACGCTATCTTTAGAACGAATTGAGATAGAAGGCTAGGTCCACGTTTCAATATGGCCCCCATATAACGGTACCTTCCGATATTCGGTATTTTGATGATTTTAGCGACATTATTCACCGGAATTGTTTCAAATTTGGTATTTGAAGTTCGAAATGGATAGTACAGCCTAAGACAGAAAATTGTCTGTGCAGATCCACGTCTTCGTATAGCCCCCATATAACGGTATCTCCCTATATTCGGTATTTTGATGATTTTAGCGTCATTATTCACCGGAATTGTTTCAAATTTGGCATTTAAATTTCGCAATGGATACTACACCCTAAGACAGAAAAAATTTTGTGCAGGTCCACGTCTTGGTATAGCCCCCATATAACGGTACCTCCAAATATTCGGTATTTTTGATGATTTTAGCGTCATTATTCACCAGAATTGTTTCAAATTACGTATTTAGAGTTCGTAATGGAAACTACAGTCTGTGACAAAAAATTGTCTATGTAGGTCCACGTTTTCATATAGCCCCCATATAACGGTACCTCCAGATATTCAGTATTTTGATGATTTTGGCGACATTATTCACCGGAATTGTTTCAAATTTGGTATTTGAATTTCGCAATGGATACTACAGCCTAAGACAGAAAATTGTCTGTGCAGGTCTACGTCTTCGTATAACCCCCATATAACGGTACCTCCCGATTTTCGGTATTTGGATGATTTTGGCGTCATTATTCACCGGCTTTTTAAATTACGCATTTAGAGTTCGTAATGAAAACTACAGTCTGTGACAGAAAATTGTCCATGCAGGTCCAGGTCTTTGAATAGGCCTCATATACCAGAGCCACCCTATATTCGGTATTTTGACGAGTTTAGGTACAATGTTCACCGAAATTTTTTAAAACGTCGTATTTGAAGTTCGTAATGGATGCTACAGCCTATGACAGATAATTGTCTATGCAGGTGCAGGTCTTCGCACAGCTCTGATATAACGGTACCTCCCTATATACGATATTTTGATGATTTTAGCTACATTATTCACCGTTTATTTCAAGTTCCGAATTTGAATTTGACTTATGACAAACAATGACTGTGTGGGTCCACGTCGTATAGACGCCAATATAACGGCTATATTCGGTATTTTTAAAATTTTAACAGAATTTTTTAAGGATTTTATTTTTTGAAAATTTCCAAATTCGTTCCAAATGGTGGAGGGTATTCAAAGTTCGGCCCGGCCGAAATTACTTTTTTTAACTTCTTTAATTTTCAAGTTCCTTCCAAATGGTGGAGGATATAAAACTTAGCTCCTTTCTACTTGCTGGTACTGTGATAGTTCTAGGCTCTAGAAACTCAGCTTTATTCCACCCCTTCTCGTCACCATTCCACATTTCATATATTATAGTACCTTTCGTACCCTTCTCATCCCAAATTCGAATAAAAACGCAAATTTTATGTTTTTTTTTTTTTTTTTTGTTTTAACTAAAAAAATTTGTTAACTTTATTTTTGTATCGTTTTCATTTTTTTTGTAAATGTAATTAAATTGGTTTAACAAACAAAAGATTTGTTGATGGATTTTTGTTTTTTTTTTTGTTGTTGCTAGTGTGTGTGTGTGTGAAATAAAAAAATCAATGATATTCGAAATAAAAAAACTTAACAGAAAAAAATACTTTAATAAATAGGTACAACTTAGAAACTAATGCGCTAACGGCGGCCAGTATAGCTGGCCGGTGTTTTTGTTTTCTTTTTTTTAATTTTTTGTTTAAATGTTTTTTTTTTTGTTAATCTTAATTCTACTAAAAATGTCGGTTAAAACTACAATTTTCAGTCAATTTTCAACAACAATAGTGTTGACTATATGTGGGTTTTGTTTTTGTTGTGTGTGTGTTTTGCATACAAACGACCGGAGGAAAAAAAAAACAAAAAATAATTTTGCCATTCAAAAAGGGGAGGGGGAAGGAGGAAAAAATCCAGAGGAAAATAAAAAAAGGTTTACATACATAGTATATTTAAGACAATCAATCACACGACATACATTCACACACAATGTAAAATAGGCATTCACACATACACACTCATTCATCACCCACTCATACCCACTCACACTCACTCACTCCCTTACAGGCTACGATAATAAAAACATTCACTCATCGACATCGACATCATCATCATCGTCGTCGTCGTGGTGGCCGTGGTCGTATTTACAGTTAGATATGTTGCATAGACCCCCCTGCCACCACTACCGGTGTCGCTTGTCAATGTCGTCGCCATCCTCGTCGTCGTCGCATAGAGACTACGATTACCACTACTACCGCTATTACTAATACTAGTACTACCACTACTATTACAATTACAATTAATAGTACTTGTCGTATATACACGCATACAATCACAATAGCACAAGGCTGTAGACGCCGAAGGATACACCCAATCCAATGATGGCCATGATGCTGGCCTCCAGCCGTCTTCGAACCACATTGCCCCTGCCGTGCCGGTGGCAACAGATTGCCATGGGGTACTGAGAATGGCCTCCTGTTGCCTCCGTTTAGCATTCATCCCTTCATCCTCCTCGACGTCCTCTCATTGATAGCTCCAGTGACGCAAATCCTTGCGTACCTTCCACAACATTAGCTCTAGGCAGGCCCGCGAATCCTCGAAACTACTGTGACCACTGTCGCTGCACTGAATGTCCCGCTTGAGAAAGGACTTGGTTAAATTCTTAAGAGATCGCCGATATGGATAACCGGTCGAATGGCTGAATATCAGCGATGTGTCGACAATGGTTTTGTGCACCAGGCGCAGGACACGCAAATCATTGTCCAACCCATGGCCAATGAGTATGGTGTCGGCATCGAACAGCTTCAGCAGATCCTGCTGGACCTGGGCGAAGGTCTTGATGGAGTTATTCGAGTCGGGTGAGAGATCTTTTTCGGTGATGCCCGAAAATCGGGTATTATAATCGATTATCTCGGCTTGGGGCCGGACGAAGTGTTCATAGACCAGTGAACCATCATAGCCGACCACAGTGACCTTGGTCACCTCCAGGCCCAGGCCGGTGTAGGACATTTCACAGTCGATGGCATAGATTTTGGGGTGGCGGTTCTTCTGTTTTTCGCTGCGTGGCCGGGTGTGGACAAAATCGCTGTAGGGTCCATTGATGCCCACCACTGCCCCATTCCAAACATGCAACGGATGTTGGCTGCAGCCTTCGCTCGATTCCTCACCCTGGCAACAGGAATAGATGTTGACATAACATTTACCGTTATACACATTATTCGCCTTGCCCCAGTGATAGGTACAGGGTTCAAAGGTCAGATACTCTCCCTCAGAGTTTACCTCGAACATTTTCGAACAGCGCACACATTGCTTCTCCACGGAGTTGTCGTATTCGGAAAAGATCTGATAGACCCCATCGGGTGTGTAGAAGGCCATGACGGGGGGATTCTCCGTCTCCAGGCCACAAGTCATATCATCTTCACCCATTTCACTGGAATCGGAATCTGTAAAACGCGGACTCGAATCCCCCGAACCATGGCCCGAATCTATGGCCGTGCTGGAGTTGGACCATTGCTGTGAACTCGACAAGCCGTCATAGGAATTGATGACACTCGACTTTTTGCGTCCGTAATAGTGGCGATGATGTCTCTGATTATCCTTGGTCACAGCCTCTTCGGCCAGGTGCTTGGGCAAACATTTGTAGATTTCTATGCAGCCCTCGTGATGCACTGATTCCACAGGGAAGCCATAGACGCGCAAAAGGCTGGGATCCACAACATAGCGACGCATTTGTTGCACCAACTCACTCTCGGAGAGATTTAGTTTCACAAACTGCCTAAGGGGTGGTGGGGCCAAGGCCTGGGCCACCTTCTTTAAATGTTCCGCATTACGTTTGCTGGCCGTGGGCGAGGCAGTGGGTGATGAATTGGCCGAATGGGCGGGCGAACTTGAGGCCGATGAGGACAGCGATGAAGATGAAATCGAGGTGGTCGACGAGGCCGATGACAATGAACTGCAGACCGACGAATTGGAGGGAGATGTGGTCAGGGCATTCACGCCCGGCGTTCCTAATTTGCCCAATTTACTGTTGTTCAACACCGCCTTGAGAGCGGCTGCCTTTGTGCATTGCTTGCGTAGATTAATAGCTGCTGTGGAGTTCGTGTTGTTGTTGTGGGATTGTTTTGCTCCCAGTGGCTTGTGATTCTCCTTGTACTCCTCATCAATGTCCATGGGCTGTAGCAAATCACTGGAGTTATTTTTATGGGAGCCATTGGTGTTCGAAGAAGCAGAAGCTCCAGTGCCATTGGAGTGGTTGTTGTTCTGTTTGCGTTTCTGTTGACGTTTTTGACGTGACTTGGATGATTTCTTATTGGCCGCCTTATTCTGGACAATATAGGCTGAGCTGAGGTCCTCATTGCTGGAACTGGTATTCAAGTCATCACTGCCGGCAGCCTCGCTGGATGTGCTGTTACGATGTGCTGGATTATGACGAGATGCAATCATAGAGTCTGCAAAGAGAGAGGGAGAAAATTATTAAATGTTTTCCAAAAAAATTAAAAAAGTTTTTTTTAAATTAAAAAAATAATTTAAATTAAAAAAAAAATTAAAATAAATTTTGAAAAATTGAAAAACTTAAAACAATTAATTTAAATTAAAAAAAAATTAAATTAAAAAAAATATTAAATTAAGAAAAAAATAAAAAATAACTAATTTTGGCTAAATTCAGTAAAATCTGTTAAAATTTTCGAAATCAAAATATTTGAGTCTCCTAAGGAGAAGACCAGACCTTCTGGTCTTCTATGGAGAAGGCCAGACCTTCTGGTCTTCTATGGAGAAGACCAGACCTTCTGGTCTTCTATGGACAACGCCAGACCTTCTGGTCTTCTATGGACAAGGCCAGACCTTCTGGTATTCTATGGGCAAGGCGAGACCTTCTGGTCTTCTATGGATAAGGCCAGACCTTCTGGTCTTCTATGGACAAGGCCTGATCTTCTGGTTTTCTATGGACAAGGCCAGATCTTCTGGTCTTCTATCGAGAAGGCGAGACCTTCTGGTCTCCTATGGAGAAGGCGAGACCTTCTGGTCTTCTATTGAGAAAGATCAACTTCTGGTCTACTATGGGGAAGACTATCTTCTCCTCTGGTCTTCTATGGAGAAGACCACCTTCTGGTCTATTGAGAAGATCTTCGTCTGATCTTCTACGGAGAAGACCACCTTCTGGTCATCTGTGGAGAAGACCTTCGGCTCTTATAAGAGAAAATTATGTACTCTCTTAGGAGAAGGACCTACGGCCCTCTAGAAGAATCTCCTTTGGTTTTGTAGAAGAAAAACATTTGGCTTTCAAGGAGAAGAGCCTGTGTTCTTCCATGGCTTTATGTCAGAAGACCTTCAGACCCTTTCGGTTTCTAGGGAGAGGGTTCATAGTTTGTTTCAAAATAAAATTTTCTTTATTTTTTCTTAATTTTCCAATTTTTTTTCCAAATTTTCCCCACGAGGGGAAGCTGCTGTATAACCCCATATTTCCTCCTCCAAACAATGGCCACTTAAAATTCTTCACACACAAAAGCTTTTATTTCTCCTCGTTCTCCTCTACTTCTTCTTCTTTTTTTCTTCGTCAACATATTATACCCAACAACTTTTCTGTTATATAGCCACTTTTGGCCCAGAGAGGTGGTCCCTCTTAACCCAAAAAAACTGAAGTTTTGACAACAATTGGCCATACATTGTCGTATCGAATGTTTGTCTCTGTTGCCGTGGATTATTTAATAAACCATACACGTTCGACGTTTATACAAAATGGCACAAGAGTTTAACACAAAACCGAATAAAGTCGTTGTAGTCCCCCTTCCAAGCAGCCCAATATTGGACAACGCCAAATTAAGCGGTCTTTGTTGTTGCTGCTGTGTTAAAAAACAAGCAAACATGAGGTAAAAAAAATAAATCAACAAATGACAAGAAGAGTTGAAAAAAAAATTAAAAATAGAAAAAAAAAAAAAAACAACGACACCAAGCCCAAAAGTGTCCTTCAGCATTAATAAAATAAAAAATGTCAACAAACTTTAATTCAATTCGTTGTTAATTTGAATAAAAGTTCTGCTTTTTTGGAAGAAGGAGAATAAAACTACTTTTCTTCTTCTAAATATAATTTTTTTCGTAGATAGGTATTTGAGATTTTTCAAATATTGAACGATGCGGATTTTATACCCTACGTTACACTGGTTATTGTGTTTAGTAGTTTTCGGAAACGCAAAAAACCTATAGTTCCATTTAATGACCTTCATAAAATCACATTCTGAGTCGTTGTATGCATCTTCATCCATCCATGCATTATTGTAATCAAAAGTACAGGTCGCATTTATTGTCCGATTGAAATGAAATTTTACACAAGTCATTTGTTTGGCCCAAGGACGAACTCTATCGGAATTGGTGAGAATTGTTGCAAATTTAGATAGAGCTCCCATGCATATCTTCATCCGATTTCAATTTTATTGGGCGCCATATGTGTAATATTCGTTCAAAAGGGGTGGATTTCGGCAAATCCGATCGAATTCAGGCTAGAAGGAAGTTTCCAGATATCTCATACAACACTGAAATACCTCTGCGATTTATTTTTATTCAGATCTGTTCAAATTTGGATATACCTCCCATATATATTTTTATCCGATTTCATGCTTTTTGTACAAAAAATCGTGAATATCAGCCAATATGGTGTGTATTTTGGAACATACGACCGAATTTTTCCATTTGGCGAAGCTCGGTTCCGCTATATCTCCGATATATATTTTTATACCCTTCAATATACACAATAATAAAGGTATATTAAGTTTGTCTTTCCGTTCGAAGTATTCGTATTAGAACCAACAAAGTGTATGTATTCTATTTTTTGAACCTTATATTTTTCATAGAGTTTTCTTTGCAGGCAGGTCAACTTCGAAGATGAGCAATATCTGTCAAGGTTTTCGTCTGGCTCCCATATAATTTTAGCCACAGTTTCTAGCGGAAAAGCTCAAAATTCGGTATTTGAAGTTCATAATGGATTCTCTCCCCTATGGCAGAACATTGTCTATACAGATCCACGTTTTCATAAAGCCACCAGATAACATTACCTCCCCATCGGTGTCTAGCGGAATAGCTTTAACTTCTGTATTTGGGGTTCGTAATGAGTTTTATCTACTCTGGCAGATGCTTGGTTTCGAAAAGCCGTTTAAATGTACATCCCGAAATTCGAAATTTTGATTATTATAGCCTCAGTTTCTAGCAGAATAGCTTAAACTTCGGTATTTGCTGTTCATAATGTATTTTATTTCCTTGGACTGAAAATTGCTTATATAGATCCACATTTTCCTATAGCACTCATATAACGGTACCTTTTCAGATTTGAAATTTTCATCATTTTAGCCTTAGTTTCCAATGAAGTTTCAAATTCGGTTGTCATAGTTAAAAATGAGTTCTATGTTCTACTGTGGTAGAACATGGTCCATATAGATTCATGTTATCCTATTAATCCCATATATTGATACTTTTTGAGATATTAATATACAATTTTTACATGAGCTACTTTCCAAATGGTGGAAGGTTTTCGACCCGGCCGAACATTATTCCGTTTTTACTTCTTTAAAATATTGTTGAAAAAAAAACCTTCTCCAAAGCATATCATTCAATCTATTGCAATGTTATTTTGGAACGAGAGGTACAAGAGCCACCAATAAATTTGGTGGAAAACGTTTCAGAGTTGGATATACCTCCCATATATTCCCTTCTTCTGATTCCGAATTTTAGCTGCTCTGAAGCCATAATACGCCTTCCTAATAAGGTTCATAGTTGGTATGATTTACTTCACAGAAATCCATAATAAAAACGTTTTTTGTGGCTCCACTAAATACGCATGGTCGTGTAGGGTATCATATGGTCGGCCCGCCCATCTTTTGACCTTTCTTTACTGGTTTTTATTTATTTTATTTTTTTTGTCAAATTTATTTTTTATCTTCTTTATTAATTTAATATATCTTAGTTTTGAGTAGAGTTCATTGACTCAACCGTATCACATGTTTTGTAATTCCAGTTCCAACCACCTTATCACCAGGCGTACTTATTTACGTATGCTGTAAGCTTTCAACATTTTACTTCCCTCTTGTTGTTGTTGGTTTTCCAAAGAGATTATTTAATTTTTATATATGTTAATTAAATATATTATTAATGTAATATAAATAAATAAATCTAATACTATCTAATTTGTGATTAGCATAAGTCTGTCGTGATTATAAAAAATATATAAAAATAAATATGAAAAAATATCATACATAGCTGTATGACGTCGTAGAGATTAACATGGCTCTCTCCCCTCCCTTACCCACTATAATGGCAAGAAGCAAGGTTAGCATGGATCTCTGATTAAAATATAACCGGCATGGTTTGGTTGGATGGATGACCGTATGGAACAACTTAGCATTAATTCTTATCGCTTAGAGATTATTAATCAATAGCACGTGTAAATGTTCGACTTGATAATCGTTCAAGGCTGAACTATTACAGTTAAGCTAAACGAGGGTTGTTCCAGAAGTTTTATATATGAAATTTCACAATTTTGTTTGGTATTTCCAATGTTTTAACCACAATTTCCAAACTTGGTACTCCTATGTGTTCATCACATGTGTCCTTTTTTTTACACTACTAGTAATGACAACTGTATACCATCATTATTACCAGTAATCTAAAAATTAATGACTTATTCCAAAAAAAAATTGGTAACACCTAAATATTGATAGTGACGAAAATTAGCAGAAAATAATACAATATGAATCCTAACAGACGATAACAATTTCTAGCTGGAGATCTGAAAAAAATTTCGACATTTTGAAGTCGTGGGGTGGTAACATAATGATATTTCCTTACCAGGCAAAAACTTGTTACAAATTTTCATGATATAAAAAGTTTGGAAGGATTGAAGTAGTGTCGGACTGGAAAAAAAAAAAAATACGAGGAATATTTTACTTCAAAATTTTACTTCATTTTTATGAAATATGGTTAAAAACTTCCTTTAAATGGGATCGTAGCAAGTCAAAATATTCTAAAAAAGTATTTGTCATAAAATTCTACTCCACAACAAGACATCAAGAGTCTAAATCAGGGTGAGATAAAAAAACTGCAACAAAGCCAAACGCCATAATTTTTACATATTTTTTTTTAACTGTCGGAAATAGCATCAAATTTTAGAATAAGTTTAGATTTGTTCGAATTGACACGAATTATGACCTTCAAACGGACAATGAAATCATCACACGCTGCCCGAATGTTGCTCTGCGGTATCTTGACCCATTCCCGGCGAAGCGCTTGCTTGAGGTAATCGACATTTTGGTATTATTTAATGCCAACCTTGCTTTCCGAAATACTCCAGACACAATAGTCCAGCGGATTGGTATCCCGGAGATTTTGGTGGCCATTGTGCGCTGGAAATGAAGCGAGGAACCTCATTTTGTAACCATTCTTGGGTGGCTCGTGCTGAGTGCGATGCTGAGTCCAAGGTATGCGGCCAAAATTTTTGCGTGCCCAATGCTTTAATACTCTAGAATATTTTCGTGATAATATTCGGCATTTATTCTGATGCCACGGTCAATTAATACGAGCGCAGAGCGACCATAGACTGTTATAGCGGCCCACACCATCACCATGGCCGGCGCTTGAGTTTTGGTGGCCAACCGAAGGTGCTGACCTCTTGGCAAGCTGACCTCTTTGGCAAGTAAACACGCTCATCTTGTTTGTTTACAAACTGCTGGACAACGAATGTTTTATAATCAGAGAAAACCGGATTCGGCAGTCCACCACTTTCGGCCAAGCGAAGCAACTCTTTAGCTCCTTTAAGTCTATTTTCTTTCTGCTCTCTTGCACTTTTTGGAATTTCAATGACTTTACCCCGAGCTCTTTTTTTAATGTTTGCCGAATGGAATATTGCGATATGTTCAGCTCTATTTTTCGGCTACTGCGACGCGGGTTTCGACCAAGTCGCTTCCTAACTTTTCGAACCATTTCTGCTGATGTTGCTGTTTTCTGCTTCCGTCCACTTCTTTGACGTCGGGCTACGCTACCAGAATCACGGTAACGAGCGATGGTACGAGACACAAAAGACTTATTCACATTTAAATCCGGGAGTGCTCTAATGATAGCCACTTGTGGTTTTCCAGTCCAATATAAAGAAATCACACTATCACGCTTGAATTCCACCACGCTTGAATTCCACCGTGCTTGTGAACAATATAATGAGTTGTCACTGGAATAATTTTAGCAGCTGTCGGACGAGTGGCTTAGAAATGACAGCAGTCTGAAGTTGGTTGCAGTTTTTTCATCTTGCCCTGTATATCACAAATACATTATAGGGTTAAAACCGTACAAATTTGATGGATGACGTCAAAGACAAAAATATTCTTCATCAAATTTCACATTGAGTGACCAACGAAAAGAAATCTCCATTTCCATTGCGTAGCAGGGAAATATTTGCATCAATATTTCCCACAAAAGAAAAACCGAAATTATTTCCTAAATTTTTTCATAAATTTTCCTCGGATTTTTTTCGATTTGACACTTGAAAGTAACATAAAATTTCGTTTTACGCAGAAGTTGTCAAAAGAAGAAATATTCTACGCAAAATTTCACTATAAATCTTAGAATATACCATATATCTAGGTACAATAGTTTTTATGTCAAATTACCCTCAACATTTGTGTACTAAAAGTGAAAATTTTCTCCTCACTTTATTTACTGTAAATTTAAGACATATCAAATCCGGTTCAAAATCTTCCTTTATATTTCATTTTTTGGGCAAAGTGTCAAAGTAAGAATTGTTCTAGATCAAAATTCATGGTGAGTCTCTGAACAAAAAAAATGCGTATACCTAATATGTATCATAAAAAATAGCATCAACTTTTGGTAATAAAAAAACCTTATCCAATTCTAAAAAAATTAACTTCAATTAAAATTTTTTAAAATTGAAATTCGCTGCAAATTTCCTTTAAATTCCACTGTACAATAGCCATTTTGGGTGGTGAAAAATGCCAAGGGGACTTGAAAGTACTTGGTTTTAGATGAAACTGCAAAAGTAGACCTGGGTCCTAGGCCAAATATGGTTTAGGCTCTATTTTATATAGTTTTGACCATATATAGCAAGAGACTCATATAATTTGAGTCATATTTCGCAATTTTTGAAATATAATTTTTTAACTTCAGAAGAGATCTTTTGGATTACAAATTTTTTAAATCATTTTTTTTTTTTTTTTGGGAAGAGAATTTTATCTTTTCTAGTTGAGAAAAAACAAAAACAATGGGAAAATTCACCCAACAAACATTTCATTTCCCACGCACACAAATACATATACCCAAAATATGGCGTGTTCCATTGTAGAAAAATAAAACTAAGGTACCCCGCTTCACTTCCCAGCATTTCCATTATCTTAACCTTGTCCATTTATAAAATTTTTGGATTTGATTGAAATGGTTGTACGCATTGTAGCGTATAATTTGCAATTACATTAAATTGCCGGTGATACTGATTTAAATCAAATCATGACGTTTATTTCAAACGAACGAACGAACACACATACATGCATACATACATGGCAAAAAGACAAAGGGGGCAGGCAGACACAGCCAACTAGAATTTCCTATTAATTTATAGAAAAAATAAAAAAAATTATACCTCTCTTTACCCTTTGCCGGTTTTTATTGCTTTGTGCATCTCGGGGCGTATTCGAATGATTAGAGAGCAACAGGTTTTCTATTATTATTTTGATTTTAATTTAATTTAATTTCCTTATTGTAAATGCTGTTTTTAAACCACAAATCAACAATGCGACTTATAATAATTTAAATAATAGACTTTGCAAACTATTAAAAGTAATTTTTTTTCATAATGGCAAAGCTTTTAAATATAATTTAAGTAATAACAAAATTCAACACCCTTTGAATTGTGGCCAATATAAACTAGACAGACAGACACATACAAAGCGAAATAAATTATTTGTTGTTTTTTTTTTTTTTTTTTTTCATTTTTCTATTTCTATTTGACTTTATGACAAATGCTATTCTAAGCACGTGCTTAAATTTTTAATTATTTTCAATAAAAATATATATTTTTTTCTAATTTTTTTGGCTGAGATCTTTATCACCAGAATTTGGCTAGTTTAAAATATTTCGGGCCATGTTTATAGAAAAAAAACTTTTTTAATTGCTTTTAATCAGATTGGATTACATAAGGCATATAAATATGATTTGAAGGCATTCAAAAACTAGAAGAAACAAAAAATCGAAATCATGGAGCAAAAGGGGGTGCCTTTAGAGATTGAAGAAGTAAAAGGCAGGCTCAATTTTAGAGTTTTAATATTGGGAAGCTTAAGTATTTTAAAATGCATTGAAGAAAATGTCGGTGCAAGTTAAGATATATATCTCTCAAATTTTACTATACGACCCCTACCCACAGAATTGAAATTGAAATTGGACCATACATGGCTTCAAAGAACCTCTAAAATTAAGCATTTAAAAATTGATTCCAAATTTAGGTTTTACAGATGTAGGTCAAGGCTAGCAATATATGAAGAGTCCATTATTATAAGTTAAAAATTAAATCAAAAGAATTTCCCAAACATTTTGGTTGTTTAAACTTCAAAAATTAAACAAAAAATACTTTGAAATTTTACTAATAAACCCTCGAAAAAAAAAAACATTTAAATACTGAAGGAAAAAAATGAAAATATTAACTTATTTAAAAAATTGGATACAAAAATGTTTTTAAAAATTTTAAATCTATCAGAGCTGGGCCCAAAAATTATAAAAAAATCCAACAATTATTTTTTTTTTTTTGTAATGAACCAGGTGAAAATTATTTTAAATACAAAAAAAAAAAGAAATAAAAAAACAAATCTCTTCCTGCCATTTTTTAAAAAAACTAAATCTTAAGAATCTAACCTAAATAAAAACAAGTAAAAAAGATGTAATTTCGGCCGGGTCGATCTTTGAATCCCCTCCACCATTTGGAAGGAATTTGTCAATTTTCAAAAAAATAAAATCAATTAAGAAATCTGTTAAAATCTTAAAAATACAGAATGTAGCCATTATATTAGGGTCTATACGAGGACGTAGACCTGCATAGTCAAATTTTGTCTTAAGTCATTATAATATTCAAATGCGAAACTTAAAAAAATCGGTGAATAATGTAGCTAAAATCATCAAAATACAGAATATGGAGAGGTACCGTTATGTGGGAGATATTCGAAGACGTGGACCTGCACAGACAATTTTTTGTCTTAGGCTGTAGTATCCATTTCGAACTTCAAATACCAAATTTCAAACAATTCCGGTGAATAATGTGGCTAAAATCAACAAAGTACTGAATATCGGGAGGTTAAGTTTTATGGGGGCTATACGAAGATGTGACAGATAATTTTCTGTCATAGGCTGTAGTAACCATTACGAACTTCAAATACCAAATTTAAAACAATTCCGGTGAATAATGTCGCTAAAATCATCAAAATACAGAATATCGGGAGGTGCTGTTATATGGGGGCTATACGAAGACGTGGACCTGCACAGACAATTTTTTGTCTTAGGCTGTAGTATCCATTCCGAACTTCAAATAGAAAATTTGAAACAATTCCGGTGAATAATGTCGCTAAAATCATCAAAATACCGAATATCGAGAGGTGCCGTTATATGGGGGCTATACCAAAACATGGACCTAGATGGCCCATTTTCAATACCAACAGTCCTGCAGACATAACATACATTAGAGTAAAATTTTATCAATCTACTTCATTTCGTTCGGAAGCTAGAGTGATTTCCACAGACGCATAGAGACGGACGGACATCGCTAAATCGACATAGAATTTTATACTGATTAAGAATATATATACTTTGTGGGGTCTAAGATGTATATTGTGTTACAAATTATTATTATCGTTATTATTATTATTAGTATTTAATTTATTGTTAATATTATTATTATTTTATTGTTATTATAATAATAACTATTATTATCAATAAGATTGCTTTTATTTTCAAAACCATTCAATGAGCTCATCTCTCACCAGTCTGCCAATGAAACAGAAAATTGAAACTATTCAAATGTCAGTTAGATATGATTCATAACATTTGCTTACACTATATAAATATCTTGTTGTTGTTTTTTTTTTGCTGTTCGAACCATCTGTTTAATATTATTGAATATTGACATTGATCCATAGGTTAATGACAATGCCAATTGGTTTAGTGTGGCATTTTGTTGTCGTTTTCGTTATTATTAACCTATAAATGAATGGAAAGTGTGGGCAGGTCATTCGCGCAGGTTATTCGCCTAGAGTGATTTTGTGAAATTTTGAGTTCCACATCAGGCGTCATACTATTTCGGGGTTCAAGGCAGTGCGTAAATTAATTTTTAATATTTATTTTTGTATTTTAATACAAAATACCTGTTGGTATGGTGACATTGTAAAGAAAGGGATTACTTTTAATCTTATCAGAGTAAAAATAAAAAAAAAACGCAAAAAATGTATTTACAGAAAATAAAAAAAGTTATAAGGAAGTAAAAAGGTTTTATGGTGTAGAGAAGCTTTAAATAATAATAAAACAAATATTAACAACATTTCCGTATTATTGTTTTATTTTTGGAATATGTGGGTTCTAGAGAGCACATTTTAGTACATTTTTATTTGCCTTTTTGTGAAACCCCAGCAAAGTAATGCGCTCCAATAATTTAGAAAAAAATTATTTGTTGTTGCAAAATGGCCAGGCTTTATCCCTTTATTGTTGCTTTTATAAAAACAATGTTTGTTTATTAGTGGAGAAAGAAAGAAAAAAATTATTTTTAGAATATGTGGCAATGCTGGGTTCTAGAGAACAAATTTTAGTACATTTTTATTTGCTTTTGGTGAAACACCAGCAAAGTAATCCGCTTCAATGATTTAGAAAAACTTTGGTTTACGTAGCCGGTGTTGTACAAAGCTCGAGGAGAAAATCTTAATGCCCGGACGAAGGCCGGCTCCCTAGAACAGCATAAAATTTAAGAAAAAAAAAAACTGAACAGAATGTAATGAGGATAATCGGTTCGACCGGATTCAAAGGCGCATATCAATGGATCCAAGAAAGATAATAACACATATTGTAGCATTTTGGAATGGTTATAGTGTCAACTATCATTTGAATAATTTGGATTCCCAAAAAGAGCTCCTTTTCGATTTGTGGGGGATCTTTTAAAAAATACGGCTCCAAAAAATCAATAATTTTGATATAACTCCTGAACCGTTGACAACTTTTTGGATGGGTTCCAAATATTCCAATATATTTTCCATATCGTTTTAGTAGGTCAGGGTCTAATCCGGCTTTTGGACCCGGATTTTTGTTTGAAATATCCGGATTTCCGATTCCTTCCCCTCAAGTGAAAACTACTTTCTCGGATCCAGGTTACAAATACCTATCTGTGAAAAAAAAAAATTCAAAAATGTCCGCGAGTTTGTAGAATGCTAGAGTTAAGCCAATAATGCTAAGGTACAATTTCAACAAGTAAAAAAGAAGCGAAGTTCGGCCGAGCCGAATTTTTTATACCTTCCACCATTTGAAAACTCGCAAAAACTTTGACAAAAAATACCGTTTAAGTGAAAAAAGCTATATGGGGGCTATACGAAGGCGACCAACTGCATTCGCATTTTTTGGCCATAGGTTGTGATACCCTTTAGGACCGTTGAAAAATATCGCTAATATCATCAAAACGCCGAAAAAAGGGAGGTACCGTTATATGTGGGCCATACGAAGACGTGGACCTGCAAAAGACATTTTTTGTTATAGGCTGAAGTACCCATTAAGGACCTTCAAATATGAAATTTAAAACAATTCCGTTGAATAAAGTCGCTAATATCATCAAAATGCCGAGAAGAGAGACGTACCGTCATATGTGGGGTATACGAAGACGTGGACCTGCATTCGCAATTTGCTGGCATAGGTTGAAGTATCCATTACGAATGTTAAATAAGAAATAAAAAACAATTCCCTTGTATAATGTCTGTAATATCATAAAAATACCGAATATTGGGACATCCCGTTATATAGGTGCTATACGAAGGTCTGGTCCTGCAAAAGTAATATTTTGTCATAAGCTGAAGTACCCATTAAGATCTTCAAATACGAAATATGAAACAATTCCAGTCAATAATTTCTCTAATACCATAAAAATACCGAATATAGAGAGGTCCCGTTATATAGGGGATATACGAAGTCGTGAACCTACATAAGTAATTTTTTGTCATAGCCTGAAGTACCCATTAAGGATCTTCAAATACGAAATTTGAAACAATTCAAGTCTATAATGTCTCTAATACCATAAAAATACCCAATATTGGGAGGGCCCGTCCTATAGGGGCTTTGTGTAGTCGTGAACCTGCATAAGCAATTAATTTTTTTATAGGCTAAAGTACCCATTAACACCTTCAAATACGAAATATGAAACGATTCCGGTAAATAATGTCGCGAAAATTATCGAAATACGGAACATCGGGGGGTATTGTTATATGGAGGCTATACGAAGTCGTGAAACTTCATAAAACAATTTTTTGTCGTAGGCTGAAGTAACCATTAAGATTTTCAAATACGAAATATGAAACGATTCCGGTGAATATATATTGTCGCTAAAATCATCAAAATAGGGAATATCGGAAGATATCGTTATGTGGGGGCTATACGAAAACGTGGAGCGACATGACCCATCTTTGAACTAAGCCTGCCTACTGACAAAATACAAATGTGCGGAAAATTTGAGCCGTCTATCTCAATTCGTTTGACAGGCAGACAATCGGACGGACACCGCTAAACCGACTTAGAATTTTACGCTGATCAAGAATACATATACTTTTTTTTTGGATCTGGCATGAGTATTTCTAGGAGTTACAAGCGGAATGAAGACATTATGGGGGGAGGGTATAAAAAACTGGTATATTTACTTTGTCCCAGTACCTGCAAGAATCTACTATTTTGGTAATTTTCTTCGATATCATAAAGGGAAAATTGGTTATTGTAATAAAAACTTCTACACTCTTGCAGTTCTGGAACAGACCAATTATTGGACGAAGTTCATCTATGCTATTAGCTAATCTTCTATTTGACCAATCTTCTTTTGGATTTTTAATGATTTTTAGATTTTAAAATAAAACTTAGACAGTTAAGATGTTTTTTTTTTTTTTTTTTTGAGAATATATTAAATAATTTTTTTATAATTTTTTTTTATTTATTTATTTATTTTTTTTTGATAATTTTGGACATTTAAAATATTAAAATTGGAACACTCAATGTCACATATTTTCCTGAGGCCCATAGGCATTTGAAAAAAAAAATATATTTATATACCTGTCATGCTTTGAATTGATTTGTGTAATTAGTTTTACATGGAGACATGTAAATATTTCCAATCAAAAGCTGCCATCCAAATATGAACACATAAATATGTGAAACATCTTTTTTTTGTTGTTGTTAAATATTATGCAGAAGTAGTACAGAGTGGGCTACTCAAGACACTCACGCACACACACACACATATGCACTTACTCAACTGGAATTGACAACAAATTATGATATTCAATATTCACGTTACGTGACAACTGAAACGAATTGTCGTTGAAGTTGTGAATTTATTTATTTTTTGTTTTTTTTTGCATTTGTTATTATCAAATAAATATACATTAAATTATGAAGGAATTGAAAAAAGTGTTAATAATATTAAAACAAAAAAAAAAATATATACTACTGTTAATGTTTAAACCATGCCCATGCTGAGTTGAAGACTACCGAATATAACAATGCCAGAGTAGTCGTATTTTTTTACAGAAGTAGGAAAATGTGTTATTAACACCATAAATTGTTATTGTATTCAGTTTTAAGTTTTATTTTTTTTAAACTTGGATAGAAATATCCATAAATATTAACAATAATTATTTTTTTGAATAATTTTTCTCTGTTGCCTATGAATTATTAACAAGCGAAAAAAATAAGCAAATGAAACGAGAAACAATAAAACTAAAGTCTCAACATTGGACTTTAAATGTTGTGTCTTCACAAAGCCCAGCCATGTTGAGACGATGACTATTTGAGTGTGTGAGTGTGTGGCGGTGTGTGTGTATGTTCGAATGGATTTATGTCTGATGGTGGCCAAACAAAACAACAACGAGGTCAAACAACTCCATAAAAGGAGACTCGAATAAATAATGTTTAATGTTTAAAAAAAATATATATTTTTTTTTATTTAAACAATAGAGGCAATAATTTTTTCGTTAAAAAAAGAGAAATCGTTGGGTGGTCGTGAAAATGTTTCTCAATAAAAAAAATCACAATCATTTTCCTTAAAAAATAGCACTTCAAAAACATAAGGTCATCATAATTTTGATTTATTAAATCAAAAACAAAAACACTTAAAAATTAAAAAAAAAATAAAAAAGGGTGAGAAGAAAATACTGCCACCAACTTCAGACTACTGCCATTTCTGAGCCACTCGTCTGACATCTGTTAAAATTATTCCAGTGACAGCTCATTATATTATTTAAAAGCGTACAAAAGCATTTTCGTGGGAATTTTATTCCATATAATATTCCATTCGGCAAATATTGAAAAATGAGCTCGGGGTAAAGCCATTGAAATTCGAAAAAGTGCAAGAACTTACACCGCAACAGCAAGAAAGTAGACTCAAAAGAGCTAAAGAGTTACTTCGCTTGACCTAAAGTGGTAAACTGCCGAATTTGGTTTTCTCCGATGGGAAAACATTCGTTGTCCAGCAGTTTGTAAACAAAACAAATGATCGTTTCTACTTGACAAAGAGGTCAGGAGGCCAGCTGAAAATGTACACCTTCGGTAGAACTCAAGCGCCGGCCATGGTGATGGTGTGGGCTGCCATAACAGCCGATGTACGCTCTGCGCTCGTATTAATCGACCGTGGCATCAGAAAAAATGCCAATAATATCGCGAAAATATTCTGGAGGGTGTATTAAAGCCTTGGGCACGCAAATATTTTGGCCGCAGACCTTGGACATTCCAACAGGACTCAGCAGCATGAATGATTACAAAATAAGGTTCCTCGCTTCATTTCCAGCGCACAATGACCACCAAAATCTCCGGATACCAATCCGTTGGACTATTGTGTCTGGAGTATTTTGGAAAGCAATGTTGGCAATAAAAAATACCTAAGTGTCGATCACCTCAAGCGAGCGCTTTGCCGGGTATGGGCCAAAATACCACAGAGCAACATTCGGGCAACATGTGATGGTTTCATTGGCCGTTTGAAGGCCATATTTCGTGCCAAAGGTGACCAATTCGAACAAATCTAAACTTATTCTAAAATTTGATGCTATTCCCGACATTTTAAACAAATGTCGACAAATGTGAAAATTATGGCGCTTTTGCATACATCCATAGTCGTAATGGGTACTACAGCCTATGATAATATTTTTTGTCTGTAGGTCCACCACTTCGTACACATCCCCATACTCGGTATTTTGATAATTTTTGCTACATTTTTTACCCGAATCGTTTTAAATTTCGTATTGGAAGATCTTAATGGATACTGCAACCTATGGCAAAAACTTTCGTATGCAGGTTCACGTCTTTGCTCTCATATGACGGTATCTCCCGATACTCGGCTTTTTCATTATTATATCGACATTATTCGCAGGAACTGTTTCAAATTTCGTATTGACGTTCGTAATGGGTACTAAAACCTATGTCAAATAATTTCGTATGCAGGTTACGTTTTCGTATATCCCCCATATAACAGTACCTCCCGATATTCGGAATTTTCATGATTTTTGCTACATTATTTACCGGAATCGTTTCAAATTTCGTATTGGAAGATCTTAATGGGTACTGCAACCTATGACAAAAACTTTCGTATGCAGGTCCACGTTTTCGTATATTCCCCATATAACGGTACCTTCCGATACTCAGTATTTTTATAATTTTTGCGACATTATTCCCCGGAATCGTAACAAATTTCCTATTTCAAGGTCGTAATGGGTACTAGAGCCTATGGCAAAAAATTTCGAATGCAGGCCCACATATTTTTATAGCCCCCATATAACGGTTTTCATTTAAGTGGTAGGTTTCGGAATTTTTTTTGAAATTTGAAATTCCTTCCAAATAGTGGAGGATATTTCAAGTTCGGCCCGGCCGAACTTTTCTGCTTTTTTACTTGTTTTTTTTTTACTGTTACAATTTTCAAATTTTGGTTTTATAATATTGTACTTTTTTGTTATTGTTGCTAATTTGTTTAAGTACTTTTTGGCACCATTTACCCACCAGCCATATGGTGCTGGTGGTGGTGGTGCTGGTCATTTGCGGTCATTGCCGCAAACAACTTTGTACTCGTCAATTGCATGTCACATCCTAAGTATGTCTTCGTCTCCAAACAACAACAGCAAACAGTATTGGTTGCATGCGTTTTGTTGTTGTTTTTGCTAATAAATAAATAATTACATCATCAAACCGCCGTCCGTCCGTCCATCTCTAATCAGCGACACAAAGTGCACAATTATTTGCAAATTATGCATGTGAATGCACGAATGTTAATTCGCTTTTTTTTGTTATTTCGTATTTGTCAATTTCAATGCTATTGGCTTTTAATGCTATAATAATTACAGAAAAGACAACAACAGTAACAATAACAAGAAACAGAATATTCATTGTTTTGAAGTCAGAAGCAGAAAAGAATAGAGCTTTTGAATCAATATGCATATATATGCTAATAGGCAGTGCCAATTCTTATTTTTTGGAGGGTGAGGAAGTGGGGGAGGCGGTGTTGCAATAGACCCAAAGATAGAGGGAGAGAAAAGGCTGAAAGGCTCAGTAGGTTAGAGTATAGGCAGTGCCAATTCTTATTGTTTTTGGAGGGATGGGGGTGGGGGAGGTGGTGTGGCAATAGACCCAGAGATAGAGGGAGAGAAAAGGCTTAAAGGCTCAGTAGGGTAGAGTATTTTCCAAAAAAAGAACCACCAACCTCCGCTTAAGTCACTGTTAGCTACATAATGTTGAGTGAATTCCGAACTGATTCAGGAACTCCCTTGGAGAGATAAAGTGCCCATCGATCTGATATCAGGACGAACACTACGAACTAGTTAGGTCGACCAAACATGACCTGAAATGTATTTCCTCCAAAACATATATGGCGTATAAATTCCTATTATAAATCAAGTTTTTGATTGCATAACCCCTATATATACTCTGAACTTATGGAGTACCTCTTAGAACCGAATTTTAGTTTTAAAAAAATGCTTGACAAAGTTTTTCAAATAATTTTCCAGTTCAAATCTTAACTTCTTTTGATCAATTCGGGCATTACGAACTTCAAACACCAAATTTGAAACAATTCTGGTGAATAATGTCGCTAAAATCATCAAAATACCTAATATCGGGAGGTTTCTGTTATAAGGGGGCTATACGACAACGTGGACGACAACGTGCTCAGAGAATTTTCTGTCATAGGCTGTAGTATCCATTACGAAATTCAAACACCAAATTCGAAACTTTCCCGGTAAATAATGTCGCTAAAATCATCAAAATACCGAATATGGGAAGGTGCCGTTATATGGGGCCTATTCGAAGACGTGGACCTGCATACAAATTCTTTTCCATAGATTGTAGTAACCATTAAGATCTCCCAATGCGAAATTTGAAACGATTCCGGTGAATAATGTTGTTGAAATCATCAAAATGCCGAGTATCGGGAGCTACGGTTATATGGGGGCTATACGAAGACGTGGACCTGCATACAAAAATGTTTGTCATAGGCTGTAGTACCCATTACGAACTTCAAATATGAAATTTGAAATAATTTCGGTAAATACTGTCGCTAAAATCATGAAAATACCGAATGTCGGGAGGTATCGTTATATGGGGGCTATACGAAAACGTGGACCGACATGGCCTATTTACGAACTTAACCTGCCTACTGGTAAACTATGCATGTATGCAAAAGTTTAGCCATCTATCTCAATTCGTCCGAAAGATAGCGATATTGCAACAGACGGACAGACAGGCAGAGAGACGGACATCGCTAGATCGTCGTAGAATTTTACGCTGATGCAGAATATATATATTTTGTAGGGTCTATTATGAATATTTCGAGGAGTTTTCCAAATAATTTTTCCCGTTCGGATCTTAACTTCTTTTGATCTATTCGCCCCCTTTTGGTAAATGGAAAATAGATTAAAATTTGGAAAATGTATTAATGCTTAATATTTCTCCACCAGATGGCGCTCCCGTTAACAAAGTCTTGGCAATAAATTCCCTGAATTCCAAAAAGTGAACCACAGGACTCCTCTGATATTTTCTTGAAAAGATTGATATATTTAAAATATAATCTCTATTCCCTTATTTGATACATAAAAGTATAAAGGATTAAATATTTCACAGATAGATGGCGTTCTTCGTAGAACAAGTTTTGAATATATTCCCCTATCCATTCCAACCTTATTTTCATTTAATCCCTCTCAAAAACTCCAAACTAATATTAAAAGAATATACAATATATGTTCCATTATTTGATACGTGGGAAATATAAATGAAGATTTTTTGCAAAATCGAATTGAAATTAAATATCTTATAACTAGATGGCGCTCTTACTCACAAATGAATATGTCCCCCAATTCATCCCAAACTTATTTTCATTTAATCCCTCTCAAAAACTCCAAACTATTATTAATAGGGATTTTTTTGCAAAAATTATTCGTAGTTAAATATATCACCACCAGATGACTCTCTGTTTAAGTTATATAAATTTGAAAATAATCCCCTCATTCCCCTTTCACACTTGCCTTCCTCTAATTCCCTCTCAAAAACTCCCATTCACCCATAACATTTCCCTCCAAAAATCTCCCAAGTAAGTCATCTAAAGTAGGTCACCATCGCCGTGTACCATGTAATTGTTTTATGACTTTTTTATATAAAATAATTACTTTAAAGTTTCTTTTTTCTTTGCCTGGCGTTGAATTTAATGTTTAAAGTACTTTGACACACGTCATGATATCTTAACTGTATCAGCTAATAATAATAACAGCACCCAAGTTATGATACCAATTTAAAGTTTGCACTGAACCATGTGAAAGGGGGCAGGGACAGGGACAGGTTGGAGGGTACCGAGGTGGAAATGTTGCTTGAATGACATGCCAAGGGGGAAAAAATGAGGTTAATAAGCTGCAATAATAAAGATGTCATAAAAATGTTGTATAAAATTTGCAACAACGACAACAACAGCAACAGCTACATGAAAATGCAATGTAATAGAGATAATTGGATTAAGTTTTGAAAGGTGTCTGGCTGGAGAATGGGTTAATTAAAGGTGGTTATAATATATATTATATATTAGGATTGGATTATGGAGGTTAAATTTATAGGTAAAAGGGAGGGGAGGGGCTGAAAAAATTATGAAATTTCAAATATTCCTTAGGGATATATACCAAAATTCCACTAAAGGAGATCTCCCTGATATAAAATTGGAAAATTTAGCAACTCCATTAAAAATATGAGCAAAAATTTACCCTTGCTATTTTATAGCAGAAAATAAAAATCTAGCATTTTCTAACTTCTGTTATGGCTCTATTATTAAACTGGGTCATTGGAAAACCCCATTTCATTTAGGAATTCCTTGAAACAATTTCGTCTTGGCACTTTTCATTTGCACATGTTTGCCTCAAGGCAATATTGAAGCAAAAATATTTGAAATTGTGACTGGAAATCAAACAATTAGAACGAAACAAAGTTGCCGATTTGTATATATTTGTATAATTGTTTTGTTTTGGCTTTTTTCTTTTTAATTCTAAAATAAATATAGAATTATTAACTGAAACGCTTAAGGAATACACAAGCAAAATTATAAACAATGAAACAAAAAAACTAGGCAGAAAAACTGGGGTTTTTTCTCCCATCCATCCAGGCAGTCAGCCAGACAGACAGAACAGAACATGTGAATAGAGAACCTTGAAAAAAGCCGGCAGTTTATTTTGCTTTGTTTCTATTTTTGCTTCTCCACAGACCTATTCTAGCACTCCATAAGTCAATGTGTGTGTGGAAAGATAAAAAGTTTTAAAAATAAATATTTTTTCTCGCTCTACTTAATGGAATTACTTATAATTTCTATTGTTAACCACTCAAAGTGGTGAGGAGGCGAAGGAGGTGTAATACAGTGTGTAATTGAATTACATTACGGTTGTCTAGCCACTAGTCTGCTTCGTTGAATTGCTTTCATCTCTATTTTCTTTACACACATATCTGGCTTAGATTTTTTTTTACTTAATCTCGTTGGTGTGGCTAAAATTGTTTAACTGTTTTATTGTTCAACAAGTTAAAAAGCAGTAAGTTCGGCCGGGCCGAACTTTGAATACCCTCCACCACCATTTGGAACGAATTTGGAAATTTTCAAATAAAATCCTTAAAAAATTCTGTTGAAATTTTAAAAATACCCAATATAGCCGTTATATTGGGGTCCATACGAAGTGGACCTTCATAAGCATTTTTTGTCATAACCCATTACCATATTCAAATTCGAAACCTTAAAATAAACGGTGAATAATGTAGCTAAATATAGTATATAGAGAGGTACTGCTATATCAGAGCTGTGCGAAGTCCCGGACCAGCATAGACAATTTTCTGTCACAGGCTGTAGTATCCATTACGAACTTCAAATACGACATCTCAAACAATTTCAGTGGGTATTGTACCTAAAATCGTCAAAATACCGAATATAGGGAGGTACTGATATATGGGGCCTATACGAAGACCTGGACCTGCAAATACAATTTCCTGTCACAGACTGTAGTTCCTATTACGAACTCTAAATACGTAATTTGAAACAATTCTGGTTAATAATGACGCTAAAATCATCAAAATACCGAATATCGGGTGTTCCGTTATATGGGGGCTATAAGAAGACTTGGATCTCCACAGACAATTTTCTGTCATAGGCTGTAGTATCCATTACGAACTTCAAATACCAAATTTGAAACAATTTCGGTTAATAATGTCGCTTAAATCACTAAAATACCGAATATCGGGAGGTAGCGTTATATGGTAACTATACGAAGACGTGGATCTGCACAGGCAACTTTCTATCTTAGGCTGTAGTATCCATTTCGTCCTATAAAATACTATGGATGACATTCGAGGTCATCTGCTTTACAGAAGATGATATCGGAGGTCCTCTGCTTTACAGAAGATAACAGCTGAGGTCATCTGCTCTACAGATGACCTCAGTGGCCATCTACAATAGAGTAGATGACCTCAGTGGCCATCTACAATAGAGTAGATGACCTCAGAGGCCATCTACAATATAGTAGATGACCTCAGTGGCCATCTACAATAGAGCAGAAGACCTCAGTGGCCAACTACAAAAGAGCAGAAGACCTCACTGGCCAACTACAATAGAGTAGATGACCTCAGTGGTCATCTACAATAGAGTAGATGACCTCAGTGGCCATCTACAATAGAGTAGATGACCTCAGAGGCCATCTACAATAGAGTAGATGACCTCAGTGGCCATCTACAATAGAGCAGAAGACCTCAGTGGCCAACTACAAAAGAGCAGAAGACCTCACTGGCCAACTACAATAGAGTAGATGACCTCAGTGGTCATCTACAATAGAGTAGATGACCTCAGTGGCCATCTACAATAGAGTAGATGACCTCAGTGGCCATCTACAATAGAGTAGATGACCTCAGTGGCCATCTACAATAGAGTAGATGACCTCAGTGGCCATCTACAATAGAGTAGATGACCTCAGTGGCCATCTACAATAGAGTAGATGACCTCAGTGGCCATCTACAACAGAGTAGATGACCTCAGTGGCCATCTACAACAGAGTAGATGACCTCAGTGGCCATCTACAACAGAGTAGATGACCTCAGTGGCCATCTACAATAGAGTAGATGACCTCAGTGGCCATCCACTGTAGAGTAGATGACCTCTGTGGCCATCCACTGTAGAGTAGATGACCTCAGTGGCCATCTACTGTAGAGTAGATGACCTCAGTGGCCATCTACAGTAGAGTAGATGACCTCAGTGGCCATCTACTGTAGAGTAGATGACCTCAGTGGCCATCTACAATAGAGTAGATGACCTCAGTGGCCATCTACAATAGAGTAGATGACCTCAGTGGCCATCTACAATAGAGTAGATGACCTCAGTGGCCATCTACAATAGGGTAAATAACCTCAGTGGCCATCTACAATAGAGTAGATGACCTCAGTGGCCATCTACAATGGAGTAGATGACCTCTGTGGTCATCTACAATAGAGTAGATGACCTCAGTGGTCATCTACAATAGAGTAGATGACCTCAGTGGCCATCTATAATAGAGTAGATGACCTCAGTGACCATCTACAATAGAGTAGATGACCTCAGTGGCCATCTACTGTGGAGTAGATGACCTCAGTGTTCTTTTTCAAAAAGCAAAAAACCCCGCAATTTAAAAATTGGCATCCCTGAAAAATCTTTGTCGGCCAGTGTTAATCCCCAAACACACTTGTCGTGATTTTTTCTCCTCCCCAAAACTTTTTTTCCGCCAATTTCTGTTTGCCTTAGTTTGAACGAAAAATAAAAATGTTTGTGTTCTATTTGTTACATTTAATTTTTATTCGCTCTCTTTTGTTGCTGTTTTTGTTGTAGTCGTATTTGTTCACTTCTCTAGAAAAATTCAATTTGAAAATTTGTGCCACTCGAACAATTGCTGATTTCGGTTTGTGCTTTGCATGACAAAGTATAAAATGCATAAAAGACCGACAACGGCGTCCGTGCGACGTCCAATGATCTCGCATTCTCGTTTGTATTGTTAAGCGAGAGCGATATATTTGTTGATATATCTAAGTAGACAGTTTGCCAGTTAATTTAATACGTATGACAAAGCGTTTTGTCCACCACGTAAATTGCCCGTGGGCCAAGAAGAAGAGGGGAGGGGAGGCGAGTGGTGGAAGTTAGGCTGTTCTGGCAGGTAGGTTGATTGGTGGATAGCTAGTAATCGTTCTATAGATATGATCATATATAAATATTCAGATTAAAAGTTGTTGTATTTTTTGCCCTCTTTGTTGTTGTTGCCGTGGTGGTGCTTCGGGCTTTGTCGATTGTCTCATTGTGTGACATTGTGCGGCAATTCTTTTGTCTTCCAAGTGATTATTGAGTGGAAGTCAAAATAAAACATTCTAAATGTAATAATAAATTAAAACTTAGTTCGCAGTGTGTTTTTGATGGCGACTACCAAGTCGAGCCGTAGTTGTCGGCTATGGATGACATAAGTCTTGAGTATTGTTGGATTTAAACCAAAGATTGTTTGATTGTGGATTTTAGTTTTTTGTTTATCTTAATTAGTGTCAACTGCAATTAAATTTGAAAACTGTATTAACGCTTCATTGAAAAACGTTTTTGAAAAAACAAAAAAAAAAAACGTTTCTTTAGCAACTGCCAAAAAAAATACTTCAAAGATAAAATATTTTGATATATTTTTTTTCATTTAATTAAGCAATATTCAAATTCCAACAATCATTAATTCTAATCTTCAACAAAGAACGAATTTTAATCAGACCTATTAATTTTAAAAGGCGTTTAATTTATGTCAACGTTGGGCGCCAGGCGCAGAGTGGTTTGTTTTTTGAAATATTTCTTAATCTTGCAGAAGAACCAGATTTCTTTTTCAAGTCAAAGTTACGAGACTAAGGCTTCACATTGTACTCTCTGCCTTTAGCTAAACAGAGAAAGAAAGAGAGATAGGGAGAGCAAATAAAAGAGTAAAAATATATATTCTCTTCTAATTTCTATCTACCCAAAAACACATTGAGGTAGGCCCTATATTCATTTGTTTTGATTAACTCATCGAATGGCTATTGATTTACAGCAGACCTCCTTCTCCAGATATTTGAAAGCCATAACTATTTTAGTAAAGTGATATAGTAAATTTCTGGTGATAACAGCCATTATCTTTATGACTGGAATCTTAACAATGTAGTGTTCATTTCCTAGTTTTTTTTTATGCCACCGTCAGTCTTATCAAGAAGTACTTCGCTTGTATGGCATTAAATATATTTTTTCCAATGAAATTTGATATGTGAGATCTAATCGTAGAATTCGCATTGCCTTTATATGGTGGGTATTTATAATTATGATATGGTCTGAATTTGCGCAGTTTGGAGAGGTACAAAAGGTCCCTATGAAATAGTCTTTAATAACTGTTAAAAACTAGATCGCATTGAAGCCATCTACGGTAGGGTAGATAACTTTGATGTAATCTTCTATAGAGAGAATGTCCCCAGACGTCTTCTTCTATAGCGAATTTGACACCAGGTTTCATCTTCTGTAGAGTAGATGACCTTAAGTGTCATCTGCGATAAAGTAGATAAAATTCGAAGTCATCTACGATAGAGGATATGACATTCGAAGACATCTACGACAGAGTAGATGACGTCCGACGTCCTCTACGATAAGTACATGAAGTTCGAAGTAATCTTCGATAGAGTAGATAACATTCGAAGTCGTCTACGATAGAGTAGATAAAATTCAAAGTCATCTACGATAGAGTAGTTGACGTTTGAAGTCATCTATGACAGAGCAGATGACGTTCGATGTCATCTACGGAAGAGTAGATGACGTTCGAAGTCATCTACTATAGAGTAGATGACGTTCGAGGTCATCTACTATAGAGTAGATGACGTTCGAAGTCATCTACGATAGAGTAGATGACGTTCGAAGTCATCTACGATAGAGTAGATGACGTTCGAAGTTATCTACGATAGAGTAGATGACGTTCGAAGTCATCTACGATAGAGTCATCAACTGCAGATTTGATTGTCCCAGGTGTCATCTACTGTGAAGTAGATGTCATCCATTGTCATCTACTTTGAAGTCTTCCGATGTCATCTACTGTGAAGTAGATGTCTTCCGATGCCATTTACTGTGAAGTAGATGTTTTATGATGGCATCTACTGTGGAGTAGATGTCTTCTGATGTCATCCACGGTGGAGTAGATGTCATCCGATGTCATCTACTATAGAGTAGATGTCATCTACTATGAGGTAGATAAATTTTGAGTTTATCTGCTGTAGAGTAGATGTCATCAGATGTCATTGTCCAATATTTGTCCATATTTAATATTTAAAAATTAATTTAAATTATTTATAAATATATCCGACCACAAGTCTATTTTTAACTTGTTTATGAAAATATTTAAACAATTGGTTTCTATGCTAGGCAGTGACTCACATTTTGAATCGAAAAAAATCGTTCTTGCCTTATAAAGAATTCGTTTGAGTATTAATACAAATCTAGCCAAAAATCGAAAAAAAAACCTAATCAATGGATGAATCATTTGGATTTATTTCTAAGCAAATAAAATAAATAGAAACCGATTGATAATGCCAATTAAGACCCCTTCGCAACTCTGAGCAAAACATATAATATGCTATTTTTAGAATCATATGTAACTATGGAGTCCGATTTTTCATTCATGACAAATCAATTTGATGGTTGAAACGTGAGTCTGCGGTAAAAAAAAAAATATTTGAAAACTTAATTTGCATATGGACTTAGAACTTTGGTGATTGAAATTTATTTATCACCATTTGATCAGAAGAATACCAAAACAAGGGGGTGGTCCCCCAAAACAGGGGTGTGAATAATAATTGGGAAAACTATTAGAGCCTTAAGACTTTAAGTTAGCTGCTACTAATATCTGCAACATTGCATGGAATTTAATTTGTTTTTATGAGTCCCGCCCCCATGCCTGGTGGCTAAATAAATTTTGCAATATTTTTCGTTATTATTTTTTCACACTTTTGTAGTATTGTTTTTTTTATTGCTATTATTTTAAAATTTTCTTAATTGTTTTCGCCTCCAAGTGTGCCGCCTTCCTGCAAAATGCAAAATGACATCACAAACCAAATAATTATACAATATACCCTCCCTTTTGAATTTTACTACCAATATTTACAACAACTATGGCTGGCTTTGTTGCCGGCGGTTCGTAGTAAAATTGAAATGAATAATACTATTTAATTCCTCCAAAGTTTAGTATTTGTGCAGTTGTTGATTTAATTCATTCATAAGTTCTGTGTATTTCTCTGTTTTTTTTTTCGTTATTTCTTTGAAGAAAATACACGTCATGTTTTGTTTTTGTACAATTATTGGGAAAGACACCCCAGCCGAGAAATGAGTCATTGCCTAAGAGGTGACTACCTGGTCGGTGGCAATAGAAATCATGAATTATCATACATTTTTTTTTATAAAAATAGCTTAAGGTTCATGTTTGGCTTGAAGGTGTGTTTGTTCTTTTGTTTACTTTGAGTGCATTAGCTTTACAAAAATTAATTTGTTTTTTTTTTTTTTTATTTGCAACGCGTGGCGGCGGCATCGGCTCGTTCCTGATAACACACATTGGCGGCGCACCATTGCAGTTCATTGGATTAGGGTTAGAGGTTTAGTAACCTTTTTTGTGTTTTTTTTGTTTTTACATTTTTGGAAAGACGATTCGATTTGTTTACTTGAGTTACTAAGTCGCAATTTCGTTTTGTAAACAAAAACCACTCGCTTTGCAATTGCTTTTCCATGTTTCATCAGCTGGATTTTTTGCTGGCTTTTTTTTTTTGTTGATTTTTTTAAATTTTTTTTGTGGTTGTGCGCAGTTTTCGAAAGCAAAAAAGGGCTTAATTAGGGGTTGAGGAACTCCGGGAAGAGGTTATAACGGGTCCCTGGGTGTGGTAACCTCATATTTCAACGATTTTCATCATAAATAAACAAATTTGTAAACAATTAAAAATTCCAAAAATAAAGGGAATCGGGAGCGAACGTGTTTCTAAGGCGTTAAAAAACGGTTTCTTGACTCTTGATTTTTCAAAGAGTTGAAGGTTTAAGCCTCTTTATAACCTGCTGATATTCACACTGTAATAGTGGCAATATAGCCATATTTTTTCATAGTTTTCCCATACTTAAACAAAAATGGCGCCCAATATGAAATGTCTTGATTTGAATTTAATTCTCCATATAATCTTGTGCTTGGGGTTTAATAAATAATAATTAGTAAAAAATTATGAATTAGTCACACTGTAATTTTAGAAATATAGCCATATTTTTTTAATAGGGTTTCCCTTCCTTGAACAAAAATGGCTCCCAACATGGCATACCCAAATTTTAATTTAAAATGCCATAAAACTTTTTGCTTTTGGTTTAAGATATAGTTTATTTAAATAGTCCGGATATAGGTCTACGATTTGAATATATGCCTTGTGTTCTCGTCACTGCAAAAGAATTAATATTTTCTGTAAAAATGGCGCCCAATATGACACATATATATTGGTTTAGAAATATATTATTTTGCCCTTGATTTGACATGCATTTGTAGAATATTGGCTCCAGTTATTTCTGATCTTGTAATAATGACGATTTGGCCATCTTTCATATGTTTTCCCATCCAGGACTAAAAAATTAACCTTCCAAGTGTTCCAAAGTCTAGGACAATTTTCCCTGACTTAAAATATTTTCCTCAAGGCTTGATATGACATATATCTGTAGATTATTGCCAGACCAATACCATATTGTAATAATGAAGATATTACCATAATTTTTAATCAGTTTTTCCTTCTATATAAAATGGCGCCCAATACCCTCAGCAATATGCCCTCAGCAATATGGCTAGAGAGGGTATATAGCGAGTAACCGATTTCATCCAAACTTGGTACATCGTAATATTATTGTCAAACATAGACCTAGTTCGGAGATGGACAATATCGGTCCTATCATTCTGGTACCTCCCCCACAAAATGTCAACATTTGCACAGAAAATAATTTCCTGCGCAGAAAGAGAAAGGACAATCAGTTTTTGCTAAAACTTTGCATATCCTAATATTTGCATCAGTGCTAGGTCAGGTGTGAAAATGGACAATATCGGCCCACTCCATAAAGTACCTACCCCACAAAGGGTCAACATTTTGAATAATCATAACTCTTATAAAATGTGACGTAAGAGTCCGATTGTCTTTAAATTACACGCATCACAATATTTTTATTAACCCAAGTTCTGGTGGGAAGATGGAATATATCGGTTCACTCCTTTTGGTACCTTCTCCTCAAAAGGGTCAACATTTTCTATATTCATGAAGTTCATAAAACGCGAAATTAGTATCCGATTCCATTTAGACTTGGTACATCTCAGTATTTCCATCAACACCAGATCTGTTATAAAGATGGTAGAGATCGGAGCATTCCTTCTGGTACTTCCCCCACAAAGGGTCAACATTTTGAAGAACCAAAAACGGTTATAAAATCCGAAATAAGCATCCGGTTGTCTTCATATTTTACACAAGATCCACTCCTTTTTATACCTCCCCCAACAAAGGGTCAGTATTTGGAATAGTTACGGAGCTCATAAAACGTAATAGTAACAGAAGATTCCATTCAGACATGGCACATCTCAATATTTTCATCAGCACCAGATCTGTTATAACGATGGTAGAGGTCGCACCATTCCTCCTGGTACCTCCCCCACAAAGGGTCAAAATTTTGAATAACCAAATCGGTGATAAAAACGGAAATAAGCTTTCGGCTCCCTTTATATTTCACACATGCCATTATTTCTACTAACACAAGATCTGCTGTGAAGATGAAATATATCGGTCCACTCCTTCTGGTACCTCCACCCATAAAGTGTTACAATTTTCCATTCCATTATAGGTCATAAATTGCGAAACAAGTCAGCGATTCATTACAAGCGCTGTATCTAAATATTTCTCTTAACCCGAAACCTAAGATGAATATGGAATTTATGACTTCACATAGAATTGGATAAAAATATTAGATTTTTTTTTTGTAATTTTGCCCACACCAATTTTTGTATCTGTATTAGATGAAGTATGAAAATGGAATACTTCGGTCGACCATACCCGGTATCTCAAGCTCATTTCAAGATTTTCAAAAATATTATTATATATTCGATAGGGTCCAAAACTGGCACGTCACAATATTTACATCATATTTATTTAGGTCCGAAACGAAATGGACAATATTGGCCCATTTCTTCTGAACCTACTCCATAGAGGGTCAACAATTTGAATAATCATAACAGATCTCAGAATATATTTAAATAATCGAACATTGGCTGTGGGGGTATACATCTGTCGGAAAAATCGACCGATAGTTTTTTAAGTTGTTCCCAACATTTTTAGTTGATTTTCATGCAAATCACCCTGATTTATATCAGCCTTCCATATTTTGTCGTGGTCTCCGCTAACCGAAGGCAAATTCTTACAACTTATGAAACCCCCCTCTCTGAATAGAGAGAGAGAGAGAGAGTAATTCCCCGACACTCCCAACTCAGTATCACATTCACTAAACACACTTGGCCTCCTATCATGCAAATCATGCTGACTGATGACAAAACTATTTCAAATTATGAAATTCCACCATGATAAGAGGCCGAAGCCGAAGTCGAAGCAGAAAAAAGAAAACTAACCGCTCAAGTACTTCGTTCGCATGGACAAAATGATTACTCACCTTCGCCGCATGAAGCTAAATACCGCCGTCTCTCGTAACAATACAAATCGTTTTGCAACCAATCATTCACCGTAAAAGCCGTTGAGGCAGCGCCACGTTGTTGCTGTTGTTGTTTTTGTTGCTGCTGCTGGCCACTACCATTGGTGGCCGTGGAATTTCCAGCATTCGAAGTGCCATCTTGACGTTTGTTATTACCGCGAGATTTGCGCTGTTTCGAGGTGGCCGAAGAACTATTGGCATGATGCTGATGACCACTGCCAGTTGAGATACCCGAATCGGAGGAGTCGTGATTAGAGTTTTTGCCATGACCACTCGTTGAGGATGAAATGTGGGATGATGACTGGTGATGATGATGATGATCTTTGCTGTGGGATTTATTTTGATTGTTGTGATTGGATGTGGTGGGAGATGACAATGATGCATGACTTGCTTTGCTACTGTTACGTTGCATAGTGTCATCTGCAAGAGAGAGAGAGAGAAGAGAAGAGAGGAAGAGAAACAAACAACACAGAGACGTTAAATGAAATTCACTTTCAGTTTCGTTTTTTTTGTTTTTAAATTTAATTAAATTTTTTTGTTTTTGTTTTTCTATTTTTTGTTAATTGTTTTTGGTTTTTATTACACATTTCGTAAATCGTGTTTGAAATCTATACCTCCAATTATGGCATTGCGCCGCCAAAACATTGTATAGCTCAGTAATTGTTCTTTTATTCTCAACATTATTATTCACTTCACTTTGATGTTGTTGTTGTTGGTGGTGGTTTTCGTTTATTCTGATTATTAATTTCATTGAACGTCCGTTTTGTTGAAATTATTTCTGACAACTGTTGGCTGCAGCGTTCGGCTTTAGACATTTTAAATGAATTGCGGTGATATTCCCTATTTTAGCAAAAACAAAAAAAAGCAGCGACGACAACGACCAACGACGAAGATGGCAAAACCAATACCGGCGCAGCAGTAGCAGCAGCAAAAACAACAACAAAATAATAACAATACAGTGACGTTATTTTAATATCGTGAATAAATGACTCATACGCCAAATGGGTTCACCCAGCCATCGAACGAGCAGCCGCTAGCAAGCATTCAACCAACCCAGCCGCAGTATCGCTGCCATATGATTCAATACTTAAACGATAAAGCGAAAAATATTTTTTTTTATTTTATTTTTTTTTTTTTGTTTTGGCCTGTTTTTTTTTCTATATCGAAATCAAAACAAAAAATAAAAAACACGACAGTTCAATACTTTCCCACATCTGCTCGGATGTTTTTTGTTGTTGTCTGCCTTCAACGGCCGAATGTTTCATTCATTGGGATTTTTTTTTTTGTTGTGTTTTTTGGATTTAAAATTCGTATGAACGGCATTATTTTGTTTTGTTTTTGGGGTAAGTGCAATGAGTGGGCCTAGCTAGGTCTTCTTCTTGATTGATGTGAAGAGGAATTTCCCAGAAATTTTGGTGAATAAAGAATTGTGTTTGGATTTTTTATTATTTCGGTGAATAAGTGGATTTCAGTAGTAAAGGAGGGCATATTGTGAATATCTTAGATGACAGGGTCCATTGACCTATATACGGAGTACGTGAGAAGAGGAGTGGCTTACAGATTTGGACTCAAATGTCATCATTATAAAATAGTATTACATATCCTATTTAATTCAAAATAAAAATATTAGAATATGTTATCTTAGAATATCGATCCTTTTTAAAGAAAGAAGAAATAAAAATAAAAATAACCCAAATCGTGAAACCTATAAAACCATCTAATTTGGTTGGAAACTGTGGCAGAAAGCTTCAAAATACTGAAAATCAGGAGCTATTGAGACTATACCAATTAGAAGACCTAAAGCAAACTTTTTGGCAAGGAGAGGACTGGCCTTCCGAGAAATCCAATTGTCAAGTTTCAGCTGATTTGGTTGGAAATTGTGGCAAAGAAATTTCGAAATACCCAAAAATCGGCAGGTACCATTATATGGGGGCTACATCAATTAGGGGGTCTGTAGTAAAAATTTTTTTTCAAGGAGAGAAAAGACCCAACAAGAACCCCAAATGCAAAGCAAGCTTATTTGTGGCAAAAACCTTCAAAATACAGAAAATCGGGAGGTACAGTTCTATTGGGTTTATGCCAATTAGTGAACCTGAATCGAACACCTTTTTGCAAAGGTAGAACTAACCCTTCAAAAACCCTAATTGTTAAGTTTCATCTAATTTGGTTGGAAATTTTGGCAGAAACTCCCAAAATACCGAAAATCGGGAGGTATGGTTCTATAGGGGTCATGCCTAAACCTGGACCACTACAATCCATTTTCAATATCAATCAGCCAGCATAGAATACAAAGCTGTAGGTAAAATAAAATGGACTCTATGGCGATTTTAATATTAATTGCCTTATAATTTTATTCTGATCAGGTGGCCTCCGACGAATTTTTGGGGTTTCCGACGAATAAATAATAGAAATATTTAAATATGACAGATAAATGAATTGAGCCTTTGTGGGTGAGGTACCTAAATAAATTCGATCTCTACTAATCTTGTGTTGATGTCTAAATGGAATCAGATGTTAATTTCGTGTTTAATGAGCTTCATGGATATTCAAAATTTTAACCCTTTGGGGTGGGGGTGCTGTATTGGGGTTACCAGATGAAGTGGACCGTTGTATACCATCTTCACGTCAGATCTAGCGGTAGTATAAATAATGGGATTTGTGAAATATAAAGAGGACCGGATGCTTATTTTAGATTTTGCTTGTTTTGGTTATTCAAAACTTAACAGGCTGAGAATTATGTACAAAATCAGGGAATTTTTTTTTTTTGTAAAATATGAGGGGATTTTTCAGTCATTTGCCTTCTTTAATTTATAGCGAAATCACATACAAATGATGTTTCCTATTTAAGATGATTTATTTATAAATGCGGTATATGCGGTATTTACAGGCTTTATGTTTTATTATTTTGAAATTAACAAGTCATCTTTTAAAAAAAGTACTCTTTACGAACTCAGAATGCCGAAACACTGCTCGATCAGCAGTGGAATCTAAGCCTACAACGTCTCTATAGACGAGCTGGCCACCAGCTGGTCTCTATAGACGAGCTGGCCACCAGCTGGTCTCTATAGACGAGCTGGCCACCAGCTGGTCTCTATAGACGAGCTGGCCACCAGCTGGTCTCTATAGACGAGCTGGCCACCAGCTGGTCTCTATAGACGAGCTGGCCACCAGCTGGTCTCTATAGACGAGCTGGCCACCAGCTGGTCTCTATAGACGAGCTGGCCACCAGCTGGTCTCTATAGACGAGCTGGCCACCAGCTGGTCTCTATAGACGAGCTGGCCACCAGCTGGTCTCTATAGACGAGCTGGCCACCAGCTGGTCTCTATAGACGAGCTGGCCACCAGCTGGTCTCTATAGACGAGCTGGCCACCAGCTGGTCTCTATAGACGAGCTGGCCACCAGCTGGTCTCTATAGACGAGCTGGCCACCAGCTGGTCTCTATAGACGAGCTGGCCACCAGCTGGTCTCTATAGACGAGCTGGCCACCAGCTGGTCTCTATAGACGAGCTGGCCACCAGCTGGTCTCTATAGACGAGCTGGCCACCAGCTGGTCTCTATAGACGAGCTGGCCACCAGCTGGTCTCTACAGACGAGCTGGCCACCAGCTGGTCTCTATAGACGAGCTGGCCTCCAGCTGGTCTCTATAGACGAGCTGGCTTCCAGCTGGTCTCTATAGACGAGCTGGCTTCCAGCTGGTCTCTATAGACGAGCTGGCCTCCAGCTGGTCTCTATAGACGAGCTGGCCTCCAGCTGGTCTCTATAGACGAGCTGGCCTCTGGCTAGTCTCTATAGACGAGCTGGCCTCCAGCTAGTCTCTATAGAGGGACTGGCCTCCAGCTAGCCTCTATAGACGAGCTGGCCTCCAGCTAGCTTCTATAGACGAGCTGGCCTCCAGCTAGCTTCTATAGACGAGCTAGCCTCTATAGACGAGCTGGCCTCCAGCTAGCCTCTATAGACGGGCTGGCCTCCAGCTAGCCTCTATAGACGGGCTGGCCTCCAGCTAGCCTCTATAGACGGGCTGGCCTCCAGCTAGCCTCTATAGACGGGCTGGCCTCCAGCTAGCCTCTATAGACGGGCTGTCCTCCAGCTAGCCTCGGTAGACGAGCGGGCCTCCAGCTAGCCTCTATAGACGAGCTGGCCTCAAGCTAGCCTCTATAGACGAGCTGGCCTCCAGCTAGTCTCTATAGACGAGTTGGCTCCCAGCTAGTCTCTATAGACGAGCTGGCCTCCGTTTCTATAAGACTCTAACATAAAATCGTGCGATATGGTATCTGACAATGTTGGAGGTCATAAAAACTTTGTCCATTCTTTTTTATTTGACTTTTTTCGTAATTTTTTTCAAAACAATGGAATCTTACAAAGACGGTCAAAACAAATGTTCGCTTCTGACATATTGGACTTTCGATACTATCATATCCCCGATAAGAGTATAACATTATAATCTTCTATGTAAACACATGATGGGCTATGTTGTACCTCAAAAAACCCCTTTTACTTTTTAAGTGTCTGGGAAGATAAGATATCAAAGGAATATGTGAAAATAACAACCCAATTTCTCGTAGAAATAAAAAAATCCAAAAAAGAGAGATAATTTAAGAAATATAGAATAATTTAAAAAAAATATTAACATATATCTCAAAGTATCTGCTCCACCAGCTACCGAGCTTGGTAATCGTTTTGTTAATATTTACACTGTTTGAGACAGCTTTGAGACAGGCAAAACGACGAGCAACAGGTGAAATAGACTCGCTTATCTTATCTAATGGAAACAAATCAAAGGCAGGCGAACAGACAGACCCGCCGAGGCTGAGAAGGGCAACCAGCACCGAGTTAACCAGCAACACCTTAAAAATGCTAATGGTAACTATATAAAAATACACATAAATGTGTATGTATGTGTGTATATACGAGAGAAGGCAGACACTTGTATTAAAATGAAAAACGTAAAACAGCAACGGCGAAAATACGTAGTTTCTGGTCTGGTGGTCGTTTTGTTGAAATGATAACGCTCACACGCAGATAATGAAATTAAAACAAAACAAAAACACAAAATGATTTTTTTTTTTTTTTTTGCGAAAAAGAGTTACTTGCACTCGTCAACTGTTCGCCTGATATTTTAGATGGAAATTGAAACGCAGATAACCATCGAAAGATTAACCATAAGAAGAAGAAGAAAACAAAACGGTCTCTGGAACCAAAGTTCAAATATCATTTTCAAAATAACAAAGCGAACATGAAGCCATCACCGTTGTGAGGTGTTGAAACAAAACGACTTTGGCCAAGGAAATATGGGGCAAAATATCATCGCCACATGAGATTATCATGTGAGGAAAGCCTGGATATGTTTACCAGGAAATTCGGGTGAACGTAAATATTTATGTGGCGGAAATTTTGAAAATGAAAAAAAAAAACAAGAAAAAAAGCTGCAAGTTCGGCCGGGCCGAACTTTGAAAACCCTCCACTGTTTGGAACGAATTTGGCAATTCTCAAAAACAATAAAATCCGTTAGAAATTCTGTTAAAATCTTAAAAATACCGAATGTAGCTATTATATTAGGGTCTATATGACGACGTGAACCTGCGCATGTAACATTTGTCATTAAGCCATTACAATATTCAAATGCGAAACTTGAAAAAACCGGTATTAATGTCGATAAAATCAAAATACCGAATATCGGGAGGTACCGTTGAATATTTCTGAATATTCTACTATTTTGGAATGCCAAGGCAAATACGTCAAAGCTTAAATATAAATCAGTTTGACATACATCCGGCGGATATGCCCCCATGTACGTCATAAATTGGATCTCATCTCACTCCAAATGCAATAAATTCCTAGCAAATTGCGTCTTCTTCCTATGCCATAAACCAAAAAAAATCGACCCAAAAACAAAATTGCAAGGTCATTTCTGTAGGCAAATCACAACAAAGTATTTATTTTTTTTTTCTAGTAGCAAACGAAAATCACACAAAACCAAAAAAAAAAACTTCTGAATACCTACAAATCAATGCCTAAGTGGTTGAACAAATATATTTAGCACAAAAATGTATTTTTAAGACGACCGACAAATAAAAAAACACGAAAAAAAGCAAACAAATCGAAGGGGCATACAAATCTCAGAACCCAAGTAAAAGTGTTATTGTTTTGAGAGCAAAAAAAAAAAAAAACAAAAAACCGTGTGTTTGCTGTCAATTTCAATGACGCGTTAAATGCTTTTGCCATTTACCGCCTCGCTGCTGCTTAGTTTTAGCAACCTACCTACCCACCTGCCTAGCTGCATGCAAACGTAGCTAGCCATAAGATTTGTTTTTTTGTCGCCACTGATGATTGTTGTGATATTTTTATACCCTCCACCATGGGTAGGAGGGTATATTAACTTTGTCATTCCGTTTGTAACACCTCTAAATATTCGTCGTAGACCCGTCGTATATTCATAATCAGCATAAAATTCTAAGACGATTTAGCGATGTCCGTCTGTCTGTCTGTCTGTCCGTCTGTCTGTTGAAATCACGATAGAGCCCACATTATTTGACGTAGACCTTTGAAATTTGGCACAAGTGTGTGTATTGTCCCTAGGATGGTTGGTATTGAAAATAAGATATATCGGTCCACGTTCTGGTATAGTCCCCATATAACGGTACCTCCCGATATTCGGTATTTTGATGATTTATGCCACATTTTTTCACGGATTTATCTGAAAATTGGTATTTGTAGGTCATGACGGGTCCCTGAGCGTGTGGCAAAACATTGCATGTATAGGTCCACGTTTTGGTATAGCCCCCATATAACGGTACCTACCGATATTCGGTATTTTGATGATTTATGCCACATTTTTTCACTGATTTGTGTAAAAGTTGGTATTTGTGGGTCATAATTGGTCCTAGTTCGTGTGGCGAAACATTGTAATTATAGGTGCACGTGTTGGTGTAGCCCCTATATAACGGTACCTCCCGATATTCGGCATTTTAATGTTTTTTGCCACATTTCTTCTAATGTTCTTTTACCCTAGGGTGGAGGGTATTAAAAGTTTGGCCCGGGCGAACTTAATGTTTTTTTACTTGTTTTTTTCTCAAAACAAACAAAAAAAAGTGATCTTCAGGTGGGGGAAAGATGACAATGAAAGTAATTAGGGAATAAATATGAAATGAATTTGTTTTATGGAAATGAAGCAAATTATTAATTACTTATAAAATAAATTATTTTTCAATTGCATGATCCAAAATTTATACAAGATCAGCTACCATAACTCTGTATAAAAATATTCTAAAAATTTTCTATTCTAAACTTACAAGTCCCTCTTTTATAAATCTAAATGAATTTAAATTAAAATCTCTTAAAACTCTTATAAAAATTCTAAATCTGCAGTTGAAGCTACTGAAAAATTTCCAAAAAATAAATCTAATCGATTTTAATTTACTGAATATTTGTATGAGTGTATAATCAATTTAATTAAATATTTTAAAATATAAAGCTTCGGTTTATGCTAATACAGTAGATTTCACTTAGCTTCGGTATCATTTTTATAAGAACAATTTTTATTGTATATACCTGAATCATATACAATTTTCGTAAAAGTTAACTCAAAATGTGACGTATAAAAGTGGCAGCTAAGTCAAAATTATTGAAATTCTTAAAAAGAAAATGAAGAGTATTAAAAAAATGTATTACTAGCAATAAAAACATACATTTTATTTTTTAAAACTAATACTTGGCCGTAAATTGAAGATGAGATGTATGACTGTGTGGCAGCTAAGTCAAAATTCACACATATAAAAAAAATGAAATTTGAAAGCCTACGAGATATCTTTGGTAGCTTATCCAAATTGTACTTAAAAGAGAGGCAGCTAAATCCAAAATATTGCAATATTGTAAATTTATACATCTGAATGGGTGGAATTTCTCTTGTCACACCGAAATGAAATTCTGATTTTTTGCCAAACCATTCGTCTTAGGACATTATGATTCCTTTTCGTTATAAGTCCGATTTAAGCCCAATATATTGATAATATAACTAAAAACCCTTTCCAAGCCACGATTCGACACAAATAAGACCCAGATCGAAAAATCAATTTCTAAATTGACCACACCAAATGAGAAAGATAAAGAAATCATGGTGAGGAACTGGAATGAATCCCATGAATAGGCATGCCACCCATGATCGACACATTAAATTGCTCAAATAATTTTGGCAGCCTATTTCAACCCATCTTGTATTGTAAGTCAACTTTTTTTGGTTCTTTTTATATCAATAACAGAAGTTTTGTTTTCGGTAATTTCCAAAAAAATTCCATCTCTAATTAATGGCATCTATTAACAGCTATTTGTTAATTATTTAATTAGATTATTTTTATAACTGAGAACATTGGATGAAAGTCGAAGATGACGAAGCTAATTTTGATGTTTTCGAAAGAAACGAAAAAAATTAGAAAACCTAAATAAATTGGGGAAATCAATTTGGGAAAACCAAGTACAATGGAAACCTATACAACCGGTTATTGGATGATTGATCTCCAAAAATAAATTAATTTATGGGATGTCTCAATAAAAGAAAAAGAAAAACTAGAAGAATTCTCATAAAGAAGAATTAATAGCCCTCCTAAAAACATTGATTTTAAGTAACAAGTGGTCCCACTAAAGATTTTTTCGCTAAGATTCATGTTTTTGATTTGAGAAGAGCCCCTCCAAAAAATGTTTACAAAGTGTTCATGTCAGGAATTTGTAAGAAATATAGAACCCATATGAAGATTGCAAAGATTATACACCCTGCGTTTCGAATATGAGCTATTTCGCAATTTTTTCTTTAGAAGGGCCCGTAATTACTTAAAAATTCAAAATCGAACTTTAACGATACGAAAAGTTCTAAAATGGTACTAAACTAAAAACTTTGGTATGAGAATCAATGTTGGAAATTAGTTCGATATATGGAGATGGTTTGGGAATGTGTACGAACTGTACAAAATGGTACTAAATTGGAACAGTTTGGCCTAGGGTGAATGGATGAAGCTGGAATTTAAAAATTTTGTATTGGTGTCCCCGTTGGTGATAGGTTTGTGATAAAGAGGTGGTTTTGGTTTGGTACTGCAAGTGCACGAAAAGTACTAAATAGTACTACTTTTGGTACAATTTGGTATTATGTGAACAGATAGTACTTGAAATCTCAAATTTGGCATTTAGGTTGCTGTTTATATGTAGCCTGGACATTTGGAGGTAGTTTCGGAGGTGTGTACTATAATTGTACGAAAAGTACTGAATGGTACTGTATTTGATATTAGGTGAGGGGATAGGTCCTATAAATGAGTCCTATATTTGTACTAAGAGTACTAAATGGTACTAAATTTGGTATTGGTTGAAGGGATATGGCTGGAATCCTAAAATTTGATATTTAGATTTCTGTTATTATTTGGAATTGAGATATGGATGTGGTTCTGGAAATGCGTACTATATTTGTAAGAAAAGTACTAAATAGTACTGCATTTGGTATTGGATGAAGGTAAAGAGCTAGAATCCCGACATGTGATATTGTAGTCACCGTTAGGTATATAGAATTGAGATATGGAAGTGGTTTTGGAAATGTGTACTATAATTGTACGAAAATAATTAAATGGTACTAAATAAGGTATTAGGTGAGGGGATAGAGATAAAATATTTAAATTTTATGTTTCGATTACTGATCTGTGTTTGAGACTTGGAAATACTTCCTATAAATGAGTCCTACGATAAATATAAATGAGTACGAAGAGTACTAAATGGTACTAAATTTGGTATTGGGTGAAAGAATAGGGCTAAAATCCTCAAATTCAATATTGAGGTGTCTGTTAATATCTGAGATATGGTGGTGGTTTTGAAAATGAGTGTTATAATTGTACGAATAGTACTAAATAGTACCAAATTTGGTATTGGGTAAAGGAGTAGAGCTAAAAATCCTGAAATTTGCTGGTGTCTGTTGTTGAGATAAGGATCTCATTTTAGATATGCGTACTATAATTGTACTAAATTTGGTAATGGGGGACATTTAGGGGCTGAAATCCTCAAATTTTATATTGAGTTCTCTCTTGGTATCCGGAATTATGATCTGGAGGTGGTTTCGAAAATGTGTGCTATAATTGTACGAAAAGTACTAAATAGTACCAAATTTGGTATTGGGTAAAGGAATAGAGCTAAAATCCTGAAATTTGCTATGGATGTCACTGTTGGTGTCCGTGGTTGAGAGAAGGATCTGTTTTTGGATATGCGTACTATAATTGTACTAAATTTGGCAATGGGGGAAATTAAAGAGCTAAAATCCTAAATTTTATATAGAGGTCTCTGTTGTCATCAGGAATTAAAATTTGGAGCTGGTTTTGGAAATGTGTACTATAACTGTACGAAAAGTACTAAGTAGTACTAAATTTGTTATTGGGTGAAGGAATAGAGCTGAAATCCTGGCTTCGATTGGTTTCTGTGGTTTAAAAAGAGGTTCTGGTTTTGATATGCGTACTTTAATTGTACTAAATGAGACTAAATTTGGCAATTAGCACAAAAATTATACAAAAAGTACTAATTTTGGTATTGAGTAAAGGGATAGGCCTAATATACCCAAACTTATTTATAATTATATTTTTTTTTTACATTACAACCCATGTTTACAAAAATAATTGAATAAAAAATTATATTTAAATTGCATTGACTTTGGAGAGAGGCTCGCTAATAAACGATAAGACTTCCTATAATTTTTTTGCTTTTATTTATAGGAAGTGAACATTAAAAATCAACATTCAACAAATACATGGCAATAAGAAAAGTAAATAATAATAATGAGAATATTTACAATCACTCAAGCGCACACACACACATAAATAATGTGATAACCGTCATAAGAATATACATACATCCATATGTACATACATATGTATACATACGTAGACATGTATAAATTCTAGGTAGGCCGATTGTTAAGCCTCAGCTAAATAGATAGTCAATCATTCCGAATCAATCGATTGGGATTGGAAGTTGGCATTTGGCATTTAGCTAACATGGAAAACGCGATGTAAATCGGTTTCACATGACTTACACATTTCGAAGGTGTGTACACAACTCAACGAACTACATAGTAAAAATACAAAAATATGAAGAGGGGAAAATAAATCGAAATAGTTACAGTTTTTCTCCTCAATTAATAAGGGGGGCAAAAAATCTGACTTATTAGGAATTGAGAAACCACCTCTCTCTCCCTCTCCCAAATATTTTTCATTCATTCGCAGGAAATACAATAAAAAATCACACTGCGTGCCTTAATTGAACACGAGCCAAGCGAATAGACGCAAATCAAATTATTCCTCTTCACACACACACACACGCACACAGACACATGCATGGAAATTAGGAAGTTAATAAAAATTTCGTATTTCATTTATTGATTTTTCCACCTTGGAATCACGTACAAAATGGCAGAGAATAGAGACACGGACGGGCATCATCAATATTTCGTCAACATTAAATGTTCTGAACTTTTTTGTTGTTGTTATAATTATGACGCTGTTGGTGGTGAAACAACAAAAAAAGCAACTAAGTGGTGTCAGCGGCTACAGATGGAAGTCATAGGGGCGCGATTGACGTCAATGGCGGGATTCGAATTTTACTATTTTTGTACATAATTGTAAATTGGAGTGCGTAGATTTGATTTACGTTGGTGTTTGCTATTGTTGTTGTTTTCGTTGAAATGTCAAGAGGAGTAAATTGGGTTCTTCGAATGTAAGTTGAACGAAAAAAATCATTCAAGTAGATAATTAGAGCAGTTGCCTATTTAAAAAAAAAAAAAAAAAAAAAAAAAAAAAAAAACAGTAGAACCCCAAATGCTCCAAATAATAAAAAAATTAAAAAAATCAAATATTTCTAAATTTAATTTTTAAAATTTTAACCATTTCAATCAAAAAAAAGAGAATTATTATTTTATAGAGTATTTATGAGCTAGAAAAGGAAAAACTTCGTCCAGTCATTTAACAAAGACAGCAACCACAATTTGTTCTTATACAATGATTGATTGTAAGTTAATTAGAGGTTCTTTTGTAGAGAAGCAAATATTTAAACCGGCTGAAGTCAGTTTTCTTGAGGAAATATTCTGTAACAATTTATTTTTTTTTTTTCTAAAAATCCAAGATCTCCTTAAAAAAGATCTAGAGGTAGTCTAAGGTACGGAACGTTGCCTTATGTTCAATATCTCCTCAAGATCCTTCTTCATATAAACCTAAAATATAGAATTTGTTCAAAAATATCTTCCTTAGATCATTGCTAATCCAAAAAGGCCAAAGATATTCTTGAAGAAATTCCATATTTTGGGTTCATATGAATTGAAGAGAGATCCTGAAGAGATTTGAACATAAGGCAACGTTCCGTACCTTAGACTACCTCTTGATATTTTTTAAAGAGATATTTGGATCTTTAGAAAACAAAAATTGTTACAGAAAATTTCCTCAAGAAAACTGACTTCAGTCGGGCTTAAATAATATTTGCTTCTCTACAAAAGAACTCTATTCAACTCAACCGAATAATGGTTTTCCTTTACAAAGCTCTAAGAAAGAAGTATCCGATTTGGTCGAAACTTGGTTCATCTTAATATTATTATAAAACTTAGATCAAGTTTGAAGGTGCGCAATATCGGTTCACTCCTTTTGGCACATCCTAAACAAAAGGTCGAAATTTTCAAAAAAAAAAGAATATATATTTTACTGCACAGAAAGAAAAAAGGTAATCTTATTTTGCTCCAACTTTGCAAATCTTAATGATTGCATCAGTTCTAGGTCAGGTGCGAAAATGGACAAAATCGGTTCACTTCTCAGCCCGGTTAAGAAGGTATTTTCTCAAAGAAGCATGGATGAAACCTTTTTCAGCCTCGCTGACTAGATTTCTGCTATAGGCTGAATATGGTTTTGTACATAGGTTTCTGTAGCAACATATTTATGCAGCAGGGTTGAATAATAGGACATTTAGCGGGTTCAAAAAAGTTTCCTACATACAAGAATATTTAATCAGCAGCGCTGAATAAGGGCTTGACTCGTTTTTCCCTATTAAAATCCGGCGTTCTATACTTCTTAATTTGTGTGTATGTGTATGTAAAATATGGGCTTACCAAAAAAAAACCGAAAAAATGTTCCACTTGACTTACCTGTAAAGAGATAGAAAAAAATATAAATATTAATATTGAATTTCAAAAGTTAAGAATAAAATAGTTAAATGTATTCTTTGGTTTTTAGGGAAAAAAGTTTAAAACTTTAACTTTAAAAAATCTGAGCATTGTATAGGTTATAGAGACATCCTAACATAAGTCTTTCAATGGGATTTCTACAGGTCCTTTATATGTGTTCACGGAACACCTTTAAAGGGTCATACCAAAAAAAAAAAAGAAATGAACCACAGTCGTTGGAATAGTTTCGAGAGTCCTTAAAGAAATGTTTGGATGTGATTATCCTATTTCTCGAAAAAAAAAAAAAGAAATAAAAATCCTCCCTTATTATAAAATCTCCATTGACAGTAAAAATTAAAAATAAATCCTCAATCATTGAATATGGATCCTATAAAAAATATTCTAGTTTCGAAAGTCCTTAAAACCTTGTGAATGAGAAGAGAAACCAAACACTCTGTGTTGAGATCAGTTCCAAATCTCACTCCTGAGAAATAAAACACAACCGCTCGTTTGGGTTGCTGGTTTAAATCTGATTTTATTTTCAAAAATATTATTCTTAACTGCTACAAAAACTGATCTAACTTAACATATTCGCAGCCACACAATTGTCCTTATCTATTTTTAGATTTACAATGAACCATTGCGTAGCTGTTTGTCCCTTCATTCAAGTGGTCTTGGCTACCTACTGGCGCATCGATAATTGTGTGTGTGTGTGGGTCATGGACTTTATTATTTTACACATTACCATATGCGACAGCGCACAAGATCACTGAATTGTACACATGTGGTATTTTATGACCGCTGGGAAACTGATAATGTTTAAATATTTATTTTTAATTGTTAGATTTTCCCAGCGCCTCAATCGCACACAAAAGGATGTACAAAGTATTTTGTACACCTTGGTTGTGAGCAAATTTTTTTTTTAAATATCCTAATTGTAGTTTTATTAAAAATATCCTTAACAATTATCTGTAAAAAATATAAAAAAAAACTTAAAAAAATTCAATGAAAATAAAAAATAGTTTCAAAAGTTCTTGGAAAATATTATTTTGAATTTTATAAATCTTGAGCAAAAAACTAAAAACAAAATCGAATATAGCTGTGATGGTCCGTTCAAAATACGTTAAAGAAATCTTAATGTTTCTTGATTAAACATCCTCGAATGTTCTTAAAAAATAGGCAAATTATCGTTTTTTTTTCTTGAAAACAAGTAAAAACCTGCACAGACAATTTTCTGTCATAGGCTGTAGTATCCATTACGAACTTCAAATGCCAAATTTGAAACAATTCTTTTAGTAAAAAATTGAAAATTTTAACTGTTGATAAAGTTTCGGGTATTCGAACATAGAAGACCCTTAAGAAGACTTTTAATGAGTCTTCATAGAACATTTTTAAGAGGTCAAAATGGAAGGTTTTCATGGTTCTATTCAAAAAATCTTTAAAAGGCCTTTAAATTCCCTTAAAAATAGTTTTTGAATTATGAGACCCAAAAAAAAAAAACCTAATATCCTTGAAACTTAAACCATACCAAAGAGCCTTAAAGCACTCTTATCAAATTTCAAAGATCCAGCATTAAAACTATGATATCTAGAATGAAATATTGGGGACCCTTTGTCTTTAGTTTACAAAATTTTTGAAGTTAAAATTTCAACCCATTTTTTGTCTGTGGCCCACTAACTAAAATAAATATCTTCAAATGTCCTTAAAAATTAAATATACTCGATCATTCTTAAATTCCTAAGAATTCTTTCTTTGGAAAAGATTTTTAAGTTGCCTTTCTAAAAAAAAGATTCCCTCAGTGATGGTCCTTAAAAGATCGTCAAGAAATCTTAAAAATAATCCTTAAATACTAACACAGAAAAACCTTAATTTTCCGTAAAGATATGAATAAAATCCTCAATCAGTTTTCCAATACCAAAGAGCCTTAAATATATCACTCCTGCACAGTTCCTACATTAAAATTACGATATCCAGAATAAAATATTGGAGAACCTTTGTTTTTAGTTAGAAATGGTTTGAGGCTAAAATTCCGGAAATCCTCAATCCTTCTTTACCATTTTCAATACCACAGAGCCCTAAAGTACTCTAAATATATCAGACAAATTTCAAAGTTCCAGTATTAAAATTTCGATATCCAGTATAAAATTTTGGAGACCCTTTGTCTTTTTAGTCCGAAAAATTTTGAGGTTAAAATTTCAACCTATTTTGTCCTTAAAAAAATTAAAAATCCTCCATCGTATCTAATGTTCCTAAGAAATGCTCCTTAAATAAATTAACTTTGCGGAAAAGATTTTTAAGATGTCCTCTTAAAAAAAAATATTAGGTTATATCAGTGTTGGTCCTTAAAAAAATTCGAAAAAAAAAAACTGAAAAATATTCCCTAAATATTAATCCGGATAAACTTCATTTTCCGTAAAAATATAAAAGAAATCCTCGCTTGTTTTGGAATTTAAATATATTAGCCAAATTTCAAAGTTCCAGCATTAAAATTACGATATTCAAAATAAAATATTGGAGACCCTTTGTCTTTAGTTAGAAAAGGTTTCAGGTTAAAATTCCAGAAATCTTCAATCATTCGTGACCATTTTCAATACCAAACTGCCTTAAAGTACTTTAAATATATCAGTCAAATTTCAAAGTTCCACAATTAAAATTACGATATACAATTTTGGAGACCCTTTGTCTTCAGTCCGAAAACGGTTAAGGTTAAAATTTCAACCAATTTTGTTTTTGTGGCCCACTTACTAAAATAAAATAAATATCCTGTCCTAAAAAAGATTACAAATCCTCCATCGTATTTAATATTCCTAAAAAAATTCTCCTTAAATAATATAAATTCTTTGGAAAAGATTTTTAAGAAGTCCTCTTTAAAAAAAATAATGATTATATCAGTATCGGTCCTTAAAAAAATTAAAAAAAAAACTGAAAAATATTCCCTAAATATTAATCCGGATAAACTTCATTTTCCGTAAAAATATAAAAGAAATCCTCGCTTGTTTTGGAATTTAAATATATTAGCCAAATTTCAAAGTTCCAGCATTAAAATTACGATATTCAAAATAAAATATTGGAGACCCTTTGTCTTTAGTTAGAAAAGGTTTCAGGTTAAAATTCCAGAAATCTTCAATCATTCGTGACCATTTTCAATGCCAAACTGCCTTAAAGTACTTTAAATATATCAGTCAAATTTCAAAGTTCCACAATTAAAATTACGATATACAATTTTGGAGACCCTTTGTCTTCAGTCCGAAAACGGTTAAGGTTAAAATTTCAACCAATTTAGTTTTTGTGGCCCACTTACTAAAATAAAATAAATATCCTGTCCTAAAAAAGATTACAAATCCTCCATCGTATTTAATATTCCTAAAAAAATTCTCCTTAAATAATATAAATTCTTTGGAAAAGATTTTTAAGAAGTCCTCTTTAAAAAAAATAATGATTATATCAGTATCGGTCCTTAAAAAAATTAAAAAAAAAAACTGAAAAATAATCCCTAAATATTAAACCGGAATACCCTTATTTTCTTCAAAAATATGAATGAAATCCTGCATCATTTGTGACCATTTTCAATTCCAAAGATCCTAAAAGTACTCTAAATGTATCAGTCGAATTTCCAGCATTAATACTACTATATCCAAAATAAAATATTGGAGACCCTTTGTCCTTAGTCCGAAAATTTTTTGTGGTTAAAATGTCAACCTATTTTGTTTCTGTGTCCCACTAAAGGAAATATCCTCAAGTGTCCTTAAAAAAACTAAAAATCTTCCATCGTAGGTATTTAATATTCCTAAAAGATTCTCCTTAAATAAAATAATTTTTTTGGAAAAATGTTTAATAAGTCCTCTTTAAAAAATAATGATTATATCAGTGTTGGTCCATAAAAAATTTGTTAAAAAAAATCTGGAAAATAATCCTTGAATACTACCACCATTTTTGACCATTTTCAATACCAAAGAGCCATAAATTACTTTAAATATATCGCTCAAATTTTAAAGTTCCTGCCTTAAAATTACGATATCCAGAATAACATATTGGATACTGTTTGTCTTTAGTTAGAAAAGGTTTGAGGTTAAAATTTATTACCATTTTCAATACCAAAGAGCCTTAAAGTACTCAAAATATATCAGTCAAATTTCGAAATTTCAACCTTAAAAGTACGATATCCAGAAAAAAAACATTGGGGACCCTTCATCTTCAGTTTAGAAAATTTTGAGCGATAAAGGTTAAAATGCCAACCCATTTTGTGTTTGTGGCCCACTAAACTCATACCCTTATCATAACTTGACATTTTCCATTCACCCAGTTTAGCTGTTGTACCGAGCTATTGTTCTCAGCTACCGTTAACTAAACCGTAATTCCAAGTTTTTTTGTTTAATTTTCTTTGTTTTCCCCGCAACAAAGAGGAAAAATAATGAAAACGCATTTTCCATTTTTTTGTTGTAGAATTAATTTCCAAGAGAATGGAGATTTACAGGTTTGCATAAATTTAATGGTGTTTTAATTGTGCCATCCACAAAGTAAGGCAGCAACTTTCCTATCTCTTTCCCACCTTCTGTCTGCCCGTCTGTTCGGCCGTCTCACTATCTGTGAAACAAATCATGCAATGGAATAATAAATTAAAAATCATCATCTCCATAAAAATAGTAAAATTGAAATACAAAAAAAAAAAACGAAGAAAATAAAACGAAATATATAATAATGGCTTACGTGCCGAGTCACACAAAAAAATGAAAAAAAAAAAAAAACGTTGATGCCAAAGAAAAATGTGTCAAATAAATATAAACAAATATTTTTTTCACTCTCTGCTTTGACATGACATGCTGTGCTACTGCTGCTGCGGATGATGAAAGTTTATCAAATAAATTATAACTAATACAATGAGAAAACAAAGTTTTGATACTCAAAAAAATAGATACGTAAAAACAGAAGCAGAAAAAAAATTTAAATGGAATTTCTGAAAGTAAAGAAAACTGTGATAATTCGAAAGTCGATGGTGCCCAAGAAAAAAATAAACAAAATATTAATAAAACAACAAAGAAACCAAAAGAGAAAAAAATCTAGTATCTCACATTTGTTGCAATAAAAATACCTCACCGTGAACTGAAATGAAACTACAAGTGTTAATTGTATCTGAAGACACCTCCACCATTAACTACCTCTCCCCACCCCCCACAAAAAAAGTGTGAAATTGACACGGCCATCAACACCCACCCATCCATACATTCATTCATCTGTCCATTCAAATATCGCCACCAAGATGACCAACAAAATTTCACTCGTTCTCGCAATTTTTCAAAAGAATACAGGAAAGAAATGCAAAAGAATACAATAACAACACCAACAACACGAAAAATGAAAATCTCCCCAAAAGGCCTTGAACGACAACAACACCCATCAATACCTTGCGCTGCCTCTGGTCTTTAATCTAATGGCTGGGTGGGTGCGTTGCTTTATTGTTGTTTGTTTGTCTGTCTGTTTTCCCCTCCCTCCCCCAGAAACCCAAAATAGACAAAACAATTTGCCAAAAATGAAAACAAAAAAATATTTATTGACAGAAAAAAATACGTTTTTCTCTTTAGTACGCAAATAAAGCAACAAAAAAATTAGAACAAAAGAAAAACAAAACAATAAACCGCAAAGTTGAATAGAGACAAATTTGTGTCAATTAGAAAAAAGAACAAAGATCCGAAAGAGGCAGCAAAAGTCGAATTTGGGGAAACAATGTTGGTAAACAGTAATTATTGCAGACAAAAATTTAATTTTGGAGAGAAGACAGACCCACTTTTTGCACTTCTCTCCAAGAGTGCAGTTCAAAATAGCAAATTTTTAAGAGGTTTTAAAAAGCCTCTAAGAGGTCTTCTCAGACCTTTAAGATATCTTCATAGAATGGCCGTAAATGTTATATCAGTCAAAATTACAATCTTGAGCGAAAGACAGACCCGTTTTTTGAACTTCTCTCCAAGGTTTGCAAAGATACTTCATAGAACGGTCGTAAAAAGTAATATCAGGCAAAATCATGGACGAAAGACGGATCAGCTTTTGAAAATCCCTCCAAGATTTCAAATCAAAATAGCAGATCTTTTTGAGGCTTTGAAAGTCCCTAAGAGGTTTTCAAGACCCTAAATATATCTCCATAGACCACTTTTAAGAAATTCTTCAGAAAAGACCTTTTTCTAAAATCATCTCAAATACTTGTTATAGAACACCACTTAAAGGTCTTGACGGAAGACCTAGAAATGGACTTCATTGAATATCCGAAAAACGTCTTTAAAAATCTTTAAGAGATTTTCATAGAAGACCTTTTAGAGGTCTGGTAGAGGATTTTATAGAAGACCTTTAAGAAGTTTTTAGGAAATACAATGCGACGTATTCATAGAAGACCTGGTAAATTTCTTTATAAAAGACCAGACAAAGAAGGTCTTAACAGAAGACCTATTAAAGGTTTGAATAGAGAACCTGTGAAAAGTTTTTATATAAGCCTGTTTTGGCTTTTAATAAAAGACTATAAAAACCAAGATGGTCACTCAAACGTTTGTTATAAAAACCTACGACGACAAATTTTGATTTAAAAAATTTAATTTTTATAAAATTTCGAAATTAAGTTTTTATAATATTTTAAAATTGAATTTTTATAATATTTTAAAATTTATTTTTTATAAAATTTTAAAAAAATTAATTCTTATAAAATTTGAATTATTTATTTAAAAATTTATTTTTTATAAAATTTCAAATTTTAATTTATATAAAATATAATTTTTATAAAATTTAAAAATGTAATTTTTATAAAATGTTAAAAATTTAATTTTTATAAAATGTTAAAACATTTAATTTTTATAATATTTAAATTTTATTACATTTCAAAATTTAATTTTTATAAAATTTAAAAATTTATTTTTTATAAAGCATAATTTTTATAAAATTTCAAATTTTCATTTTTATAAAATTTTTAAAAATTAATTCTTATAAAATTTAAATTTTATAAAATTTAATTTTATAAAATTTAATTTTTATAAAATTTCAAATTTTAATTTTTATAAAATTTAATATTTTCAAAATTTAAAAAATTAATTCTTAAAAAAATATCAAATTGTATTTTTTATAAAAGGTTCATAATAATACAAAACCAGAAAAGAAGGGCTAAAGGTCGAGCGGGGCCGACTACATAATACCCTACAGCACTAAGCATATTTAGTGGTAGCCGTACCCCTGACAAATAATGGTTTATATTGGGAACCAGGAAGTGCCGGATACTTCGTCAGCGAAAATTTCTTTTAGGCCTTTTTAGTATTTGAACTTCCCAATTTGCCCAGTTTGACAAATATTTTTGATCAGAATTTCACACAACGCACTTAATTTTCAGATCTTCATGTTTTTTTCTTTTTCAGAAAGAACAATGGGAAAATATTTAACTTTTACAATGAAAAGTTTTCAAACTCGTTAATTTTGAAGTTTGCCGAGGAGGATGTTATTAAAACCATTGCACAATGGACCCAAATGCAATTTTTCTGTCCAAAATTATTTCAACGTCTCCATATGTAAACAAAGAAACCAACATTGACCTCAATATCAAATTTCAGAAATTCAGCTTTAAACCTTCACCCAATACCAAAGGTCAAAATTGAGTACTTTTTAATATTTAGTACCTTTCGTACAATTATAGTACACATTTCCAAAGATCACCTTCAAATGTCAATTTCAAATACCAACAGTGACATCAATATCAAATTTGAGAAAATTCAGCCCTATCCCTTCACCTAATACCAAATTTAGTATCATTTTGTCCTTTTTGTACAAATATATGACGCATTTCTAAAACCACATACAAGTCTTAATCCCATATACCACCAGACCCCTCAATATCAAATTTCGGGACTCTAGTTCCGTCCCTGCACTCAAAACCCAATTTAGTACAAATTAGTAATTTTCGAACAATTATACTACACATTTAGAAAAACCACCTCCATATCTAAATAACAGATACCAACAGAACTTCAAAATCAAATTTTAGGATTCCAGGCCTATCCCTTCACCTAATATCAAATTAAGTCCCATTTAGTACTTTTCCAATAATTGCTGTACACATTTCCAAAAAAACCACCTCCACAGACACCAACCGAGACATCTATGTCAAATTTCAGGATTTCTGTTCCATTCCTTCCCCCAATAGCAAATTTAGTACTATTTACTTTTCGTACAAAAATGGTACATATTGCCAAAGTCATCCCCATATTTCAATTCCAGATTCCAAGAGAGAGACATTAATATCGCTTTTCGGGGTTCCAGCCTCCATTCAGTACTTTTCGCACAATTATAGTACACTTTTCCGAAAACACCTCCTTCACACCATACCTGGGGTTAATAAAAATATTGCGATCTGTGTAATTTGGAGATAATCGGACTTTTACATCACATTTTACAAGAGTAATAATTATTCAAAATTTTTACACTTTGTGGAGGAGTTACTTAAAAGAGTGGACCGATATTTTCCATTTTCGCACCTGACCTAGCACTGATGCAAATATTAGGATATTCAAAATCGGGGCAAAATCGGATTTCCTTTCTCTTTCTGTGTAGTAAAACATTTTTTTTGTAAATTTCTAACTTTTTTTTTTTTTTTTGGGGGGGGGGGAGGGTTGGATTCACCGATATTGCCCATCTCCGAACTTGACCGGACCTAGCATTGATGCAAATATTAGGATATGTAAAGATGGAGCAAAATTAGATTTTCCTTTCTCTTTCTGTGCAGTAAAACAGGTTTTTTTAATTTCGACCTTTTTTATCTAGGGGGAGGGGGGTGGTTTGGGTTACAGCAGGGTGGACCGATATTGCCCATCTCCGATCTCGACCTAAGTTTGATAATAATATTACGATGTACCAGATTTGAAACAAATCGGAGCTTTAATAGTATCTGAAAATGGAATCAAAAAATCCACGATTACAGATTTAATTGTCCTCGAAAAGATTGAGATTTGGCAATCCTTAAAAATTTTTTTTTGGAAAAATCCTGTGGTGGTCTTTAAAAATGTTTGAAAAAATTATCGATGATACTCCAAACCCATATGACGATTATAACGAAAATTCAACATCAATGACATGTGAAACCGATCAATCCTCCAAATGAGACAAGAAACAAAAAAGAACGTCAATCCCAAAAAAATGCGCACCAAAATTCGTCAGAGATTAAATGACAAGACGTGATAAGCACAGCAATCAAAAAGTGCAACGTTTGTAAAAAATTGAATGCAAATGCGTAAATTCAAAACGAATGAAAACAAAACCACACGAATTGAAATATCGCTATATAATGTTACGAAGAAATGAACTTGAGTAAAAATTAACGTAATTTTTGAAATAACAAAAAAAAAATAATAATAATAATAAATATATTAAATGGTTGCGGATTATATTTCATTTAAAAACAAAAAAACTAAACAACATTGAAGACTCATCTTAAATACGACGTAAATTCAAATTTAGCCACAATATCACGTATCAGATCTATTGTTTTGCAAGTCTAGCAAAAAAAAAAAAAAAAAAAAAAAAAACAAAATAAAATAAAATAAAATAGAATATCAAAATATTATATTTAAATGTGTATACATATTTATTTTATATTTTTATTTTTTATTTATTTTTTTTTGTTTTGTAAGTTCACCCAACTTTTTTCGCTGATAAACATTCCTCCCAAAGATGTCTTTGATCGGGTTACATTATATTGCACTTTTTTACGGGCTTTGGTCCACAATTCATCACTGGCGAGTTGATATGGGCCATAAAAAACGCCATTTATATTTCAATTCCCCTCATTAAAACAAATAAAAAACCGGTGATAAGAAAGAAGAAATTTCATCAACACATTTTATTTTCAAAATCCACCAACAACGTGTTTTTTTTTTTTGCAAACAATAGCCTCCAATTATGAAATGGGATATTTCAAAGTATTTTTATTTGAAATTTTGACGACAACAAATAATGACCTACAAATTATTTTTAAACTCATTTTTTTTTAATTATCAAAGCATCAAGGATATTTATAATCTGCGTTTTTTTTTTGTTTATGAGTTCATCAGCATCTATTTGTTTCAGAAATGAGGAGAAATAAATTTAATAATATGGGTCGATCTCTATCAGACGTCTGTCTGAGGGGCCTTCTGTTTTTTTTTTTTTTTTTTTTTGAAAATCTCTAAAAGACCTTTCGTGGATAGAAGCCGTCTCAAAGATTTTTGGTAGAAACTTATACCAAAAAGGCTCCATATGATGATGTTCGTGATAATGACGGAAGACGGAGGACGAAATATTGAAAATAATAAATAAATAAAAAAAACAACAAAGACCTCCAGCTCAATTCTATTAAACTTACATTTGAAATAATTTAAAATAAAGGTCGAAGTAAATAACTAAAAATCAGAAAATATCTGAACTTAGAGGGTGAGATAAAAAAAACTGCAACAAAGTCAAACACCATAATTTTTACATTTTCTTTTTTTTAAATTTTATTGAGTGAAAGCGAAAAATGGAGGAAATAGCATCAAATTTAAGAATAAGTTAAGATTTGTTCGAATTGGTCACCTTAGTGGCACGAATTATGGCCTTCAAACGGTCAATGAAACCGTCACACACTGCCCGAATGTTGCTCTGCGGTATTTTGGCCCATTTCCGGCGAAGCGCTTGTTTGAGGTGATCGACACTTTGGTATTTTTTAGTACCAACCTTGCTTTCCAAAATACCCCAGACACAAAAGTCCAACGGATTGTTATCCGGAGATTTTGGTGGCCATTGTGCGCTGGAAATGAAGCGACAAAATTCATTTAGTAACTTTTCTTGTGTGGCGCGTGCTGGGTGCAATGGTGCTGAGTCCGGTTAGAATGTCTAAGGTCGGCTGCTGGAAAAATGTTTGCGTGCCCAACGACCCTCCAGAATATTTTCGCGATAATATTTGGCACTTATTCTGATGCTAGAGTCGAATAATACGAGCGGAGAGCGATCATCGGCTGTTATGGCGGCCCACATCATCATCATGGCCGGCGCTTGAGTTCTGGTGGCCAACCGAGGATGCGCATTTTCAGCTGACCACGATCATTTTGTTTGTTTACAAACTGCTGTACAACGAATGTCTTCTTCTCGGAGAAAACCAAATTCGGCAGTTCACCACTTTCGGCCAAGCGAAGCAACTCCTTAGCTCTTTTGAGTCTATTTTTTTTCCGTTGCAGTGTAAGTTCTTGCACTTTTTGGAATTTCAATGGCTTTACCCCGAGCTCATTTTTTAATATTTGCCGAACGAAATATTGCGACATGTTGAGCTCACGAGCCATTTTTCGGTCACTGCGACTTGGGTTTCGATCAAGTCGCTTCTTTACTTTTCGAACCATTTCTGCTGATGTTGCTGTTTTCTTCCATTCACTTTCTTGATGTCGGGCTAAGCCAGCAGTATCACGGTAACGAGCGATGGTACGAGACACAAATAATTTATTCACATCTAAATGCTGGAGTGCTCTAACGATAGCCACTTGTGTTTTTCCAGCCAAATATAAAGAAATCACACTATCACGCTTGAATTCCATCACGAATAACTTTATTTCCGGAAAATTCTCACCAAAATGCTTTTGTGCGCTTGCAAACAATATAATGAGCTGTCACTGGAATAATTTTAACAGCTGTCGGACGATTGGCTTAGAAATAAGAGCAGTCTGAAGTTGGTTGCATTTTTTTTCATCTCACCCTGCATATATGAATTCATGGTGTTTATGTAAGATTCTAAGACCTGTAGTACAATATTATGGCGAACAATTTTGAAGATTATTTTGACGTGCTACGATCCCGTCTAAAGCGAGTTTTAAACCATATTTTTAAAAAAAAAAGGACTAAAAAGATCCCTCTGATGAGTCGTTTGAAGGTTAAAATATGCAATAAAAATACTCCTCGTATTTCTATTTGCAATATTACTGAAGACAGTATATACCTAAAGCTGTGGTTCCAGAAATAATATTGCTGCTACGAACCAGGAAATTAATAAAAAAATAAAATACAAATTATTACGACTACCACATGACTGATGACAAACGAGATCATCTCAATTTCAAATTTTACAAAAAATTAACTGGAAATTTCTGGCACTTTTTAACTTATTTGCTCAAAGTAGCTAAATTATTTTATTAGAAGATAATAAAAATCAACATAGGTAGTTATCATAAAAACGAAAACGAGGAGCTCAACCAACAAATTTTTTAAAACCCAAAAACAAAAAATACTCATAAAATGATTCTAAATTCTAGCTAAAATTTGCGAACTTGTGACTCTGTTCAAATGACGACGGAGGAGGAGAAGTTTGTCCAAATATTTTCATGATGATAAAACAGATTTTATGGCTCCAGTTTTTTTTTTTTGAGACTCATCATACATAATACCTCCACATATGTCTTCCTTTGCTATCAATGTTGATTCAAGAGATCATAAGTCGTTGACAAGTTTTTTTTCTTTGGCAAACCTGTTGTAGGTGTTGTCAAATCAAAAAAAAAAAAATCTTGAGTGATGTTGCTGAAATTTAAAACATCTTAGGTTTCTAAGAAGCCTGCTCTTCGTGCTATCAAAATTCTGAAATATTTATTTTATTATCATTGTTTATTTTGAAGAAATAAAAAAACCAACAACAATAGAAGATGAAGAAGAAGAAGAATACCAGCCACAAATGTTTTAAATTGTTTAATAACTGGTCATCATGCCCAGAATTCATTCAACTTTAGTCATTAATTTTGTTAGCCTCTACTCCTCCAGTAGACTAAAGATGCGAAGAAGATGCTGATGATGGTGATTATTTGTGAGCTACCAAAAATAACAAAAATTAGCAAAAAAAAAAAAACAGAATTTTGGCAAATTAAATCTATTTATTTTATCAACTTTGTTTACGTTGAGAGAGAGAGAGAGAGAGAGAGAGAGAGAGGGGAGAGAGAATTCCTTTCCCCCTCGATATGAAGAGTATATTAAGTTTTTTAGAAGGTTGGAATCTCTTTGTGGGGCGAGCCTTTGTTATGGTCCCGATATAATTTTCCTAACCTTGTATTCTGCATGTAAGCGCATTGATCTCGTTTTCCCTAGAATTTCCGATTTTTATTTTTTATTTTTCTAATTTTTCAAAGGTTCTCATTTCCCAACTGCACTGCGCAACAAAAAAAATGATGGAGAAAAGCCAGCAGATTATGAATATAGAGCTAAAGAACAGAAGACACGTGTATCGCCGCTTTGAAAGTTAACATCGAAAAGTAACCAAAGTAGAGGGGAAAAGGGAGGGGTTGGCGTACTTTCTCACTTTTTGAAATTTTGAGATTTAGATTCCTTGGAACCCGTACATTTTAGATATATATTATATATGGCATAGCAGATACCAGGATTATTTTGGTAAAAAATTTTAACCCTCAAGCGAGCCACGAAAAGTGTCTTTTTGGACCTTTTATGAAAATATGGTTCAAAACTCCTCTTAGGCGGCATCGTAGCATGTCCAAATATTTTACAAAATTGTTCGCCATAAAATTGTACTATAGGTCCTAGAAGACATCATAAGTCTTAATCTTACCCAAACGCCAGAAATTCATATGTTCCAAATCGAACTCTATGTGAGTTTGTGCAAAAATCTCCAACAAAGCAACATTTTGGAAGGATGACGTCAAGGACAAAAATATTCGCCATAAAATATTACTATAAGTCTCTAAAGAAAAAAATCCCTATTTCTATTTCATATCAAAAAAATACATACAGGGTGAGATAAAAAAAAACCGTAACAAAGTAAAACGCCATAATTTTAACATTTTTTTGAAATTTTATTGAATGAAAGCAAAAAATGTCCGAGATAGCATCAAATTTTAGAATAAGTTTAGATTTGTTCGAATTGGTCACCTTTGGCACACATTATGGCCTTCAAACGGTCAATGAAACAGTCACACGCTGCCGAATGTTGCTCTGCGGTATTTTGGCCAATTCCCGACAAAGCGCTTGCTTGAGGTGATCGACACGTTGGTATTTTTTAGTGCCAACCTTGCTTTCCAAAATACTCCAGACACAATAGTAAAACAGATTGGTATCCCGAGATTTTGGTGGCCATTATGCGTTCGAAATGAAGCGAGGAACCTCATTTTGTAACCATTCTTGGGTGACGGTGGCGTGCTGAGTGTGATGGTGCTAAGTCCTGTTGGAATGTCTGAGGTCTGCGGCCAAAATGTTTGCATGCCCAAGGCTTTAATACACCCTCCAGAATATTTTCGCGATATTATTCGGCATTTATTCTGATGTCACGGTCGATTAATACGAGCGGAGAGCGACCATCGGTTGTTATGGCGGCCCACACCATCGCCATGGCCGATACTTGAGTTCTGGTGGCCAACCGAAGGTGCACATTTTCAGCTGACCTCTTTGGCAAGTAAACACGATGATTTTGTTTGTTTACAAACTGCTGGACAACGAATGTTTTCTCATCGGAGAAACCCAAATTCGGCAGTTCACCACTTTCGGCCAAGCGAAGCAACTCTTCAGCTCTTTTGAGTCTATTTTTTCTTGCACCTTTTGGAATTTCAATGACTGTACCCGAGCTCATTTTTCAATATTTGTTGAATGGAATATTGCGATATGTTCAGCTCACGAGCCACTTTTCGGCCACTGCGAAGCGGGTTTCGATCAAGTCGCTTCTTTACTTTTCGAACCATTTCTGCTGATGTTGTTGTTTTCTTCCGTCCACTTCCTCGACGTCGGGCTACGTTACCAGTATCACGGTAACGAGCGATGGTACGAGTCACAAAAGATTTATCCACATTTAAATGCTGAAGTTCTCTAACGATAGCCTAGCCACTTGTGGTTTTCCAGCCAATAACTTTTTTTCTGGAAAATTCTCACCAAAATGCTTTTGTACGCTTATAAACAATATAATGAGCTGTCACTGGAATAATTTTAACAGCTGTCGGCCGAGTGGCTTAGTAATTACAGCAGTCTGAAGTTTGTTGCAGTTTTTTCATTTCACTCTATAAATTCCTGGCGTTGGGGTAAGATTTAGACTTATGATGACTTCTAGGACCCTTAGTAGAATTTTATGACAAATAATTTTGTAGAATATTTTCACTTGCTACGATGACGTTTAAAGGTATTTTTTTTAGCCACATTTTAAAAAAAGGACCAAAAAGGCCCCTTTGTTGACTCACTTGAGGGTTAATAGTTTTGCCCAAAATATTCCTCATATTTTGATCTGTAATATTGCCAGAGGCACTTTATATCTATAGTGCACGGATTCCGAGGAATCTTAACTCGAAAATTACCAAAGTGCCAACAAGAAAAAAGTACCAAAAAGACCCCTTAGTTGACTCGCTTGAAGATTAACATTCTCTACCAAAATATTCCTCGTATTTTTATCTGCATTATTGCCGAAGACACTATATATCTAAAATGCATGGGTTCCGAAGATGTCTTAATTCGAAAATTTCCAAAACTGTGTAAAAGGGGTCAACATGGCCCCATATTTAGGTTAATTTTCGCTGTAAACTTTCAAAACCCTGTCGATACACTTGTCTTCTTTTTTAGCTCTTCTTTCATAATCTGCTGAATTTCCCCCGTAATTATTGAAAAATTGAAATTTGTTGCCCAGTTTTTATTTTTCTTTTCCTCACGGCGAAGGGTATCAACAGTTCGTCTTGGCCTAACTTAACACTTTTCGTTTTGTTTTTTTTTTTTTTTTTTTTTTTTTTGTAAAATTGCAAATTTGCCATTTGAAACGTAAAGCAGCGAGTATTTTGGTAGGTAGATGATGGCTTTGTTGTCGCTCATAGCTGTCGACAGTAGCACATCTCAGCAGATTATTATCAACGCAAAACAATCGATGATACTGCGGCGTCCTCTATTGTCTTATTTTTTGTTACGCTATTGACAGAAAAAATCGTCATTATCGTTTGCACCAAATGTGGTCTGACCACAACAACAAATCAATTTGCAATAACCCGACAGCTAGCCAGTGAGACAAAAACCAAACAACAACAACAGCAACAAATCAAAGTAATGTTGTTAAAATTAAACACAACGAAAAAAGACGACGACAAAAAAGAAAGAAAATAAAAATATTTCGAAAAAACGATGAAATTTCTCACAAGGTACGAACTGGTACGGACGCCTCGTAGCGCCTTTATACGTTTTGTTTTTATTTTTTCGATTTTTTTTGTTTTAACTTTTTTCGTTGTCACTCTAGTCAAGCAATCTGTCAGAGCTAGTCATGTGTGAGACGCTTCTTCTCATTTTTGCTATTTTATTTCGGTGTTGTTTTCTTCTTCGGCGTAATTATTTGAATACCACTTTTTTCGTGTTCGTCTATTAAATTAAGACTAATTATTTGAAATTAATTTTATAGAAAATATACATCGAAAAAACATGTGTAGTTTTTTCAAAAAAAAAAAAAAAAAAAAAAAACGAAAACGAAACAACCACTAAATAGTTTGGCTTAAATTAGTGGCATAGGTCTTGACAGGAATGGCAACAACAACACTAAAAAAAATATATTTATAAATAAAATGGTCGGAAAACTAACGATGTCAAAATAAAAGAAACAGTTGTAAGGATTCGGTAATCCTTAAAGTCTAATTAAAAAATTCACTATTTAAAAACGACAGTTTTTAAAAACGACATTTTTTGTGAGAAAATTCCTTGAAATGTGTGCAGAATTAGGGAGTCCTTAAAATGTTTTTAACAAAATCTACGAATTCTTGATACGATGTCTTTGAAAACATAAAATTTCTTGACATAAAATCCTTAAAAAAGAAGGCATGAAAATTTGTACATAATCTTGGCGTGTTGTTCTTAAATAATTTATTTATTTACCAAATTCCTTAAAAAATCCACAATGGAATTATGACTTTAAATAGAGTTTTTTAACTACGATTCCTTAGCATGGAAAATCTAACAAAAGCTTAAATCTTTTGACGTGAAGTCCTTAAATAAAAAAGGATTACAACATCCACGCAGCTTAGGACTGATGTCCTTGAAAAAAAATCTAAAAAAATCAAATTCTTTCTGGCTCCATGGCCTGAAATAAAAGCATTACAAATTACACATCGATTTGGACTGATGTCCTTGAATCATAATTCTAAAAAATCCATGATTTCTTGGCACACATCCTTAAATTAAAATATTAAAAAAACCACGGTATCTGAGTATTGTGTCCTTGAAAAAAAAAAATATCATACAGAATTTATGATTTCTCCTTAAAAATATCAAAAAACCCTACATTTATTTGCCAAAAAGTCCACGAAAAAAGGAACCAAATCCAGGAATTCTCGGCAAGATGACCTTCAAAAAAATATTTTTTTTTTTTTTTTAAATTACGGGAATCGATTTTACTTAAAGTCGTTGTGTAAAAATTCTATAAAATGTCATGGTATTCTTAGATCTTACATATTATATTATTTCTTTGTATAAAAGTTCTCTAAACTTCACATATAATTTGCCTACATGTCCTCATGAAACTAATTCTTTATAAAATCCTTGACTGATCCTAAAAAATCAACAATATGTTCGGTGAGATGTCCTTATATAAAAAAATTACAAAAAATCTTAAAAATTTGACGATTTCTTACTATGATGTCCTTCTAAAAATCGTCAAAAAAAAATCTACGATTTATTTGCCAAAAAGTTCTTGAACAAATCTACAAATTCCGCGATTTTTTGGTATAAAGTCGTAGACAAAAAAAAATATTACCAGATCCACAATTTCTTGACGAAATTCTTAATAAATCCATATTTTGGCACGATGTCCTTAAAAACAAATATCCATGAAAAAATTAAAGATTTTGGGCATGGTATTCGTAAGAAAATGTCATAAAAATCAACGATTTATCGATACAATGTCTATGAAAAGAAATCCATAATTTGATTGTCGAAAAGCTTAATATCCTTAATTTTTTGACACAATGTCCTCGTAAGAAGTTCTTAGAAATCCGTGATGCAGATGAAAGAAATCTCGTTGAAAATCTACAATTCATATTACAGGAAGTCCTTTAACATATTTCTTCTTGATATCTTGATTTTTACCTTAAAAATTTTATAAAAGCCAAAATATAGTTATTGGTATCCTTGAAAAAAAAAACTTACAATAACAAAAATTTCTTGGAAAATCAATGATTCCTCGTTCATGAAAAAATGTTTAAATATACAAAGATTTATTTGCCAATAAATTCAAATATTATCTCAATTGTGATTTTTTACCGGAAGTTTTAAAAAATTCCATGATTATTTAAAAAAACACACTGCTTTTGTCCAGGGAAACTTTGCAAAGAAATGCCTTAGGAAATACTCGATTTGTGATAAGGACGTACTTGTTAAAATGCTACTATTTTTTTCATGATATCCCTGAAAGGAAAATCGTACAGGATCCATTATTCCTTGTCCTTAAAAAACTTCTTGAAAAATCGACGACTCATTTGCCGAAAAATTTTGGAAATACATATTTTTTTAATTTATAACTTTTTTTATCAGCAAGTCCTTAAAAAATATTGTAAAGAAGTCTTTGAAAAATTCTAAATTTTAAGTCTTAAAAAAATTTAAATCGAAAAATCTTACAAAATGCACGATTTCTCCTGCATTAAAAAATCTTTTAAAAGTCGTCCACGTCTTTCCATTTATTACCTAAAATTATAGATTTCCTTAAATCTATGATTTTTTTCCAGAAAGTACTTAAAATCTCATGATTTTCAGTTAGAAGGTACTTGAAAAAGGTTATTCAAAACACACACATTTTCGGTCTTAAAACTTTACGGTTTTTTCCAATAGGGCTTTGTTAAACATGTTTAAAAGACCGATTTGTGATCAACATTTTTTTTCAAAATATTTTTATTTTTCGCTGGAGATCTTTGAAAAAATTGGTTTTAAAAAATACAATATTTATATGTCGTGGAAGAATCCTTAAAGAATAGTAGTAGAAAATCCACTTTTCTTGTTTCATAAATTGTTGGTATTTTTTTTTAATGCAAAATGTTTTGGGCAAAATGTCATTGCACATATTTCTATGAAGAAAACATTTTTGGAAAAAAATCATTTTTAAAAATATTTTTTTCTGCCAAGAGGTCCTTGAAAATAGGTTTTAAAAAATTCAATTTTTGTACGTCCCCAAAAAGGTCTTAAAATAAATATTTAGAAAATTCGCTTTTGATTTTCGATTTCTTTGTAAATCCACTATTTAATTGAGCAGAAGGTCCCTGAAAATATATATTAAAAAAAAGAAATTCAATATTTACGCATTGCCAAGATATCCTAAAAATATATATTTAGAAAATCCACTTTTCTTGGCTCGTAAATTATTTATATGATATGTTAATTCACAATTTTGGTCAGTAGGTCCTTAAAAGATCTTTCTAAAACAACAAGATCTTATATATCGAATTTCTCATCTCTCCGAGCCGAGTCCATCTTCACGCTTCACGCTATAGGTCGCAATTATGGATCGATCTTCACAAAACTTTGCATTGAGAAAATGTTATGGTCAGAATAGAAGCTTATTCTTGGGTTGGGGGAGCGATTATAGCGAAATGTTAAGGCATAGACATGGACCAAGAAATGATTTTTGTGCTAATTTTGCAGTCGCTATTATAGACCGATCAAAACTTAATATTGCGTGGGGCTTGAGTTTAGGACTGGACAGACCATTCTACCATTTTTGATTGCCAAAAAATGATATTTCGCGGGCGAAATGATCTTGCTTGAACGGAGAAATGTAATAATAACAAAAAATACCTTAAATCAGGAATATGTTACATTATTTGGAACCCCTTAAGAACCAACTCTAATATTTAGAATTATTTTTTTGGTAGTTCAATTATATATCCCAATATCCTACTCCAAAGAGAATAATATCTACACAAACTTTACTGTAAATTATAGTGTTGTAGGGTATCCCACTAGAATTCAACATTCATCGATTATATCAGAAATGTAGACAGTTTTATATCCCATTTGTGTTGAACGTTTGATATTGATTTGATACTCACAAGCCAACTTACCCATTTGGGAGAGAACATTTCTATGAAACTTACCTGAAAAGAAGACAGAAAATGTAAATTACTTTAGTTTTTGCATATTCATATGTGAATTTTAAAATTTGTAAATAAATAAAAAATATATATTGTTTTCAAAATCATTTTGTAAACAAAAATATTCCCAACTACTACTACTACTATTTCCTGGCAGACGACGGCATTGATTTGCATAATATAAATAAAAATGAAATGAAAACAAATCAAATAAAATATATTTATTTGTCTATATTGTTTCAGTATTTTTGTTTATGTTACGAATTTCAATGAAACACATTTGGTCAAATTTACTAAACTAAATTAATCATTTCAATTTTGAAACAAAAAATTGTATTTTTGTTCTGTCATTTAGAAGATAGAGGAGACGCTGATGGATGCTGAGTTTTGTTTGTTTTGCTTTTCTTGACTACCGGTCCAACTGGCTCAGCATATCCATATCATAGCCATGACAAATTCAAATTTTCATTTCTTGATTTTGGCAGCCGGCAAAACAAAATCAAACCACTTGAGTGGCGATTTTATTTTTTGGGGGCTTGTTCTGCTAAATGTGTATTGGAGGGGACTAGTTTTTCTTCTGAGACACTTAAATAACACCTCCCTCCCCCCACACTTTAAACAATGTATGGATGTAGATTTGTGCATAAGTTCGTTTGTACGCATATTATTTGAGTACAAATGTGTGGTGTATTATTTGAATTAGGTTTTGAGCGTCAATAGTTTCTGAGAAAATATATTCGAAGGTCATACTCTATTATAAATTTATTTATTTAGAATTATTCTAGTTTCTTTTATTTTTTGTCTTTATTGTATTGTTTTGTCACATATCACATGATGGGGTTTTTTATCAGATAGGGGGGAAACCAAAGTATCGATCCAGATAAAATAAATACGACACATGATAAAGATTATCTAGAAAAAATCAAAAAGAGTTTATCTGCGAAGGAGATAAATTTGTAAAAGAGATTGGAACCAATTTGTTGGTTTTTCGTCTAAGGTGTGGTGGATGACCCCCGTTGTCATCCAAGCCAGAGTTGATAAGCTCCGTTTTTACCTAACTTAAGTAGATAACCTTCGATGTAATTTGTCGTAGACTAGTTGACCTACGGTAACATCCATGATCAAGTAGATGACCTCCAAGGAAATCTACGGTCAAGTAGATGACCTCCGGGGAAATCTACGGTCAAGTAGATGACCTCCGGGGAAATCTACGGTGAAGTAGATGACCTCCGCGGACATCTACTGTCGAGTCGATGATCTTCGGTGGCTTCTACTCTACAGTAGATGACCTCCGGTGGCTTCTACTCTACAGTAGATGACCTCAAGTGTCATCTACTGTAGAGTAGATGACCTCAAGTGTCATCTACTGTAGAGTAGATGACCTCCAGTGTCATCAACTGTAGAGTTGATGACCTCCAGTGTCATCTACTGTAGAGTTGATGACCTCCAGTGTCATCTACTGTATAGTTGATGACCTCCAGTGTCATCTACTGTAGAGTAGATAACCTCCAGTGTCATCTACTGTAGAGTCAGATGAGAGATAGATAGAGAGATAGATGACCTCCGGTGTGATCTTCCGTAGAGTAGATGACCTCCGGTGTGATCTACCGTAGAGTAGATGACCTCCGGTGTGATCTACCGTAGAGTAAATGACCTCCGGTGTGATCTACCGTAGAGTAAATGACCTCCGGTGTCATCTACCGTAGAGTAGATGACCTGCGGTATCATATACCGGTGAGTAAATGACCTCCGGTGTCATCTACCGTAGAGTAGATGACCTCCGGTGTCATCTACCGTAAAGTAGATGACCTCTGGTGTCATCTACCGTAGAGTAGATGACCTCTGGTGTCACCTACTATGGAGTAGATGTCCTCCAGTTTCATCTTCTATAGAGTAGATGTCCTCCAGTGCACTTTACTATAGAGTAAATGTCCTCCAGTGTCATCTACTATAGAGTAAATGTCCTCCTGTGGCATCTACTGTAGAGCAGATGACCTTGAGTGTCATTTATGGTAGAGTAGATGATCTCCAGTGCCATCTACTCTACCTTAGGTGACCTCCAGCGTCATCTACTCTATCGTAGATGACCTCCAGCGTCCTCTACTCTATCGTAGATAACTTCCACCCTCCACTTCTCTACAGTAGATTACTTCCAATCTCATCTTCCGTAGAGTAGATAACCTCCGGCGTCATTTACTGTAAATTACCTTTAATGTCAGGTCCTTATAATTCCCACCTAGTGCTTTGTGTCCATGTGCCTCTGTTTAAAAAAAACCGCAAGTTCTTTTAGTGATTCACCATTTCCTTTGTCTGAGCTGTGATGCGCAACTCACACACATTTCTACAAATATACACGCAATGTAAATCATCTGTAGGCATGCCTCCCTAATAGACGAGGACATTAACCAGCCGGCATGGATGGCGTACGAAAGACAAAAAGCACATGGCTTTTTGTTGCCATGTTCTTTGTACATTCTTAAGAAATTGTTGTTGTTTTTTTTTTTTGCTTCAACTTCTTTTATTATTATTCCGCTTCCAAGAATGTAACAAAACGAACACGCAAAACTATTTCATTTTGTAATGATGGCATGAAATGGAAAGGGGAGTGGAGGTAGTTTCAAGTCACATGGTTGTGGTTCATTGTTCAATTGCTGCGACCATTCAAAATGGTATGGGGCAACAATAAAAAAAACCATTTGGATATTTTTCCCGCCATTTCATGAAGCTAAAAAGAATGCTGTTTTACGACAAAAAGCACATGGTTTAGGACCAGCCCGAGCTTCAAAGCCAAGTAAGAAGGGGAAAGGTATCATGTGAACTATTAAAGTTAATGATCGTAAAGATCAGCGGAGACTAGGGGCAGAAGCAACATGCCGAAAACCATTCATGCTGGTTGCTTCCTTAGTATCTTGGGACCAATACGAGAGCTTTATGTATGGCAGGTTAGGAAGAATGAAAAAAGAACTCTTTTAACGACTTTGGGTTCTCATACCGTTTGTTTCTTTCTTCTTCTATATATTCTCCCTTTTGCTAACGGCCAAAAGTAGTTTGGTGATGGCGTAAAAAATGCGTTAACATGCGGTTTATTTTGTTTTTCAATCTCCTGCTCGGTTTCATTGAGATATTTCTTAGCCATACCATTCTACGTTCCTCAAGCACATTATGACCATTGAGGAAAAGAATTTCATTCATTCTTTCAATTTTTTTTCGACTGCTGCTGTCAGCGATGATAATGACTATGGCCAAAATGAAGATTTTTTTATTTGGGTAGAAGATTTTAATGATTATGATGCCTTTGGGTGGCGACCGACCATGTGATTCTCTGGCATGCAAGTGGCTCTGATGGTGCCCCTCTCTTTATTAATGATTTGCTTTGTTTGCCATACATAAATATTATTTTTTCTTTTTGTTTTTGTTTTTATATAAGTATGTATGTTTGTTTATATATTTATTGACAAAAAAATCTTAATATATTTTGAAAATTTTTTATTAATTTATATTATATCATTATGGTATAATAATAAATGCATCCTCTTAAAATAAGTTTTCGAATTTTTTCTTTTCAAATTACAAATTTCACGGCCAAAAATTATTAATTAGCAGATTTTTGAATGTGGTTTTTAATTCGATTTGGAAAATTGAATTTGTAGTTGAATTGAAAAACCCTTTGCTTTTTTATTTTAATTATTTATTTATTTTATTTTATTTTATTTTATTTTATTTTATTATTATTATTATTATTATTATTATTATTATTATTATTATTATTATTATTATTATTATTATTATTATTATTATTATTATTATTATTATTATTATTATTATTATTATTATTATTATTATTATTATTTATTATTTGTTATTATTATTATTTATTTATTTCTTTTATTTATTTATTTATATTTTTTTTTTTTTGAATAAGACCTCCCTTTATAATTTTACTATTATAGCAATTTTGATGGTGTTTGAAAATATATGACATACGAAATTTATTTCTTTTAGATTTTTATGAGTGTTTGCGGCAAATAAATTACTTCCGTTTTGTAGGCCAACATACCCTGGCACACCTACGAGGAAAATATATTATTTTCAATATTTTTTTCATAGAACTGTTTTGTCAATCACATTTTTTCTCATTTCCCATTCTTTATGTTCGGCAAAATAAATATTGAAATCCCAAATGTGCTTTTCTTGATGGGATTAAAGGTTGAGAAGAAATATGGCATAAGTTTTAAAAGGAATAGAAAAATCCAGAAAGAAAATAGGGTGGCGCCCAATTAAACAACGGCTAAGATTTGCAAACAGTTACTCAGCAAATTGTCATTTTGTCTAATTTTTATCGTAAAGGTTAGAAATATTGTATTTACAAAAAAAAAAAAAAAATCTACATAGAACATATGTTATGGACACTAAATACGAAATGGCGCCCAACATGATTTTTATACCATCCACCGTCTGTTCGTCTGTTGAAATCACTCTAGCTTTCGAACGAAATGAAGTAGGTTGATCAAATTTTAGTCAAATGTATATTATGTCTGCAGAACTCTTGGTATTGAATGGGTCCTGTTTTGGTATAACCCCCATATTTTAGCAACACGATTCACCGAAATTGCGACAAATTTGGTATTTGAAGTTCGTTATACATATTATAGCCTGAGACGGAAAATTGTTTGGGCGAGTCCACGTCTTCGTATAGCCCTCATATAACGGTACCTCCCGATATTCGGTACTTTGATGATTTTAGCGACATTATTCACCGGAATTGTTTCCAATTTGGTATTTGAAGTTCGTAATAAATACTATAGCCTAGGACGGAAAATTGTCTGAGCAGGTCCAAGTCTTCGTATAGCCCCCATATAACGATACCTCCCTATATTCGGTATTTTGATTCATTTGCTACTTGGATTCGCTAATGCTTGACCGTAGTTCAAGTCTTCAGGACTTGATTCTGTTTCTTCCCCAAGTACTTCAACTTCGGTAATGTGTTCTTCTACTCCGATTTCAGTAATTGGGCCTTCTACTCCAACTCTTTCGTCCTTGCTGATATTTCCGACTATTTTCCAGCCAAGTTTGCATTTTTGTTCTCAGCTGCTCGACAGGCCTTCTCGATAGAAGCCAACCTCTACCAGCATACAGCATAATTCCTCCTCCTTCTTCCTACGAACTTGATACCTTCCGATATTCGGTATTATGATGATTTTAGCCACATTACTCACCGAATTTTTTTTCATGTTTGGCATTTGAATGTTGTAATGGCTTATGACAAAAGTTTTCTATACAGGTCCATGTCATCGTATAGACCCTAATAATAACAGCTACATTCGGAATTTTTAAGATTTTAACAATATTTTTTAACGTTTTTTTTTTTTTTTTTTTTTTTTTTTGAAAAATGTCGATGGAGGGTAATTAAAGTTCGGTTTTTGTTTAATATTTTCTGCTTTTTTATTTGAAAATTTTTATATATTAAGGCTAAGGCCTAAGGCTAAGGTTGAACTTCTAATAACCTAGGGAAATGAAACTAGCGAAGGCCCACGCCTAAACCGGCAAGCGAAGCGTTTCCCCGTTGGTTAAGCGGCTCATGGAGTATATTAGAATCTATTTTCTATTATTATCTAATATTCGAAGTTCCAAGATTTAATGTTACCATTTTAGGTCTTTATAAGCTCAACTTGAAGGAGAAAAGTATTAGAAAATAATGCGAAAATATTTCCCAAATTTTTGATTACATTTTCCTCTACCCTTTTTCGAACTGATGCGTGAAAGTAACATAAAATATCATTGTAGGCACAAAATGTCAAAAGATGAAATATTCTACACAAAATTCCAATATAAAGCTCTGAATGAGCCATATATCTAGGATTAATAGTTCTAAGAAAATTACATTCGAAATTTTGAAATAATAATATAATTTTATAACCTTGAAATATGTGTCTTTTGAGCTTTTTGAAATTTATCGAACAAAGCATTATTTTAGAAGGATGATGTCAAAGACAAAAATATTTTTCATTAAATTTTAATAAAAGTCACCAAAGAAGCGAAATCTCTATTTCCATTTTTTTTTTCGCACTTTTTTCGAATTGACACCTGGGAGTAACATAAAATTTCATTTAAGGCAGAAAATGTCAAAGGCACAAATATTCTACACAACATTTCAGTATAAGTTCCAGAATAAAACATATATCTAGCTGAAATAGGTTCTAAGAAAGTTATATTCGAAATATGACAAATTTTATTTTCCCGAATTTGCGGCAATGTTGTTTTGTCTGGGTCTTAGAAAATTCCAAATGGACCTGATTGGACTTGTTTGTGGATCAAATCTTTAAAATATTTATTTTATTGAGCGATTTTGAGCATTTTTGGAGTGAAGAAATTATGTCCATCTCCGAAATCGATATAACTTTGGTAGACCATGGGTCTGCGATAATAGATAAAAAATCGGTAGGCCACGAAAGGCGTACAGATTATCCTACTGATCCAAATTTCGGACATCATAAGAAACATTTTATCAACTGCTTCTTCTCAAATGGTCAAAATTGTACCTATCTTATATTTGTTATAAGTTCTCCTCATTAAAATATTTTTTTTTGTCAAATTTTAACCTGGCTTCTAGACATAGTGTATGGGCTCCCTGTCTTTCGTATTGAGAGTATATTTTTGTGTTTATAATAATTTCTGTTAACGGAAATTTAAGTTATCGCATAATGAAGTTTTACGCTTAATTTCATTTCCCAAAGGCAATTTCACACCCATAAATCGTGTGAAAATATTTACCGTCTGCTAGGAAAATAATCACTTAACAAAAAAAATGAAAAAAAAAAAAAAAAGAATTCAACAAAACATGTGTTCAGCATGTGAAAAAATTATATTGAAAATATCGAAATTTTCATAGATTTCTTCTAGCCAGACACATGGAGGGAGAATCGCAAAAAAAAAAATTCTCACGATTCTGGTGGCTACAAGGAAGGGAAATAATTAAACGTCTACAGATAAAGCTCAGAGTGGAGTAATTACACACCTGTAAAAAGCAAAAAGAGCTAAGTATCTTTTGTTAATGTCTCATATTTTTTGTTAGATTTGGAAAGACATGGCAGGCCCTCAATAAAATGTTTGTAGAATTATTTTACTTAATTCTGATAATTATATTAATTAATGCTCCTCCTATCATTAGCAATTACATTATTTCCACGCCCAAAAATCATTTAAAGATCAATTAACCTTTTTATTTGTTCTTTTTTTTTATCAAATGATAACGAAAAAATATAATTAGCAAAAAAATCAAATCTAAGTACATGGCTAAGTGCGTAGTTAGATATTAAGGGCCCATTGACCTGCCCGAGCGCTAAAAACAACAATTTTCAAAAATTTTTCCGTCTGTACTTGTTTTACACCCAGTCATTAAACGGATGGTGGATAGATCCGACGATCGTCTTACCAATCGAAAAATAAAATAAAAGTATAACAAAGTACCGTTACTAACAACAATGCCAGTGAATTGAGTATTTTTTATTGGCTATAATTCCATGCCACATGTCGTCGTTGTCTTCGCCAATAATGGAGAACATTAACCTTATTTTGTTGTTGGTGTTCTTGGGTTCTGTCGCTTTGGTGGGCCATTGACAGCTGCTGCTCCACCACCGGTGTGGACTATCAAGTGACAGGATGATGGTTAGAATTTTAATAAAATTGTGTGGTGTCTTCTCTATATGTGTGTGTATGTGATGGTGTTGGTATTGCTGTTATAATTATTGTATTTTTGGATCGTATATTTTTGTTACAATTGCTTTTTTGTTGTTATTTTTCCAAAGGTTTGTTGACATTTCTTTTTTAGGTTTTTGATTGATTTTCGATTTGAACTGTAATGGGAAATTTTTACAGACATGTTTTCGGTTCTGTGACCTATTGATATTTTTGTTTTATTGATTTTAATGGGGGTGTTACAGATACTGGTTTAGGTAAACATATTTTCCAGACTGGAAAAAGTTCATTCAAGTCCATCCAAATGAAAATAGACGAGTTCATATACCGATTATAAAAAAATAAATAAATAAATTTTACCCAACCCAAAAATTGCAAAATGAAGTTCATTCAAGTCCATACGACTGCTATAGCGTGCTTGTCATTCGAACATATTTAGGGAAAAATATAAATTTTATTAAATATAAAAATGTGCACAGGGGGTTTTCAAATGCTGAGAAACCAAGACATCAAATATGCGACATGAACCATTGCGTCAATAATTTTTGATGGAAAAATTTTTTGGTTACCCTAAATACCAAATTACATTAGATATTGACTATAACTTAAAAAATCGAAAATTTGGGATCTTGGAGTAATTTATCTAAATTTGAAATTTATCTAGATTTGAAATGTTAATTTTTGATATCCGACATTATATGACCTCAAATGAATATTCTGGGTAAATTTTAATGGAAAATATGGCTAAAACAAAAAAAAAAATTGAATTTTGACTTTTATTTTCATAAAGACTATTGCACATAGACATATGGTTTATTCTGAGATTTATAGTGAAATTTTGTGTGGAATATTTCTCCTTTTAATATCTTCCGCCTAAAACGATGTTTTTTTTTTTACTTTTAGGCGTCAACCCGAAAAATTGATCAAAAGACTAAGGTAATATTTTCAATATTTTTTTCGCTCAAGCGATGCATACCCGTCCGTCTGTCCACTCCTTCCGGTACCTCCCCCATAAAAGGTCCAAATTTAAAAAAATATATATATTTTTTAATGCACAGACGAGAAAGAATAATCCGATTTTGCTCCAACTTTGCAAATTCTAATATTTGCATGAGTGCTAGGTCAGGTGTGAAATATGTTAGAGATCGGACCACACCTTCTGATACCTAACCCAAAATGTGAAAAAAATTTCACACGTCCCAATATTTTTATTAGAATAATATCTGGTGTGAAGATGAAAGACATCGGTTTATTTCTTCTCTTATCTCCCCCCACAAAGGGTTTAAATTTTTAAATAACAAAAATGCTCAAAAAATTCGGTATAAACATTCGATTCATACCAAAAGTCATACATTCCAATATTTCTACCAGCACAAGACCTGGTGTAAAGATGGAATATATCGGTCCACTTTTTCGAGTACCTCCCCCACAAAAGGAATCAAGATATTGAATATCCATGAAGCTCACTTAAACGCGAAATTAACATCGGATTCCATTCTGATTTGGTACATCTGAATATTTCTATTAAAACAAGATTTGTTGTAAAGATGGTAGAAATCGGACCACATCTTCGGGTACCTCCCCCACAACGGGGGATGCTTTTTTTAGAAAACGTGAAATAAGCATCCGACTCTCATAAAATTGCACACATCCTAATATTCCTATCAATACAAGATCTGCGGTAAAGATAAAATATGACGGGCTACCCTGGTACCTCCCCCACAAAGGGGTTAACATTTTGAATAATCAAAACGGTCATCAAATGCGAAATAAGCTTTCGATTCTCTTCAAATTTCACAAATCCTAATATTTGTACTAATTTAAGATCTGGTGTGAAGATGGAATATATCGGACCACTCCTTTTGGTACATTCCCCACAAAGGCTTACAATATTCAAAACCTATATCTCTGCTAACCTGCGGCACAAGTCAGCTATTCTTTTAAAATTTGGTACCTATGTCTAAATATTTCTCTCAACCAGAGATCTGATATGAACATGAAATTTAGCGGCCCACTACTTCTGGTACCTCATCCACACAGGGTTAAAATTTCGACTAATAATTATTTGCATAAAATTCAGAAAAATATCCGATTTTTTCGATTTTCTTTCAATTTTACACATCTCAATATTTTTATCAGTATTAGATGAAGTGGAATACTTCGGTCCATTGGTACTTCTTGAGCATTTCACCTTTTTTTTTTTCAAAAATTATCACCATGTAATATTTATGTCAGATACGAAATGAACAATATTGACCCACTTCTTCGGAACCTCCCCAATAAAACGTAGACAATTTAAATAATCATAACAAAAGTCAAAAATATTTTTTAAATAAACGATCATTGGCTGAGGGTATACATGTGTGGGTAAAACATACTGACAGTTTCCATTTTTTTTTTCTCATAAAAGAAAAATGGGGAAAAAAATTTCGACAAGTAAAAAATGCCGTGCCGAACTTTTAATACCCTCCACCATTTGAAAAGAACTTGAAAATTTTCCAAAAATTCTGATAAATAATTCTGAAATTTGTCATATGGGGGCCATACGAAGTCGTATCATAGGCTTTAGTACCTATTTCGAACTTCAAATACGCAATTTGAAACCATTCCGGTGAAAAATGTCGCTTAAATTATAAAAATACCAAATATCGAGAGGCATCAATATATATGGGGGCAATACGAAGACGTGGACCTGCATACGAAATTGTTTGTCATTACGAACATTAAATACGAAATTCGAAACAATTCCGCTCTATAATGCCTCTAAATTCATAAAAATGCCGAATATTTGGAGATACCGCTATATGGGGGCTATCCGAAGACGTGGGCCTGCATATGTATTGTTTTCTTAGAGGCTGTAATACCAATCTTCAAAATTTTAAAAAAAAAAATCGACAAAATCATTAAAATACCGAATATTGGTATTGGGAGCGACACGAACTTAATCTATCAAAATACACATGTGTGCAAACTATTAGCCTTCTATCACAATTCGTTCGAAAGATAGTGTGATTACAACAGGCGACTTGGAATTTTACGCTGATCCAGAATATATGTACTTCTGAGGGTCTATCATATTTCGAGAAGCTTCGAACGGAATGACAGAGATAATATATCCACCATAGAATGGTGGAGGGTATAAACGTATATTGGCTCTTAATGGGTTAAGCTTTTCCACCAGGGTGCCCATTCTTCCCGATTAATTTTGCAATGGAAATTTTTGTGAATTGGACTCTACTGTGGAACACCCATTATCCAAACAAGAAACACCCAACTGCAATTAATTCCCATTTAATGATAAACGTCAATAAGAATATACGATACATACATACAAACATACATGCATATGTCTTTGTCGTTGCAAAGCAAAAAAAAGCAAACGCTTGCCGTTTAATTTTCTAAACAAATTAAAAATAGCTTAAGTCATGACGTTGCTTTATCGCGTTGCGTTTCATTCGTTCATTTGTCTCTCTGTCGGCCTGGCTGTTTGTTTGTTTACTGTTTACTGTTTGTTATAAAATTCTTGGCAACATTTTTTCCATTTCAGAAAAAAAAACTTTCGTAATTGCCATTTCTTAAACAAAACAAAAAAAAAAAACAACAAAAAACATTTAATTAGTGCTAAAATTTATGTTTATGGAGGCGCCACAATGCAATTCTGGAATTATGAAAATAAAACAAAATTTTCCAGAATTATTTTTTTTTTTTTTGAAAATTATAAAAAAGATATTTTGTGAGGGGTGGCAGTAAAACGAAATAGTTTTGTTTGAAAGAAAAAAGGGTGCAAATAAAATTGTTATTGAAAACGAAAAAGAAGAAGTAAGGCAGTAACGAAAATGATTGTGTAATCGTAGCGTGTGACCAACCTCAGCTTTGAAAAAGAAATTGAATTTAATTAAAAAAAATATTTAAATAAAATAAAAAATTCAAAACGAAGAGGTACAAGAAATGCAAGAGTGGAAAAGGGAGGGGGGCACTACACCCCCACACGAAATTCAATTTTATAAAAAATAAATTCAAAATGAAAAGCTTTAAATTATTCAATGGCAGGAGAGTGGGGCGACAAAGAGATGGGGGCCACATAAAAAGCAATTTTATAACAAGTAATAAAAAAGCTATAAGTTCGAACGGACCGAACTTTGAATACCCTCCACCATTTGGAATGAAATTGGCAAATTTCAAAAAAAAAAAAAAATAAAATAAAATAAATAAATAAATATAATCCGTTAAAAAATCTGTTAAAATCTTAAAAATACCAAATGTAGCCGTTATATTAGTGTATATACGACGACGTGGACCTGCATAGGCCACATTTTGTTATAAACCATTACAATATTCAAATGCGAAACTTGAATAAAAAATTCGGTGAATAATGTAAGCTAAAATCATCAAAATACCGAATATAGTGAGGTACCATGGAGGCTATACCAAAACGTAAACCTGCGCAGACACTTTTCGGTCATAGGCTGTAGTATCCTTTACGAACTTCAAGTACCAAATTTGAAACAATTCCGGTGAAAAATTTCGCTAAAATCATCAAAAATACCGAATATCGGGAGGTACCTTTTTAAGAGGGATATACGAAGACGTGAACCTTCAGAGATAATTTTCTGTCATAGGCTGCAATATCCATTACGAACTTCAAATACCAAATTTGAAACAATTCCTGTAAATAATGTCGCTAAAATCATCAAAAATACCGAATGTCGGGAGGTACCTTTTTAAGAGGGCTTTACGAAGACATGAATCTGCAGAGATAATTTTCTGTCATAGGCTGCAATATCCATTACGAACTTCAAATACCAAATTTGAAACAATTCCGGTGAATAATGTCGCTAAAATCATTAAAATACCGAATATCAAGAGGTTCTGTTATACGGGGGCTATACGAAGACGTGAACCTGCAGAGATAATTTTCTGCCATAGGCTGTAGTATCCATTACGAACTTCATATATCAAATTTGAAACAATTCCGGTGAATAATGTCCCAAAAATCATCAAAATACCGAATATCGGGAGGTACTGTTATACGGGGGGTATACCAAAACGTGGACGTACATGGCCCATTTTCAATACCAAAAGCGCTCTGCAGACATAGTACACATTTGAGTAAAATTTGATCAACCTACTTCATTTCGTTCGGAAGCTGGAGTGATTTCCACAGACGGATAGAAGGACAGATGGACGGACATCCCTAAATTGACATAGAATTTTATGCTGATCAAGAATATATACAGGGTGAGATAAAAAACTACAACAAATTCAAACCTCATAATTTTTAATTTTTTTTTTTTTGGCATGAATTATGGCCTTTAAATCTGGTTCTGGCTCTGGTTGCTCTGCGGTATTTTGGCCCATTCCCGATGAAGCGCTTACTTGAGGTGACCCTTTGGTATTTTTTTGTGCCAACCTTGCTTTCCATAATACTCCAGACACAATAGTCCAACGGATTGGTATACGGAGAGTTTAGTGGCCATCTGGAAATGAAGCGAGGAACCTCATTTTGTAACCATTCTTGGGTGGCGCGTTCTGAGAGGAATGTCCAAGGCTTGCAGCCAAAATGTGTGCGTGCCCAAGGCTTTAATACACCCTCCAGAATATTTTCGCGATAATAATCTGCATTTATTCCACAATCGATTAATACGAGCGAAGAGCGACCATGGGCTGTTATGGACGGCGCTTGAGTTCTGGTGGCCTACAGAAGGTGCACATTTTCAGCTGACCTCTTTGGCAGGTAAACACGATCGTGCTGTTTGTTTACAAACTGCTGGACTACGAATGTTTTCTCATCGGAGAAAACCAAATTCGGCAGTTCATCACTTTCGGCCAAGCGAAGCAACTCTTTAGCTCTTTTGAGTCTATCTATTTTCTTTCTGTCGCGGTGTAAGTCTTGCACTTTTTGGAATTTCAATGGCTTTGCCCCGAGCTCATTTTTCAATATTTGCCGTATGGAATATTGCGATATGTTCAGCTCACGAGCCATTTTCGGCCACTGCGACGCTGGTGTCGATCAAGTCGCTTCTTTACTTTTCGAACCATTTCTGCTGATGTTGCTGTTTTCTTCCGTCCACTTCCTTGACGTCAGGCTACGTTACCAGTATCGCGGTAACGAGCGATGTTACGAGACACAACAGATTTATTCACATTTAAATGCTGGAGGGCTCTAACGATAGCCACTTGTGGTTTTCCAGCCAAATACAAAGAAATCACACTATCACGCTTGAATTCCATCACGAATAATTTTTTTTCTGGAAAATTCTCACCAAAATGCTTTTGTACGCTTTTAAAAACTATAATGAGCTGTCATTGGAATAATTTTAACAGCTGTCGGACGAGTGGCTTAGAAATGACAGCAGTCTGAAGTTGGTTGGAGTTTTTTCATCCCACCCTGTATACTTTGTGGGGTCTAAAATGTACATTTCGAGGTGTTACAAACGGAATTACAAATTTAATATACCCTTCAAACTATGGTGTAGGTTATAAAAAGTTCAATATGCAGAGCTTTTAAAATTATTCAATCGAAATAGAGGTAAAGTCAATGGGAATCGAAAGGGGTGCCACACAGTATTCAATTTTAAAATTCAAATTCAATTTTGAAGAGCTTTAACAAAAATTTAATTCCAGGAGAGAGAGAGGGAGAGAAAGATAGCCAGAGAGGGGGTGGTGAAAGGGGCTCTAGCCATTGTCGCATTGAATCCAAAATAAATTGCTTGTTATTTTCAATTCCTCACGTCCGACATTAAACATTATGCCTCCATTTCGTACCGGCGGCATGTACGGCCCATAAAATCAGCCTTCAATTTCATGTCAGGCATGTTTTGGCCATCCACCTGATTTTTTTTATTATTTTTGGTAAGCTATTGCCTAATAGCGCAAGACTCTACCTACTTTTTGTGTGTGTGTTTTTATTTTTACCGTTTTGTTGTTGTCTTTCTTTCTTTCTTTCTCCCCCCTTCTCCCCCACTGAAAGACAAGTTAATTTTTTACAACAAATACCAACAAAACAAAAGTAAATAAATAAATGTACTTTATTTATTGTTGTAATTATTGCCGCTACTTTCAAACAAAAGCAATGGCTACAGTTTACGTTGGTTCGTCTGTCTGTCCGATTATCCGGCCTGACTCTTATAACTTTCACTTCTTTCTTAACCAGTTTTTTTTTCAGTTGTTGCTGCTTTTAAGTTTTACGGTTCATGGAGGGGATCACTTGCTTAGTGTAACCTGGTTGGTATGTTGCAAATGTTCAACTGTTTGTCAGTCTGTCTGTCCACCATTCAAATAACTGAGCCTTATGACTCCATTATCGTAATGGTCATCATCATCACCATCATCGTCATCAGCCATGGCATGCCATGCAGCATTGTTAATGCCCTCATGTCTTAGCAACAACCACAAAATACGCTTAACTTTTTTTTGGGTAGTCATCACCATCATCACGAGCTTTAGTTTAAGTTTTTTTTTTTCAATTTTTTTTTGTGTCCAAAATAAGTAAAACCGGTTTCAAAACGCACACAATTTCCTTACATGTTTCATGAGTTTCAGTTTTATTTTTACTTTTTTGGTTAAAAACTAAATAGTCATTTGAAACCGCATGGCAGCTTCAACATCATCCAGCACCGGCATTTTTTTTTCTTCTCAAAAATGGCATTTGAAACCCCTTCACAACCGCAAGAAATAAGGGGTGGAGCAGAGACGATTGGCCGGCCGATAGCCTTTGTGTTATTTAAGATACACTTCAAGAAATTGATTAGGAGATATAGTATTTTTTTTAAAGAAGAACTTGTGCGGAATTTTTATCCGTTATCAAGTCCTCTTTTTAATTGGATTGGAATATCTTCTACAACGACGTAGTCAAGGTGGAAGTCGTGCCCTCTTCGAAATGGAAATTTTAACATATTTTTAGATGGTCTTATATACTATAGGAGACCTTCACAAGTTATTAGAGATCATCACAGATTTTCCATGCAGTATCAAGTGGCCTTCTATTCTATATTAGAGCTTTGAAAGAGCTTTTCTCTCCTATACAAAACCTTCAAAGGTTTGCTCTCCTATAAAAACATTTTGAAACTTTTGATTTGAAGCTCGAGAAAATCTAATTGCTGGTCTCAACTTGTCTATTCTATACAAGAGCTTTTCTAACTAAATTAGAGACTTTCCTCCCAAAGAAAGTCATTGAATTGTTTTTCTCTTAAAGAATGAATTATAGGCTCATCTCTTGATTATTCTAGAAAAAGCTTAAATTGCTGATCTCAACTATAGAAAAGCCGTCAAGGCTTGTCCCTCATAATACATAATAATAGCCTCCTGGCATGTAAAAGAGTTTTTAAACCTCTTCTGCCATAGCAGAACTGTGTATGCTTTACTCTTTCTATGGAGACCTCTAAAGACAAACTACAGAAGGATCTCTATTCTATAGACGAGCCTATCCTTTTGAATATCTTTAGAAAAGTTTCAAATGATGACTACAAAGTCAAGAAAGAGGAGCAGGAGAATGATGAGAAAGTAGAAACTAAAGACATAAGCAAAGTCAAAGATGAAAAACCCATCAAATCAATCTGTGGCTAAAGGTGAGTCTAGTTCTCCCAACTCCTCCCCAGAAGATAATGAAGAGAAGCCTGAGGCCGCAGAAAGCTCAACTTCAGCGAAATAATCAAAACGCGGAAGATCTAATAATTCATTCAAATGCTTATGTTCTACAAAAAGGCTGTACTGTATAAAGAACTTCAAGAATTTTTCTACGGTATATACAAGCTTTGTGAGCTCCTATGCTGCATAAAAGAGGATTCTCTATCAGTTCCGCACGAACTGTTCCTTTTTTATATAGAGCTTCTAATGGCTTCCTATTTTATAGAAGAGTTTCGAGAACTCTTCAGTGGTCCATAAGAAGTTCGCAAGATTTTCTACGGCACCAGAGAGCCTTAAGAGATGATCTTCAAGAACTCTTCTAGGGTATATACCAGCTCTCGGGTGCATTTTACTGCATAAAATAGCGTCGAGAGTTCCTATAAAAATAGCGTTTGCACTAAAAAAGACATCGAAAGCTTTTCTGGGCCATAGAAGAGCTTTGAGAAGTCTCGTGAGATTTTCTAGATCATAGAAGAGCTTCGAGAGGTCCCCCCCCTGCCCAGAAGACCTTAGAGATTTCTTCTAAGGTCTAGAAGAAATTCTCTTCTACTGCTTCTCAGCTTCTCATGCTCTTCTATTCTACAAAAGACCTTCAAGTGCTTTGGTTCCCTATAAACAAGAGCTTTACAGGCTCTTCTATTCAATAGAATAGCTTTCAAAGTTTTTCTACTCTACCGAAGAGTTTCGAAAGCTCCCAGATTAAATACAAGATCTTCGAGGGTTTTGCTACTCTACAAGATCTTCACAGGGTCTTCTACTGTAAAAATCAATTTATCAAGCCCTGGAATTCTACAGAAGAGCTTGAAATTTCTTCAATCCCATAGAAAACTTTATCGATTTTTTTCCATTTTTCAAGTGAGCTTCAAGAGCTCATTGAGTTTATGAAGATTTAAGATTTCTTCCAATCATTAAAAGAGTGTCAAGAGCTTGTCTCGTCTATAGAAGAGCTTATGAGCGCTTCTAGTCTATGGAAGAGCTTCGGGAGATCCCGTATGCTATAGCAGGCCTTCCAGAGCAGTTCTAGCCTATAGAAGAGCTCCCACAGTCCTTCTATTTCATAAAAGAGTTTGAGAGCACTTTTATGTTGCAGAAGGACAGCGAGTGCTCATCTATTCTCCTTCAGAAAAAAAATCTCTCTTCTTCAATTATATTTGGTCTTCTAACCTATAAAAGCCCTCACCGTTATACTACAATGCCATTCAAGGGCAACTCTTCTATAGAAAACACCTCAAGGGTCTTCTATTGTCGAAGATCCATTTAGGGTCTTCGAGCTTATAGAAGACCACACAAGACCCTTCTAGTCTATAGGGTCTTCTATTCCATAAAATTACACCAAAAGGTCTGTAATTCTATTGAAGTCCTTCCATTTCATATTCTCCTCAAAAGTCATATATTCTAAAGAAAATCTATTTGGAATCTTTCGATCTACAAAATAACTATTCTGAGTAGTTTCCGCTAAAAGAACTTGTATTTTATCCTTTAGCATGCCTTCTTAAAGGATTTTGTTCTACTGGAGACCTCGAAAGGGAAAGGGTGTCCTATTCTAAAGAATAAATCTAAAGGGATTTATATTCTATATAAGACCTTCAAATTCCTCTAAAGGCTAGAGACCCTCAGAAGATTTGTTATTTTATTAAATGACACTTTTGAGGCCTTTTCTTCCACAGAAGTGCGGTGAAAGTCCCTTTGGAAGCCTCCGATTCTATGTGAGACTTATAAACGAGTATCTTTTCTATAGAAGAGCCTAATGAAGGCTATTCAATTCTATCCTATAGCATAGCCCCCAAAAGACTTCTCTTCTATTGAAGAACTGTAGACATATCTTTTCCTTGGAAAGACCCCTAAAGTGTGTCCTATTCTAAAAGAGTCATCCTAAAAGACTTTTATTCTATAGAAGACCTCCAAAAGCCTCTTAGGGCTATTGAATAGAATACCCTTACAAGATTTGTAATTCTTTCTATTCTATTGAAGATCTTAAATGTATCTTTTCGGGAAGCCTTTAAAGATAAAATTCTATAGAACCACAAAAAATTATTTTCCATGCTCTGGGACAACTTAAAAATCCATTTTCGATCATCTTCTAGGATTCTTAAAAATCTGCTTTCCTACCAATTAATTAAGAAGTGTCTCCCTTCCCTTTGCTGATCTGTCATTATCTCACTCATTTACTTTGTTTCAAAACTGATTGATGTCATAATTAGCCAAAATAGATATTCATGTGAATATAAAAGAGAATTTGCCGTTATTTATATATGTATGTAAATCGGTTTTTTCCTAATAGTGTAAATTTATTTTCCTTGTAGTTTTTTCTTTCGTAGTATTCATTTTTGTTGCTATTTTTTCTGCGTATTCAAATTAATTGTTTTGTTTTGGAAATAAACATTCACCCCAAATCAATGGGGATTTTAGACAAAAACAAAATTTCTTTCAGATTTTTACGCAACACATTTCGTTTTCTTTTCGAAGGGGGGGGGGGGGGGGGGGGGGGGACTATGGATGTGAGTGAGTGTGTGTGTGTCTGTCTTTTGTTTTGATTTTTTTGGTGTTTTCTTAATGACCAGCATTCGATTCGATTACGTTATACTACACATAGGGCTGGCTCATATTCTCTGAAGCAAAAAAACAATAACAAGAACATCAACGAAATGGATTTAATCATATTCAACAAATACATGGACACCAGCAATCTTTGGGATGCTGCCCTGCTCCCACAAAAACTGATGGCAATGGTTGGTGGCGCTGCTGCCAATGTAGCGGCAATATTTTATGTTGTTGTTACTTTAATCATTTGAAGGTCAAATGAAACAAATTTCTCCTCATTTCCATATATTGAATATGTTAAGCGAGAATGTGTTTACAAGCATACCTACATATGTATGGCTGTATTCACTTCCGCATTAACTGTTTACAGCCATTGATATATTTTTCCTTGTTATGGAAATACGAGTTTTTTTCGTTTTGTAACATTTGGAAAGATTGAGAAACCAAATTTGGAGATGTAGAATAATGTCATGTCAGAATTTGTGGAAATGTTATGCCTTCTAAGAACTATGATCGAAAAGTGGCCAGCTGTTAACATCCCCAGCTGATTTCGGGGAAATGTAAACAATCACAGCTGTGGCCTTAATTCGAAATAATTAAGACATTATAAATAATTCTCAAATTCGTTTATGTAGCCCACATTCATGGGAATTAATTACTAAATCTTACCATTTGAGTGCAGATTTTGGAGAAACTTACCTAGAAAGAGAGAGGAAGAGAGAAAAGAGGTAATTAGTACACAATCAATACAAAATGGGAAGATTATTGAAATAGCTACAGACAAAGTATGAGTCGGTTTCGCAGACTGATGTATAGTCCCTGTGAATGCTTTTTTAAGTCTTAAAAATTGTGACCCTTTGTGGGGAAGGTACTAGAATAAGTTGGCCGATATCTACCATCTTCGCACCAGCTCTTGTGTTAGTAAAAATATTGGTATGTGTAAAATTTGAAGAGATTTGGAGGCTTATTTCGCGTTTTTGGAGAGATGTAATTATTTTAAAATTTTGACTCCTTTGTGGGGGAGATACCAGAAGGAGTGGACCAATAAATGCCATCTTCACAGCCGATTTTTTGTTTGTAAAAATATTGAAATATGTATGAAGTTTAGAATGAATCTGATACTTATTTTTATTTTTATGAGCAATTGGGTTTTCCCAAATTTTGACCCCTTTGTGAGAGAGGTACCAGAAAGAGTGGGCCAGTCTCCACCATCTTCACATCAGATCTTGTGTTAGTTAAAATATTGGGTTACGTGAAATTTGAAGCCAATCTGACTGCTATTTCACATTTTATAAGATATATAATTTTTCAAAATTTTGACCCCTTTGTGGGGGAGGTACCAGAAGGAGTGGGCCGATATATTTCAACTTCACACCAGATCTTGCGTTAGAAAAAGTATTAAAATGTGTGAAGTTTAGAAAAAATCGGATGCTTATTTCGCATTCTATGAGGTTTTTGGTTATTCGAATTTTTAACCCCTTTGTGGGGGAGGTACCCGTAGGAGTGAACCGATATTTCCCATATTCACACCAGACCTTGGGTTAATAAAAGTATTCTGATGTGTGCAATTTGGAGAAAATCGGACTCTTACATCACATTTTATAAGAGTTATAATTTTTCAAAATTTTGACCCCTTTGTGAGGGAGGTAGCAGAAGGAGTGTGCCGATATTATCCATATTTACGCCAAATGTTGTGTTAGTAAATATATAGGTATGTGGAAAGTTTAGAATTAATTGGATTCTTAGTTTGCATTTTATGAGCATTTTAGTTATTCGAAATTTTGACCCCTTTGTGGGGGAGGTATCAGAATTAGTGGTCCGATATATTCCATCTTTACACCAAATCTTGTGTTAGTAGAAATATTGGATTGTGTTAAATTTGAAGAGAACAGGGTGCTTATATCGCCTTTTATAAGCATTTGGTTATTAAAAATGTTAACCCCTTTGTGGGGGAGGTACCAGAAGGTGTGGTCCGATATATTTCATCTTCACACCAGATCTTACGTTAGCAAAAGTATTGAAATTTAGAAAAAAATCGGATGCTTATTTCGCATTCTATGGGGTTTTTGGTTTTTCAAAAATTTAACCCCTTTGTGGGGGAGGTACCAGAAGGAGTGAACCCATATATCCCATCTTCACACCAGACCTTGGGTTAATAAAAATTTTGTGATGTGTGTCATTTGGAGATAATCGAACTCTTACATCACATTTTATGAGAGTTATAATTATTCAAAATATTGACCCCTTTGTGGGGGAAGTACCAGAAGGAGTGGACCGATATATCCCATATTTACACCAGATTTTGTTTTAGTATAGGCATTGAAATGTGTGAAGTTTATAAGAAAATCGGATGCTTATTTCGCATTGTATGAGGTTTTTGGTTATTCGAAATTTTGAACCCTTTGTGAGGTAGGTACCAGAAGGGGTGGACGGACATATTCCACATTTACCCCAGATCTTGTATTGATGGAAATATTGAGATGTTGAAAGTTTAAAATTAATTGGATTTTTAGTTTACATTTTATGAGGATTTTGATGATTCAAAATTTTGACCCCTTTGTGGGGGAGGTACCAGAAGGAGTGGACCGAGATATCCCATCTATACACCTAATCTTGGGTTGATAGAAATATTGAGATGTACGAACTTTAAAGACCATCGGACACTTAGTTCACATTTTATAAGAGTTATAACTATTGAACGTATTAAATCTTTGTGGGGGAGGTACCTTATAGGGTTGGATAATACTGTCCATTTTCGCACCTCACCTATCACTGACAAAAATATTGGAATTTGCAAAATGTGTACAAAATTGGATGATGTTTTCTTATTTTAAAAGGTAAATTATATTCTTTGAAAATTTTAATCTTTTGTGGGGGAGGTACAACAAAGAGTGGACCGATATTGCCCATCGGCGAACTCAATCTTAGTTTGATAATAATATTACGATGCACAAAATTTGGGCCAATTCGGACATACCCTTCGAGTGTTATCGTGTGAACCAGGCAGGCAGGCCGTCTAGATCAAGTCCAAATATATCCTGAAACGGATTTGGTAAAACCGTTTTTTTGGTGTATTAAATAATATATACCCTATGTAACCATATGACTAAGAATATATATATAAAATATATATATTCTTTTTTTCGGAAACCTACGTCTTTGGTTCCAATAAAACATTCAATTTACACCCTTAAATGTTTTAATTTAACCAAAGACGTGGGTCTCCTAAAAAAATGGATTTTGACGATATATTTATTAATTATGGACCCTTTTAACAGCATCTATTGGAATTCTTGCCCTTAGAACCCAGGCATTCATGTTAAAATAGACGCTGGTTTTTTAGGTAATATTTTTTTTATTATTTATCACACCCTTGCTCCACACCCTGTATAACACACTGACATTTAATTTGTGTAATGTTCAATGTAAAAATATGCAATTGTTAAACATTGCACCATGTTTAGACTGAACAACAAAGCGAAATAAGGAAAGTTAGAGGTAGGAAAACTCAGTCAACAAAATAATGCAGTCACCCAAAAAAATAGGGTGAAATGTTCAATGAATGTCAAGCAGTAAATGCCGACAGACAGACAGACAGTCCGACAGGTGGAGTGGTGGGCCCCACACTTTTCTTTTTTTGTTGTAGTTTTTTTGATTTGGTTAATGTTTATTTATTTTGATTGTAGAAAGTGGGTCTTGAGTGTGACACTCCACTGTTGCATGTAATTGTCAAGTGATGGGGTGTCGCGGAAGTCATGCCATAGTTGTTGGGGTTTATATTTCGGAATTGTTTTTCTTTGCTGTTGTTGTAATTTTTTTCCCTACCCTCTCTTGACTTTAATGCCACTTTCAAGATAAAGGCATATAAAATAAAATGTAATTGTTTTTTTTTTGTTTTTATTGTTTTCCTACCTTGTTGGTGTAAAAGAGCGAAAACAAAACCTAAACCTCATGGACCTTTCTCAATGCAAAAGAAAGTGGGCTTGTCATCATCATTGGCCTTTGTTATGGTTTTTGGTTGTTTAGTGGGACTTTGTCTTTTTGTGGATTTGGGGTTCATTATGTTGTTTTTTTTTTTTTTTTTTTTTTTTTTTTTTTTTTTTAACGACATTCAAAGAATCGAGTTTGAAACTTTTCGTTGGCGAGCAGTGATTATGTGATCACCAAAAAAACAACAACAACAATAACTTTGGTGTTTTCATCTTCAGACATTATGTAAGTTTTTATTATAGCTGTTGCCTTTGTTGTGAATATTTCAAAAAAAAACTCGTGATGATGCTGTTCGTGGTGTTGGGTCTCTTGATGATACCTCTTAAGCATCTCCAAATGATCATTCATTTCGAAAATGATGATCATTTCAAGCTGAAATATCAATGGTGATTAACTAAAGGAAAAAAATTTAAATCTTGACAAATGACTGCGACACACTTTTGTTTGGGTTTTGTTTTTTAATTTTTTTTATTTTTATTGTCAAAGGAAATTGTTGTCATTTTATGGCCTTTTATGCGGTTTGCAGAATTGTCGGTTTTTTTCTCTATCGTAAAATTTGAAGTATAAGAAAAATATTCCATTTAAAAACCAGTTGGTTGGTCCTCAGTCTATGGAAGACCTTTGGAAGTTCTTCGGTTTTTTTAAAGTATTTCTCCTGAAGAAGACTGTTTTTAGCTGATCTTTTTATTAAGGCTTTCTTGTTTTAATAAAAGCCCATTAAAAAAGAACTTCATTGGGTATACCCTACGGTCATCAGTCTATGGAAGACCTTTGACAGTTCTTCGGTTTACAGAAGGCCTTCAACATTTGAAAGAAGAATTTTCAAAATTATTTTTTCTGTAAAAGACTGTTTTAGCTAAATTTTTTATAATGGCTTTCATGTTTTAATAAAAGACCATCAAAGAAGAACTTCATATTTTAAAACGAGCCTTCTATCTATGGGCTTCTTATTATACCCTTAGCCATATGGCTTGAGAGGGTATACATACAAGGTGAGATACAAAAAAAAAAAAAAAAAAAAAAAACTGCAAAATCAAAAGCCATAATTTTCACATTTTTTTTTTTTAAATTTTATTGATTGAAAGCAAAAAATGTCGCAAATAGCATCAAATTTTCGAAGGAGTGGACCGATATATGTCATATTTACACCAGATTTTGTTTTAGTACAGGCATTGAAATGTGTGTAGTTAAGAAAAAAATCGGATGCTTATTTCACATTCTATGAGGTTTTTGGTTATTCGAAATATTGACCCCTTTGTGGGGTGGGTACCAGAAGGGGTAGACGGACATATTCCACATTTACACCAGATCATATATTGATGGAAATATTGAGATGTTGAATGTTTAAAATTGGATTGGATTCTTAGTTTGAATTTTATCAGCATTTTGGTTATTCAAAATTTTGACCCTTTGTGGGGGAGGTACCAGAATGGGTAAGCTGATACATCCCATATTCACACAAGATCTTGTTTTAGTAGAAATATTGTGATGTGCGAACTTTAAAGACAATCGGACATTTAGTTCACATTTTATAAGAAATATAATTTTTCAAATTTTTAACCTGTTTGTGGGGGAGGTACTTAGTAGGGTAGGCCGATATTGTCCATTTGGAGCAAAGACAAAAATATTTGAATAATTTTTAGATTTGCTCGAATTGGTCACTTCGGCACGAATTATGGCCTTCAAATGGCCAATGAAACCTTCACACGCTGCCCGAATGTCGCTCTGCGGTATTTTGGCCTATTTCCGGCGAAGCGCTTGCTTGAGGTGATCGACACTTTGGTATTTTTTAGTGTCAACCTTGTTTTCCAAAATACTCCAGACACAATAGTCCAACGGATTGGTATCCTCCCGGAGATTTTGGTAGCCACTATGCGCTGGAAATGAAGCGAGGAACCTCATTTTGTAACCATTCTTGGGTGGCGCGTGCTGAGTGCAATGGTGTTGAGTCCTGTTGGAATGTAATAGCTCTGCGGCCAACATGTTTGTCTGCCCAAGGCTTTAATATACCCTCCAAAATATTATTGCGATAATATTCGGCATTTTTTCTGATGCCACCGTCGTGCCATGTAAAAAGTGCAAAGAACGACCATCGTTTGTTATGGCAGCCCACACCATCCTCATGGCTGGCGCTTGAGATCTGGTGGCCAACCGAAGGTGCACATTTTCAGCTGACCCCTTCTAATAAGTAAACACGATCATTTTGTTTGTTTACAAACTGCTGGACAACGAATGTTTTCTCATCGGTGACGGAGAAAACCAAATTCGGCAGTTCACCACTTTCGGCCAAGCGAAGCAACTCTTTAGCTCTTTTGAGTCTATTTTCTTTCTTTCCGTTGCGGTTTAAGTTCCTGCACTCGAATGGAATATTGCGATATGTTCAGATCACGAGCCATTTTTCGGCCTCGCAGTGGCCCAGGTTTCGATCAAGTCGCTTCTTTACTTTTCGAACCATTTTTGCTGATGTTAATGTTTTCTTCCGTCCATTTCCTTGACGTCGGTCTACGCTACCAGTATCGAGCGAGCGATGGTACGAGACACAAAAGATTTATTCACATTTAAATGCTGGAGTGCTCTAACGATAGCCACTTGTGGTTTTCCAGCCAAATATAAAGAAATCACACTATCACGCTTGAACTCCATCACGAATAACTTTTTTCCTGGAAAATTCTCACCAAAGTGCTTCTGTATGCTTATAAACAATATAATGAGCTTTCACTGGAATAATTTTAACAACTGTCGGACGATTGGCTTAGAAATGACAGCAGTCTGAAGCTGGTTGCAGTTTGTTCATTTCACCCTGTATGTGCCTCATAAATAAACATCAGAACTCAAGCTTAATTCCATTGCTTTTTAAATTTCGTGGAGAATGAATGTCTTTTTGTGAACACTGTGTACTTTCTAATACCTTTTAGCCCTAGTAACAGATCCATAGACTTCGAATCCATTTCGGGGCCGAACTAGAGAAGAATTAACTTTTCAGAAAATGGTACAAAACTCGTCAGTTTTTGAAAAGATCAGGGCCGCCAGAGGCTTCATGCTGCGTATATCCCCGATGTCGAAAAAAAATATTTCTAATTTGTCTCCCTTTTTTTCATAAATATTTCTATCAAGGAACAAGTAAAAGAACCATTTGCAACGAATTTAGCAATTTTCAAAAAAATAAAAACCGGTATAAAATCTTTTAAAATCTTAAAAATACCGAATGTAGCCATTGTATTAGGGTCTATACGACGATGTAGACCTGCATCGTCGACTTTTGTCCTAAGCCATTACAATATTCAAATGCTAAACATGGAAAAAAATCGGTTGATAATGTATCTAATATCATCAAAATACCGAATATCGGCAGGTACCGTTATATTGGGCCTATGTAAAGACGTGAACCTGCACTGACAAATTTGAAACAATTCCGGTGACTAATTTCTATAAAATCATCAAAATACCCAAAGTAGGGAGGTACACTATATGGTGGCTATACCAAAACGTGGAACTACATGATCCACTTCCAATACCAAAAGTCCACGATATACATTTGGGTAAATTTTTATCAACCTTCGTCATTTCTGTCGGAAATTTTTATCAACCTTCGTCATTTCTTTCGACATAGAATTTTATGCTGATCAAGAATATATATACTTTGTGGGGTCTAAAATCTATATTTCGAGGTGTTACAAATGGAGTGACAAACTTAATATATCCTCCATACTATATTGGAGGTTATAAAAAATTATTACTCCACCTATCTGGAGAATTGCCGGGGTCCTCTAGGCCTTCCCACTACGCACGTCCCAATTGTCGACAAAAAAACCGTAAACAATTCGATCCCTCCCAATTTATATTCCGTTTCCCCTTCAAATACACTTCTATTAACGGAAAAATTTACTACTCATCACTCCACCAGACTATACCCTACCATCCCTGTCCATTGCAAATATCTACTTGCAATTTTTTTGCAATACATTGTTCATGTCGTTGTTGTTGCTGTTCGCTTTTTATCACCATAACTTGTTTTTGTTTTTGTTTTTTTTTTTTAGTACACAAATGAAATTTCAAATTAAAATTCAATTTTAACCCAGTCACAGTATTGAATTTCTTTGCCTTACAAATCAAATGGAGGTGGCCGGCCACACATTGGTGTGTGAGTGTGTGTGTGCATGGCATCGTCGTGTAAACATGGTTATATAGGTATGCAGCATGGCCTGTTAACACCACACGAATGAAAACGCGTGCATTTAAGTCAGACGAAAAATACGCGTGCATTATTTGTTGGATTTGTTTTTTGTCGGCAAAGTGCAGGCAATGTGATGTGAATAATTTTTTGCCAGCCTTTGTTGTTGCTGTTGTATGCACAGGTAACACATTTTGTCGGTTCGCAAAAAAATAAAAACAACAAAGACAACAAACACTTGTCGAACCAAATTCATACCCAAAACCCGGAAGTTAAAATGCATATGCTGCTGTTGGGTTTGGGGAATACATTGAGGTGGTTTTATACATATGTATATTACAATGTATATACATATGTACGTGTGTTATATATAGAGCAAATATGTATGGGTGTTATCCCCGTGTAAAAAGATATTTTTATTTATTTATTTATTTATTTTTTTTTTTTAAATCGCATTTTTTTGTAATAAAAGGAAACTCAAGAAGTGAATGCGAATTATGACATGTGATCTGCTGTGGTTGACCAAAAAGGAAGTCAAAACGTGTTTTTGTAAAAAAACTGCCTCAGAGAAATGTAACACATGTAGGGTGATCCTCCTTAGTTAATATGCACCCTCCACAGACTTGTTTCCGTATTTTATGGCTTTGTGTGGACTTGAGTCATTTATTATCGGAAATATTTTAATTTTCTTGTCATTTGGTAGCTATGGGACAGCTGTAAGTGTTTCTTGTTAAAAAACTTTACTTCCTGCTTCTAAAAATGAATTGCTTGAAATTTCCTTGGAGGATCAAAAAATTGGAAGGACTTCTGTTCGAATAGCTATAGCCCTGAAAATTGTAATAAAAACTGGTGACTACTTTTTTTAATGGGAAATTAATTCGATTTGATTGGCAAATTAATGCCGTTCCCCAGTCTGAGATAAAATATTCAGGTATTTAAGTGAAAACCTTCCATAGACTGCTTTTTAGCCATAAAAAGGGTATAGAGATGACCCTCTCGGAAGATATATATCTACAGATATATCTTCCGAGAGGAGAGATATATCTTCCAACAGTGGACAGCGACAGTCGACCGAAATTTGTCAACTGTAAGGAGGTGTCCGCCGATCTACTTTTCTTACATTTTGGAAAATCAATAAATAAATAAAAAGTTTATTTAGCCTTCCACAGGCGGGGCAGCTAAATAACTGACCGACTGACCAAGAATCAATGCCCAGACGAAACGGCTAAAGCTAGAATCTTGAAATTTTGCACAAGGGTTAGTTTTGGTGCGTATGCTTGTTATATAGGTGAATTTTCGGAAATTCGTACTAAATGTACGAAAAGTACTAAAATGTACTAAAAATTGAATACTATGTATCGTGCAAACGGAATGAGTCAGACTTCTGAAATTTGGAATGAGAGTCACCGATAAAGTTCAGGAAAGATGTATCAATCGATTTTTGGAAATTCGAACTTTAAGGTTACGAAAAGTTCTAAAATAGTACCATTTGGTATTATAGTACTAAAAGTGCGGAAAGTACTGAAATGTTAAAAAAATTTTACTTTTTATTGGACAAACGGAATGAGCGCGAATTCTAAAAATTTGAATGAGAGTCACTGATGGAGTGAAGGATAGATGTATCAAAGGATTTTTGGGAATTCGAACTTTAGGGTTACGAAAAATTCTAAAATGGTACCATTTGGTATTAAAGTACGAAAAATACTTAAATGTTCTATAAATTTAATACTTTGTATTGAAACAAACAAAATGAGATAACGATCTAAAATTTGAAACGAGAGTCACTGATGGAGTGCACGATAGATGTACCAAAAAGATTTTTGGAATTTCGAACTTTAAAGTTACGAAAAGTTCTAAAATGGTACTAAACTCATAAAATGGTACCATTTGCTATTATGTGAACGGAGTTAAAAAAAAATAGAAATTTGGTATGGGAATCAAGGTTGGAAAGTAAATTTGATATATGAAGGTGATTTTGGAAATGTGTACTAAGTGTGCCAACTGTACTAAATGGTACAAAATTTGTGAACAGTTTGTTTTCAGGGTAAACTGATGAAGCTGGAATTTTTAAATTTTGCATTTGTGTCCCAATTGCTGGTAGTTTTGTGATAAAGAGTTGATTTTGGAAATTCGTACTACAAGTGCATGAAAAGTACTGAATTGTACTATATTTGGTACAATTTGGTATTTGGGGGAACAGATAGTGTTTGAAATCTGTAATTTGGTATTGGGGTCGTTGTTCATGGGTAGCCTGGATACATGGAAGTGGTTTGGGAAATGTGTACTATAATTGTACGAATAGTACTAAACGGTACTATATTGGTATTGGGTGAAGGGATAGGGGTAAAATTCTGAAATTTGATATTTAGATTATTGATGGTATCTGTGTTTGAGATTTGAAGATGATTCGGAAAGGCGTCATAATTTTTGTACGCAATGTACTAAATGGTACTAAATTTGGTAAGGGTTGCAATTATTGAGCTGAAATTCTAAAGTTTGATATAAACGTCACTGTCGATTGTTAAGAAATGAACGTGGTTTTAGAAATATGTCCTATAATTGGAGTTACGGAAGTGTTTTTTGGAAATGTGTACCATAATTGTACGAAAAGTGCTAATTAGTACTAAATTTGGTATTTGATGTAGAAATGGAGCCGGAATACCGAAATTTGATTTTAGATCGCCGCTGGTATCTGTGTTTGAAATTTGGCGGTGTTTTTTAGAAATGCATACTATATTTGTACGAAAATTGCTAAATGGTACTAAATTTGGTATTAGGTGCAGGGATATGGCTGGAATCCTCAAATTTGATATTGAGATCTCTGTTGTTATTTGAAATTGAGATATGGAGGTGTTTTTGGAAATGTGTACTACAATTGTACGAAAAGTACTAATTAGTACTAAATTTGGTAATGGGTGTAGAAATAGAGCTGGAATACCGAAAGTTGATATTGAGATATCTGTTGGTATCTGGGATTGAAATATGGAGTTTTTTTTTGGAAATTTGTACTATAATTGTACGACAAGTACTGGACGGTAGTAAATTTCTTATTAGATGAAGGGATAGAGCTGGAATCCTGAAATTTAGTATTGAGGTCTCGGTTGGTATCTGGAATAGAGATATGGAAGTGGTTTTTGGAAATGTGTATTACAATTGTAGGGTAGAGATATATAGATATAGAAGTGGTTTTATAAAAGACGTCCTATTGTACATATTTGTACGAAAAATAATAAATGGTTCTACATTTGGTATTGGATGAAAGGATATGTCTGGAAACCTCAAAATTGATATGGAGGTCTCGGTTGGTATCTGGAAACGAGATGTGGAGGTAGTTTTGTAAATATTTAGTATAATTGTACGAAAAGTACAAATTAGTACTAAATTTGGTATTGAGGTATCTGTTGTTATCTGGACTTGAGATATGGAACTGTTTCGCAAATGTGCACTAAAATTATACGAAAAGTACTAAATGTTACTAAATTTGGAATTGGATGAATATATAGAGATGGAATCCCGAAATTCGATGTCTCTGTTGGTACCTTTTTTTGGTTTTGCATACTATAATTATTCGAAATTACTCAATCAATCACTGTTGGTGTCTGGGATGGAGGGATGTAAATAATTTTGTATATGCGTACTAAATATTACTAAATTTGGTATTGAAAAAAGGGAGAGAGCTGAAATTTTGAAACTTGATATGGAGGTCACTGTTGGTTTCCAGGGCTTACATTTGGAGACGTTGAAATAGTTTTTTAAAGAAAAAATGGATCTGGGTCCAGATCCATTTTAAAAACTTTTTGGTGCAACGGAAAAAAATTCCTATTTTTCGTTCGGAAAAAGGAAAAAACTTAAATAATATATAAAAACCTGAGAGTCTGGAAATTTAGTATGATATATGAAATTTTAATTAAAAATGTTGTCAAACTGAACAAATTATTAATTTTGAGTACTAAGAAGTCCCAGCACGAAATGTTGAAATTAATCTAAAATTTTAAGGCGGACTTTGCACTGACGAAGTACTGGACACTTATCCACTTATGAGTATAAATCGAACTAATGAAATATTAAAAATTTATCTCTCAAAAATCAGTTCTTAATCAGAATTATTCTTAAATTACCTTAGCTTTTTTTAGTTCACGTGTCCCCTTCGTGCTCATCCATCTAACAATAGTCCCCCCATACCTTGTGATTGACTAGCTTCTTATCGTGCTTATATTTGGATAAGAATTTCCCTCTCGGCCTCTATCTCCTCCAGTGTAACACGTTTTCCCAACACATGTTAGTTACACTAAGTCGCATTTTATATCGAAGAAAATTGCGACGTTTTTTTTTTTTTTCTTGTTTCTAAAACCCCTAGCTTTATCATCAATTCTATTCCAAAACGAAATATTTAACAAAACATTAATTCCCCATGGAATTGAAATGCAAAAATATCTACGGGTATTTGGAATAATAAAACAATGGATAAATTAATTTTTTTTAATTTAATTCAATTGGTGACACTCCTGTTAGAAACAATGGAAATTCTATAAAAAAAACAATGGAAATGGAAACGGGCAAAAGAAGTGGGGAATGGGACAAAAAAATATGGTTTTGGAAAATGATTTTCAGTTAAGAAGTTAAGGAAAACTTCTATATAAAAATACTCCTTTAGAAAGCCATAAATGGGAAAAATCGAGTAGAAAATGGATTTATTGAAGATACGACTTAAATGTACACCAAGAGGAATACATATATATTTTCAATATAAAAAATATAAAAAAAAAAATTTCAATATAAAAATAAATTAGAAAGCCTATTTTGATCTGCTAACAAATTTATTTACCCTCAGCTTGGAGAGGTATGTAGGAATATTCAAAATTTTTATTTTTTTTTTCTGGCATTTTTGTATATTTTGAACCTCGGTGAACCTCTGATGACTGACTACATCCAATAAATATATTTCACTGTGCTACACAAATAAAATAAATACGAGAAAAATCCAGCAGATTTTGAAAATATAACTAAAAATAGGCGTTTGAAAAGTTTACATAGCAAAGCAACCTAAAAAGACGGGTCGGACCCGCCCCTATACAACATTTTTTTTTTTTTTTTTTGAAAATTTCGTATCAAGATCCCTTGGAATCCTTACATTCCAGGTATATAATGTTTTCGGCAATATTAATGACAACAATACGACGATTATTTTTTTGGCTGAAAATCGTAAAACTCTAGCGAGTCGCCAAAGGGGCCTTTTTGGTTGATTTTTCAAAAATTGGTTAAAAACTCCCCTTAAACGGAATCGTAGCAAGTCAAAATATTCTACAAATTTATTTGTCATGAAATTCTGCTATAGGTCCCGAAATATATTAAAAGTCTAAATCTAAGTTAAACGCCAGGAAGTCATAAATATTAAACAGTTTATATGTTGTAATTTGTACTCCATGTGAATCTATGCAAAATTCTCCTACAAAGAATCGTCGTAGAAGGTTGCTCTCAAAGACAAACATTTTCTTCATCAAATTTCACTATAAGTCAGCTACGGAAAGAAATTTATATTTCCTAATTTTTTGATAAATTTTCCTTAGACCATTTTTCGAGTTGATGCATGAAAGTAAAATAAAATTTCATTTTTGGCAGAAAGTGCCAATGGAAGAAATATTCTACACAACATTTCACTATAAATCCCAGAATAAACCATATATCTAGGTTTGATAGTTCTTAAGATATTTACATTCGAAATTATGTGTCAATGTGTCAATATTTTAATCGCTTATTTTTTACGTTTTCATTCCAAGTCAAAATCACCCTTTCTGTCTCATTTTTTGGGGAAAGTGTCAAGGGAAGAAATATTCTAGATCCGATTTCATGGTGAGTCTCTGACCAAAAAACATTAGTATATTTAATATTTAACCTAAAAAAGTACCATTTTTTAAATTTGCCAAAAAAAATGGGCAATATTTCCTGACCTTTTAATAAATTTTTATTCGACCATTGTTTGAGAGTTGATGCATGAAAGTAACATAAAATTTTATTTTTGGCAGAAAGTGTCAAAAGACGGAATATTCTACACAACATTTCATTACAAATTCTAAAATACACCCTATATCTAGCTCAAATAGTTTTAAAAAAAAAATACATTTGAAATTTATATTGTGAAAATGATGTGTTTATATTTTTGACGCTAATTGCTTACGTTTTCATTTCAGGTCCAAATCTCCCTTAATACTTCATTTTTTGGGGAAAGAATCAAAAGAAGAAATATTCTATATCAAATTTCATGGTGAGTCTCTGAATAAAATATATTTTTATATTTAATATTTACCATAAAAAATCTCATCAATTATATATTTTTTTACCGAAAAATTTGGAAATATTTTTTTGGGTTTTTTGGCAACATTGCTAAAAATATTTTCTTGGTATATAATAAAATTAGAGATTTTATTTCTTTGGTGACTTATAATGAAATTTGATGAGGAACATTTTTGCCATTGACGTCATTCTTCTAAAATAATGTTTTATAGGGGAATTTTGCATAAACTCACACAATGTATGGCTTTAAACAATTTTTTTTGCCCCACAAGTCTAAGAAAAAAATTTGTTTTCTTCTTTTAAGAAAATCCCACAAGTTTTTCTTTGATTCAGAATATATTTAATGAAGATTAAAAAAAATATTCGGAAGTCCTTAAAAATATTTGTTTATATTTTTCTTCTTTTTGTCAGAAGAATTGAACCGAGATTTAACATTATAACAAGTGAAAGAAACAGTTCGGCCTTAAACTTTGAATACTCTCCACCATTTGGGACGAATTAGGAAATTTTCAAAAAAAAAAAAAAAAAAAAACAAAACAAAAAAAAATAATAAAAGCCATTAAAAATTCTGTTAAAATCTTAAAAATACGGAAAATCGGAAGGTGCCGATGTATGGGGGATATACGATATCGTGGACCTATATAGACAATTCTCTGTCAGAGGGGTAAAGTACTTAAAAAGAACTGTTTGTGTACAATTTCAGACAACTTGATTTAAAAATGTGGCTAAAATCACCAAAATAGTGAATATCAGGAGGTACCTTTATATGGGGGCTATACTATACGAGGGGCAGGGCTAAACCGTCTTAGAATTTTACGCTGATCAAGGATATATATATACTTTGTTGGGTCTAAAATTATTATTTCGATGAGTTACAAACCGAAAGACGAACTTAATATATCCTCCATACTATGTCTTGTGGAGGGTATAAAAAAGGTGAAACTTTGGGGGGGGGGGGTTGTGAAATGTGTATGTGTAAAAGAAGGGTCTATTTCGTCCATATTTGGACTTGATCTGATATAGAATTTATATGGGCTAAGTCTCATTTGAATACTCACTTCGATTTTTATGGCAGATATGATTTTTTTCAAATGGACCGATCTTCGAACAAAGTTCTGGAATTATCGGTCGCACAAGGCAGGCAGGCAAATGATGGTTTGATCCCCCCCTAAGTAATCTAACGCGGATTTGTTCTTAAAGACATGGGGCCCCTTTTTTACCATACCAAATGCTAGTTATCGTGTGTAGCCACAGGTCTGAGGGTATATAACCTTTATCAGGTCTAAAGTCTACACTGAGCTTCTAGGAAGCCTTTTATCTACAGGAGACCATTAGGAGCTTTTGGAAAAAATTTCCAATTTTATTTTCAAGGAACTTTTGAACTTCCATAGCTAAAATGCCACTTCTTCTCAGAAGCTACGCAGTTTCAAATATTAAACTCACTTCGACTTTTCTGGCAGATATGATTTTTTTTTCAAATGGACCGATACTACCTATCTTCGAACAAAGTTCTGGAATTATCGGTTGCACAAGGCAGACAAATGAACGGACCTGGTTTGATCTGCCCCTAAGTAATCTAACACGGATTTGACATAGGGTCCCATTTTGACCATACCAAATACTAGTTATCGTATGTAGCCATAGGTCTGAGGGTATATAACCTTTATCAGGTCTAAAGTCTACACTAAGCTTCTAGGAAGCCTTTTATCTACAGGAGACCATTAGGAGCTTTTGGAAAACATTTTCCAATTTTATTTAAAAGGAACTATTGAACTTTTGTGGCTAAAATGACACTTCTTCTCGGAAGCTACGCAGTTTCAAATAAATGTAAGATAATCCCGCCCATAAGAGCTTAAAATTTATTTTAAGATAATTCCATAAAGTACTCAACACCAAGTACTGGCGACCATGTGCTTTTGCTGGCGATCCCCCCGAGAAGATACCAACCTACCTAACCGGTAGCTGTGGCTATGACAACAAATTGGACATGGAAACAATAAAAAAATCTGAATTTCAATAAATTATTTTGTAATCATTGCTACTAATACGTAATAAATACTAACTTATTAAAATACTATAGAACCAACAAAAAAAATCAGTAGCAACAACAAAAAACAACATAAAAAATATAAATTAATATAATAACAATAACAAAAAACATATCAGATTAATTTCAGGTTTTTTTTTCAATTTTGATTGTAAATTAACCCAAAACAATGGGACGCGGCCCATCAACAGGCTCCAATCAACGAGACACACTCGTGGACACACTCTTCGCCGCCACTCGATTAGATTAAAACTAGCAACAATTTATTTTCCTATTTATATTAAAAAGTATTTAATAGTATAATTATTATGATTATTATTTTATTGTTAAAAATATTTTTTGTGTTGTTGTCGTCGTCGTCTTTGCCACTGATAATCTCTCTTCAATTACGTCAAGATGACGCCTTAGCGGAATTATTTTTTATTTTTATAATTTTTTTTATTACATTCCTCCAGAAAAGAAATTTTTTTCTGTTTCCAACACGACATGAAAATAGTTTCGTGTTTGCCACTTTTGTTAAGCAATGTGTGAATTTCTAACAGTTTGTTTTTTTCGAACCCATACAAAAAAATCGACAACTTTGCAATTAAAATTATATTACAAAAAAAATATATATATTTAAATTACCGTTCGGGTTGAAAAAAATGTGTTTTCCACGATATCTTTCGGAAAATATCATGTAGGGTTGGAGAATGTGACACAGGTCTACAGGGATTGGAAAAAATTACAATTAATACCAGATATGGTCTCGAATATTATATCTTCTATAAATAGAAAATATATGGATAAAAATCCCTTCAGAGACCTTTACAAGGGCATCTATGGAGGTAAAAAATCCTAAGGATATTCCATGGACAAAAAAAGCCTTTAAAAGTCTTCTATAGAAAAAATACCCTTTAAATTACCTTCTACAGAGAGAAGGCATTAAAAGTGAGAAGGCATCTGAAGAAGGCCAGTTCACTATAGAGGTGTCCATATGCATACACCGACGGACTTTTTCAGGTCTTTTGTAGACATAAGACTCTTCAAAGATAGTTAAAAGACAGAATGCCTTATTTTGATTTTTAATAACAAGTAAAAATACTGTAAATTCGGCCGGGCCGAACTTTGAATACCCTTCACCATTTGGTACAAATTTGGCAGTTTTCAAAAAAAAAAAAAAAATTAAAAATTCTATTAAAATCCCAAAAATGCCGAATTTAGCTGTTATATTAGGGTCTATACGACGATATGGACCTGTATAGGTAAAATTTGTCTTAAGCCATTACAATATTCAAATGTGAAACTTAAAAAAATCGCTTAATAATGTCACTAAAATCATCAAAATACCGAATATCGGAGGTACCGCCACATTGTGGGGCTATACGAAGACGTGGACCGGTACAGACAATTTTCTGTCTTAGGCTGTAGTATCCATTACGAACTTCAAATACCAAACTTGAAACAATTCCGGTGAATAATATCGCTAACATCATCAAAATACCGAATATCGGGAGGTACCGTTATATGGAGGCTATACGAAGACGTGGACCGGTACTGCCAATTTTCTGTCTTAGGCTGTAGTATCTATTACGAACCTCAAATACCAAACTTGAAACAATTCCGGTGAATAATGTCGCTAAAATTATCAAAATACCGAATATCGGGAGGTACCGTTATATGGAGGCTATACGAAGACGTGAACCGGCAATGACAATTTTCTGTCTTAGGCTGTAGTATCTATTACGAACCTCAAATACCAAATTTGAAAGACTTCCGGTGAATAATGTCGCTAAAATCATCAAAATACCGAATATCGGGAGGTACCGTTATATGGGAGCTATTCGAAAACGTGGACCGGCACAGCTAATTTTCTGTCTTAGGTTGTAGTATCCATTACGAACCTCAAATACCAAATTTGAAACCATTCCGGTGAATAATGTCGCTAAAATCATCAAAATACCGAATATCGGGAGGTACCCTTATATGGGGGCTATACGAAGATGTGGACATACACAGACAATTTTCTGTCTTAGGCTGTAGTATCCATTACGAACTTCAAATACCAAATTGGAAAGAATTCCGGTGAATAATGTCGTTAAAATCCTCAAAATACCGAATATCGGGAGGGAGGTTAATATACCCTCCATACTATGGTGGAGGATATAAAAAGGGAACATATTTCTGTAATGAAATGATCGTGTTTTCTTGCCAAAGAGGTCAGCTGAAAATGTGCACCTTCGGTTGGCCACCAAAACTCAAGCGCCGGCCATGGTGATGGTTTTGGCCGCCATAACAGCCAATGGTCGCTCTCCGCTCGTATCAGCACTGGTCACCCAAGAATAGTTACAAAAGTGCCGATCACCTCAAGCAAGAGCTTCGCCGGGAATGGGCCAAAATATCGCAGAGCAACATTCGGGCAGCGTGTGACGGTTTCATTGGCCGTTTGAAGGCCATAATTCGTGCTATTTCCGACATTTTTTGCTTTCATTTAAAAAATGTAAAAATTATGGCGTTTGATTTTGTTGAAGTTTTTTATCTCAGCGTGTATAGTCCGAAAAATTTTGAAGGCTTTTCAAAGAGAGAAAGTGTTCTATGGTCCGAACCTTCTATGGATTTTTTAAATCCACTTAAAGAAAGAGGATCTTCCTTTAGTCTAATGTGGAGAAGGCAATCTAGAATTCTTCTACAGAGAAAAGATCTGCTAAAGATCTTCCATGGGTGAAATACTGAAAAAGTCTTGTATAAACAGTGTACCGATATTGTCCATTTTCGCACCTGACCAAGTACTGATGCAAATATTTAGATTTGCGAAGTTGGAGCAAAATTGGATTATCCTTTCTGTGCATAAAAATATTTTTCCTTATACCAGAAGGAGTGGACCGATATTGCCCATCTCTGAACTCGATCTAAGTTTGATAATAATACTACGATGTACCAAGTTTGGACCAAATCGGATACTCCCTTCAAGAGTTATCGTTCGCACATAAAGACGGGTGGACGGACGGATATAGCTAAATCGACTCCAAATGTCTTGAAACGGTCCAAAAGAGACCTACGGTCCAAAACCGTTATTTCGATGAGGCACGTTTTGGCCGTATCTAATGATATATACCCTCTCTACCCATATGGCTTGTGTCCATTAAAAATTATATTTCTGCCAACCAATACTTTTCTGAAAACACTGTTCAGGAGGGGGTGTGATAAGAGGTTATACATTGCCGCTTATCGCCTATAATGTTCTACCTTTTCTTTGGTGACATTGAGATAATATTTTTTGCGCATAATCATAGAATAAACGGACAAACACTATGTACGAATGTGCGTGCGTGTGTGTGTGCGATGTTATCATATCAAACATGTTTTATGTTGCCATCATAAATGTTGATCATCTGCAAATCAGGCGGTTTGAAAGTGTTTGTTTACCATCACCATATGTTGTTTAATCAAGTAAATGGGTGAAAGGGGCGGGAGATGGGACTGTGGGTCGAAATCATTTCCATGGAAGGCCCATGGAAATGTTTTTGACCCCCATGTTCTTTCTTTCTAATTTGGTTGAATAATTTTTTGCAAGAATTGAAAAAACAAACATGACCTTGGCCACTGCAGTAAAGTGAAAATAATTGAATTTAAATTTGGTTTTGAAGGTAGTGGCGCTAGGGTTATTGGCATTTCGAAATTGAAAAAAGTGAACCGTCAAAATTTGTTGTTTAATTGAGTGGAAAGTTCGGAATTAATCAAGGCAATTTACATAGCAATTAATTGATTTTATTGGGTCTTCAATTTAGAAAGTCAATTAAATCAATTTCGCCCTTACAAAAATGTGGCAGGTATGGGTAGAAAAATGTATAACTTTTATAGAAAATTTCTACAATAGATAAAATAGATTTCTACAATTTTTGTATTGCTTGAAGAGAGGGGAAACAATTTCATAAAGTCACTTTAGAATATCAAACAGAGACAGGTAAGTGCAAATTACAGGAAAAATCTCTGTTTGATTGAATAGAAAGTTCCGAACGAAATCAGTTTAGATGGTAATTCATTAATTTTATTATGTCTTCAATTTAGAAAGTCATTTAAATCAATTTCGCCCTTACAAAAAAGTGGCAGGTATGAAATGAAAATTATAATAACAAAAGAACATTACTAGAATATTTTTACTATTAGCTGCCACGGCGTTTTGTTTGAAGTTAGATGAAAAAAGGATGAATATTTCACATATTGTAATAAATCTCGGATTTCAAAAAGAGGCAGTTAAGTGCAAATTATTATTTAATAAGCAGAATCGTTCTTAAATTGCGTGGAAAGTTCTGAATGAATTCAGTTTAAATGGCAATGAATTGATTTAATAAAAAAAAAAAAAAATAATTAAGTCAAACTCGCCCTTACAAAAAGTGGCAGGTATGAAAGGAAAAAATATAACACTTATAGAAATATTACTAGAATATTTTAATCCTTAGCTGTCACAATGTTTTGTTTGAAGTTTGACGAAAAAAGCCTCAAAAACGAACATTTCACATATTGCAATAAATAAACTTTAGAACTTCAAAGAGTGGCAGTTAAGCGCAAACTTTTATTAAATAGGCAAACTCGTTCTTAAATTGAGTGGGAAGTTAAGAATGAAGTCAGTATGTATGGCAATGAATTGATTTAATTGTCTCTTCAATTAAAAAAAAAAAACAATTAAGTCGAACTCGCCCTTACAAAAAGTGGCAGGTATGAAACGAAAAAAATATAACACTTATAGAACTATTACTAGAATATTTTAATCCTTAGCTGCCACTATGTTTTGTTTGAAGTTTGGCAAAAAGGCACAAAAATGAAAATTTCACATATTGCAATAAATAAACTTTAGAACTTCAAAGAGTGGCAGTTAAGCGCAAACTTTCATTAAGTGGGCAAACTCGTTCTTAAATTGCGAGGGAAGTTCTGAATGAAATCAGTTTAGATGGCAGTGAATAGATTTCATTGTCTCTTCAATTAAAAAAACAATTAAGTCAAAATCGCCCTCACAAAAAGTGGCAGGTATGAAACGAAAAAAATATAACACTTATAGAAATATTACTAGAATATTTTAATCCTTAGCTGCCACGATATTTTGTTTGAAGATTAACGAAAAAGCCTCAAAAACGAAACATTTCACATATAAACATTGGAATCTCAAAGAGTGGCAGTTAAGTGCAAACTATTTTTTAATAAACAAAATCATAATTTAATTGTGTGGAAAGCTCTGAATGAAATCAGTTGGGATGGACTTTATTTTCTCTTCAATTTAGAAAAGGCCATATAATTAATTTCACATTTATAAAAAAGTGGCAGGTATGGACCGAAATATCAAAAATAGAAAAATTTCATAATATTTTATCCCTAGACGTTAAGACGTGTATTGCTTGAAGAGAGGAGAAAAAATCGATAAATGAACACTTTACATATCGTAATAAAATGAGTTTGAAATTTCAATCAGTTGCACTTAAGTGCAAAATATTATTTAATGCAAAATCGATGTTTAATTGGGTTAAAATTTCAAATGAAATCTGACGAGATGGCAATTAATTGAGTGTAGTTTGTCTTCAATCAAGAAAAACAAATAAAATTCGCCCTTATCACAAAGTGGCAGGTATGAGACGTAATTTATGTTATAGAAGATTTATGGAATAGTTTTATCCGTAGACGTTAACAAGTGTATTTCTGGAAGAGGGGTGAAAAATGCTATAAATTTATTTTATTTCAATTAAATCAATTTTGAATTTGGAAGAGTGGCAGTTAAGTGCAAACTATTATTTAATAAGCAAAATTGTTGTTTGATGAAATTGAAAATTAGAATGAATTCAGTTGAGATGGCAATAATTGATTTCATTTGGTCTTTAATTTATAATTGCAATTAAATCACTGTTAAAAATGGCAGGTAAAGAACGAAAATTATAAATCCTGCATAATATTTCATGAATATTTTTATCCCTTTCTGTTACGACGTTGTTTCTGAAGTTTGATGAAAATGTACACTTCGCATGCGAAAATAAAATGACTTGGAAATTTAAAAGTGTGGCAGCTAAGTGCAAACAATTATTTATATAGACAAAATTATTGTTTAAATGAGTGGAATGTTCTGAATGAATCAATAGAGATTGAGTTTTGCCTTGTTAAGGCGAAGATCATATGTTTTATGATTTATGTGTTTGTTTTCTCTTTCGAGACGAGCTTAATGATCAGGAATTTGCAGTGAAAAGGAAAGCCAGATAGACACTATCACACACTCACCACTATGCGACGCGTTTCGCCGTTGGTTAAGCGGCTCATCAGGCATATTTGGTGTGGATGATGGCTTACAAGGGCCGTTCTCTGGAAAGTAGTATATATTTCGAACTTATTGCAAATTAGCATATGCGAATTATACACTAGAAACTCTCCAGGTTGGACTCAAGTTCTATTGGCAGATCTTTTTCACAGCAAAGTTTTTGTTTTTGTAGTGATGGATTTTTTTGTCCAGAGATTGATTTACTTTTCTCTTCAATTTAGAAAATAAATTAAATCAATTTCACCTCTTTCAAAAAAGTGGCAGGTATGAAAAAATTTTGATATATTCGATATATTCCGTCGACATTAAGACATGTACTAGATATAGAAGATAGCAAAATGGAGCTTATAAATGAACATTTGATATAGTGCAATGAACAAACTTTGGAATTTCGCAGAGTGGCAGTTAAGTGCATATTATTATTTTATTGGCAAAAAAAAAAATTAATTGAGTGGAAATCTTGAATAAAGGCAGTTGAGTTTGATTTTTTTGTATTTTATTGTATAATTTTAAAAAACATTTAAATAAATTTCGACGATGTAAAACAGTGGCAGGTATGGGCCGAAATATCACTACAATAGGAAATTACCAGAATAGTTTTATCCGTATCTTTTACGACATAGTTTACTTCAAAATAGGTGAAAAGGCTCATAAATGATAATTTCACATACTCCAATAAAATAACTTTGAAATTCCAAAAGTGTGGCAGTTAAGTGCAAACTATTATTTAATAAGGGAAATTTTTGTTTAAATGAATTGAAAATTTGAATGAATTTTGTTAAAAATGCCAACTAATTTTTAACCAACATTTCAATTAGTAATTTTCGAGTTTCAACAAGTGGCAGCTAAATGCAAACTTTTATTTAATGAGCAAAATCGTTTTTTGATTGAGTGAAAGTTCCTAATGAAAAATCAGTTAAGATGGCAATGATTTTATTTTGTCTTTAATTCACAATATCAGTTATATAAATGTCGTCCTTATCAAAAAGTGGGACGTATGAACCAAATGTTTTATCCATAGCTGTGCCGCCATGTTTTACTCGAAGATAGCTGAAAAAAGCTTATAAATAAATATTTCACATATTGTAATTCAATAAACATTGGATTTCAAAGAGTGGCAGCTAAGTGTAAATTTGCTATTTAGTATACAAAATCGCTGTTTAATTGAGTGGCAAGTTATGAATGAAATCATTTTAGAGCGCAATGAATTAATTTCACTATTTCTTCAATTAAGAAAAGTAATTAAAAAATGTCGCCCTTATGAAAAAGTGGCAGGTATGGGTCGAAATATCTATAATAGAAAATTTCATAATTTAAGAAGTGTATTGCTTGAAGAGAGGAGAAAAAAAAGCTATAAATGAACATTTCACATACTGCAATAAAATCATATTCGAATTTTAAAGAGTGGCAGCTACGTGCAGTATATAATTTATCGAGCAAAATCGTTAGTTGAATGAGTGTAGAATCTAAAAAAATTCCAGTAGAGATGACAAATGATTGATTAGTGCCTTTAATTTGAAAAATTAATTAAATAAATATCTCCCTTATAAAAAAAGTGGCAGGTATGAATAAAAAGTTTTATCCATTGCTATACCGACATGTTTTACTCGAAAATAGCTGAAAAAAAAGCTTCTACATAAAGCATTTTTTGAATTGCAATTAAATAACTTTGGAATTTCAAAGAGTGGCAGCTAAGTGCAACATATTGTTTATTAAGAAAAATCGACTTGGAAGGCAAAAATCGACTTTTCTCTGAACCAAAAGGCGATCCCGCTTATTTTTGGCTGTAAAAAAATATGAAATGGGGATGTTAGAGACGACTTTGGTGGAATCTACTTGAGGTATTGTCAGGGTCGACTATTGACACTTTCAAAATTGACTTTCAATTGATGGATTGAATTCGAAATTCGACTATAAAAAATCGACTTTGTAAAAGTGGAGGTTTTTTAAATACCCATAATGGATTTATCGACTATTCTAAAATTGAAGTACGTATCGACTTCCAACTAATCGAAAAATCGACTTTTATTCCTAAAAGATGAAAAGTCGGTAGTCACTTGAGTCAAAAAAAAATCAATATCGACTTTTTTAAATTCGAAATTCGATTTTTATTAAAATTCGATTTTGATTAAAATTCGTATCGACTTCCAAATAATCGAAAACTCGACTTTTAGTACTAAAAAGGTGAAAAGTCGGTAGTTACTTAAGTTAAAAAAATCAATATCGATTTTTTTAATGCGAAATTCGATTTTGATTGAAATTAGATTTTCATTGAAATTCGATTTTGATTGAAATTCGATTTTCATTGAAATTTGATTTTGATTTGGATTAAAAATCGATTTTAAAATCACGATATATCACATCATCTGTAAATTTTTAATTGAAACCCCACTCGAATTGTATTCCCATTAATCTTCGCTTTTGACAGCAGCTCATTCTTCATTTTTTGTTTCCCACACTATTCCAAAAAATTGAAAATTTCCACTCCATACAAAAATAAAAAATGGCAGGTGAGTCAGAAAAAAAAATTAAACTTTCCGCACGGCCACCTGGGAAGCCTTTTGTTTTTCTAATTAAAACGTGCCTTAATATTCTTTTTTCACTACCAATTTTTTTTTTATTTAATTGATAAATTCCCTTTTTATTATTCAACACAAATGACATGATTGTCATATAGAATTTTATTGACAATTTAGATTTAACAAAAAAAAAAAAAAAAAACGAAAACTTTAAAGTTTTGCCCAAAAACTTGTTGCCGCCAGTACACGCAGTCTAGCAAAGCCATTATACTTTGAAGTTAAGTTCATGGTCGTCGGTAGCGCCAATATTTTTGGTGTGTGTTTTTTTTTTCAGATCAGTTAAAACTGGCTAACAGTCTGTGGTTATTGAAAACCACTGTGCCAATAAACGCCTTTTTTCTGGTAAATTCGTCGAATATCAGTCTATTTGATTTTTCATTTTAGTTCTGTTTTTTTTTGGCGAGGTAGTGAATGGTGTTTTTTTTTCGTTTAACACATGATTGGTGATAATCATTTTAAGTGTGAATGGCGGCGAGTGAGTGCTAGAGTGTGGGTTAGCCATGTGGTCGACTGATAGGAGAATTTGTTGCTGTTGCTGTTTTTTGCCATGCCCATATCTCGAAGAAAAATCAAAATATAAATAAATAATTAAATCCAAATGTAAACAAAACATTGTGGAAAAAAATTCAAAGAGGTGTAGCCACTAGATATGAGACCATAGAACAAGATAGCGGGTAATTAGTGGTGTTTTTCGACAATGATGATGATAATAAGGTGGTTATCGTCTTGCGGTGTTTTTTGCGAAGGGAATAAATTCTTATCAAGTTTCTAAGCCAGAAAATTGATATGTTTCCTTTGAAAGAAATGAGTCTCTTACCATCCCGTGATTGCTCTAATCATGATAATTTAGGCTTGATAATTTCGAAACAATTTCAAGTGATAATCCTCCCAACAACAGTATTAGTTTTTTATTTAAAAATTTTCAATACCTAACACAACTGAGTCATGGTTTCAAGGCAAAAAAATTGAACTAGGAAACATGTAGAGCAATATTTGATTTAGCTGCCACATCATGGTTGGCTCAAAAAACCAAAATTTGCTAATAAATTAAACTTTATATTTTCGAAAATGGAATCTTTTGCCAATAACAAGAATTTTGCACTTAAATAAGTGACAGCAAAGTACAAAATTATGTAATTTAATAGATTTATAGAAATTTTTACTTAACTGCCACACCATTTATTGCTCGTATTTTGAGGAAAATTTAGTATCTCTAAACTACAATGGAGAATACCTTTGAAAACAAAATTTGTATTTACTTATTTTAAAATTTAAAACTAGAAAAATTATTTTTAAACTTAGCTGCCATATCATGGTTGGTTTATAAGTGAAATTTTGCTGGTAAATAAAAATATATTTTTTTATACCATGAAATCGCCACAAATACAATTGACAACACGAAGAATTTTGCACTTAAATAAATGACGACAAAATAAAAAATAATATAGCTGATAAAAATCATAGGAGATTCAACTTAAGTGCCACACCCTTTATTGCTCACATTTGGAGACTGAGGTGATATTTGAAATTTCTAATGGAAAATTTCATTAAAAATAATTTCCAATTTCATTTTGTTGAACTTTAAAACTTGTAGATCAGTTTTTTAACTTAGCTGCCATATCATATTTGGCAAATAAGTGAAAATTTGCTGGTAAACAAAAATAAATAGTAAAATACGAAGAAATAGTAAAATACGAAGAATTTTGCACTTAAATAAATAACGGCAAAATAATAAATAACATAGCTAACAAAAATCACAGAATATTCAACTTAGCTGCCACAACATTTATTGCTTTCATTTTGAGGCAGATATTATATTTGAATTCTCCAACGGTAAATTTCATTAAAAATAATTTACACTTTAAATATATTGAATTTTAAAATTTAAAAGATTTAACTTAGCTGCCACACCATGGCTTGCTCACAAATGATAATCGGTTGACAAAATTATCGCGTTTACTTGCCAAGAGGTCAGCTGAAAATGTGCACTTTCTGTTGGCCACCAGAACTCAAGCGCCGGCCATGGTGATGGTGTTGGCCGCAATAACAGCCGATGGTCACTCTCTGCTGGTATTAATCGACCGTGGCACCAGAATAAATGCCGAATATTATGGTGAAAATATTCTGGAGGGTGTATTAAAGCCTTGGGCACGCAAACATTTTGGCCGCGCACCTTGGACATTCCAACAGGACTCAGCACCATCGCACTCAGCACGCACGCGCCACCCAAGATTGGTTACAAAATGAGGTTCCTTGCTTTATTTCCAGCGCATAATGGCCACCAAATACTCCGGATACCAATCCGTTGGACTATTGTGTCTGGAGTATTTTGCAAAAGCAAGGTTGGCACTGAAAAATACCAAATGGTCGATCACCTCAAGCAAGCGCTTTGCCGGGAATGGGCCGAAATACCGCAGAGCAACTTTCGGGCAGCGTGTGAAGGTTTCATTGGCCGTTTGAAGGCCATAATTCGTGCCAAAGGTGACCAATTTGAACAAATCTCAAATGGCCAATATAGGGCAAAATTACCTGAATTTTATTACATCCCACCAAATTCAGCCTAGAAGCCAGTACATCAAATTCGGAGAAAATCGGTTCAGATATAGCTATAGCTCCCACACATAAGTTTCATCCGAATTGGTGTTTAAGTCCCTCGCATTCGTAATACGTATTCTACAACAATGACATTTGGTACCAGATATCAGATACAGTCCAGAAATACCTCTGCCAATTTGTATCAAGATCGGTTCAGATTTGGATATAGCTCCCATATATATCTCAAATTCAACCGATTTCGGGTTATTTGTGCACTAAATGGTCAATATAAGTCCTAATAACCTGAATTTTGGTACATCCCTCCAAATTCAGTCTATAAGCCAGTACATCAAATTCGGATAAAATCGGTTCAGATATAGCTATAGCTTCCACACATAAGTTTCATCCGATTTGGTGTTGAAGTCGCTCACATTCGTAATATGCATTCGATAACAATGATATTTGGTACCATATATCAGATACAGCCCTGAAATACCTCTGCCAAATTGTATCCAGATCGATTCAGATTTCGATATAGCTCCCATATAAATCATTAATCCGATTTCAGGTTTATTGTGCAAATAATGGCCAATATCAGCCCAAATGGAGTGAATTTCGGGACGTACGTTTCCATTTGGCAGAACTCGGTTCCGATATATAATGTTTTAATATAATCCCTTTCGAAGTGATAACATACACTCTATAGCAATTTTATTTGATATTAAAGATGAAAATGTGGTGAAAATCGATTCAGAATTGGATGTGCCTCCCATATATTAGTACCCTCTGAAACCAAACTGTATTTGGTCTAAAGCCAAATGTTGATAAGAGGTATGATCTAATATATAGTCGGTGATATAGTCGGTCCCGCCCGACTTTTGACTTTTCCTTATTCTTTCCCTGATATGTTCATGCCAAAATAAGGAGTGACTAGTATATTCCGTAAGTAATTATTGGTACCAAAAAGTATTTGATTAACACATTATTTGGTAATGACCTTTTTTGGTTTTTAAAATCTGTAGCTAATGACAAGTTAAAAAACGTTACCCCAGTTTCAAACCATGCCTTTTTATTTGCCTCTCGACTACACCATACCGATTTTTCTTTCCAAAATACCCTGATCTATTGGCTAACCCTCTCTGATTCTTTCTCACCTGTCTATGACGTCAATCAGTTATCAAAGCACTTTATCATCTTGAGCATCATCCTCATCATCATCGTCAATTTCACTTTCTTTATTTTTCGCAATATATCTTCCAAAAAAACCCAATGGCCATTATTTCCATCATTTATAACTTCGATGGTTTTGGATTATGAAATTATGTATGTCTATGCAAATTTCAATATTTTTTTTATTAATCATTTTTTTGATATTGACTTAATTTTGTTATGTCTATACAAAAGATTTGTTATTTTTTTTCGCATAATCATAATATTTTGCAGGGTAGGTAGGTAGGTGGTGGCTAGTGAGTTAGGTAGGTGTGAGTGAGTCTGTGTCGAAAAAATCATCACCAAATCATATTTATCTATGATTCGAAATACAGGTCGGCAGCATAACAAAACTAGGTTTTGTTTTAAAAAAAATAACACAAAGCTTGAAAATTATGTTAAGAGCAAAAGTCGATAGACGAACGGCAATGGCTTGGCTGATGTATAGCCGGTATGGACTAGATTTAACGCTGTGGTTGGTTGGGGGCTTTTTGTGAAACCGGTTTTTATGCGAGCAGGGATTTCGAAGTTCAATTTTTATTTTCAATATTGAAATGTGTGACTGCGAGTTTGTGTGTGTGTGTTAGTGCGTGTGAATATTATATAATATATTTATGCACACAATGCTGGAGGGACAAATGTCTGCAATTATGATTTCTTCAATCACTTGTGATTTTGTTTCGTCACTTGGGGAAATAAATATTGTATTGGCAGATTTTGGCAAAAATATGGAAGGGAAAAATTGAAAATATTTAGTTTAGTAGGAAATGGAGGAAACATTTTTATTAAAGAAAAATATTAAATATTTTAAAATAAAAAAAAATAAATATTTTAAAATAAACAAAAAATAATTACATATTTTAACATAAAAAAAAATAAATAAATATTTTAACATAAAAAAATAAATAAATAAATATTTTAAAATAAAAAAAAATAATTAAATATTTTAAAATAAAAAAATAATTAAATATTTTAAAATAAAAAAAATAAATAAATATTTTAAAATAAAAAAAAATAAATAAATATTTTAAAATAAAAAAATAATTAAATATTTTAAAATAAAAAAATAATAATTAAATATTTTAAAATAAAAAAAATAATTAAATATTTTAAAATAAAAAAATAATAATTAAATATTTTAAAATAAAAAAAATAATTAAATATTTTAAAATAAAAAAAAACAAATTATTTTTACTAAACTACAAATTTTTGTTCGATAAATTTTTGAAGAAAAAAAAAATGACGAAATATTTTCCTCTAAAAAAAATCCCCATGGATCCACTAACTGCTCCAAAAAATTGCAAGTTTTTGATTTGTTCCAAAGCTTGACAGAATCCGCGATTTTTGCCATTTTTCGATATCATAAGGGAACAAGTAAAAATTATAAATATTGAGATATGCCAAGACTGAATGGAATCGGATATTAATTTCGCGTTTTATGAGCTTTTAAAATGTTGACCCTTTGTGGGGGACGTACCAGAAGGAGTGGACCGATATATTCCATCTTCACAGAAGATCTTGTATTGGTAGAAATAATGGAATGTGAAAAATATGAAAAGAATCGGTGCAAATATGTGCAAAATTTAAAGAGAAACGGATGCTTATTTCAGATTTTATAATCGTTTTGGTCATTCCAAACTTTGATCCTTTGTGTGGGAGGTACCAGAAGAAATAGTCCGATCTCTACCATCTTTATTACAAATCTTGTGTTGATGGAAATATTGAGATGTACCTAGTCTGAATGGAATCCGATGTGGATTACCCGTTTTATAAGCTCCATGGATATTGACAAATTTTACCCTTTGTGGAGGAGGTACCAGAAGGAGTAGACCGATATATCCCATATTCATAGCAGATCTTGTGTTCGTGGTAATAATGAAATGTGTGAAATATGAAGAGAATCGGGTGCTTATTTCGGATTTTATGATCGTTTTCAGTTATTCCAAACTTTGAGCCTTTGTGGGAGAGGTACCAGAAGCAATGGTCCGATTTCTACCATCTTCACAACAGATCTTGTGTTGGTGATAATATTGAGATGTGCCAAGTCTAAATGGAATCGGATGTTAATTTCGTGCTTTATGAGCTTCATGGATATTCAAAATTTTGACCCTTTGTGGGGGAGGTACCAGAAGTAGTGGACCGATATATCCCATCTTCACAGCAGCTCTTCTGTTGATAGACATATTAAGATGAACCAAGTCTGAATGGAATCGGAGGTTAATTTCGTGTTTTATGAGCTTCATTGATATTCAAAATGTTAACCCTTTGTAGGGGAGGTACTTGATGGAGTGAACCGATATTTTCCATTTTCTTACCTGACCTATTACTGATGCAAATATTAGAATTTGCAAAGTTGGAGCCAAATCGGATTATTATCTCTCTTTCTGTGCAGTAAAATATATTTTGTTTTGAAAATTTCGACCTTTTTTGGGTGAGGTACCAGAAGGAGTGAACCGATGTGGTCCATCTTCGAACTCGATCTAACTTTGATAATAATTATATAATGTACCAAGTTCGGAGCAAATCGGATACTCCCGGAGGACATCGCTAGATAGACTCCTAATGTACTGAAACGGATTTGGTCCAAAGAGATCTAGGGTCTAAAATTCATTTTTCAATTTCAATTTTATTTGAATTAAAATCCAAAATTAAAAAAAAAAAAAAACATAGAGAATTGGTATTTTCCTACGCATTCACTTTTTTGACATTCATAAAAAAAACGTAAAATTTTCATCATGACATGCAAACTAACATGAGGCCGTAACTCTCCGACCCAATTCTTTAAAAACAAACATTTTCCAAAAAAAAAAAAAAAAAAAAATTATAAACCCACACCTTGATGAAATTATCATTATAAATGACACATAATTTCAAAACTTTCCATTGAAAGAATTAAAGAAACCGAAAAAAACAAACCACACACAAAAAGTTTTCCCCCAAACAGTCACCTTTCTTGATAGTTTGGCCCCCATTTACTTACCCCCCTCCCAAGAAAGGAAATTATAAAGAAGTCACATACTGAAAAGTTTTCAATGAACACTGTTTTTTTTTTTTTGATATTTGTTGTTACTGCTGTTATTGTCGGTTTGAGCAACAACTTTCTCCTGACCTTGGTAATTTAATGCTTGACAATTCCCAAAAAAAGTCGAAAAACAAACATAAAACGATGGCCAATGTTCTTTCAATTTGTATATAATCACGTTTTTGTGCAGACAGACAGACAGACAGCAGGTAAAGTAAACCGAGTGAAAACTTGAAATATTAAAATAATTGGTGTCAGCATTTTTTTCTGTTTTTTGATGGTAGGAAAAAATTGTAAATATTATTTTAATGACTGGAGTTGTAAAATTTCGATTCGTTGTGAAATTAAAGGAAAATATCTGAATTTAAATATTTTTAAAATCTTTATTAGTCAAAATGATATATATGAGCAAAATATAATTTTAAAATTGCTCTTAGGCAGGTATGTGAGAAAAATGGCTTTGTTTTCGAATATTTGTTGGAAGTTTTAATTTTTATACCATCAGCCATATGGCTAGAGGGTATATATCATTTTGATACGGCCAAAACGTGCCTAATCGAAATAACGGTTTTAGACCATAGACCTCTTTGGACCAAATCAGTTTCAGGACATTTGAAGTCGATTTACCGATGTTTGTCCGTCCTCCGTTTGTCTGGCTGGCTGGTGCGTACAAAAAATCTCGAAGGGAGTTTCCGATTTGGTCCAAACTTGGTGCATCGTAATATTATTATCAAACTTAAATCGAGTTTGAAGAGGGGCAATGTCGATCCACTCCTGGTACCTCTCCCAAAATATTTTATTGCACAGAAAGAGAAAGTATAATCAGATTTTTCTCCAACATTTGGATCAGTGCTAGGTCTGGTGAAAAAATGGACAATGTCGGTCCACTCCACTAGGTACCTCCCCCACAAAGGATCATAATATGATGTGAGAGTCCACTTGTCTTTAGAATACACACATCACAATATTTTTTTATCCCAAGGTCTGGTGTAAAGATGGTAGATATTGGACCACACCATTAGGTACCTCCTTCACATAGGGTTACAATTTTGAATAAGTATGAAGCAGAGCACGAAGCCGATCGGCTCGCAGTCGGCGTGCAGCCGCCGCCGACTTTTTTTAAGTGATCTGAGCCGCCGCTGATGTATGCGGCTCTCATCGGCTCAAATTTTTAGCCGACTGAGTCGGCTAAGCCGTTGAAAAATATAAATTTATACAGCAAATTTGTATAAATATGTCTTTTAATCTTATCGATAAATTAACATATTATAATGCTCATTATTGGACGATAATTTACATTGTGCACTCGTCTTCGAGAGGCAAAAACGTGTAGGCTATTTATATTAATTATACCCTACACCACATAGTGGTAAGGGTATTATGACTTTGTAGATTTGTTTTTTTATCACAAAACCTTTGGCAACCTTTTGTAACTTACGAATTTTGATGGAGTGGCAACCATATTGTTTGCCAAAGATTCGTTGTGTTTTTGCTTGTTCAAAGAAAAGAATGCAAAATGTGCCAAAGGAATATTAAAAATTATTTTTCCGCTAACCGAAAGGGTCAAACAGTTTTGACTAAATCAGAATCCGATTCTGACGAATCTGTTGATACTGAAATCAATATTTCTCCATATGCAGATGTATCTCAATATGAAGATCTTTTTAAAAAGAAAAATGAATTTAAAAATTTGGCAAAGGTTGTTGTAAATGAAGGTGGTATATCAATGTGTTGGAAATATTTTGGTGATCTCTATTTTAAAAAGAGGCATATACTTCAAAAATATAAATTTTGCAAATTGTGTTTGGATGAAAAGACCAATTTAAAAAGGTAAGAATTTCTAATTTTTTCCATTCGCATGTGTGTAAATGTTTATGATTTTAGTTTTGGAAAATCAACATCAACCACAAATTATATGAACCATCTACGAGCTGTACATAACTTGGACGTGAAATCTTTAAATAACCTGAAAAGTTCAACAATGACACAAAATGCATTGAAATCCTCAACAAGTTGTAACAACAAACAACAAAATGCTCGCCGGGTCGCCGAAATGTGCTGTTGGGATTTGCAACCGTTTAAAATTGTTGAAAGGCCAGGATTTAAGAAATTGGTATCTTTCTTAAACCCAAAGGCTATATTCCCCACAGATAGGACAATAGCTACGACGGCTTTAAACGATGTTTATAACATATATTTGGACCACGTAAAAACAAGCCTTAAAGAGTCGCCCAAAAATGTTACACTTGTATTGGATATGTGGTCAGATAAACATAAGCACTTGTCTTACATAAACATAAAAGTTCATTTCTGCCAAAATTTTCAAATGCAAATTGTAACGCTCAAGACAGAGATCTTTCCACGACCTCACACTGGACTAGCAGTTGTAGAAAAAATTGAAGAAGCTTTATGTGAATTTAATCTGTTGGAAAAAAACATATGTGCTGTTACTGATGGTGGAAGCAACATCGTTTCAGCTTTAAAAATTAAAAATATACCAAGATATGGTTGTATGGCTCATGTTTTACACAGATTTTTGATGGAAGATATACTAAACAACAAGTCATTTGAAAATATTAATAACATAATATCAAAATTAAAAAAAATTTATGGCAGCTTAATGTATAGCTATGAAGAAATATCAAATATTCAAAATATGGAGGAACAAAACGATTTAGAAAAAATATTTACTGAGGTTGAAATAATTTTGGAGAGTTTGGATAGTTGCGAACAATTTCCACATGGAGATGACTATTTTACTGAACAATATGAAGCAACTTTAAACGTCAAGCACCACACCTCTTTGAAAAATTCCGTTGCAACACGTTGGAACTCTCTGCTTGCAATGATTCAAAGCTATACGAATAATATATCCACTATAAATGTAGCATTAGTTAAAGCTAAAAAGGAACTGTTATTGATTGGGACAATGGAAAAGCAAATTATAACGGAATTTGGCACGTTTTTAAAAATTTTTGAGGACGCAACAAAACACCTTCAAGGCCAAGATTATCCGACGATATCTTCGTGTATTTATTTTCAGGAATCCATTATGTCCTCATTGAAGAAAGAAGAAGAAAAAGCGTCTTTTGAACTAACAATCAATTTATGCAATTTCGCTGTGCAAAACTTCACGAAGCGATTCAAAGTATATAGAATGTATGTTGTAGCTGCGCTTATGGACCCATGCCAAAAAAACTGGCCTGTTTTAGATAAATATATACTACAGATACCCAAACAATCGCCAAACTCCTTGGAACTTGTGCATGATGTTCTGTCTCCAATTTCCAAGGAGAACTTGATTATGGAAGAAATTGAAAAATTAAAGGAAATCGATGACACATTATTAAATGAGCCATCAACGAGCACTGAACCAAATGCAAAAAAACAGGTATTATGTTTTAATAAATGTAAAGGTAAACTTAACTGACGTATATTTTACTTGCAGAAAATATCAGCTAGTCGTCAAAGAATGTTGGAATTTATGGGACCATCGCCTTCTAATGTACAAAATAACGTAGAGTTAGAAATAAGAAAATATTTGGAAATGAAAGTCGAGGCGGTCGAGCCTCTAGATTGGTGGCGACAGAACAAACAAGTACGTTAAAGATTCACATCTTAAACTTGTTTTAAGCAGGTTACGTTTTGACCATTTACTTTTTATAGATCTTTCCAAATGTTGCTACTGTAGCAAATATGTGCTTTGGAATTCCAGCCACATCAGCATCTTCAGAGCAAGCATTTTCATATGCCGGGAATTGTGTAAATGCAAAGAGAAGCAGCCTGCATCCGGCAACAGTAAAGAAACAATTGTTTGTTCACGATAACAAGGCAGTCGTCGAACCATTTTTATCAAATTAAAGTATTTTTATTAATTTTTAATGTGCTATAAGCAACAAATGTGCATATAAACCTATATATTTCATTTTTATTTTAAATTAAATGAATTGACAGTTATTAAAACAACCGAAATTATTTGTTCACGTTAAAGTCGTCGTCTGTAGCCGACTTTTAGCCGCCGCCGGCCGTATATTGCTTTAGCCGCCGCCGCCGATTTTCTTTCGGCTGCAGTCGACTTTTAGCCGCCGCCGACTTTTTTATGCTTAGCCGCCGCCGCCGAGAATTTCACATCGGCTTCGCCCTCTGGTATGAAGCTCGTAAAACGGAAATGAGTATCCGATTCTTTTGAAATTTCATACATCCCAATACATCTGCTTAAGCCAGATCTGCTGTGAATATGGTAGATATCGGACCACTCTTTCTGGTACCTCGCCCACAAAAGGTCAAAATTTTGAATGATTATAATGTTTATAAAATTTTAACTAAGATTCCGGTTATCTTCAAATTCCGCATATTTTAATATTTCCACTAAGAAGAACGTATTGAACGGACCAATCCTTCTAGTACTTGCGAAACCACTCAAGAATTTGAATGGTCACACGCAAGACAAAATATATTTAAAAAACCCAAAATTGCCTGAGGGTATGCAGCTGTCATTTAATTTGTTTTTGAACAATTAAATTAAGTTCTGGAAAGAATATCCCAAATTATAACCATATCTTTCATAAATCGCAAAGCCTTGGATATGAGGTCCAATAGTTTGGTATGGTCATAAAATGAGTACACATAAACGAGTGATCAAAATTTTAATAAAAAAAATGTATTGCTATTAATTTTTAGACTCATGCAGAAAACATTGAGGCCAGAATTCAATTCGGAAAGAACTATTATGTCTGGTCAATTGACTTTTTCTTAGGCTTCCACGCCTATGAGCATTCATAAGTGAATGAGAATCACACTCACTTCTTAACTTTCACTTTAATAGAGAGTAACATGAAGTTATGTGGGAATACTCCAGACTTTAGCAATCAACTGGTGGAATTCTCAACAATATCAAAACAAACAATAAATAATTCGTCTAATAATTTGCTAAAAATTGCCCCTGACCCCATCAAAGAGTCAACTTGAAGAGTTTTTTTATTGAATGCCAAAATCAATTTGAAAATTTGTCATCTCAAGACCTTAACTATGTCATAAGTGTTAGGTTCACTTAAAAAAAAACACATTTTTTAGAGACCAATTTACATAGGTCCGTATTTAAATGAAGTCATGTTACAGCTTAATTTCACGTATTTTGAAAAAGTTGATATCAATTTAACACTGATTTTGAAAACTCTCAAATTGAAAAATTATTATTTTTTTAATTTCTTATGTAGGTCAAAATTTTGTAAGGACTTGAATAGTTTGGCCAGTTAAATCCAACACCGCACCACTGTGCAACCCCGGAGTCAAACCTGTTGCTTAAATGCCACACCCCCTTTCAATAGATCACAATTCCCATTCTAAAACATAGAAACATATATTTACATTTTTTTTTTTTTTTTTTTTTTTTTTGAATTCTGCCAATTTCCCACCCAATGAAAAAATGCACATTTTCCTACTTACTTTTTGATTTAGTTATGAAAAATAATCCACAGAAAATGAGAGCTGCCGATGGTAGGCATATCAGCATTATTGATATATAATCCATGTTGTGTATATAATCCATTATTGAATCCATGATGGTGATGCGAGTGGTGGTGGTGTTGTAGAAATATTTCCAAAAGAAAAAAATGTAATCCAAAAAAAAGTTGATTTGTTCAGGTTGCTTTTGTTTCGATGAGCCGGAAATGGATGGACGGACGGGCGCTTGGATGAATGATAATTACACTTTGCACTTTCTTTGTGTCAAATGAAAGGAAATGTTGGAACTCTTTCTTTTTTTCCAAATAATTTTTTTTAGTTTTATGCGTTTTTTTAATTGAATTCGTTTTTGTACCGTTTCTAATGAAATGTCCTTTGAAACTAAACGTTGCTTGGCTTCAGCTGGCTTTTTTTCTGTGTTTTTTTTTTTTTTGAACAAAAGACAGGACGAAAAACTGGATACCAACACACAGCGTATTCCGTATTGGAGTTATTCTTATGCTCTCCCTTTTATTTCTCTCTTTTAAATTTTTCTCTCAGTTTTGTGAGACAATGAGAGTCTTTTAAAAATACCGATAAAAGTACAGCTGCCTTTGTTGGTTTATTATTTTGGTAGGTCCTTGTTGTATGTTTCTTGTTGTTGTTGTTTTTGTTGTTAGACAGGATACTTAAGGAATTGTTGTCAATGTATATGGGAGAATATGAGTCCTCAACAAAACACTTCAAGTTATGGCCAACAAACAAATGAAAGCACCTTTTATTCTCTACTTTTTTAGAATATGTTTGCCAGTGAGAGGAAGAGAGAGAGAGAGAGCGAGAGTGCTGGAGAGTTCGAGGAACTTTGTTTATCCACAAAAAAAAATTTGGTAACTTGTACAGTTTAATATCCTTCGAAGAAATGTGTTGTCCTGGGCCGTAAATTGAAAGGGGGGTTGTCTGTGGTCGTTTGCTTGTTTTCTCTTTGTTATCCTTTTTCTTGTCCTTGTTTTCTTTGCTCAAATTTTATTCCAGTGATGTTGTGGCTGTTGTCTGTTTCTCAATTGCTGTTGATGGATTTTCAAAGGTCTTTGATTTTCGGTTAATTGGCTCTGCTTTAAATCCTTGTTGCTGCTGTTGTTGTTGTTCTTGTTGTACCAAAGGTAATTCGCTCATTATCATGTCGTTATGGGAAAAACTGCCTTTTCTCAGTAGAAATAAAGCCATATTCTCAGGATAACCACAAAGAAAATGAGAAATTAAATCCAAAATTCCGGACAAAATTGGGCCGGCTATTTCAGTTTTGAAAATAAAAAATTGTCGAATTTTTTTTTCACACAAAACTACTAAACATTGTAGACATGTTGACAGATGACAAAGGTTTTGACACTTGTTTTTTTGTTGTTATTTTTATTTTGTTTTTATTTTTTTATTTTTTTGTTGTTGGTGTTGTCAATCAATTAATGTTATTTTTTGTTGTCGTAGCAAGGAAAGCAAAAAATATTGCGTTTTTTGAAATATTTCTTCTTCTTCTTTTGCAATTTGTTGTTGTTTTGTTATTTTTGTATTCCTGTTTTGCTTCTGGCCTAGAGAGAGAAATGTCAAAAAATATTATTTATATTGTCACAAATGTCGCGGTGCCAAAAACAACATAAATTCTTTGACACTTGCTCTAGAGGAAAGTGAAATTTACACACACACACGAACACATGCACAAAAATATTTTGTTTATATTTTTTGATTTTTTTTTTTTTCAAAATATTTTTTTATTTATATATTTTTGTTTTGTATAATTATTATGCCAACCACTAAAATTCCTCATAAAAATTTTTTTCTTTGTTTTATTTTTTTTTTTTTAAATTTCCCACACAACTTTTTTAAGATTTCAAATCGTTTAGTTTTGTTAAAAACAATTTTCCACCAACATAAACGATTTTCTTTTTAATTGCAATTGATTTAAGTTTTCTGTTTCCATTAAAAAAAAAATTAGAAAATCAATCATTCAATTTTACTTATTTCTTCATTTAAATTAAAAGAAAATAAATCTCCACAGTTTGTTTTTGTTGTTGCAACAGTATTTCTGCGAAGCTCATACACGCGAAACGTTCAAAATTCAACTGATTTTGAAATCTTTTAACCAGCACGAGTATATCGCTCTCGGGGGGCCATCAATTCACAACAGCCAGCCAGCCACACAAAATTTCTTTGCCTTATTCTCCAAGTGAGTAGGCAAATGAGAAAACCCCCCCAACAAAACACAACACTCAGTTTGTTGTTCAAGTCACAGACTGCATGGTTTGCCAACTCTCTCACATTCACCATGCTCTTTCACACACACACACATCACAACAATAACAAACCCCATGACAGAGAAGAATTCCGCAACAACGACCAAGCATACTCACCTCACCACACATTAACTTCGAAACCGCTTTAAAACAAAACACAGAGACAGCACGTTGTTCGAAATAAATTCAACTCAATGCTTTCGAACAACAGGGTGGTGGGCATCTCCCCTCCACTCCACTCCCCTCACCGAAACCCCAAGCAACGTCTCGTGTTAAGCACCACCACGAAAATCCATTGTTTATTTATTCATTGACGGCAACCATCCATCCCCCCATGTGAAAAAAAAATAATTTCTCACACTCACTCTTTGGCTCTCATCCATACTCAATAGCTCTCCCCACTCTCACCTCACACAGTAGGTGAGTATATTGTGTGTGTGTGCTGTTATGTTTCGTGTTTATTATGTAAAGTTTGCTGTTTCATTTAGTTTTTGTTTGTTTTCTTTCTTTCTTTTGTTTTTGGCGACCCCAAAACTAAACAACGTTGGCTGCTCTGGCACTGGATAGCGCCACCGCAGCCGCTGCTGCCGCCAAAACGATTGAGTAATGCCAAATTTTGAATAAATGAATAGCGCCTGGAGACAATTTATGGGATGGGATGTGAAATGCGGGCATAAATCTAATAAATATATGGTTAAGAAAAATTTGTTAGTGGGAGGACCATTGATGAGAGAATGCGCTATATACACCCGCTTCCAAAATAAAACTGAGAGTATATATCTCTCACGATATTACGGTCATAATTCCACCAAATCGAAAAAGGGCGTTTGAGGATTTAAACTCCAATAAGTCACATCTATCGGATTGTTTGTTTGGATTACAATCACTATAACAACCAAAGTAAGTTTCAGACTTTTTTTTCAAGATCCACACCAGATCCAATTTGAATGTAGGCTTCGTGTGCCCACTTATTCTGGTACTCATCTTAAAACAAAAATTTGGAACAAATCAATCATTGTTGAATATTTTACCGCAATGGGGGACCTAAGTACCGGCAAGTCCCCACTTACCGAGTTAAGATTCCCTAAAGTTCCGTTAGTGTCTGGTATACAGTGCGAGATGAAAAAAGTACAACCGACCTCAGACTGCTGTCATTTTTAAGCCACTCGTCCTATAGCCGTTAAAATAATTTCAGTGACAGCTCATTATATTGTTTACAAGCGTGCAAAAGCATTTTTGTGAGAATTTTCCAGAAAAAAAGTTATTCGTGATGGAATTCAAGCGTGATAGTGTGATTCCTTTATATTTGGCTGGAAAACCACAAGTGGCTATCGTTGGAGGACTTCAGCATTTAAATGTGAATTAATTTTTTGTGTCTCGTAACATCGCTCGTTATCGTTATACTGGTAGCGTAGCCCGACGTCAAGGAAGTGGACGGAAGAAAACAACAACATCAGCAGAAATGGTTCAAAAAGTAAACTCACGTCGCAGTAGCTGAAAATGGCTCGAGAGCTGAACATATCGCAATATGACATTCGGCAAATATTGAAAAATGAGCTCGGGGTAAAGCCCTTGAAATTCCAAAAAGTGCAAGAACTTACATCGCAACAGAAAGAAAATATACTCAAAAGAGCTAAAAAATTGCTTCGCTTGACGAAAGTGGTGAACTGCCGAAAATGGTTTTCTCCGATGAGAAAACATTCGTTGTCCAGCAGTTTGTAAACAAACAACATGATCGTGTTTACTTGCCAAAGAGGTCAGCTGAAAATTTGCACCTTCGGTTGGCCATAACAGCCGATGGCCGTTCTCCGCTCGTATTTATCAACCGTGGCACCAGAATAAATGCCGAATATTATCGAGAAAATATTCTGGAGGGTGTATTAAAACCTTGGGCACGCAAACATTTTGGCCGCAGACCATGAACATTCCCAAAAGAACTCAGCACCATCGCTCTCAGCACGCGCAACCCAAGAATGATTACAAAATGAGGTTTCTCGCTTCATTTTCCACGAACAATGGCCACCAAAATCTCCGGATACCAATCCGTTGGACTATTGTGTCTGGAGTATTTTGAAAAGCAAGGCTGGCACTAAAAATACCAAAGTATCGATCACCTCAAGCAAGCGCTTCGCCGGGAATGGGCCAAAATACCGCAGAGCAACATTCGGGCAGCCATAATTCGTGCCAAATGTGACCAATTCGAACAAATCTAAACTTATTCTAAAATTTGATGGTATTTCCGACATTTTTTGCTTTCATTCAATAAAATTTAAAAAAATGTAAAAATTATGGCATTTGACTTTGTTGCAGTTTTTTTTATCTCACCCTGTATTCTCTCAATGACACTAAATCGAGTAAATTATGCTCGCACATATTGAAGTGGCAAAAAATACTCGTATACTCCTTTTTGTCTGCTCGCAGGAGTACATCCGCTCGAATTCGAGCGAATTCACTCTCTACTAGAATTCAAGTTCCCCAATTAGAGATGTTATGCATCAATATTTTCCAAAGGACCGTCAATATCCATCCATGTTAAAAAATGTTGCTTGCACGAAAAATTGTAAAAATACAAGTTAATTTATTTGTCTCCATATAAAGGAATAAATAAGTTGCTGGGGTTTGGATAAATAACCTCCATTGCCAATTAAAGTCCCATATGAATTGTTAATGTAATTCCGATATAAATCTGATATATCCATTGATTGATAGCTGTAAAAATGGCATTTTCCCACAAAAAAATCTTAATTGTTTCCCATACAAAACGCTCTTTAATAAATGCCTATAAAGAGGAATAAACAGTTTCAACATTTAATGTAATTTCTGCCTCTTCATTAAATATCCAACAAGTCCCTCAACTCCTTAACTCGCATAAAATTACTCATTCTCGCATCTCTCCCTCTCTTTCTCCCATATGAGATATGCGATTATGGTTAATTTTAACAAAGGAAATTTGCCAGACAGTTTATGATTGTTGTTGTTGTTGTTGTTGTTGTATTACTGCGAGACAAGTCTATGATTAGCATTAATTCGTTCCCCTTAAGTAGACGACGATGGGACGGCAACTGCGGTTGTGACTAAGAGTCTGATGGAGCCTCATACAAACATACATGCGAACATACAGCCAGTCAGTCATATGCAAAATGTGTGGGTTGGATGCCAGTTTTGGGGGTTACTCAATACGGTTTGCTGTGTGATGGGGAAAGTGAGGAAGTGCAGGAGAAGGAGGAGAGCGGCGGTGTTAGTGTGTGTGGGGGAGTGAATATTGTAAGTGATCAAAACATCTGTTAATAAAGATGCGATGCGAGGGTGCGTTTTGTTTATGGCACAACAGTGTGTCAAACAATTGAGGAGATATTTTTAAATGAAACATCTTTGAAGCAACAAATTAACACTCTTTTGCAGTGTGCAGGCGTGGGCTTTACAGAATCTCCTCAATGTAGCAGCATGCAAATTAGCTGGTGTCATGTATCTTTTTATTTGACAGTTGTGACAGTTTATGTAGTAGCAAACATTGTGGCAGATAATGACAGATGTAATTGATATGGTGGTGAGGAATATGGTAAGGTGAGTTAAGAACTAAAGAACTTTTTTGGTACTTTTTACTTCCGAAATGTACTGAAAACTGTATAGAGGGTGGGATCAAAAAAATGCAATAAAGTCAAATGCCATAATTTTTACATTTTTTTTAAATTTTAAATGAAAGCAAAAAAAGTCGGAAATAGCAGCAAATTTTAAAATAAGTTTAGATTTGTTCGAATTGGTCACCGTTGGCACGAATTATGGCCTTCAAATGGCCAATGAAACCGTCACACCCTTCCAGAATGTTGCTCTGCGGTATTTTGCGCTTGCTTGAGGTGATCGACACTTTGGTATTTTTTAATACCAACCTTGCTTTCCAAAATACTCCAGACAAAATAGTCCAACAGATTGGCATCCGGAGATTTTGGTGGCCATTGTACGGTGGAATTGAAGCGAGGAACCTCATTTTGTAACCATTCTGAGTGCGATGGTGCTGAGTCATGTTGGAATGGTCTACAGCCAAAATGTTTGCATGCCCAAGGCTTTAATACACCCTCCAGAATATTTTCACGATAATATTCGGCATTTATTCTGATGCCACGGTCGATTAATACGAGCGGCTGTTATGGTGGCCCACACCACCACCATGGCCGGCGCTTGAGATCTGGTGGCCAACCGAAGGTGCACATTTTCAGCTGACCTCTTTGGCAAGTAAACACGATCATTCTGTTCGTTCGTTTACAAACTGCTGGACAACGAATGTTTTCTCATCGGAGAAAATCAAATTCGGCAGTTCACCACTTTCGGCCAAGCGAAACAACTCTTTAGCTATTTTGAGTCTGTTTTCTTTCTGTTGCGGTGTAAGTTCTTGCACTTTTTGGAATTTCAATGGCTTTACCCTGAACTCATTTTTCAATATTTGCCGAATGGAATATTGCGATATGTTCAACTCACGAGCCCATTTTTCGGCCACTGCGACGCGGGTTTCGATCAAGTCGCTTCTTTACTTTTTGAACCATTTCTTCTGATGTTGCTGTTGTCTTCTGTCCACTTGACTTGACGTCGGGCTACACTACCAGTATCACGGTAACGAGCGATAGTACGAGACACAAAAGATTTAATCACATTTAAATGCTGGAGTGCTCTAACGATAGCCACTTGTGGTTTTCCAGCCAAATATAAAAAATTCACACTATCACGCTTGTCTTCCATCACGAATAACTTTTTTTCTGGAAAATTCTCATCAAAATGCTTGTAAACAATATAATCTGTTACTGGAATAATTTTAACAGCTATCGGACGAGCGGCTTGGAAATGGCAGAAGTCTGAATTTGGTTGCAGTCTTTTCATCTCAGCCTGTATTTCTGCTACCTCCCCCACAAAGGGTCGGAATTTGGAATACCCATGAAACTCCCGAAATAAGCATCCAACTCTCTTCAAAATTCACACATCTCAATATTTCTTCTAACACTAGATCTGTTGTGAAGATGGAATATATCTGCCCACTCCTTCTGATACCTCCCCCACAAAGGGTAAAAATTTTGATTATCCATGGATCTCATGAAACACGAAATTACCGTCCAATTACATTAAGACTTGCCACATCTCAATATTTCTATCAGCACGAGAACTTTCATAAAGACGGTAGAGATCGGGCCATTCCTTCTAGTACCTCCCACACAAAGGGTCAAAATTTTGAATAACCAAAATGATTGTAAAATCCGTAATAAGCATCCGGTTCCCTTAATATTTCACACATCCCAATATTTTTATGAACACATAATCAGGTGTGAATATGGGATATATCGGTCCACTCCTTCTGGTACCTCCCCCACATAGGTCAAAATTTTGAATAATTATAACTCTAATAAAATGTGACATAAGAGTCTGATTGTTTTCAAATTTCAAACATTTTAATATTTTTGTTAACTTAAAGTCTGGTGTGAATATGGGATATATTAGTCCACACCTTCTGGTACCTCCCACACAAAGGGACAACATTCTAAATATCTATGAAGCTCATAAAACGCGAAATTAACATCCGATTCCATTCAGACTTGGTACATCTCAATATTTCCATCAACATTAGATCTGCCATAAAGATGGTAGAGATCGGACCATTTCTTCTGGTACCTCCCCCACAAAGATTCAAAGTTTTGAATAACCAAAACGATTATAAAATCCGAAAAAAGTATCCGGTTCTCCTCAAATTTCACACATCCCAATATTTCTATCAACACATAATCAGGTGTGAATATGGGTTATATCGCTCCACTCCTTCTGGTACCTCCGCCCCCCTTATCTGTCATAACTTGCGAAACATGTCAGCGATTCTTTACAACTTGCTCTATCTAAGTATTTCTCTCAACCTGAAAACAGAGATGAATATGGAATTTATGATTTCGTATCCAGTAGGATATAAATGTTCGATTTTCTTGTAATTTTGCCTATTCCAATATTTATATCTGTATTCGATGAAGTATGCAAATGGAATACTTCGGTCAACTATATCAGGGACCTCAGGCACATTTTAACATTTTCTAAAAAAATATCGTATATCTCATCTAAAGTGAAGGGAGTAACCAATATAGTCCAAACCTGACACTTCGCAATATTTATATCATATTTATTTAGGTCCCATGCGAAATGGACAATATTGGCCCATTCTTTCGGAACCTACTCCATACAGGGTCTACAATTTAAATAATCATAACAGAAGACAAAATATATTTAGATAATCGAACTTTGGCTGAGGGTATACGTCTGTCGGCAACACCGTGCTGGTCTTTATTATATATATGTACATCATTTTGTAAATGTAAAAAGTACACATGTAAAAATTTCCAATTCCATGGGTGCTGTTGGGGTTACTGGTATTGTAAAAAAATTGTCACACACTCACAAGCTTTTGTTTTCCTTAAGGTTTTGCATTTAAATGACAATTGTCTGATTTAAAATTCACTCAACGTTTGTCGTGGAAGAAAACTTTTGGGCCATTGTTTCTATTGAATGGAATTCAAAAATACAATGGGGGAATACAATAATGAAGGGATGAATGAGTGAATAGGGTAAGTGTGCCTAAGTTCGGCATGTCCCAGTAGTCGGCACTTTTTATTTTTAAGCCAAAATAAATGAAACTATTATAACTAAATATATTTAGTTTACTTCAAATATATTGCCAGCTATCTTTGTGTACAATTTCGCGAAGAAAAGATGATTTATTCTAATAAAAATTAAATTTTTGTCTGTGAAGGTCCTCAACAATCCATATTCTTAAGAAAAGTACAATAAAGACGTCGAATCAGTTTAACTAAAAAAATATTATATTTTAATGAATAAATTTATTATTAATATTAATTATTCTTACAAAAAATTTGGTTTGCCGGCTGTTGGAACATGCCATACCGCCAATTGGCAAGTGGTGCCGACTACTGGCAAAAAAGCCTTGTTTTAATAAAACTACAAATTTATGAAATTTAATAAAAAGTTATTAAAAATTTATTTATTATTGCAAAAACTATACAAAATTTCCAACCTGAATAAATTAACTTTGTAATAATTAAAAATTTTCCACTCAGAATAGTGAGCGATTAAAAACGCGAAAATCCTAAAAGTGCCGACTACTGGTACACTTACCCTAGATGATAATACAACAATTATGGAGTATTTTCTGTTTCAAAAGATTTTGGCAATATTTTATCTTAATTTCCACATAAATGTAGCACTGCAAGGTTACTTAGAGTCATATTTTTCATAATTTATATTTTTTTATAATATTTTTGTTTTATGTTTAAAATTTCAGTTTCCCCTATTATACCAAATGTATATTCATGAAAATATTGTCAATCAAATGCATACTTCCACATTTAATCAGCCAGTGTTTTCCATGTGATCAATTAGAACTTATATCTATGGAATTTTGTTTTGGGACCGCCCACCACCGCCTTCCTACCTTCAAACGACACAAGGTAATCAAAAAGAATTTACTATGAATAGAATGCTGTTCGTATGTACGAAAACCGACCAACAAAACAAAAATAAATAACGACAACACATTCATAAAAAATTAAACTATAATAAAATAACTTAAGGGTGGGGAAGGACAGGGAGACAAAAAATCGCACACGTGCTGTAGAGCAATTGGTAACAGTGAAACCCTGGTCTTTTCTTTGAAAACTCTACATAAATGGACAAAGGGGTGAACTTATTGATATAAAGTATGAACCAAAAATCATTTTGGAGAGGCCTGGACCCTCTGCTTTCTTAAATAAATCAATGAAGCTGAAACTATGATTTTTTTCGGATCTACGGTGTGTGGAAACCTTAATAGCCAGTAAAATGCAACACGAGACGAATTTTTTGCTATAACCTTGTTTATGTGGGTGGCGCCCAATTGTAGCAAAATCATAGTTATTATCCATAATTGTCAGCGATATCTCAATATATTGTCCTTATGGGTCTGCAGCGGTTGGAAAATGTCAATTGGAAATATATAATCAACATTATGTCGGTGAAATATTTAAGTGTTCCATTATTTTACTTTTTGGGATATTGGAGATTTTGAAGGTTTCTCGGTGTGCCATTTCCGAATTGTTGTTCAGTTTGGACATATCTGCTCTAATTTTCGAGATATCCACATGGTGTAGCTATAAGGCGTCTGTAATTTGAAATTTAAAAATTCTAATCATTGTGCGGCGTCCAATTAAGCAATTAGAAAATTTCGTTGACAGAAAATTATCAACATAACCTGCATATAAGACTGGCATCCAATATTATCAACATTTTAATTATTATCAGTACTTGTAAACGAATTCTTAATGTTTATTCATTTTACGTCGTTAATGGTAAGAGCAATCGCCTTTTGTAAAATATATTGCAATGTAAAGCAACTTTTACGGGCACTAAATACAAATAATAATACATGGCGCCCGACATTAAGTTTTTTAAAACACAATTAAACTTTTTCTAAGGAATTAGAATGCGATATTAGTTAGTCGATTTTGACTTTTTGGGACATACACGGTCCGGAGTATTCCCTCAAAAAATTATTTGACGTTAATTGTCGAAGCGAAAAAAAAACAAAACAATTCCGGAGTATGTCGACGTAAATTTTCTAAAAACAAAGTTTAAGGGCCAGTAAATCGAGTTGAATCAAACGGATGAATTCTTTTTTGGGCGGAAATCTCAACTTGCAATTATGATGTAATGGCGCCCAACGTGGGGTCATGTGACATGACCATAAATGCGAGTTTTCTTTGAGGGAAATTTTGTTTTACTTACATTGATATTATGTTTTTGACAAGTTGAATGGCCTCACGTTGGGCGCCACTAAAAAATAAAAGAAAGCTCAAAGCTCGTCGAAAATCGATAAAAAAAATCGGCGAATCCAGTTCAGAAGCTCTACCAGGCAATATTTATCACTTTTACTGTGTTCTTGGCGTTTATGGTTTCTGAATTGGATTTCCCGCGAATTCTTTGTCGATTGAAATTTAAACTTGCGTTTATGGTTTAGTGGCGCCCAACGTGGGTCCATGTTAAATGATCAAAAACTCGATTTTTATTTGAAGGAGACTTCATTTTGTTTGTTTTTAGTTGATGCTATATCTCTGTAATGTTACATGGCCCGACGTTGGGCGCCACTAAACCATAAACGCAAGTTTAAATTTCAATCCCCAAAGAAATTGCGGGAAATCCAATTCAAAAGTTCCTTTAGGCAATTTTGACAATTTGTAGTGTGTTCTTTGCGTTAATGGTTTTGCGGCGCCCAACGTGGGATCCAACGTAACATGGCCATAAACGATAGCTTCAATTAAGGGAGACCCTATTTTGCTTTCTGTTGGATACTTTGTTTTGGTCATGTTACATGGCCCCACGTTGGGCGCCACTAAACCATAAACGCAATTTTAAATTTCTATCGACAAACAAATCCAGTTTAAACGTTCTTCAAGGCAATTTTCATAATTTGTACTGTCTGTGTATGACAGAAAATATCGATGTCTGTGGAAGATCTTATAATTTATAAAATATTCGATTTTTTCTGGACTCCAATGTTTCAAATTTAATTTAAATTGTTTAATTAATTAATTTAAATTTTTGAAACGTAGATCTTTTATCAATATTTTCAGGGACTATATTAAGATGCATTTTTAAAAAACGTACATAACGGTGATGTTTTTTATATTTTAAAGGACTCGGAATCGCACATTTAAAAACAACGTGCAGTTTAAAGGATATTTTTTTAAGGTGAATTTTTGACTTAATTTTTTTAAGGACCAGCAGAGCAGGGAACATGTGTTTTTAAGGGACTAGCAGAAACGCGGATTTTTAAAGATATTTTTTAAGGACCTACAGAGTAAAAAATATGGATTTTTAAGAATATTTATCAAGGACCAGTAAAAGGCATTTTATTTGAGGGATATTTTTTAAAGGACCGGCAGTGTAAGAAACATGGCTTTATAAGGATATTTTTTTAAGTACCGAGAAATATGTGGATTTTTAAAGGACTGATAGATTAAGAATTTTTTGGATGGTATTTTTAAAAAACCAGCAGAGAAAGAACTGAGGATCTTTTAAGGATGTTTTTCGATGACAATCTAGGATTATGGTTAGATTTAATCCAAAATGTGCCCCGGATTTTGTCATTTTCTCTCTTTTTAGATTAATTCCACTCCTTTTTTAAGGATATTTTTTAAAGACCTTCATAAAAAAAAAATGTATTTTTAAGAATAATTCTCAAGGACCAGCTACAAGCATTTGTTTTAAGGGTAATTTTTAAAGGGCCAACAGGGTAAGAATCATGGCTTTATAAGGAAATTTTTAAGGGACCAACAGATACGTGGATTTTTAAAGGACTGGTAGAGTAAGAATTTTTTTAATGGCATTTTAAAAGAACCAGCAGAGGAAGAACAGAGGATCTTTTATTTTTTTTAAATTTAATTTGACAATTTAAGGATTTTTATTAAATGCAATCTAAAATTTGCCCCGGATTTTGTCATTTCGTCTCCTTTAAGAATAATATCACTCCTTTTTGGTTGTAAAATGTTATCTTTATGGTGTAGTGGCGCCCAATGTGGGCCATGCAACAACATAGCATCAACTGAAAACATCGAAAAAATTAAGAAACGTTGCTAAATTTGAAATTTTGGAAGCGTAGATATATCAAGATCATTTTTAAAGGATCATAACCAGAAATAATTTTTCAAGGACCAACCAAATATGTTGCTCAAAAACTACCTGATCCACAAAACAATAATTTTTTGAGGCTATTTTCTTAAGGACTGAGTGACACAACACTGGGATTTTTGAGTATATTTTCTAAAGGTCCAGCGGACTCACATAATTAATTCAATGTTAAGGATATATTCATTTAATTCAATTAAAACTCTCCCCTGAATTGGGGAGTAGTATTCTGCCAGAAGTGAAAAGAAAATTGTGCTGGGTTGCTATTTCGATGTGATCGTAGCATTGAACACATGGATCCACTTCAAATTTTTCGTTGGCATGAAATTTGATCCTTTGATCCCTAATTTTTAAAAATTTTCCTTTTTTTATTTTTGAAAAAGTTCCACTGTATTTAATTTACATATTTACACACTTAATTCAAAAAATTACAATATGAAACAAACACGAGACATATAAAAAACGACACTTCCTTCCATGTCCCACCAACCTCCCCCAATTTCATTTATTTAATATTTTTTTGGGGAAGTTCCAAACTTCAAGACAACTGCCAGTACTTTCAATACCCATAATGTTCAAATATTTATATTGTCAAACTTTATCAGATTACTGACAATTTGTTATTTTTGTTGGTTGCCAAGACAACAGTAATTGTTTCGTTTGATTTGCGTCGATAACCCCTTTCACAAGACTTCCTAGTCACAAATGAGGAAAAAACATGAGCCACTTCTCCGCGCGTTTTTGGGCTAAAACACACACACGCAGCCACCACCCTACCCCAACAGCAAGAGTCAGCCAGTCATATGGTAATGACGGATACGTATTGATGATTAGATAGGCGAAAAAAAAAACTACCTCCATAACAACAATACGAAAAATAATAATAATAATGACAATAGCAATAGCAATAAACAAAGTTCGAAAGTGGGGAGAAAACCCGATGAACGAGTGGTGGTCTCCACCATCACCACTGCTTATCGAAACAGCTGATATGAAAATGTTGAGGTGGGAGACTTGAAGAAAATACAACTGAGTTGGTCAAGTGAAAAGATCGAGTGAAATTATAAAAAAGCTTTATGAGTGCAACCAACTACCAACAAAGAGCATAATTTATGTGACTTTCTCTTGCATGCCTCTGAGAGAAAGGTTTTTCTCTTTCAAAGAAATTGAAGATCTTTTCGGAGATGTACATCAAATGACGGTTAATGTAGAAAGCTATTTCTTTTTTAAACGATGGGGGGAAAAGCTTTTCATTCAAACTATTCATTGTGATGCGGGTTACCATATTGCTTAGTAATGTTAGGGATTTAATGGGATTTTTTAATTTTTTAAAAAGTAAAATTTTTTATATATAATTTTTGGGAAAGCCAGGAAATGAGTGTGATTCTCATTCACACTCATAGACCTTGCCACCAAAGTCTTCATATCATAAAGCTGAAAATCGCCAAATGCCGGGATGAAATTATAAAATTGGTAGCGATCAGCAAATATTGCAAAGCTGTCGGTTTTGTTTTGAAGTACATTGCTACTTGTAATAGAGTGCAATATGAAGTTGAGCCAATGGCGTAATGTGGGCTTTAAGCATATTTCTTAAAGGACCAAAATGTAAGGAACGTATATTTTTATACCCTCCACCACGGAGGGTATATTAAGTTTGTCATTCCGTTTGTAACACCTCGAAATATACATTTCAGACCCCAAAAAGAATATATATTCTTGACCAGCATAAAATTCTATGTCGATTTAGCGATGTCCGTCCGTCTATCCGTCTGTGGAAATCAATGTAGCTTCCGAACGGAATGAAGTAAGTTGATAAAAATTTACTTAAATGTGTATTATGTCTGCAGGACTTTTAGTATTGAAAATGGGCCATGTAGGTCCACGTCTTCGTATAGCCCCCATATAACGGTACTCCCCCCCTCCCCTGATATTCGGTATTTTTATGATTTTAGCGACATTATTTGACGGAATTCGGTATTTGAAGTTCGTAATGGATAACACAGCCTAAGACAGAAAATGAGCCATATAGGTTCACGTCTTCGTATAGCCCCCATATAACGGTACCCCCTATATTCCGTATTTTGATGATTTTAGATACATTATTTACCAGAACTATTTCAAATTTGGTATTTGAAGATCGTACCGGATACTACAGCCTTGTGATAGAAAATTGTCTGTGCAGGTCCACGTCTTCGTATAGCCCCCATATAACGGTACACCCCGATATTCGATATTTTGATTATTTTAGCGAGACTATTTACCTGCACTATTTCAAATTTGGTATTTGAAGTTCGAATTGAATACTACAGCCTATAACCGAATATACCCCCATATAACGGTACCTCCCGATATGCGGTATTTTGATGAGTTCAGCGACATTATTTATCGGAATTGTTTCAAATTTGGTATTTAAAGTTCGTAATGAATACTACAGCTTATTACAGAAAATTGTCTGTGCTGGTCCACGTTTTATAACCCCCATGGTACCTCCATATACTCGGTATTTTAATGATTTTAGCTACATTATTCACCGATTTTTTTTTCAAGTTTTGCATTTGAATATTGTAATAGCTTATGACAAAAGTTGTCTATGCAGGTCCACGTCGTATGGACCCTAAATACGGCTAGATTCGGTATTATTTAAGATTTTAACAGATTTTTTAACGGATTTTTTTTTTAATTGTAAAATTTGTACCAAATGGTGGAAGGTATTCAAAGTTCGGCCCGGCTGAACTAAAAGTCTTTTTACTTGTTAATGATATTTTTAAGCACCAGTAGAGTAAGAGACTTATGTAACCAATTAGTATGTTAATAACTTCTAATTTTTATTTTATTTATTTATTTATTTTTTTTTTGTGTTTTTAGTTATTAACAAATATTTATTATATAATGACTTACATGTAATATAAAACCAACGTTTATTTTTAATTATTCCCACTCTTTATTAATTGACAAAATTTTAATTAATGAATTGTGAAACCGAATTGTACAATATTTTATAATCGAAATATTACAGAGCTTATTCGAAACGCTTTACAAAACAATGGAACAAAACATGTTTCATTTTCATTAAAAAAATGTAAGCAATTATTTGCTTATTTTGAACCCTGGTTCTTATTGCCCAAAAGCCATTGGACTTATTGGTAAATATTGACCAAAGTGGTAATCCATTAACCCAATTAATGGAAATATGGGATTTTCAAGAGGCCAGCACATCTTGAATTCAACACATTTTTAGCGGCCATGAGCGTCATAATGATATTTTTATACCCTCCACCATACATAGGGTATATTAAGTTCGTCATTCCGTTTGTAACTCATCGAAATAATAATTTTAGACCTAACAAAGTATATATAATGGGTACTACAGCCTATGACAAAAAATTGCGTATGCAGGCCCACGTTTTCGTATGCCCCCATATAACGATAACTCTCAATATTCGATATTTTGATGATTTTAGGGACTTTATTCACAAATTTCGTATTTGAAGCTCGTAATAGGTACTGCAGCTTAAGATAGGGCGACGTCTTCGTATAACCCCCAAATAACGGTTTTCCTTTGAGCGGTATTTTTTAACTTTCATAAGTTCCTTAAAAATGGTGGAGGGTATTAAAACTTTTTGAAACTTAGCTGCTTTTTTACTTGCTAACTTTTATTTTAAGGACCAGAAGATCTATAGTTTTTTTTTAGTTTCTGAAATCGAGATTAATCTAAATGCAAAAAAAAAGTCAAGTAAAATAAAGTCTCATCAATTGAAGCTGGTGTTTATGGTTTGGTGGCGCCCAACGTGTGGGTATATAACATGACCCTAACATAGCGTCAACTGAAAGCAGCAAAAAGTTGGATGTTCCTGTGCAGATGTCGTATAAGCAATTTGAATAATTTGTACTGTGTTATAAGGGTCTGCTTCATGGCAGAATTTACCGAGAAATAACATATTCGAATTTTTAAAAATTTGAATTGAAAGTCGAACAAAAGCGAACAATTTTAAGAACGTGTTTTCAAGGACCAAGGAACTCAAAACTTGATTTTTTAGTAATATTTCCTAAAGGAATACGAAACGTAGAAACGTGATCTTTTTATACCCTCCACCATACTATCTAACTCCTCGAAATACTCATGTCAGACCCAACAAAGTATATATATTCTTGATCAGCGTAAAATTCTAAGTCGATTTAGCGATGTCCGTCTGTCCGTCTGTCCGTCTGTCTGTTGTAATCACGCTATTTTTCGCATGAATTGAGATAGATGGCTAAAATTTTGCACACATGTTTATTTTCCCAGTAGGCAGGTTAAGTTCGTAAATTGGCCATGTAGGTCCACGTTTTCATATAGCCCCCATATGACGGTACCTCCCTATATTCGGTATTTTGATGATTTTAGCGACATTATTCACCGGAATTGTTTCAAATTTGGTATTTGAAGTTCCAACTGGATACTACAGCCTATGACTGAAAATTGTCTGTGCAGGTCCACGTCTTCGTATAGCTCCCATGTAACGGTTTAGCGACATTATTCACCGGAATTGTTTCAAAATTGGCATTTGAAGTTCGTTATGGGAACTACAATCCGTGACAGAAATTTGTCTGTGCGGGTCCAGGTCTTCGTATAGGCTCCATATATCAGTACCTTCCTATATTCAGTATTTTGACGATTTTAGGTACAATACCCACCGAAATTGTTTGAGATGTGGTATTTGAAGTTCGTAATGGATGCTACAGCCTGTGACAGAAAATTGTCTATGCTGGTCCAGGTCTTCTCCAATTTAACGGCACCTCCTAAATTTTTTGATTTTAGCTACATTATTCACCGTTTATTTCAAGTTTCGAATTTGAATATGGTAATGGCTTATGACAAACAATGCCTATGTATGTCCACGTCGTATAGACCCCAATATAACGGCTATATTCTGTATTTTTAAAATTTTAACAGAATTTTTTAAGGATTTTATTTTTTGAAAATTTCCAAATTCGTTGTAAATGGTGGAGGGTATTAAAAGTTCGGCCCGGCCGAACTTACTGCTTTTTAACTTGTTCAAGGATATTTTTTAAAGGACCAGTTCATACTGAAAGATACTTTTTTTGAGGATCAGTCGGGATATAACAAGAATTTTTAAGGTTATTTTTTAAAGGACTAGCAGATATATTTTCGAGGATATTTTTAAAGGAAAGAAGACTAAGAACTTTGAATTTTTGAAGTTTTTTTTTTTTTTGAGAACTAAATGAATAAGTCACGTAGAATTGTTTTGGTTGTAAAGGATTTGCATATTATTCACGTTTTACCCATTTTTCCCGTTTTCGGAATGATTAATAGGTAAATATTTACCTTTCAAGTTTTAAGCTCTATCCGTTCACATAATACCAAGGATATTTTTTTAGAAGTTTAGTACCTTTTTAGTACTTTTCGTAACCTTAAAGTTCGAATGTCCAAATACCCTTTGGTACATTTATCCTACACTCCGTCGGTGACTGTCATTTAAAATTTCAATTCTAGCTCATTTGTTTTTGGTACTTTTGGAACACTTTCTAGTTCGAATTTAAAAAAACAAAAAAACACCCTTTTCAAAGTCACAAAATTAATATACCCTCCTTTTCAAGGTGGAGGGAATAATAACAATTTTAACCAACATCAGTGAAAAACGTCGAACTAAATTGTTGTTTATAATCTATAATCTATAAAGAATAATACAATTTAAAATTTTCTCTTAAATAATCTCTTTATATGATTGTGTATCTGCTCTGATTTACATATATAGATTAAATTACTAATGAATAATTCCCCCGATATGGTAACTCTAATTTGGGAAAAGTTTTCAAACTTTGAGTGAAAGTTTTGTAAAAACTTTTCAATTATGCACTTTTATTTTTCTCTCTCAATTCATTTTAAGAGAATTTGCATACTCTTAAATCCTCCAAAAAAAAAACTACTGATTGATCACTTCTAACAGTAGTGTTAATTTAATAAACAAAATTTATGGGGCATTAAATGTCAAACAAAATTTAACAAATTCATTTGCAGTCTTGCGTGTCCCAGAGAAAAGAAAAAAACTGCCACCTGTGGGGGGGGGGGGTTGGGCTGGGCATTAGAGGTGATCCGAGAAGTGAGATGTTTGGGTGGTAAAACAGTTTCAAACATTTGACCCCATGATCCATTGTTTATTTATTATGTCAAACATTGTTGTCATTTTTTTTGGTTTTGGTTTTTTATCAAATTTAGTCATTTGTAATACTCGGAAGTTATGCCAAGCTATTACCGTTAAAAAAGAAAGTAACCATTACATTTGGATTCAATTGAGCTGGTGTTGTCTTGCCCACCAGTTTTTTTACCGGTATTGGGTTTGACATTTTGTTCCCGATTTTTTATTTAAACCATTGTCTTTTCAATTTATATTTTGAGTGTGGGTTGGGAAATGACCCAAATGCCCAACTGGCCATCAGCAGAGACCGTTAAACCAAGGGGGTCATTGTTTGTTTGTTTTATGAGACTGATGGACTTTTTGGGGGATTTCTTTAATTTTTCGCAGCTCAGCTGTGAAATTTTAATTATTTATTTTTGTTATGTTTTTTTTTTTTGTCTTTTCTTCTTTGTTTGTAAGATGCCCATGTAGAGTCATTGTTATGGCCCATCAGACATCACACGGCATTTATTGGCCAGTCAAATGACCTTGACCCAGTTGTGAGACAATTTTGTTAAAAAATATTTTTTGCATCTTGTTAAACATTGTTTGAAGAGCTTCTATGCGACGAGCTTTGTAATAAATGTATGAATATTTATGTGGGAGTTTTAAAAAATAATATTAGGAAATTTAGAAAATAGCTTCTTACCAAATGTCTGATTGTTCAACTTACCTAGAAAGAAAAGGGAAATTAATTAATAAATTATGATTTAGTTTTTTCATTTTCAAATTTTTAAAAAAAAATTCTATATAAATCTGTTAAAATTTCATAAAAACATGTTAATAATTATCGGACGATTTTGCCAACAGTTGTATACCCTCATGCAATTTTCTTTTCAATATTTTTTGACTTGCGTTATAATAACACTGTGCGACATAATTCAATTTATTTCAGAAAAAATCTCAGCATATATTTAATATATATAAATAATATAATTCGACTTCTGTTATGATTTTTCAAATTGTTGACCCTCCATGGAGTAGGTCCCGAAGGAATGGGTCAATATTTTCCGTCCAATCTTAAATTCTATGTGGGAGAGGTACCAGAAGAAATGGCTCGATCTCTACCACTTTTGTAACAAATCTTGTATTGATGGAAATATTAAAATCTCCAAAGTCTGAATGGAATTGGATGGATTTCGCGTTTTATAAGCTGAACCTTTGTGGGAGAAGTACCAGAAAGTGTGGACCGATTTATCCTATCTTCACAGAAAATCCTTTGTTAGTAGAAATAATGGAATGTGTGAAATGTGAGGAGAACGGTGAGCTTACAGGGTGAGATGAAAAAACTGTAATCAACTTCAGACTGCTGTCATTTCTAAGTCGCTCGTCCGACATCTGTTAAAATTATTGCAGTCAAAAGCATTTTAGTGAGAATTTCGCAGAAAAAAAAGTTATTCGTGATGGAATTCAAGCGTGATAGTGTAATTTCCTTTAGAGCACTCCAGCATTTAAATGTGAATAAATCTTTTCTGTCTCGTACCAACGCTCGTTACCGTGATGCTGTAGCGTAGCCCGACGTCAAGGAAGTGGACGGAACAAAACAGCAACATCAGCAGAAATGGTCTGAAAAGTAAAGAAGCGATTTTATCGAAACCCGCGTCGCAGCGGCCGAAAAATGCCTCGTGAGCTGAACATATCGCAATATTACATTCGGCAAATATTGAAAAATAAGCTCGGAGAAAAATCATTGAAAGTTCAAGACTTAGAAGAGTTAAAGAGTTGCTTCGCTTTGCCCAAAGTGCTGAACTGCCGAATTTTGTAAATTTCAATAAAATTTAAAAAATGTAAAAATTATGGCGTTTGATTTTGTTGCAGCTTTTTTATCTCACCCTGTATATGAATAGTTTAGGTAGCATTTTGATTTTTGAAGTCCTTAAGGACCCATAGAAGGATTTTGCAACAAATAATTTTGTGGAGTATTTTGACTTGCTGCGAATAAAGATTTCTCGGCATTCGTGCATTTTAAGCATGTAGTGTCTTCGGCACTCCGTTCAAAAAGGACCAAAAAGACCCTTTTTTCGCCTCACTTAAGGGTTAATATATTCCACGTATTTTTTGTCTGCAATATTGCCGAAGACACTATATACCTAAAAAGCACGGATTCCGAGGAATCTTTATTCGAAAACTTTCAGAAGTGTGGAAGGGGGGTGGGGGTACGTGCCTCCTCTGTTTAGGTTACTTTGCGATGTAAACTAAACCTATACACGTGTCTTCTGTTTTTAGCTCTACTTCCGATGGCCGTTAAAAAATATACTTTAACATTTGACGATTTCTTAAAAAAATATTTTTTTCGAGGACCAAAGGACGGGGATTTTTTAAAGAATATTTTTTTCGGTAACCAAAGGAAGTGGTGTTTTTAAACAATACTTTTTCGAGGACCAAAGGACGTGGACGATATTTTTTTGAGGACCAAAGGACTTGGATTTTTTAAAGAATGTGTTTCCTGAGAACCAAAGGATGTGGCTTTTTAAACAATGTTTTTTCGACTACCAAAGGATGTGTTTTTTTAAACAATATTTTTCAGGACCAAAGGCCGTGGATTTTTTTAAAGAATATTTTTTTCAGGACCAAAAGACTTGCATTCTTTAAAGAATACTTTTTCTAGGACCAAAGGACGTGGATTTTTTAAAGAATATTTTTTTCAAGGATAAAAGAACGTGGATTTTTTAAAGAATTTTCTTTATGGATATAATGAGGTGGATTCATAGAGAATATTTTTTTCAAGGATGTGGATTAAAAAATAAGGATAAACAGACATGGATTATTATTTTTTTAGATTTTTTTAAAGATTTTTTCAATAATAAAAGCCTGGAGTTTTGAAAAAATTTACTCAATGAAAAATAGAAGTTTTCCTTCATTTTTCATTCAAGATTTTAGCTCTATTGGTGTTTCAAAAATATTTTCAAAATATTCACATTTCCAACTCTGCAAGTCCTTAAAAATGCTGTTAAAAAATATGTATTACAAAAAAAAAAAAAAATAACAATTTGAAGGTGGTCACTCCTGTGATCGCCAAATAAGTGTTCATAAAACATCCACGTTTATTTCGGATCTAGAAATAAAAATATTTTCACCTGTAATCTTCAATAAAAAATAGTGATTTTTGATATCAATAGGTCATTGCGTTCCAGGCTTTTAAATTCTTAATATCCTTTAAATACATTTTTTGATGATTAATAAAAATAAGCCAAACAAAATATGGAATCAATTTTATTGCTTATTAATTGCAGACTTTTTCGAAATACATTTCTGGATGTAATCAAAGCAACCACCCCCACACATTTATTGGTTCATTGGCATACTTATTTCAGCGGCCACACCAAGTAATAATTTCTTCCCAGCGATTCCATTTCTTGACCTCAAAAAATAAAAATAAAATAAAAAAAAAACAGAATAATAAATAAAATTGCAACAATAAAGGGTGAATGAACCGTTCCCGTTCTTATTGAAATTTTCATTTGAAAATGTGAAACTCACACCCAAAACAACAAAACCCCAAAATAATAAAAAATTAATGAAATTCTAAAACACATTTTTATGCGGGTTATACGGGGAGTGGATATGGGGGCAATGTCAATAGCACACTTTCTGGAATCGAACGACAAATTAATGTCAATAAACAGAAATGAAAAAAAATGTAAATAAAATACCCTCATTCATACCACAGACCACCTGCCGCCCTATCAACCCCCCTCTAGCAGTTGCGGCGAAAACGAAAGTGTTTTTGTTTTGCGGCTGGTGAAATATGTTTTAGATATTGGGAATTACGGGCAGACTTTGTTTGGAGTGGGGGGGTGGCGAAGACTTAAGTCAAGTTCAGGGACAACACATTTTATCAAGTGTTTCGTTTTTGAGGTTTATGAACTCTGGCGCTCACACTACCTTTTTGCGGTAAAGGTGACGCTGAAGGTGATTAGTTTATTTTCCGGCTATAATTGTTATGGAAAATAGTAGTGAGTCACATTGAAATTGTAAGTAGCTTTTAAGAACAACAACAAAGCTACAAATGGAAATTTTCAAGTGAATGATTTCCAGGATCAATAGACATCCAAAACTTGGCAACAACAACAACACATTGGATTTTTAACAACATTTCTTCAAGGACCAAAGACGTGCATTTTTGAAGTTATTTTTTCCAGAACCAATGACGTGGATTTTTTAAAGACTATGTACGTGCTTTCATTTTTTTTTTTTTCAAGATAAAAGGACGTGGATTTTTTAAGAATATTTTTTTCAAAGACAAAAGAACGTGCTTTTATTTTATCAAGATAAAAGGACGTGGATTTTTTAAAGAACATTTTTTCAAAGACAAAAGGACGTGCTTTTATTTTTTTCAAGATAAAAGGACGTGGATTTTTTAAAGAATATTTTTTCAAAGACAAAAGGACTTGTTTTTTTTTCAATATAAAAGGACGTGGATTTTTTGAAGAATATTTTTTCCTAAGAACATGGATTTTTTAAAGAATATATTTTCCAAAGAACATGGATTTTTTAAAAATATTTTTTCCAAAGGACATGGATTTTTTAAAGAATATTTTTTCCAGGACCAAAGGACATGGATTTTTTAAAGAATATTTTTTCCAAAGGACATGGATTTTTTAAAGAATATTTTTTCCAAAGGACAAATTACTTCTTAAAGAAGATTTTTGAGGATGAAGGACGTGCATTTTTTTGAAGATATGTTTTTCAAGGACAAAAGGACGTGGATTGTTAAAAGAATTTTATTCAAGGTCCACCTGACGTGGATGTATTTATTTAAGAAATAGTTTTTCCTTGACCAAAGGACGTGGATTTTTTGAAGAATATTTTTTCTAGGACCAAAGGACGTGGAGTTTTAAAAGAATTTTATTCAAGGTCCACATTACGTTGATGTATTTATTTAAGAAATAGTTTTCCCTTGACCAAAAGAATCGGATGTAATTTTCTAAAAAATATTTTTCCATGACCAAAGGACTTGGATTTTTGAAGAATATTTATTCCAGGCGCAAAGGATGTTGGTTTTTTATGATATTTTTCCAGGACAAAAAGAACGTGGATTTCTTTTAAAGTTTTTTTTTTTTTAAGGAAAAAGGACGGGCAACTTTAAAGAGTTTGTTCATGGATGGATTTTTTAAAGTATATTTTTTCAAGGATAAAAAAGACGTGGATTTTTTAAAAATGTTTTTTCAAGGATAAAATAATTTCGATCTTTCAAAGAATTTTTTATGGATAAAAGAATATGGAAGGAATATTAAAGAATATATTTAAAAAAAAATGAAAGAACGTGGAATTTTAAAAGAATATTTTTCGCAACCAAACCAAACCACAACCAAAGGACGTGATTTTTTTAAGATTTTTTTTTTTCAAAGATAAAAGAACGTGACTTCTTTAAAAAATATTTTTCCAGGATAAAAAGACAAAAGAACTGGAATTAAAAAAAGAAATTCAAAGATGAAAGGACGTTGATTTTTAAAGAATATTCTTTTCAAAAATAAAAGTATGTGGATTTTTTAAAGAATATTTTTTTCAAGGATAAAAGTATGAAGATTCTTCAAGAATATTTTTTTACAAAAATAAAATGATTTGGATATTTAAAGAATATTTTTTCAAGGACCAAAGGAGTGGATTTTTTTAAGAATATTTTTCAAGGATAAAAGGATGCTCATTAAAACAAAAATCAAGGATAAGAGAACGTGGATTAAAAAAAGGAGGACGTGAAAATGAATGACGTGTATTTTAAAAAAAAATAAAGGACAAGACGGACGTGGATTTAAAAAAAATCAAGGATAAAAAGAACGTGTATTTAAAAAAAATAAAGGATAAGAGGGACGTACATTTAAAAAACTAGGATAAAATTGACGTGGATTTGAAAAAAAAAATAAGGTTAAAAGGGACGTGGATTTATATCAAAAATTAAGGATTTCAAGAGCTTTCATTAAAAAAAAAAAATAAAAAACAAACATTGTTTTTATAAAAAGAACAATAATGGGATCAAGCCTAACCATTTTGCAACAACAAAAACAATTAAGGATAAATGGACATGGATTTATTAAATATTTTTTTCTCAAGAACCAATAAAATTTTGGTTTTTAAAAAATATTTTTTTAGGGTCAATTTTGATTTTGTAAAGAATGCTTTTCTTTATTTTTATTTTTATTTTTTTTTTTTTTTGATTTGTTAAAAATATTTTTTCCAATTAGAATTTTTAAAATTAAAATTCAAATAATCCTTTATTTTAAATTTGTATCTACATTACATTTCTGATTACCATAAAACCATTGACGTATATAATGAGCTTTTCGATATCCTTTTCTCCCCTCGAGCTAGTGACTCCTCAATCAATGTAAATTACCTTAAATTGCAATTATTCTTAATGGATATTGGGTAGATGAAAATCTAATTTCCAATATTGATATTGAACGTTATATTCTTGAAATAGTAAATCCTTGTATGTCATACACCCAATATATGACTAATCACCGGAACCCACTAATGTGATTAGTTTCTCTACCAGTTGGAAACCACACATTCTCTCCTTCGTTTTTTCTGAGAAAAGGTTGTGAGAAGGCCACGTGTCTTAGGTACGTCGTTTCGTCAGCATATCCTGTTGAACCACGTCAAACTTGTACATGGCTCGAAGGGAAAAACAGAACCTGTGACGAAGGTGAAGTGAAATTGTGAAAAGGTCATGTGGAAGTCAAGTTGTAATGGATTTAATAACATTTATGTGGGTTATGAAATGAGTTGTGGGATGTTATGAGGATTTCACAATAACAACAAGGATGTGGGGGAGGGGGTATTTTAAAATGTTGAGTTTTAATTTTTTTTTAATCCAAAAAGGAAATATCTAAAATTGAGTTTATCTGTAGGAAAGCTATTGGGATTTATGATCACAAATGGGGTTGTACATTTTGAAACAGATGCCAAAAATGCGTAATTCATAAAATTAAAACTGGCAATAACCACTTTCAACCCGATTCAGCGATAATTTTTTTTAAGATTTCAAAATTGACAAAAAGTCATTCACTTATTTCCTCTGGCTGATTGCATTTATTGTGGTTAAAAATACTCAACGATAACACAACATTTCGAACCGATTCAGCTGGACAATAACGACCTTAAACAGTGTCGAGAGGTAGGCACGACGGCAAGGAAGTGCATTACGTTAAGTGTTCGGAAAACAATTTCGAAAGAGATGCATACTTACACACAAAAGTGTGTATGGTAATTTTTCTTTGTTGTTGTTTTTTTCTCAACAAAAAAATTAAAAAAAAATATTTCTGAAAATATTATGACGCCAACACATTACAACACTCACACATAAATATTGAAAACACTTGAAAATAACAGCCAACAACTATTTCAATGTTACAACGAAGATGATGCTGCTGTTGTTGTTTTGTTTCATTGTTACACTGACCACAACGCCAAAAGGCCAACAGCCGATCGGACGATGCGACAGTTTCCTTCACAGCCGCCGTAGACGGGAACTGAAAGTTTAACAAACGCTCTCAAAGTCAAGAGCATCAACAACCGGCTGACAGACTGACTGACTGATGCAATGCTGATGATGAAATTCATACATTGTCCCCAATGCCTACAGAACGCTTGTGGAATTGGTTCAAGTGAAGATACAATGAAAACCAAGTGGAGATTGTGAAACAACAATGTCAAGCTCTTTTTGTGTTGGGAAATGCTTTTTGTTAAACATGATAGCCACAGGAGATCTACAACTCGATAGAAGATTTTCGACCTTAGATAGAACGAGTTCTTCCATAGATAGAAGACGAGGTCTTCTATAGATAAAAGACGAGGTCTTCTATAGATAAAAGACGAGGTCTTCTATAGATAGAAGACGAGGTCTTCTATAGATAGAAGGCGAGGTCTTCTCTATACATAGAAGATGAAATCTTCTCTATAGAAAGAAGATGAAATCTTCTCTATAGAAAGAAGACGAGGTCTTCTCTATACATAGAAGATGAAATCTTCTCTATAGATAGAAGACGAGGTATTCTATAGAAAGAAGACGAGGTCTTCTATAGAAAGAAGACGAGGTCTTCTATAGAAAGAAGACGAGGTCTTCTCTATAGATAGAAGACGAGGTCTTCTATAGATAGAAGACGAGGTCTTCTATAGATAGAAGACGAGGTCTTCTATAGATAGAAGACGAGGTCTTCTATAGATAGAAGACGAGGTCTTCTATAGATAGAAGACGAGGTCTTCTATAGATAGAAGACGAGGTCTTCTATAGATAGAAGACGAGGTCTTCTATAGATAGAAGACGAGGTCTTCTATAGATAGAAGACGAGGTCTTCTATAGATAGAAGACCCAGGTCTTCTATAGATAGAACACCCAGGTCTTCTATAGATAGATTGGAGACGAGGTCTTCTATAGATAGAAGACGAGGTCTTCTATAGATTGAAGACGAGGTCTTCTATAGCTAGAAGACGCAGGGCTTCTATAGCTAGAAGACCCAGTTCTTCTATAGCTAGAAGACCCAGATCTTCTATAGCTAGAAGACCCCAGGTGTTCTATAGATAGAATACCCAGGTCCTCAACAGATGGAAGACCCACGTCTTATATAGAAAGAAGACCCAGGCCTTCTCTAGATTGAAGACGATGTCTTTTAAAAAATAACAAGTAAAAAAGCTGTAAATTAGGCCGGGCCGAACTTTAACTACACTCCACCATTTGCAAAGAATTTGAAAATTTTCAAAAAAATAAAATCCCGTCAAAAATCTGTTAAAAATAAAAATACCGAATATAGCCGTTGGGGTCTATACGAAGACGTGGACCTGCACAGGCAACTTTTGCCATCGGTGAATAATGCCGCTAAAATCATCAAAATACCGAATATAGGGAGGTACTGATATATGGGACCTATACGAAGACCTGGACCTGCATAGACAATTTTCTGTCATAGGCTGTAGTATCCATTACAAACTTCAAATACCAAATTTAAAACAATTTCGGTGAATAATGTAGCTTAATTCACCAAAATACCCAAAATGGGGAGGTTCCATTATATGGGGGCTATACCAAAACGTGGACCTACATGGCCCATTTTCAATACCAAAAGTCCTGTAGATATAATATTTAATTTGAGTAAAATTTTATCAACCTACTTCATTTCGTTCGGAAGCTAGTGTGATTTACACAGACGGAGGGACAACACTAAATCCACATAGAATTTTATGCTGATCAGGAAATATATACTTTGTGGGGTCTAAAATGTATATTTCGAGGTGTTACAAACGGAATGACAAACTTAATATACCCTCCATACTATGGTGGATGGTATAAAAATCAAATAAAAATGTTTATAAGTGATTTTCACGTTTGCATACATTTTCCAGACAAATTTTTTGTTATCTATCCTCTTATGAATAATCCCATTTTCTTCCACCACTTGAAAGTACCCTCCTAATATGAGTCATTGAAATCACACAAACAAAACTCAACCACAAACCAGTCTTAAATTGTTCGACATTTTTATTTTCTTAACACAAAACCAAAACGAAACAAAATTGACCTAATTTGTTTGGCCACAAATCAAGTAAATGTAACTGTTCTTTGTTATATTTCCACAGAAATTCCAAAAATGTTGATCTGATTCATGCCGGGCGGTTGCCAAATTTTAGCCACAGCCGGACAAAAGAAAAAATGTTGTTAAACCAAAGAAAAAAAATACATTCCATGTTCTATTTTGTATATCTACATGTTTCCATAAAACTCGCCAAACAATTATTACAGAAAAGCACACAGCGGAACCTTTGTAATAGATACAGACGTATTCTACTGTAAATACTTTTAATGAAATTTATTTATCTGCATTCAAATCCGTACACCAATATCCATGTTCCACTGTAAATTCTTTCGTTTGTTACCTCTGTAAAAATTAAGCTGATACAATGCAGTCCAACAATAAACTGCAAATCCAGAAAGCATTGGCATAGGTCATCGTCGTAAACACGTCACTCAGCAGCATCTCCTTGCAAGTTGTGATAAAACGCAGTAGCTGTAGCCTTTAACAATATAAAAAGAAACAACAACCAAAACAACGACCACTGCAACAATAACAGAACCATATAAGGGCATCATGACCTTATAAAAAAATTTCATTTTTGTTTTCTTTTTTTTTTTTTTTGTATTGTTGCAGTAGCCATAGTATTATTGTTGCTATTGTATATGGATCTCTTCTTATAAGAAATGCTTTTGTTTTGCCAACAAAATGATGTCATTACGTTCAAGTTCAGTTGATTGCATTTTTTTATAAATGAAATACTACAATTTTATAAGTTATTTAGGAAACAAGTGTCCAGGTTCAAAATTCAGCCAACTCAATGTTTTTTGGGGAATTGCAATGAATGGTTGAATTAAATGTATGGTCTTGAGATTCTTGTTTGATGCATCAACATGTAATGCTATCCCTGAAAGTATGCACTGATTTTGTTTGCATTTACTGCAACGAAATTTAGTAAAAATAATATTATTAATTTATTTTTATATATTGCCAATAATGAGACACAGGGGCCGAAGTTTTATGGACAAATTTGCAGTTATGTATAATTAGGAGAAATGCATTTGTAAACCAATTTCTTTCATATAAAATTTACACATATTGTCAGAAAAGCGAACATTTCGGAGAGCCCTTGACAGTCCAGATATAAAACGTTGAACATATCTGTAAAAAGCTCAATGAAGGTATATGAATTTGGTGAGCGAGTAAATAAATCAAACTAAGGTAGTCAAAAAAACATACCAAACAGAAATTTGCCACAAATAAATTTGGACGAAAACTTAGCACATTGTAACAATTATTATCGAAAAAAAATGGACAATAGCGGATCATTCCTTTTGGTACAAATGGCAAAATTACCAAAAAACAAGTTAAGAAGTATCAGTCGGTTTTGCCGACAGATGTATACCCTCATTCGATTATTTAATTATATGTTGGCTTCTGTTATGATTATTCAAATTGTTGACCCTCTATGGAGTAGGTTCCGAAGGAATGGGCCTATTTGTTCATTTCGTATCAGACCTAAATAAATATGATTCCTTCCTTCACTTTATATGAAATATGTCATAATTTTTTTGAAAATGTTAAAATGTACGTGAGGCACCAGATGTAGTCGACCGAAGTATTCCATTTTCACCATTCATCGTATACAGATAAAAATATTGGTATGGGCAAAATTATAAAAATATCCAACATTTATATCCAATTCTATGCGAAATCGTAAATTCCACATTTATCTCAGGTTTTTGGTTGAGAAAAAAATTTGGATATTGATATATATATATATATATATATATATATATATATATATATATATATATTATAAAGAATCGCTGACTTACTTGGCCAATTGTGACCCTTTGTATATATCATTCTCACAACAAATCTTGTGTTAGCAAAAATGTTTGGATGTGTGAAATTTAAAGATAGTTGATTGCTTATTTCGCTTTCTTCCTTAGCGTTTTGTATTTCAAAATATTGAACCTCATGTGGGGAGATTTCAGATAAAATGGACTGTCTCTACCATGTTTGTAACAGATCTTGTGCTGATGGAAATATTGAGATGTACCACGTCTGAATGTAATCGGATGTTAATTTAGCGTTTTATGAGCTTCATGGATATTCAAAATTTTGAGCATTTGTGGGAGAGGCACCAAAAGGAATCTTTACAACAGATCTTGTGTTTGTAGAAATAATGGGAAGTATGAAATTTAAAGAGAACCCGATGCTTATTTCGCATTTTATAAAAGTTTTGGTTATTCAAAACTTCAACCCTTTGTGGGGGAGGTACCAAAAGGAATGAATCGATATATTCCATCTTAACACCAGACCTTTTGTTTATAAAAATATTGCGATATGTGAAGATAATTGGACTCTTACATCACATTTTATAAGAGTTGTAATTTCGCACCTGACCTAGCACTGACGCAAATATTGGGATTTGCAAAGTTGGAGCAAAATCGAATCATCGTTTCTCTTTCTGTGCAAAAAATATTTTTTTAAAGTTTCGACCTTTTGTGGAGTGAGGGTACCAGAAGGAATGGACCGATACATTCCATTTTCACTCCGGACCTTGGGTTAATAAAAATATTGTGATGTGTGTAATTTGAAGACATTTTATAAGAGTTATAATTATTCCAAATTTTGACCCTTTATGAGGGAAGTACTTAAAGAAGTGATCCGATATTGTCCATTTTGGCACCTGAACTAGCACTAGTGGAAATACTAAGATTGGCAAAGTAGGAGCTAAATTGGGTTATCCTTTATCTTTCTGCGCAATAAATTATTTCCTTGGTGGGGGATTTACCGGAAGGATAGCACCGATATTGCCCATCTCCGAACTTGATCTAAGTTTGATATTACGATGTACCAAATTTGAACCAAATCGGACACTCCCTTTGAGAGTTATCGTGGGCACCAGCCAGACAGACTGACGGACGGATGGACGTACATCGCTAGATCGACACCAAATGTCCTGTTTGATAGACAACAATATTGACAACAATTCTTTATTATTCTGTCTGCAATTACAACAACAAAAGCTATAGTTTTGGTGTATTTTTGTCGATATTTGTATGAAAAAAAAAACATTTAGTTTAACTAACAAAGCTTAATAGTGGTAGATATCTAAAGTTGATCATTAAAGTACGTTCAGGGTCAAAGGTCAACAATTTTATTTTATATATTTTTCTCAACAAACTATAACTTTTTTATATTAAAAAAATTAAAACTGACCCTCAGTTCCTGAGATATAGCAATTTTAGAAGTCACTTCTTAGTTATGGTTTCATATTTCAAGGCGACATATCATTCAAAGTAGTTGGAATATTCCTATATTCTAGTTCCCATGCATCTCTACTTTCCTACTACGCGAAAGATGGGTATTGGCCTTTTGAAGATTCAATCTCTAATAAAGACATAATCTCATTATTTTCGTTAAATTACTACCGCAAGATTTTTAATTTAATTATAAAACAAACGTGATAAAAAAGGAGATTTCAGTTGCTTGAACTTTACCTACTGTCATTGTTTAAACTGACTTAGGTAATAAATAATAAAAACAACAAAAGCAAAGATAAAATAATAACAAAACGGAGACAATAAATTCAAGTTATTATCTGAACAACTTACATCCGTCAAGTCAACACCCCGTCTGAAAAGGGTCAAGCACCTTAGGGTAGGTAAGGTTCGGCGTACGGCAAAACAATTTAAAACTAAAACAACAAATATAAACGGAGCAGATATAGCTGTGAGAAGGGAGGGGATCTGCTACCAGTGTCTGGGAAATAATTTTAATCACTTTTGCAAAAAAAAAAAAAAAAAAAAAAAAAACAATAAAAACAGATACTATATTATTAAGTTGTAACTACTTCCCTCTCTCCATACCTCACTCTCTTTGATATTGAACTACAACTTGTAAGCGCTTGTTAATTTACAGCTGGTTTTGTGAAATTATTCCGTAGTCTTATAATGCGTTGTTATTGTTGCAGTTTTTTATTTTTTTGTGCGGTAGCTAAAAACCTTGACCCCTTGGGATTATCTGTTCGGATAATGCGTTAAATTTAATTGTGGATTATAATGACTTTATCTCCGCACATTTCTCTTCCCCGCCAACAAAGCGCCTATGTCTCGGACACTTGAATTTGCTTGTATTTTTAATTTGCGTGCCTATTTGTTTTAATTATCCGACGAATAGTAACATGTGGACTTTGGCGTTGTTGTTATTGCTTTTTTTTCAAAAATTGTATTGCATTTCTTCAATCTTGATATTTAAGTATTGTAATTAACTTCAGCGTTATTTGTAAATGTAGATAATAAAACGTGAAATATAACTTCGAGCAAGTGCCCGCTACTTCGTCAGCGAAAAGTCCACCTTAAAATTATAGATTCTTCAGCAATCAGTTTGTTTAGTTTCACAACATTTTTTGATCAAAACTTAATTTATTGTCCTAATTTTCAGACTTTCAAGACATTAATCGATTTTTTAATTTTGGGGAAGGCCGAAGAAACCAACAGTGACCTCAATATCAAATTTCAGGATGTCAGCTTTATTCCTTTACAAAATACGAAATTTGGTAGCATTTAGTACGCATGTCCCAAACAATGTACATCTCTTCATCCTAGACACCAACAGTAATCCAAAATTTGTACCGAAACCACAGCCAGATCTCAACACCAGATACCAAAATAAAATTTGAGGATTCCAGACCTATCGCTTCACCTAATACCAAAGCAAGTGTCATTTAGTACTTTTCCAGCAATTATACAGGGTTGCCCATATTCGACGGACCTTTGGGCACTTTGGGCCCCATTCCAATCGACGAGGCTTGTCCGCAGGCAACATTCTTTGCGTCAATTGAATTTTGTACGGAACAAATGCATATCAATGCGAATAATCCTTTGTAAAGTGGACCGAGCCATGCCCAACTGCTGAGAACGGCGTTTTTGGGATGTTCTTGGGGACCTCTCAACACTGGCTCGTACGGCAGCGATATTCTCGGCCGATCGCCTTGGTCGACTTTTATATGGCCTCTTCGGATTAGAAAGAGCCTTACCAGTCGAAAATTTTTCGTATAAACGCTAATGGTGTTCTTAGAAGGCCCACTTCTCACAATTTTTAATGTTTTAAAAGCACATTGAGTTTTCACAATTGACTTCTTCTGTTGAATGTAAATTTCAACTATTTCAGAGCGCTCGCGTGCCGTGTATTGGCTCATGGTAAAAATCTGCTTGGACTGACGCTTCAAACGCGGTATGTCATTAAGCGATGTGACATCTCTGTGAAAAGTTATGGCGTTGCCAGATGGGTCCGTCGAATATGGGCAACCCTGTACTAAACATTTTCAAAACCACCTCCCTATCTTAACCACAGACCCAAAAGTGAAATTTATATTTAATTTCAAGACTTCAGTTCTTATCCTTCAACCAATACCAAATTTAGTACTATTTAGTACTTTTCGTACAATTACAGTACATATTTCTAAAGCCAACTTCAGATTTAAATTCAAGACACCAACAGAGACCTCAAATTTGAGGACTTCAGCTCAATCGCTTCATTCAGTATTAAAGTAAGTACCATTTAGTACATTTCGTACAAATACAGATATCATCAGTAATCTAAATATCAAAACTTAAAATGTTAATTTAGAAGATTTTTTCCGCAAAATTCTAAAACCATGCATTTTTAAAATCTTATCTTTATCCTAATCCCAGATATCAACAGAGACCTCAATATAACATTTCAGGATGTCGGCTCTGCAATTTCCTCCATTACCAGATACAGTACCATTTAGTACAATTATGGTATGCATATCCGAAACCAGCTCCATTTCTCAACTCCAAATACTACAGAAACCTAAATATCTAATTTGAAGATTCCAGCCCTATTCCTTCTTCCAATACCAAAATTTGTACCATTTAGTACTTTTAGTATAAATATTGGACGCTACTCCAAACCATCGCCAATTCTCAAAAATAGCTACCATCAGTAATCGAAATATCAAATTTCATTTTATATATATCCCTTCACCCAATACCAAATATAGTACCATAGAGTACTTTTCGTACAATTATAGTACACATTTCCGAAACCATCTTCATATGTCAAGGCAACACCAAAACAGCGACCCTAATACAATATTTCAGATTTCAAGCACTATTTGTTTATCCAATACCAAATCTAGTACTATTTAGTACTTTTCTTGCACTTGTAGTACACATTTCCGAAACCATTCGTTATCACAAACCCACCACCAACAGGGATTTGGAAAATTTCCAAATTAGTACAGTTCGCACACTTGGTACACTTTTCCAAAACCACTTTCATATATCAACAATCAACTTTCCTACCTTGATTCCAGTACCAAATTTCTGATTTTTAGCTCTATCCGTTGACATAATATCAAATGGTACAATTTTAGAAGTTTAGTACAATTTTAGAAAATTTTCGTAACGTTAAAGTTCGGATTTCCAAAAACCCTTTGGCACATCTATCATACACTCCATCAGTGACCCTCATTCTAAATTTCATTAAATTCTAGCTCATTCTGTTTGTCCAATACAAAAGAATAATTTTTTTTAGTACTTTTCGTACCTTTGTAGTACGAATTTCCAAAGGCTCAGGCTTATCACACGTCTACACAGGAAGGCTGACCCTCGTGCAAAATTCCAATATTCTAGTTTTAGCGGCTTGGTCTGGGCATTATTTGTCAGTATATAGATTAGAACTGTCAAAATCGATGACTATGAAAATATGTTCCTTATAATAAATTCCAAATATAACTAGCCAAGACTTGAACCACAATATTAATGTAGCAGGGTAGTGTCAAGATTGGTAGAGCTAATTTAATGAAATTTAAATATTTTGAGGGTACACTGTGCCCAAGTAATTAGTTTTTGAATTTTTTAACAACAAAGTGTCATAAAGTTTATTTATGTCCGTCCAGAGTTGATTAATTACCACACAAATAAAATTTATTTAAAGTGGAGAACCACTGGCAAACATTTGATAGAAGTGTATATTGTACTCGTCTATCAAAAATGGTTAGAACAAAAATTTTATCACCTTATCTTGTGGTGTCAATGGCCCCTGACTTTGAGGTACTTCAAATAATATTTGCCATTTCTTGCAATTCATGCTTTTGAGAGGTTCCATCGATCAAATGCCTCGTAGAAGGCAGTACAAATATAGAGACAGAAAAGGACTTTTATCTAAAAAACGATTTTATACATAGAAGACATAAAAGTGGTCTTCTATAAAAAAGGCTTAAAAAGGACATAAGCATGGCATATTTATCTCACATGTGATAATCAAATCTGCTGCACATGGTTATCAGTTTGTAGTCTAGTTTACATCCTCTAATCCAACTCAAAACTGCCGCATCTAATTCATTTCTTATGACTATTCCAACATTAGGTTCGTATTTTTCCTAAATTGTACCTATATTGAAATAGATCCCTGTTTAACTAAAATCTCTCTCTCTTCTACATAAGGTAGCCGCGCTATTTCCTTTATTATGAAAGCAAAAAATCCATAAAGATATTAAAATATAAAAAAAAATAAATATGGAGTGTCAAAAAGAATCGAATTTAAGGAATATAAAGGAGTTTTCTAAGTGGAAGCATGCACAAAGTTCCTCCACATTTCCAGCCGATATTTCTTTAATATCCCACCTTTTTGTCTGACTGAAACCTCTTTATGTATCTTATTTTGGAGTACATCCCTCTCTGGCAGGTTCATCTTATGAACCTTGGACGGACATGGGCGCTTCATCTTGCCGACCTTGGGTAGCATATTGTTCCAGCGTTAAAAACCTATCTAATTTTCTGCTTTTGCGATATGCCCTTTTCTAGCTGAACCACTTCCATTTGGCAGCTTCATCATACCAACTATTTAAACTTCCTTGGGAAAATTCTACTTCCAACATCGACGACGTTCATTCTCCTTTTGCGACTTCATCTCGCAGACTCATCCTTGACGTCTTTGTCTTCCGTTTCCAGATGAGAACGACATCTTGTTTCTTTTTCCAAAAGTATCATTATTCTGTGCTTCAAAACTACTATTCTAATCTTCAGGATAAGATTCTAACTCTTCTCCAAGTAATTTTTCTTTAGTAATCGTAATTTACGAACTTCACGTTTGACAATATCAATTGAATTTGTAAAGGCTCCAGTTTTGTATCCCTTTCGTGTCTGCCACAATTCTCTTTGACCCGCAGACAACATAAACCTACTATTATTTACTCGTGTATCTTTAGCTACCTAATTTCCCTCCTAGTACGATCTAACCTCGTTCATTAGATTTATAGCCCAGGTGATCAGACAAAGAAGCATGTCAACTTCTACATCGTAATTGGTCGGTGCCTACTGTCAGCCTCATGAGCTTTTTTACTTGCCGCCACGAGCTTTTCCTAGGTCGGTGACGGGTCTGTGCTCACGAGAATGAGTCCCCAAAGCCCACATCTTCTGTCTTCTTTCATTCGTGTGTTCCGTTAAAGTTCTTCTACTCGCTCTCTGTCACTTATCCGTCTTTTGGGACAAATGGAATCGGGGACCTGTAGTTCTAATAAACTGCACGTCTTTTCGAGCAGAGTTTTTTTAACCCTCCACCATAGTATGGAGGATATATTAAGTTTGTCATTCTGTTTGTAACACCTCGAAATATGCATTTATGCAATATGCAAAGTATTCTTGACCAGCATAAAATTCTATGTCGATTTCCGATTTCCGTCCGTCCATCCGCCTGTCCGTCTGTGGAAATAACTCTAGCTTCCGAACGAAATGAAGTACATTCATAAAATTTTACTCAAATGTATATTATGGGTCCACGTTTTGGCATAGCCCCCATATAACGGTACCCCCGGATATTCAGTATTTTGGTGATTTTAGCGACATTATTCACCGGAATTGTTTCAAATTTTGTATTTGAAGTTCGTAATGGATACTACAGCCTAAGACAGAAAATCGTCTCTGCATTTCCACGTCTTCGTATAGCCCCCATATAACGGTACCTCCGGATGTTCGGTATTTTGATGATTTTAACTACATTATTGACCGGAATTGTTTGAAGTTTGGTGTTTGAAGTTCGTAACGAATACTACAGCCTAGAACAGAAAATCGTCTCTGCAGGTCCACGTCTTCCTATAGCCCCCATATAACGGTACCTCCGGATATTCGGTATTTTGATAATTTTTAACGATATTATTCACCAGAATTGTTTGAAATTTGATATTTGAAATTCGAAATGGGTGCTACAGCCTATGACAGGAGGTTGTCTGTTCAGATCCACGTCTTCGTATAGCCCCCATATAACGGTACCTCCCCATATTCGGTATTTGAATGATTTTATCTACATTATTCACCGATTTATTTTTTTTTAAATTTTCGAAAACATCGACTCATTTGATGTGTAGCTTAACCTCGTTTCAACGAAGACTACAATTCAAAAAAGTTCGTTCAACTCTCTACACTAAGCAGATTATCTCTTCAAGAACGTAATCTATATTAAATTCAGCTTCTCCTTTTCTTCAAAAAAAATCTCTGGTGTTCTTCTATAAAGAAAACATGCAGTTCTTCTTAAATGCAATCATTAAGAACAATATTCTGTTTTGTTTACCAACAAAAACCAGAAACCAGGAACGTCATTAATTAACAGAGAATTAAAACCACAACAAAAATCAAATAAATTAATTAAGAAATACCTACCAAAAAAAAAAAGCAGCAAAAATAGAAAGCAAAACAAATCGACAAATTTCAACAATTATTTGTTTGGCCCTGACGACGGCGATTACTACGGATACGATTATTACGGAGATGCGCTAAATGCTAACAAATCATTCGGAAGCTGAGGCGACCACGTATTTTTGTTTATAATCAGGGGATCAGACTTTCAAGTATAAAGAAATCAAAAATTATCGATTTTTAAATTAAATATTGGTATTTTAAATACTGTACAACTTTTTGAAGTCCTTAACCTATTAATGTAGATACATTAATCACAAATTTCCCATGTGATGTGAACCGCCCTTTATGATTGTCAACTACCTTCGTTTTAATTTATGACCACATAACGTTGTCATGCCAAGTCAATTACCTTCTTCTTCATCATACGTTCCTTCCTTCGTTCATTATTCTTATTGACAAATCAAATACAAAATAAAGATGCAGGGTACGTTCGTTTCTGCTGCTCTCTAGTCATTGTTTATCTACAATGCGAAATAAAAAAAACACGAATAAAAGTAAACAAATAGTCACTCACTGACGATGACCAACGTCGTTTTTGTATTTCTTTCTTGTCAATTTCATTCTCAACATCAACAACATCAGACCAGGCAAGACTACATCAACGAAAGTACGAAGAGCATTAAACTTTTCGCCACCAAAGCCGAAGGTCGTTTGAAAAGAAAGCATGGCGTTCATTGAGAGCAGAGAGTAGAGCAGTGAAAAGCAAAAAATCAATTGAGAGAATAGGTGTTTAGGGAGAAATTGAAAAGAGGTCAAACACCCCATCCAATTTTGAACAACATAGACATAAAAATAAAAATAAGGTTGTTCTAAATAGATAAAATATGAAAATGTTTTTTTTTTTCTATATGGGTATTAAACAGAAAATATGTTTTCAAAATGTTTTCTATGGGCAAAAGAGTCTATGTTGCGAGACTTCTGTAGATAGGCAATTTAGTGACTCATTTTAAATGGAGTGGAGTATTATCAAGAAGCACGATTCCAAAGGGTTTCCTTTAGGGATTTCTATTGAGATCCGCCGTAGCTTCCGTATTCCACTAAAAATGGATCACTGAGAGATTGATTCATGAAAAAGGAACCTATGGACGAGACTTTCTTGCATTAGTCGCAACACAAATTTGACTAAAATTTTTCTGGCACGCACTAGGAATGATCTACCCAAATTCGAGTCGAAACTGTACCGACAATCTAAAAACAAGCAGTTTAAAAAGTGTCAGTCGGTTTTGCCGACATATGTACAAACTCAGTCTATGTCAGTTTATAAAATATGTTTTGACTTATATTATGATTATTCAAAATGTTGACTCTTTATGGAGGAGATAACGAAGGTATAGATCTGAACTAACTTTAATATACACGGTGAGATAAAAAAACTGCAACAAAGTCAAACGCCATAATTTTAATTTTTGTTTTTAAATTTTATTGAATAATTTTATAATAAGTTTAGTTTTGTTCGATTTGGTCACCTTTGGCACGAATTATGGCCTTCAAACGGCCAATGAAACCTTCACACGCTGTCTGAATGTTGCTCTGCGATATTTTGGTCCATTCCCGGCGAAGCGCTTGCTTAAGGTGATCGACACTTTGGTATTTTTTAGTGCCAACCTTGCTTTCCAAAATATACCAAATGGTCCGACCTCTACTATCTTTATAACAGATCTTCTTATAAAGATCTGACCCTTTGTGTGGGAGATACCAGATATATCCCATCTTGAGATCAGATCTTGTATTAATAGAATTAATGGGATGTGTGAAATATGAAGAAAGCCGGATGCTTATTTCAGATTTTATAACCTTTTTGGTTATTCAAAACATTGACCCTTTGTGGGGGAGGTACAAGAAAGAATGGTCGGATCTCTACCATCTTCATTACAGATCTTGTGTTAATGGAAATGTTGTGATGTTCAAAGTCTTTATGAAATTGCTTCATGGATATTCAAAATTTTGACCCCTTGTGGGGCAGGTACCAGAAGCAGTGGACCGATATATTCCAAATAGTAGGATTTTCAATGTTGGAGCAAAATCGGATAATTCTTTTTCTTTCTGTGCAGTAAAATATTTTTTTGAAAATTTCGACTTTTTGTGGGATATCGTCCATCTCCGAACTCGATCTAAGTATAATAATATTATTACGATGTAGTCTAAGTTTGGACCAATTAGGTACCAGCCAGACAGAGTGACATCGCGAAATCGACTCCAAATGTCGTAAAACGGATTTGGTTCAAAGACACCTAGGGTCTAAAATCGTTATTTCGATTAAACACCTTTTGGCCGTATCCAATGATATGGCTGAGGGTATGTCAAAGTAATGTAAACCTTTAAAAATTAAAAAAAAATATATATATTAATGTATTCAAATTTGATCGCTAAGGAATAAAATGAAATTGAAAAAAAATAATTGTAACTCGTATAAAAACATCTAAGAAATAGTTGAATTCAATGTTAACCAAGAAACGACAGGGAGTTTAAACTAAAAAACCTACGATTTACATCCCCCAAGGAACGAAATGTAAATCTTAACAAATAAAACATAGTAGTTGTATTCAAAGATGATTTTCAAGGAACGGCAAGGAACTGTCGTCCATAACAAATTAAAAAAATTATTCAATTTAAAGCTTCGAGGAACAACACGGAATTGATACAAAAATCTTATTTCTTTAGAACCAAAATTAAAAAAGTAAATTTCATTCCACTTAGGTATTCAAGGAATAAAATGGAATGGAACAAGTAAATGTTGATTCTCATGGAACGACATGGAAATCAAACAAATAATTGTAAATCCTCAACATGTGAAACAATAACCGTTGTATTTATTCTATGTTAATATTGGAGGAACGAAATGGAATTGAACTAAAAACATAAATCCTTGCGACAAAACAAAAATTAATAAAAAAAAATTAATTCCACTTTGCTATCCAAGGAACGAAATGGAATGAATCGCCTAAACGTATTTTTTTGTACGAAATGGAATTTGATTTAAAAACATAAATTCTTCCGACAAAAAATTAAAAAAAAATAATTTTAATTCCACTTTGGTACCCAAGGAACGAAATGGAATGAATCGCCTAAATGTAGTTTTTAAACCAATTCAGAAAATACTAATTATGTTCAATAGTGTTCCTCAAGGATCGAATAAATCCTTTAAAACAAAAAGTAATATCATTCCAAGTTGTTCCCACCTCCCCCCCCCCCGGGGAACGTAATGGAATTAAAAAATATAATTCCAAATCTTTTACTTACTTTTCTTTTTCTGTTGTTCCCTCTGTTTCATATCCTTGTTGATGATTTTCACACACGTTGCTGCTGTTGACATTGTTGTTGTTGAAATTGAAGCTGAAGATATTTTGCCGGTGGTGGCGGCGGCGGATGACGTTACCGTTGCCACCGCCTCGGCAACGACCAGCGTTGCTGCTGCTGTTGTTGTTTTCTTGTTAGCTAATTTAGAATCGGCACGTTTAATTTTCGGAAGTTTCGTTAACGATTTATTTAAAACTTTGTCGATTTTATCAGATTTCTTAACGGATTGTTGCGGTTGCGACTGTTGTTTGTTGTGTTCCCCTTTTGGCGTTTCATTGGAGGCATTTTGTTCCTTTGTTGTTTCATTTTCCATTGTTGTTGTAGCTGTTTTTGCAGTTTCTGAGGTAGTCGGTTCAGCATTGACATTATCCTTTGGCTGATTGCAGTTTCGAGGAGGACTTCCTCCTTGTATGGGTGGAAAATTATGTTTGCTGTTGGTCCATATGCCCCCGTGGCTGAAGATGTTATTTTGTAAAGGTGATCGCGAATGATTCATCATCATGCCGGGTGGTGGGGGATTGTAAAAGTGACGCGGCCCAGCCTGGTGGTGATGTTGCTGCTGCTGATGATGGTGGTGGTGATAGTAGGAAAATCCAGACCTTTGTGGCGGAGATTGCCCCATAAATCGGGGAAAATTCATCATTTGTCGCATATGATGATACATGGCATTGGGATGGCCATGGGGATGTGGTGGTGGTGGGCCACCCATAAAATGAGCCCCTCCCGCGCCTCCAGCACCACCTGGTATCATCATGTTGGGTGTGGCAGGTTGGCCACCATTGCCGGGTACAAACATCATACCCTGATTCAAGTTCATTGTTGAGTTTGAATTAATACGCGGTGTGTGTTTCGTTTCCACTTTGTTCCAACGTTTGTCTGTTGAGAGGTTTTCTTCGTTTTTTGAGTTTTGAGTTTTCTTTTTGGTTGGTGGTTATTAAGTTGTTCGACTTCCTCTACTTCTTGTCTTGAGATAATCCCCCCTCTGAAGTGGGCCCCTAATCCGGTGGCTATGTGTAATCAATCCACAAATTATTAATTGCTGAGCCACCAATGTCACGTAGCGTGACGCTAGAGCGTGTTATTGTCTCGAATGGTAAGCAAATGTTGGCGGTTTGCTGGCGTTGTTTGATTTGAGTTTGACGACAATGGTCTAACGTGGTGTTGTTCTTGTGGTGACGGTTCTGCTTGGTCGTAGGTGCTAAAATTCTAAGCGTTGCCTTAGCAGGAAATGAAGTAATAACAGATGTGGGAGGAGGTGGAGGACGTGGTTCTTGGTGCAGAGCGGTTGAGTGAGGTTCTTGGTGTTGTTGTTGTTGTTTCGATTCATTAACTATAAAATGAAAACGTTGTTGTTGTTGCTCTGTGCACATATTATGATGCGTTCAAATTTGTTCCAATCGACAAAACAAAACAGACGCAAAATAATTTTTGTTGTTCTTTTGTTGGGAAATTTTGCCAAATCGAAATGTTTTCTGGCGTTTTCTGATTTCGTGTTTTGTAAATGCAACGCCGCCGAGAAGTCTCGTTGGCAATGGTGGGTTTTAGCAGCTTCTTGATATAGTCAATGCTGACGATGATGCTAATCTGGTTGATGTCTTTTCCTTTGCCAAATTTCCAATGGCCATATGCTGATGATGATGCTGCTGCTGCTCACAAATTCTCAGATTCTGCATTCGTCGGAAGAAAATGAATTTTGAAATGTTTTCTGTTTTTTTCTTTATGTTCGTTCTAGTTTTCTATTTCGTTGCAGGCACTTGCTGTTTTCACTTTTCGGTTTGTTTTCTTTTTCAAAATATTTTTTTTCAATACGTTCTTTGTTTTCAATTATTCTATAAAAATTGAAAAAAAAAATACAAGAAAATATAAATTTTGTTTTTTCTTTTATTGCGGCTCGTGTCACTTTTGTTCTTTGTTTTATTTCTGAATCGGCCACCAATGTCGAATCGATGACGTCCAAATTTATTTTTACACCATTATTAAATTTATGTTTGTTTTCGTTGTTGTTGTTTTTATGTTATGGCATTGTAAGATTTTCTTTGATTGCAATTTATTTTGTAAATATAGTCATTAAATCACTTCCTGCTCTCATATGTGTAGGTATATGAGTCCAATTAAGTAGGGCAATAGTCTTAAAATGTATATTTTTGGCAAATGTATTTAAGTGAGAAAATCTAGACATTTTGTTGCAATTGATAACATTGTTGTTAATTAGAACAATTTTTAATTAATTTTTGTGCAAAGGGAACAATGTGGAATTGAAACACTTTTTTCACTCAAGGGAAAAATTTGATGGAGACATTATATTTTTAGCTATAATAATACCCATTGATGTTAATTAGAACTTTTTTAATAAATTTTTTTCAGAGGAACAATATGTAAATGAAACATTTTCTTATTTTTGTTCTAAAGCTGATGAAGGCATTACTTTTTTTAGATTTAATAATATTTCAATTAAAAATTGTTCAAATATATGGAGGTGGAACGAAATGGAATTGAAACAGTTTTTTTTTATCGAATTTAAATAAGCAAACCCATTTTCTAAATAATATACAAAATACTACTATATTATAGCTTGAATAATTAGATCAAAATTGTTTTTGGATAAAAATGAAATGGAATTGAAACATCAGGTTTGACAAACAAAGACTAAGTCACAAATTACACAGTACGACAACATTTAATTGTTTTCAGGAGAAACTCAATAAATAAAAATAGAAGACATGTCTATGGGTTTTTTAAAACTACATTGCAAGGTAACCTCAAATTGAGGGGTGAGGTGGCAAGTTCCCCTCTTTTCCACATTTTTTTCATTTTCGGATTAAGATTCCCTGAAATCATTGTAATTTAGGTTAATAGCGTCTTCGGCAATATTACAGATAACAATATGAGGATCACACTGTAAAACATAAAACAAAATTACAGGAAAGATCCAGAGGGAACGAAATGGAATGAATTTTTTTTAATGAATCAATGAAACCGAAATAAGATAATAAAATTTTTAATGTAGAGCTAAAACTATAAGACGTGTGTATCGGCGTTTTGAAAGTTTACACTGCCAAGTAACCTAAACTGGAGGGGAGTCAAGTTCCCCCTCTCTTACACATTTTTTGAAGTGTTTATATTTAGGGTCCTCGGAATTAGGTATACCGTGTATTCGGCAGTATTACTGATAATACTGTACAACACAAAAAATAAAAATCTAGAAGGAACGAATTGGAATTGAAACATTGTTTTTTTTTTTTTAATTTAATCATCAAAGAGAACAAGTTAAAAAGCTTTGAATACCCTTTCGAACGAATTTGGAAATTTTCAAAAAAAAAATCCGTTAAAAGTTCTGTTAAAATCTTAAAAATACCGAATATAGCCATTATATTGGGGTCTATAAGACGTTGACCTACAGAGGCATTGTTTGTCATAAGCCATTATTCAAATTCGAACCTTGAAATAAACGGTGAATAATGCAGTTAAAAATCGTCAAAATGCCGTATATAGGGAGGTAACGTTATATCGGAGCAATACGAAGACCTGGACCTGCATAGACATTTTCTGTCACAGGCTGTAGCATCCATTACGAACTTCAAATACGACTTCTCAAAACTATTTACCGAATATAGGGAGGTACTGATATATGGGGCCTATACGAAGACCTGGACCTATACCTGCATAGACAATTTTCTGTCACAGACTGTAGTTCCCATTACGAACTCTAAATACGTAATTTGAAACTACTCCTGTAAATAATGTCGCTAAAATCATCAAAATACCGAAAATAGGAAGGTACCGTTATATTGGGCCTATACGGAGACGTGGACCTGCACAGACATTTTTCTGTATTAGGCTTTAGTATCCACTTCGAACTTCAAATACCAAATTTAAAGCAATTCTGGTGAATAATGTCGCTAAAATCATCGAAATACCGAATATCGAGAGGTACCGTTATATGAGGGCTATATGAAGACGGGGATCTGCACAAACAATTATCTGTCATAGACTGCCGTATCCATTACGAACTTCAAATACTAAATTTATAACAATTCTGGTGAATAATGTCGCTAAAATCATCAAAATACGGAAAATAGGAAGGTACCGTTATATTGGGGCTATACGAAGACGTGGACCCGCACAAAAAATTTTGTGTCTTAGGCTCTAATATCCATTTCGAATTTCAAATACCAAATTTGAAACAATTCTGGTGAATAATGTCGCTAAAATCATCAAAATACCGAATATCGGGAGGTACCGTTGTATGAGGGCTATATGAAAACCTACATGGCCCATTTACGAATATACCCTCCATAGTATGGAGGAGGGTGTAAAAACTTGAAAATGGTTCCTATTTTTTTGATTGTTTCTTTTTTTATTACTTTTCCTCTGACTTTTTTTTTTTTTTTTTGATTTGACGCCTGAAAGTGACATAAAAAATTGTTTTAGCTTTGGGAAAACATCATCAAAAACCATTTTTAATATTTGAAAAATGAAGCATTTTTTCCTAATTCGCTGCTACTTTTCCTATAATTTCACTATCCAATCGATAGTCCGGGTTGTGGAAAATTTAAGTAATACTCATTAGTAGATCGAGACCTTAAAGGAGTTGTGGGTTCTTAGTTTAAACTTTGTTTTAAGGTTATTTTTTATCGGTAATACAAGATTTCAAATTCCCATGTCTATTAATATTTCCCCCTCACAAAGGCCTTTGTATAGTTTTTTTTTTAATTCTCCTTCCAAAAAATCATTTTTCCATAGTATTTTTGCAATTACAACATTGCATGTTCATGTTCATTTTCATGATTTCCTTTTCAAATTAATTCACTCAATTCTTGTTTTCATTTTCTAATGATCGCGTTTCACACTTCATGTGTGTTGTAATGATTTCCAGGAAAAGTGTTTTTTTCTTTTTTTTTTTTTTTTGTTCAACATTATTTTCACCACATTACCTAGATACAACATAAGTATGTGGGAACAAATAATTGCACAAACTACACACAAAGCTCATGTTTCATTTCATTTTGTTTCCTCATTTTCACATATTCAGCAAAACAAAGGAACAACGGAAAGCAACCGACTCATCCGATTTCTTTGTAATTTTGTGGAACAAACCAAAGAGAGACATGACCACCATCAGTGTTTGTCATTAACGTAACGTTGACTTTTTTCAATTCCATTTTGTTTCTCGTTTTTTTTTTTTTTTGAGCATTTTGACAATCATTAAGGTGTTTGCATGTGTGCGTTGGTCATTGTCTGTTTGTTTTTTTATTTGTTTTGCTGACCGGTTGAGGTCACAACACATTTTTTAAGGCCATACCCTACATGTTGCAATTAGGCGAATTGTCATTTTTTACTGTGAACTAAAAGCATGCAAGGGGGTCATACAATAATTTGGGTCTGGAGAAAAATATTGAGTTGATATGCTCATTTGAAGTATTAAAATTAAACTATTATTTTAATCTGCGTCTAAACAAAAAGAATTCAAAGTACTTTGGGACGAATGAATATTGTCCGTCCGTCTGTTGTAATCACGCTACAGTCAAAACGAATTAAGATAGGAAGCTAAAATTTTGCACAGATCTGTCTTTTATCTGCAGGCAGTTCAAGTTCGAAGATGGGCTACATCGGTCCACGATACCGTATAGCCCCCATATAACGGTACCCCCGATATTCGGTATTTTAATGATTTTAGCCACATTTTCCAATGGAATTGTCTGAAAATCCACACAAGGAGTTCCTTGTGAGTACTTTTATTCCGATATCGTATAGACCCATATAACGGTACCCCCGATATTCGGTATTTTAACGATTTTAGCCACATTTTTCAATGGAATTGTTTGAAATTCCACACAAGGAGTTGCTTGTGAGTACTTTACCCCCTAAAGGAGAATTGTCTATAAAGGTCCACGATATCGTATATTCCCCATATAACGGAACCTTCCGATATTCGGTATTTTGACGATTTTAGCCACATTTTCCAATGGAATGGCCTGAAAATCCACATAATGAGTTCTTTTTGAGTACTTTATCTCCTGGAAGGTTATTATCTATATAGGTCCACGATAATGGATATCCCCCCAATATTCGGTATTTCTAATTTTTTTTTTTTAAATTTCCTAATTTGTTCCATATGATGGAGGGTATTCAAAGTTCGACCCGGCCGAACTTACTGCTTTTTTACTTGTTTTTTTTTTTTTTTTTTTTTTTAATAATTACGCGAAAAAAAACCTGCAGATTATTATAGTAGATCTAAAAAAGAATACACGTGTATCGGCGTTCTGTTTATATCGCAAAGTAACCTAAATAGAGAGGACAAGTTCCGCCCTTATCCACAATTTTAGAATTTTTCAGATTAAAATTCTTTGAAATCCGTTAGTTTTAAATGTACCTTCGGCAATATTGCAGATAAAAGTACGAACAATATTTTAACCCTCGGGCGAGTCATGTCCAATCACCAATTTATCACACATTTCCAATACCACCTACATATCTCAACCACAGACATCAACTCCGGCATCTATATCAAATTTCAGAATACCAGATCTATCCTACATCCCGACCTTACCGAGCTTAATCTTATTTTTAATTTTCAGGATACCAGCTCTATTGGTTCATCCAAATCCAAATTGTACCAAACCATTTAGTACACTTAGTAAATTTTCCTAGCTCCAAAATTCCTACTATATTGATAAACCCAAATCCAAATTGGACCAAATTTAATATCTTTTAGTACACATAAGTACGACTTTCCAAAATTACTTACATACCTCAGTCCTACAATGCAATAATAATCTTATTTCCTAATTTTAGGGTTCAAACTCTATTGGTTCTCCCAAAATTTAGATTGTACCAAATATAGTACCATAAGTAAGCATTTCCTAAACCACATACATTTCTACAATGGGATAGTATTCCTATTTCTAAATTTCAGAATTCCAGCTCTATCGAAATTGTACCAAATTTTGTACCATTTAGTACTTTTCGTTCACATTAGAACAAAATTCGAAAACTTCCTTCGTATCACAAATCCTACACTCCGTCAATAATGTTAATTCCAACTTTTAGGATTCCAGCTCTATCAGGATCAGTTCTAAGTACATATTTCGAAAACTTCGTTCATATCCTAATCCTACACTCCGCCAGTAATGTTAATTTCAAATTATAGGAATTCAGCTTCATTCGTTCCACCAAATTCAAATTGTACCAAATTTAGTACAATTTAGTATTCTTCGTATACATGAGTACACACTTCCTACAATTACCTTCTTACATCGTCTCTACTCCTGAATACGCCCCACCATTTGGAACGAATTTGGAAATTTTCAAAAAATAAAAATCCGTTAAACATTATGTTAAAATCTTAAAAATACCGAATAAAGCCGTTATATTGGAGTCTATACAACGTGGACCTACATTGTCATTGTTTGTCTCAAGTCATTGCCATATTCAAATTCGAAACTTGAAATAAACGGTGAATAAAGTAGCTAAAATCATCAAAATACCGTATATAGGGGGGTACCGTTATATCGGAGGAATACGAAGACGTGGGCCTGCACAGACAATTTTCTGTCACAGGCTGTAGCACCCACTACGAACTTCAAATACGAAATTTCAAATAATTCCGGTGAACAATGTCGCTAAAATCATCAAAATACCGAATATTGGGAGGTAATGTTATATGGGGGCCATATGAAAACGTGGACCTGCATACGAAGATGTTTTCCATAGGTTGTAGTATCCATTTAGATCTCCCAATACGAAATTTGAAACGATTCCGGTGAATAATGTTGCTGAAATCATCAAAATACCGAATATCGGGAGCTACCGTTGTATCAGGGCTATTCGAAGACTTGGACCTGAATACAAAAATGTTTGTCATAGGCTGTAGTACCCATTATGAACTTCAAATACGAAATTTGAAAAAAATTCCGGTGAATAATGACGCTAAAATCATCAAAATACCGAATACTGGGAGGTACTGTTATATGGGGGCTTTATGAAAACAAGGACCTGCATGCAAAATTGTTTGTAATAGACTGTAGTAGCAATTAGGAACTTCAAATACGACATTTGAAATAATTCCGGTAAATAATGTCGCTAAAATCTTGAAAGTACCGAATATCGGGAGGTACCGTTATATGGGGGCTATACGAAAACATGAACCGATATGGGCCATTTACGAACTTAACCTGCTGGTAAACTGCATGTATGCAAAATTTTAGCCTTCTCTATCAATTCGTTCGAAAGATTACAGACAGACGGACATCGCTAGATCGTCTTAGAATTTAAAACTGATCCAGAATATATACACTTGTAGGGTGAAAAGTTAATATACCCTCCATAATATGGTGGAGGGTATAAAAAAAGTAAAAGAGGGTGGAGCTTGCCATCTCTATTTTGGTTACACTTCGCTGTAAACTTTCAAAACGCCGATATACGCGTCTTCCATTTTTAGCTCTACTTTCATAAACTGCTTGAGTTTCCATGCAATTATTGGAAAAAAAAATTATTTTGTCGCGCAGTGTTATCAAATGATCCTGATTTTGTGGTTTTCAAAAATATATATTGTAGTATATAGTCCGGTTTTTGGAAAGGTTAGAATGTCAGCTATAACTTGGCTTATAGGTTCTGATTTCCAATTAGAGACACTACTTCGTCTCTTTGAAGTTTTTGTTAATTTCATGGTCCGAGTATTTTGCTTTAACTTTGGAGAATAAAATTACTCCATCAAAGAATCACTTGCTGGATAGTCATTCAATTTCAGGTCAAACAACAGAGACTGTCCCCCATATAAATATACTTTCCTCAATATCAAGCTAAAAATATCGGCTAACGGTAAATTTTCAGAACATTTTGAGAATTCTTACAATACTGAGATTAGCCGGTAAGTGTTGCCTTGGTGGTCAATGAGTTATAATCAGTCTATCCACTGCTCAAGAGAGTGATAAGTTGTTCCATTGTCCATTTCAATCTGGTTTGTTTGCTTTGTGTTTGTTCCTTATTTATTTATTTATTGTTTTGTTTGCAATTTTCGTTATCAAGTGCAACGATTTTCCCTTGAAATATTACCTTCAATTAATATTTACAATCCCCACTATTATTATTAAGTTTAGTTTATTTTTTTTTTTTTATTTGTTATTTTTAAACCTCATATATCAAGAGCGACGAGGATGAGTGTAAACACACATCCAATGTACACTTCGTTTTTTTTTTGTTTATGAGAATTCCAATTGGAGATTTGTTTTTAATTTGATATCTTCATTAACGTCAAGCGATAGCTGGACTGGTGTTTTGGTGTTGTTGTCGTTGGCATTTTATTGTTGATGTTTGTTTTAGTTAATTATTCAAATCGACTGGGACTTGTGTTTTGTTATTTTTTCTTTGTTGCTGTGTTTTTAAAATCAGCTGATTTCACTTACTTTCTCACCAAAACAATCGATGGAGGAGGGCGATGAGAGTTTTCAACACGTACCGTTTAGATATGTGTGTTTGTGTGTATGCATAACTGGGGGTGAGCCCAACATGGCTTTGAGACAAAAGAAAAAAAAAACTGAAACTGAACTTTGTCACTCACACAAATTAACAAAAGAGTCTCTCAGCGAGGTTGAGCCTTACAAACAAACCAACAAAAACTTAATGTCATCTCATAAACTCTAACTGTATGGGTGCGATCTGTGTGTGAGAGAGCGATTTGTTTTTTTTTTTTTTCTGTGGGTGGGTGGTAGTTTTGTTTTGGGGAATTTCAAAATTTTGTGACACTATTTCGGCAACGGAAATATGTTCAAAATTTGTTCACCAACAACACACACACGCACACACAATGGCCGCAATTTGTCCACGTCAAACGCAATGAGATTTTCTTTTAAATTTCTTGTATCTCTTTTCTTTCTTTTTTTTTTAATTTTCCGTTTTCAATACTGATCTAATGTAAGCACAAGAATTCGTATTCCCAGAATTCCGGAACACTTGACACACACACAGACACTCGATTGGTTTTTAATATTTCACTTTGTTGTCTGGCGTTTTTCTTCTTCTTTTAATTTATTCTCGATCAGTTGAAATAAACCGTTATTCTTATTTTCTTGGGTTCATTAAATGTTTGGGCAACCGACCGACGTATTTCTATCTTTCTTTCCGAATCTTTGCCGTTTTCTTTTGTAATTTCGTTGTTTCGAAGAAAATACGCGTCTTGCACTCTGGGGAACAACAAACGTTTTGTGAAGAATACGAATGAGCAACAAGCTGAAAGCGTCAAACCAAAAAACCCCAATCGATTCGCGAGTGCCCACTCACCGACAACTCAGAGCAAACGAAAAGAGCACAGCAACGCCATAATTTGTTCTCATTCCATTTTGTGCCTGCCTGACAGCGAATGCCAAACACATAACCGTAATAATAAAGCAATGAATGCAATCTCATCATGAAAACAATCTTTTTTTCTGTCTTCAATGCACCCTACACTCGCACACCCATATATACATACATACTCGTCATCGTCTTGTAATCATGCATTCATTCAATCGACCGTTTTAATCAACACCAGCAAAAGAGATAATTTGACCCAATATCTGTTTGTTTCGACTGCATGAGGAGAATAACAAAGAAATATCAAAACAAAAATAACAACAATGTAAACATAAACAATTTCGAAAAAAAGCGCCTTCGATGCCAACAAAAACATTGGAATTCACAAACACTCACACACACAGAGAGAAATAGAAATAACCGTAATTTCATAGAAAATGTTGTGGAATTGAAACACTCTCTCTCTCTTAATCTCTTTGTGGTATGGTATCATGAAGATAAAAGCGCAATGAGGTTATTTTCGACAGGGATGGGAAGTTTGAATTTTAGATAGATTACACAGTACCGATGTAGATCGGCATGTCGTGGAAAATGTAAGAACTTTCTTTGCTCTCAAAACATCTGAATGATTGACTGACAGACTTCATGATTCACAAACGAAACGGCTGAAGCAAGAATCTTGAAACTATGGGAGATGGTCATTCTTGGTCCAAAGGGGTAGACAAGGCTCCGTTTTTGGAAGTTCGTACTAGAACGAAGGTACGAAAAGTATTTAAAAGTACTAAATATGGTATGCTTTTTATTTGAGAAAGCAGTAGAACTAGAACTCTCAAATTTGGAATAAGGGTTATTGATGGAGTGTATAATAAATGAACCAAAGGGTTTTTAGAAATAAACACTATAATTGTATGAAAAGTACTGAAATGGTACAATTTCGTAACATGCAAACGATTAGAGCTAAAAACTTGAAATTTCGAATGGAAATCAAGGTTGAGGATTAGAGTCGATGCAAGGAGGTAATTTTGGAAGTGTGAACTCATGTATAGGAAAAGTACTAAATGATACTAAATTTGGTACAATTTGAATTTGGAGGAACGGATGGAGCTGGAATCCTGAAATTTGAAATTGACATTACTGGCAGAGTGTAGAATTGGGATATGGAGGAAGTTTTCGAAGCACATACTTATGTGCACGAAAAGTACAAAATGGTACTTTATTTGGTACAATTTCGATTTAGGTGAACCGATAGAGCTGGAATTCCGAGATTTTGAAATTAAGCTTTACTATTGCATTCTAGGACTGAGGAAAGTAGGTAGTTTTGGAAATTCGTACTTTGCGTGCTAAATGGTACTAAATTTGGTACAATATAAATTTTTTGATAACTAATATAGTTGGTATCCTGAAATTTCAAATTAATATTACTGGCGGTGTGTAGGATTGGGATGTGGAGGAAGTTTTCTAAATTTGAACTTATGTGCACAAAAAGTACTAAATAGTACTAAATTTTGTACAATTTCGATTTGGGTGAACCGATAAAGCTGGCATTCTGAAATTTAGAAATAAGATTACTATGGCACTATATGACTGAGGAATGTAGGATGTTTTGGAAACTCGTACTTATGGTACTGAATTTGGTACAATTTAAATTTTGGGAGAACCAATAGAGTTGGCATCCTGAAATTTGAAATTAACATTACTGGCGGCGTGAAGGATTGGAATATGGGGAAAGTTTTCAAAATTTGTACTTATGTGCACGAAAATTTGGTAGAACTCGGATTTGGGTGTACCCATAGCTGGTATCCTGACAATTGGAATAAGATTCCTGTCAGACTGTAGGATTGGGATATGTAAGTAGCTATGGAATTTGTACTTATCTACATTTGATGCAATTTGTATTTAGGCGAATCGATATGGATAGAATCCTGAAATGTCTTGAAAATTTGGAGTACAGGATTGGGATATGTAGAAAGGTATGTGTACCAAATTTGGTACAATTTGGGATTGGGTGAAGAGATAGATAGTAGTAAATCTGAAACTTGATTTAGGGTCGTTGTTTATGTGCAGCCGGGACATATGAAGGCGGTACTATAATTGTACAAAGTACTGAATAGTACTAAATTTGGTACTGGGTGAAGGAATAGAGCTGAAAACCTGAAATTTGATATTGAGGTGACTGTTAGTATCTAGGATTCATATATTAAAGTGGTTTTGCAAATGGGTACTATAATTTTACGTAAAACGCTGAATGGTACATAAGTTGGTATTGGGTGAAAATTATATTTTTGGAAGGTATCAAAAAACCTCTCGCGACCTTAGAACCGATCTTATTCCATAGTCAGCATGTCTGTTATACTGGCTTTGAAGATTGAAAAGATTTTACTTTAAAAATAAACTTTTTAGTAGATAAACGCTCCAAAATTATCAATATTATTTTTTAAATGAATAATATTTTACTTTTCTTATAATTTTTTTTATATCTATCTATTTATTTATTTATTTATTTTATTTTATTATTACTTTTTTTTTTTTTGATAAATTTGCGGTTAGTTTTGATGTTAAAAAGGAATTTTTTCCAGCCACGTACCGGCATTTCTTATTATTTTTCCAGACCTTCCTGATAAATGTTTTATTAAATAAACTGTCGGCAAAATATTCAATGTTGAAATTAAAAGTGAAATCAGGGGGAAATCTCGCATTCAATTTTTATAATAAAATAATTTTTAAGTTTCCACAGAAATTTTCAATTTAATTATGCTAAAATTGATGTATTAAATCTTATTTCGATCCAAATATTTTTGATAATGAGTAAAAGAATTGGGTCACAGCCTTTTCTATTCCCTACACACTTCTTTGCTACTCCAAGTAGGACGGCTGATTTTCTTTGACCATTGCAATTGCAAAAACATACAACCGCCTTGTCTTCATTAATGTTCTAACCATATTCTCTCACTCCATCGAATTATATTTCAAATTCTCATTTCCCCCTAATGTTTTTCCCCCCATTTCCTAATGCAGCACCTCTTGCTGTTCTCTCTCATTTAAATGTCTCTCTTAAAGGGCCAAGTCTCCTTGTGATCTTTTTAATTGCAGTTTGCAAATGCAGTTAGATTTTTCCTCTCCCGAAAAAATTTCTCCCCCTGAATTACTACTCAGAGTAAAAAGAGCATAAACCTCTATAATTTTGCTCAAGAAAAATAACAACCAAATTGGGAGTTAGTTTTTGCTGGGCTATTAATTCGTTCGCAAGTTTTTGGAAGGGCTCCATACAATTTGGAAAAAAATAATTAAAAATATTTTACAATATTTATTTAGCTTATAAATGCAACTTATGTATGTGTAAACTATTATGTTGTTAAATTGCAAATGAAGTGAAATAGTCAAGTTTGTGAAAAAGCATGTCAAGGCATGTCAAGCATTAAAAGGCAAAATGCTGGTGTTTTTTTGGATCAGTGTTGTTGAGAAGGAAAAGAAGTGGGGAAGCCAAATCTCAGTTTGAAACAAAACAAAACCAATTTTGCTTAGTGATGAAATAGTTGAAGAAGTGTGTAAAAAATCGAAATCACAGAAAATATAATTTTTCTGATTTTCGTTCGTGCATGGAGACTCGGTTAACGCGAGTGTTTGTTTACTTCGTTCGTTCTCGGCTATTAAGGGTAAGTTTTTCATATGTATGACTTGTTTACATGTATCATAAATATTTTTTTATTAAATATAATTTTAAGAAGCAAAATTGTCTTAGAATTTTTTATATGTATTTGATACCTGGCTATATTTGTGTAGTTAAATTTTCTTAGCTTAACTCCAGTTAGGTAAGAAAAGAATTTTTTTTTTTGAAAAAATTTCCAGAGATAGTTTTGTGTCCCCTGAGTCCAGGGATATATTTTTTTCTTAGGGATAATTGAGCCGAAAGGGACAACAACAAGTTGTAATGAATTAAGAAGTTTAATTAAAGTTATCGAATTTTTTTGTGTCCTGATTTAAAAAAAAAAAATGGCCCAATTTGGGAGTCCTCAAAATATACGCCAAATTATAGTTAACACTATAACCTTTCCAAATTTCTTCTATATGTTGTATTATACAACAACAAAGTCAAAAGCCATAATTTTTACATTTTTTTAATTTAATTAAATGAAAGCAAAAATGTCGGAAGAAGCATCAAATTTTAGAATAAGTTTAGGTTTGTTCGAATTGGTACAAATTATGGCCTTCAAACGGCCAATGAAACCGTCTCATGCTGGCCGAATGTTGCTCTGCGAAGCGCTTGTTTGAGGTGATTGACATTTTGGTATTTCTTAGTGCCAACCTTGCTTTCCAAAATACTATAGACACATTAGTCCAACAGATTGGTATCCGGAGATTTGGGTGACCATTGTGCGCTGGAAATAAAGCGAGGAATCTCATTTTGTAATCATTCTTGGGTGGCGCGTGCTGAGTGCGATGGTGCTGAGTCCTGCTGGAATGTACAAGGTCTGCGGCCAAAATTTTTGGGTGCCCAAGGCTATAATACACCCTCCAGAATATTTTCGCGAAAATATTCGGCATTTATTCTGATGCCACGGTCGATTACTACGAGCGAAGAGCCACCATCGGCTGTTATGGCGGCCCACACCATCACCACGGCCGGCGCTTGAGTTCTGTTGGCCAACCGAAGGTGCACATTTCAGCTGACCTCTTTTCGCATTTTAGTAAAGAACGCATTTTCAAATCAATGTCAAATCTCAGACACATATGTCACACTGATCTAAATATCAAATTTCAGAATTTTATCTCTATATCTTCACCCAATACCAAAATATAGTACCATTCAGAATTTTTCGTACAATTTTAGTCCATACTTCCAAAACAACTTCCATATGTCCAGGCGTCATAAAAACAGGGACCCTAATACAAATTTCACGCTTCAAGCACTATATGTTCATCCGATACCAAATAGTACTATTTAGCAGATTTCGTGCCCTACATCTTTTTCACAAACTTATAACGTACAAGGACCCCTATACAAAATTTCAAAATTCCAGCTTCTTCCGTTCACCCAAAACGGAATTGTGCCAATTGTAGTACCATTAAGTACAGTTCGCACACTTTGTACACATTTCCAAAACCACCTTCATATATCAAACTTACTTTACAACCTTGACTCTCATACCAAATTTCAAGTTTTTAGCACCATCTGTGCCCATAATACCAAATAGTACCATTTTAGAAGTTTTCGTAAAATAAAAATTTAGAATTTCCAAAAACCCTTGCATTACATGTTTGTACTTATGTTCGTTTATGACTCTTGGTTATTTTGCCTAGAATTTTACAAAACATACCTCCGAATGGCAAATTTATGTAATTCCCTTCTCCCATCTCTGTAATATCTCCACATTTATAAACAAATGCAACAATGCCAGGCAGGCAGCCAGCCAGCTGACGATAATGATGTTTACAACAAATATGCTATGGCAAGCGAAAGCTTTCATGTTTTCTTTTCTCTGTTTTGATCCCTCTCTCCCATTGGGTGTTTTCACATTCTCTCGCCCCCATTTGCCCACCCAGCATGTTTTGCTCATCCATCGCTAGAAGTGTGTCAAACGGCGAGGTCTTTTACTTTTGTACCGTTTTGTTTGCGACGCTGGTTGGTGGTGTTGTTGTTGCTGGCTGTTATTTAGAACACAATCAACCGCAATTTTGATGCGGTCAACAGCGACAACAACAGCAGCAACAACTGTTTGTCGAGTCGATGTCTCAATGAAATTGCAAAGCTTTGGCTTATTAAGATTTGTTTTGTTTTGTTTATGGTTCTTTGTGTTTGAAGAGAACCCATTGAGTACTCTGGGTGAGAGAGATATAGAGAGTGGGGGGTATTCAGAAGAAAGTATGCCCATAATATTGAGATGTCAACAAAGCCGCAATACACCAGCATTGGAACAAAGGAAATTACAAACAGTCGGCAATTGCGTTTTGTTGTGTTTGTTTTTTTTGGTGTCTGTGTTTTATTTGTTTACTTTCTTTTGGCCATTCTCTTACTGATGTTGTTGTTGCTGTTGCTGTTGCTATTGGTGTTTACATTTGTAAATGTGTTGGCGATGGGCTTTGGTCGTTTGCATTTTTGTTTATCTTTAAGTTTCATTGATCTCTCCTCGTTTCTAATCTTCTTTGTTGTGTTGTCTTTCTAATTATTGTTATTCCGTCTACATGGGCGGTACAAATAATAGCTTTGGGAGAAAAGATGTGAGGGTATAGTAGGTTAGGGTGACTAAACTACACCCTACGTGTATCCAAGACTAAGACCCTGGTTAGACCCGGACCTATGGACCAACAGAATCGGTATCCAGGGAAGATAATAGCACAAATTGTAGCATTTTGGAAAGGTTGGAGTGTAAGCTATAATTTGGCATACATTTTGTGGACTCCCAAAATAGGTGATTTTTCAACTTTTGGGAAATTTTTTAAAAAATCCGGGTCCATAAAATGAATAATTTTAGTACAACTCCCGAACCGTTTTGTGACCTCTTATTGGATAGGTATTTTCATAATATAGGTACACTTTCAAATAATACCTATATTGTCGATGGGTTTAGTAGGTCAGGGTATAGGATCCGGGTCCGTCCCCCACGAAAAAAATACTTTCACAGATTCGGGAAAGGCCCGATGGGAGGTTTTCTATCTATAGAAGACCGATGAGAGGTCTACTCTCTATAGCAGGCCGCTAGGAGGTCTTTTATATATAGAAGACCGATAGAAGGGAGGTCTTCTATCTATAGAAGACCGATGGGAGGTCTTCTATCTATGGAAGACCGATGGGAGGTCTTCTATCTATAGAAGACCGATAGGAGGGAGGTCTTCTATATATAAATGACCCTTGGGAGGTCTTTTATCGCTAGAAGACTGCTAAGAGGTCTTCTATCTATACAAGACCGATGGGAGGTCTCCTATCTGTAGAAGACCGATGGGAGGTCTTCTATCTATAGAAGACCGATAGGAGGGAGGTCTTCTATATATAAATGACCCTTGGGAGGTCTTTTATCGGTAGAAGACCGCTAGGAGGTCTTCTGTCTATAGAAGACCGCTAGGAGGTCTTCTATCTATAGAAGACCGCTAGGAGGTCTTCTATCTATAGAAGACCGCTAGGAGGTCTTCTGTCTATAGAAGACCGCTAGGAGGTCTTCTATCTATAGAAGACCGCTAGGAGGTCTTCTGTCTATAGAAGACCGCTAGGAGAAGACCAATAGGAGGTCTTCTATCCATAGAAGACCACTAGGAGGTCTTCTATCCATAGAAGACCGCTACGAGGTCTTCTATCTATAGAAGACCGCTAGGAGGTCTTCTATCTATAGAAGACCGCTAGGAGGTCTTCTGTCTATAGAAGACCGCTAGGAGAAGACCAATAGGAGGTCTTCTATCCATAGAAGACCACTAGGAGGTCTTCTATCCATAGAAGACCGCTACGAGGTCTTCTATCTATAGAAGACCGCTAGGAGGTCTTCTATCTATAGAAGACCGCTAGGAAGTCTTCTGTCTATAGAAGACCGCTAGGAGGTCTTCTATCTATAGAAGACCGCTAGGAGGTCTTCTGTCTATAGAAGACCGCTAGGAGAAGACCAATAGGAGGTCTTCTATCCATAAAAGACCACTAGGAGGTCTTCTATCCATAGAAGACCACTAGTGGTCTATAGAAGACCACTAGGAGGTCTTCTATCTATAGAAGACCACTAGGAGGTCTTCTACCCATAGAAGACCACTAGGAGGTCTTCTATCCATAGAAGACCACTAGGAGGTCTTCTATCCATAGAAGACCACTAGGAGGTCTTCTATCCATAGAAAACCACTAATAGGACTTCTGTCCATAGAAGACCAATAGGAGGTCACCTATGCATAGAAGACCGAAGGGAGGTCTTGCATCTGCAGAAGACCGCTGGGGGTCTATAGAAGACCTATAGCAGGTTTTTCATGCCTCTTCAAATGTTTTACTGAGCCATGATCTCTAATGTCCCTCTTACTGACATTAGGGTTAATGCTGATTCTCATTCTCACATTAACATCTTTCCTAGAGAACAAATGATTTCGACGTTTTTGCCTGCCAGATCGTCTCAGCACATGACGTATGACTCATTACTTTTTCCCCATCGCACAACGAACCGACCAGACACATTTTTCGCTTGAACTTTTTTTCATTAAATTTGCCAATGTTGTTGTAGTCGCTAAAAGATGATAATGACGAACATTTTTTTCTCAATATTTTTGCTTTTATTTGAAAATTGACAAATTCTAAGAAAAATAAAAAATAAAATATTTTTTTTTGCGGGCAGGTGAAATTTCCCAGTTCTGTGGGGTAGGCAATAGCAAATCCATGGGGATTTTTTGTTTGTGCAAAAATTATTATTTCTGGGTAGGTACTTTATTTTTGTTTTGCAAATAGTGTGTTTTTGTAATCTTATCAGTCTACAGTGACAAACATTGCTAAACCCTATTTTTTATTTACCTTTATTCGCAAGAGCTAATAGTGAGTTGGTTTTTTTTTTGTTCCTATCACCCATAAAACAATATGGTACACAGATATTTTCACAGTTAAAGTTGTAACCCAGCTAATAAAGTCCTCTTACCAAATAATGGGTTCTGGCCTCCATATCAAAATTCCAGCTCTATTCTAAGACCCGATCCCAAAGATAATACTATACTTTTCGTAAAGTTATATTAAGCATGTCCAAAAAGCACATCTTTCTCCCAACCCTGGACCCCAACAGTGACCTCGATAGCAAATTTTAGAATTCTCTCATTGTTCCAAAACCCAATGGCACATTTTGTGCGCAGAATGCTTTGTACGTCAATGGTACTTATTTCCAAAACTACATCCTTCTATCAACTACAGACACCAACAGTCACATTCATCAAAATATCAGGATTTCAGCTCAATTCCTTTACCCGGTACCAAATTTTGTACCATAAATTTTTTTTGTACAGTTAAAGTACACATTTTCAAGGCAATCTCCATATCTTAACCTTAGATAACAACAGTGTCCTCTATATGCAATGTCAGCTCTTTAATTTTCCCCATTACCAAATTTAGTACCATTTAGTGCAATTATAGTACACGTATCCGAAACTAGCTCATTCTCTCAACCACAGAAACTAACGGTGTCATCCATATCAACATTTCAGGATTTCAGATCTATTCCCTCACCAAATATCAAGTTTAGTACTATTTAGTACTTTTCTTACAATTATAATACAAAATCATCTCCATGACTCAATCTCAAAAATCACCTCTATGTCTCAATCCCCGAGACTTCAATATCGAATTTGAGGATTCCAGCCCTATCCCTTCACCCAATACCAAATTAAGTGCCATTTAGTACTTTTCGTACAAATATATAACAAATTTCCAACCCACCTTCACATCTCAAATACTGATACTATCAGGTATCCAAATATCAAATTTGAGAATTTTATCTCAATTCCTTCACCCAATCCCAAATATTGTACCATTCAGTACTTTTCGTACGATTATAGTACTTCACATGAACAGCGATCCTAATACAAAATTTTAGATTTTCAGCACCCTATACCAAATATAGTACTATTCAGTACTTTTCTGTACTTGTAGTACACATTTCCAAACCCAACTCTTAATCACATACCTAACACCAAGGCAGACTTTAATACAGAATTTCAAAATCCAGTATCATTCGTTGATCCTAAACAAAACTGTTCCATATTTAGTACCATTTCGTACAGTTTGACACATTTAGTACATATTTCCAAAACCACCTTCATATATCAAACTTACTTTCCAACCTTAATTCTCGAACCAAATTTCAAGTTTTTAGCTCTATCCGTCCATATAATGCCAAATGGTACAATTTTTGATGTTTTGTACCATTTTAAAACTTTTCGTAACCTTCAAGTTCGAATTACCAAAAACCCTTTGGTTCATCTATCATGCACGTCGATTTAGCGATGTCCGTCCGTCTGCCCTCCTGTGAAATCACTCTAGCTTCCGAACGAAATTAAAGTAGGTCGATAAAATTTTACTCAAATATTGAAAATGGGTCGTGTAGGTCCACGTTTTGGTATAGCCCCTATATTCGGTATTTAATGATTTTAGCGACATTATTCACCGGAAATGTTTCAAATTTGGTATTTGAAGTTTGTAATGGATACTAAAGCCTATGACAGAAACATGTCTGTGCAGGTCCACGTCTTCGTATAGCCCCCATATAATGGTACCTCCGTATATTGGATATTTTGATGATTTTAGCGACATTGTTAGAGGAATTGTTTCAAATTTGGTATTTGAAGTTCGTAATGGATACTAAAGCCTACGACAGAAAATTGTCTGTGCAGGTCCACGTCTTCGTATAGCCCCCAAATAACGCTACCTCCCTTTTTTCGGTATTTTGGTGATTTAAGCGACATTATTCACCGGAAATGTTTCAAATTTGGTATTTGAAGTTCGTAATGGATACCACAGCCTACGACAGAAAATTGTCTGTGCAGGTCCACGTCTTCGTATAGCCCCCAAATAACACTTCCTCCCTTTTTTCGGTATTTTGATGATTTTAGCTACATTATTCACCGGAAATGTTCCAAATTTGGTATTTGAAGTTCCTAATGGATACTGCAGCCTATGACAGAAAATAGTTTGTGCAGGTCCACGTCTTCGTATAGCCCCCATATAAGGGTACCTCCCGATATTCGGTATTTTGATGATTTTAGCGACATTATTCACAGGAATTGTTTCAAATTTGGTATTTAAAGTTCGTAATGGATACTGCAGCCTATGACAGAAAATTGTCTGTGCAGGTCCACGTCTTCGTATAGCCCCAATATAACGGTATCTCCCGATATTCGGTATTTTGATGATTTTAGCTACATTATTCATCGGAATTGTTTCAAATTTAACAGATTTTTTAACGGATTTAATTTTTTTGTTTTGAAAATTGCCAAATTCGTTCCAAATGGGGGAGGGTATTCAAAGATCGACCCGGCCGAACTTACCCCTCTTTTACTCGTTTAGCGTTAATATTAAGTGTTTCAAGACTGAATCTGAATTCCTGACAGTAATTTTGCATTTAGAGTTCCGAAAAGTGCAACATGGCTCTATAACATTTCTCAAATTGGTTTAAACAAATTGTAGATCTTTCCTTAAATATCGTGATATCCGCTGTATAACTCCACTGTCCAGTTTGATGTACTTGAGTTGCTTTACCTACATTTTTATTTTCAATTCAATATTTCAATGTTTAAACTCGGCATTAGCTCCAAAAGTCCCAGCACCCAATATTTAGATTTTATTTTCATAAAGATTTCGATTTTATATAGATTCGATTTTCGTTTCAAATAGGGTATACAAATGTCGTTGCGATCACAATGAAAGTGTCTTCCACTTTTTATACCCTACACCACATAGTGGTAAGGGTATTATGTCTTTGTGCATTTGTTTGTAACATGGAGAAGGAAACGAGATAGACCCATAGTTACTTTTGAGAACCTTCATAGAATCACTTTCTGAGTCGATTTATGCATGTCAGTCCGTCTGTCCGTCTGTCCGTCCGTCCGTCCGTCCGTCCGTCTGTCCATGTATTCTTGTGAACAAAATGCAGGTCGCATTTATTATCGGATTGAGATGAAATTTTCCAAACAATACTTTTTTGGCCCAATGACGAACCCTATTGAAATTGGTGAGAATCGGATCAAATTTAGATACAGCTCCCATATATATCTTCATCCGATTTCGGGTTAAATGTGCACCAAATGTCCACTATCAGTCCAAATTACCTGAATTTTGGCACACCCAACCGAGTTCGGCCTAGAAGCAAGTATATCAAATTTGGAGAAAATCGGTTCAGATATAGCTATAGCTCCCATATATATCTTTCATCCGATTTGATCTTTAAGTCCCTCACATTCCTACTATGCACTCCACAATCGTGATATTTGGTACCAGGTATTAGATGGAGCACAGAAATAGCTGTTTTAAATTTTATCGAAATCGGTTCAGATTTGGATATAGCTCCCATATATATCTTCATCCGATTTCGGGTTAATTGACCACCAAATGGCCAATATCAGCCCAAATGGCTCGAATTTTGGCACATGTGACCGAGATTAGCCTTAAAGCAAATAAAACAAATTTGGAGAAAATCGGTTCAAAAACAGCTATAGCTCCCATATATATGTTTCATCCGATTTGGTGTTTAAGCCTCTCACATTCGTAATATGCACTCCACAAGAATGATATTTGGTACCAGATATAAGATACAGCCCAGAAATAGCTGTTTGTAATTTTATCGAAATCGGTTCAGATTTGGATATAGCTCCCATATATATCTTCATCCGATTTCGGGTTAATTGTGCACCAAATGGCCGATATAAGTCCAAATGGACTGAATTTTAGTACATCGGACCAAATTCAGCCTAGAAGCAAGTATATCAAATTTAGTGAAAATCGGTTCAGATATAGATATAGCAACCATATATATGTTTCATCCGATTTAGTGTTTTAGTTCCTTACATTCGTAATATTCACTCCAAAACCGTGATATTTGGTACCAGGTATTAGATGGAGCACAGGAATAGCTGTTTTAAATTTTATCGAAATCGGTTCAGATTTGGATATAGCTCCCATATATATCTTCATCCGATTTCGGGTGATTGCCCACCAAATGGCCGTAATAGCATCAATATTGGCAAATCGGACCGAAACCAACCTATAAGCAAGTACACAAATTTTAGTAAAAATCGGTTTAGATATAGCTCTAGCTCCCATATATATGTTTCATCCGATTTGCTCCTTAAGTCCCTTACATTCGTAATATACTCTTCACAGGAATGATATTAGGTACCAGATATCAGATTAAGCCCAAAAATAGTCGATTTTAATTTTATCAAAATCTGATCAGATTTGGATGTAGCATAGCATAGCATAGCATACTCTTCACATTATTCTAACGATTTCAGTATAATTGTGCACTAAATGGTCAATATTAGCCCAAATCACCTGAATTTTCGTACATAAGACCGAATTCAGTCTAGCTAATACGTCAAATTTGGAGAAACCCGGTTCAGAGATAGCTATAGTTCGTAAAATGCACGATAGAATTAGATAGATTTTGATTTTGTACCAAATATCTCATAGAGCTCTGAAATGCCCTGTATAAACCTTTTTACGAGAGCTCTACTAAATATGCATAGTGGTGTAGGGTATCATATAGTCGGCCCCGCCCGACATTTGAGCTTTCCTTACTGGTTTTACTTTTTAATAATTTGAAAGTCCTTCGCCTAACATTCACTGCACGTTTTCCAATTTCTATGTAGATCACGCCAAACCAACAAACATTCTTTTTTCAACACTAACAACAACATTAAATATTTTCTTATTTCACTTTTTATTTTTTTCCTTCAAATGTTTCATTTTGAAAATATTTCGCATGGTTCTTTTGTTTTTTTCTTTTTTGTTAGTGTAGTTGCGAAAACTAAATATTAATCACCTATTTTCACAGCTACACTTATTCACGCGGTGCTTATGGCCGAAACTACATATTTTCATGTTACTCGATTTTTTTTGAGAAATTTTTATTTTGTTGTTACTTTTTATGTACTTGAGTAATTTTGAGAGATGGGATTATCATTTACATATTTATTTTGAACACAGAAAATAGTTATTTTTTAGGAAAATTAAAATATTTATGAAATATCGCAAAAATTCAGTTTTATTCGCTTTGTTATCTTCGATTTGTTTTCTTTGGAAATTTAGAGGGAATCACTCGTTTCGTTTGTTATTTTTTTTTTTCAATTCTTTTGCGACTGTGATTTTTTGTATTCTTTCGTAAAATTTTCTAAACAACAAAACCAACCGCCAACATTCAGCTCGCGTGTTCCGTTTCAAACTAAAATCGAAACGTTTGCATTCATCGTCAACGTCGTCATCATCATCGTCAGCGGCAGCAACAACATCATCATCATCATTCGTGTTGTTGTTGTCATCGTCGCCGCCAACATCTTAAAGAGACAACTGAAAACACTCAGAGCACTTGTTGTCATCATAGATGAGCATGGGGCACACGCTACAATGGGCAGCTTCCATAGATAGAAGACCTTCTACAGATCGTCTATGGATGTAAGACCCTTTACAGATCTACTACAAATAGAGGAGGAAGTCTCCATGTTTTATATGGCTAGAAAACTTCAAAAGGGTCTTCTGGGTCTAGAAGACCTGTGTTTGAACAAATGGGTCCCACTGAAAAAACTACCCCATTCACAGGTCTTTTGGATCTAAAATTTTTTCTGCAGGCCTTATGGGTCTAAAAGACTTTCTATAGGTCTTCTGAGTCTAGAAGAACTTCTGCTGGTTTTCTGGGTCTAGAAGACCTTCATTAGTTCTTCTTGGTCTTAAAAACATAAACAGTTCCTCTGGGTCTTGAAGACGTTCTACAGATATTCTGGGTCTTGAAGACCCTCAACAGGTTTTCTGTGGCTAGAAGACCTTCTATAGGTCTTCTATATCTAGAAGAACTTCTGCTGGTCTTATGGGTCTAGACGACATTATATAGATCTTCTTGGTCTAGAAGACCTTCTTCTATGGTGGTAAGACCTTCTTCTAGTCTTCTAGGTTCAAAAGTCCGTCTACAGCTCTTCTGAGTTTAGAAGCTTCAGCTGATCTTATGGGTCTAGAAGACCTTCAAGAGTCAGATGTCTGCAAGACCATCTACAGCTCCACTAGGTCTAGAGGAGCTGCTATTGGTCTTCTAGGTCTTGAAAATCTTCTACAGGTCTTCTGGGTCTAGAAGACTTTCTACGGGTCTTTTATGTCTACAGAGCATCTGGGTTTAGAAGACCTTCTTCAGATATTTTATGGCTAGAAGAGCTTCAATAGTTCTTCTGGGTCTAAAAGATCTTCAACAGTGTCTAAAAAACCATCAACAGGTCCTCTGGGTCTTAAAGACCTTCTACAGATTTTTGGGTCTAGAAGACCCTATACAGGTCTTCTATGGCTATGAGACCTTCTACGGGTCTTCTATAGCTAGATGACCTTATACAGTTTTTCTGGATGTAGAAGACTTTCTACAGGCCTTTTGATTCTAGAAGACGTTCTGCTACTCTTCTGGGTCCAAAAGGCCTTCAACAGGTCTTCTGAATATTCTATGGCTGAAAGACCTTCTAGAAGCCTTCTGCGTCTAAAAGATTTTCTACAGGTCTTCTAGGTCTAGAAGACTATTTTACGAGTCTTCTGGGTCTAGAAGACCATCTAAGGGTGTCTAGAAAATCTTCTACAGGTATTCTGGGTATAGATGACCTCCTACAGTTCTTCTTGGTCTAGAAAACCTCCTACAGTACTTCTTGGTCTAGAGGACCAAAAGACCTTCTGCAGGTCTTCTATGGCTAGAAGACTTTCTGCTGCTCATCTGGGGGTCTATAAGGCCTTCTATAGGTCTTCTGTTTGTTTTCTATGACTGGGAGACTTTCTAAAGGACTTCTGGGTTTAGAAGACTTTGTACAGGTCTTCTGGGTCTAGAAGACCTTCAACAGTTAATATTCTACAGGTCTTCTGGATCTAGAAGATCTTTTACAAGTCTTCTGGGTCTATAAGAACTTCTGCAGGTCTTTTATGGCTGGAAGACTGTCTACAAACCTGTAGAAGAGTATTCTGGGTGTGGAAGACCTTCTGCCTGTCTTTTGTGGCTGGAAGACCTTCTACAAGTCTTCTTGGTACAGAAGACTTCCTACAGATCTCCTGTATCTAGAAGACTTTCCTTTCTTCTATGGCTGGAACACCCTCCATATGCTTTCTGGGTCTAGAAGACCTTCTACAGTTTTTCTGAGTTTAGAAGACCACCTACAATTTTGTCTGGGTTTAGGAGACCTCCTGCAAGTTTTTTATATATATAAAACTTTCTGCTGATCTTTAATCACTGGAAGACCTTATACGGGTCTTCTATGGCCAGAGTACTTTCAAAAAGTCTTATATGGCTAGGAGAACATCTACGGATCTATTAATTCTAAAATTCCCTCTACAGGTCTTCTATGGCTCGAAAACCTGCCACAGGTATTTTATGATCATAAGACCTTCCAAATATTTTTTATCCGTAGAATACTTGTTGATCGGAGAAGTCGTTGCATACCGATAATTATCTCATTTTCTCATTTGGCTTACATATTTGCTTGTTGTCTTTCCTTCTATTTTTTTCTCATATCTCCGAACCGACAATTGAATAATGTTTGTATGTAGGTTTGAAATGATTTTCAAAAAAAAAAAAAAAAAAAACGAAAAACAAAAAACAAAATTGCTGATGTTGCTGTAATTGTTGTCATTTCGCTGGGAGTTTTATTTAGCAGCTGATGCGATGTGATGGCGATGCTGTTGCCGCTACAGCTGGCGCTGCTTTTTTGCCACTAAATGTTGCTGTTGAGCTCTCGAGGCAGAGAGCAGTACATTTGAGTTCATTGAATAGCTGTTGGTTTGGTGGAGGGATTTGTTTTGATGAGAGCGGACGTTTGCTTCATCAATATTGTGCTTTTTACGTCATCATTGTTGTCTATGGCCGAAGATGAGGACGACAGCAGCAACAGCAACAAGTACACTAACATGTCATTGCAATGGGCCAACATTTTTGGGTAGTCAATCACTTTGTGTCGATGTCGATGTTGCTGTTGTAGTTCATTACACCATGGCTCGGTTAGATTGATGATGGGGCCGCAATGAACCCCCCATCTGGGTGTTTAACTTATTGATGATGACCAATCTGCTGTTCTTATTATTGACAGTTGAAATGAATGATGAGGGGTTAGTGTGGCAATGTGGTAAGGTGTCAGTGATGTGAATTGTTGATTGATGTGCGGACTGACTGATAAACAATTTTCCAATAATTCCTCTGAAGATAAACTTAAAAAATTTGGACCATGAACTGTCGAGAAATTGACAAACAAATTTTGTGGAATTTAGATCGACACACTTATGGGGAGGATGATTGGAGGTCATATCATTACAAAGTAATTATTTATTTTATTCAGACCTCTGAAACACTAGCCGGAATTTGTAAAAGGAGAGAGAGACTCACTCGAATTGGAGCGAGATCGCTCCTGGGATGCCTTGTCATAATCCCCACGGAAATAATCCCCATTAAATTGTGCAGGCCGGTTATTTTTGTCCACAAAATTGTTCCTAATTCCCAGATAGTAGCGGACATATTCCCCATAATAATGGGCTTTATGTCCAAAGGCATTGCGGATATAAACCCCATTATGGAGTAATTATTTTTAGCCTCCTCTACCTTTATAGCTTCTTGAAGTAGCCGGCCTTCGGCAGGGTCTTGAGATTTCCTCCTCTACGGTATGTCTAACAGCGGCTACGCGATCCATAGTTTTTCTAAACATATATAACTTTTGTAAAAAGCCGGCCTCCGATTTTCGGAACAACAAGATATATCAATACACATGGCTGCATTTTGGAAACACAAGAGTGTAGGCCATTAATATACCATAGTGGGTCCATTTTCGACTTTTAAGAGATATTTTCAAAAAGTTCCAATACAAATATAAATATTTTCTCGTATTGCTCTGGAACCGTTTCATAATATGACCACTTATTGGATAGATATTTCCGTAAGCTCCCCCATCCCCATTTTTTATACCCTCCACCATACTATGGAGGGTATATTAACTTTGTCATTCCGTTTGTAACTCCTCGAAATACTCATGTCAGACCCAACAAAGTATATATATTCTTGATCAGCGTAAAATTCTAAGTCGATTTAGCCATGTCCGTCTGTCTGTCTGTCCGTCTGTCTGTTGTAATCACGCTATCTTTCGAACGAATTGAGATAGAAGGCTAAAATTTTGCACACGTGTTTATTTTTCCAGTAGGCAGGTTAAGTTCGTAAATGGGCTATGTAGGTCCACGTTTTCATATAGCCCCCATATAACGGCACCTCCCGATATTCGATATGTTCATGATTTTAGCGCCATTATTCACCGGAATTGTTTCAAATTTGGTATTTTAGATTCGCAATGGATGCTACAGTCTATGACAGAAAAATGCCTATGCAGGTCCACGTTTTCATATAGCCCCCATATAACGGCACCTCCCTATATTCGGTATTTTGATGATATTAGCGACATTATTCACTGGAATTGTTTCAAATTTGGTATTTGAGATTCGCAATGGATGCTACATCCTATGACAGAAAATTGTCTGTGCAGGTCCACGTCTTCGTATAGCCCCCATATAACGGTACCTCCCAAAATTCGGTATTTTGATGATTTTAGCGCCATAATTCACCTGAATTGTTTCAAATTACGTATTTAGAGTTCGTAATGGGAACTACAGTCTGTGACAGAAAAATGTCTATGCAGGTCCACGTCTTCGTATAGCCCCCATACAACGGTACCTCCCAAAATTCGGTATTTTGACGAGTTTAGTCACAATACCCACCGAAATTGTTTGAGATATCGTATTTGACGTTAGTAATGGATGCTAAAGCCTGTGACAGAAAATTGTCTATGCTGGTCCAGGTCTTCGCACAGCTCCGATATAATGGTACCTCTCTATATACGATATTTTGATGATTTTAGCTAAATTATTCACCGTTTATTTCAAGTTTCGAATTTGAATATGGTAATTACTAATTTCTAATGGCAAACAATGTCCATGTAGGTCCACGTCGTATAGACACCAATATAACGGCAATATTCAGTATTTTTAAAATTTAACAGAATTTTTTAAGGATTTTTAAATTTCCAAATTCGTTCCAAATGGTGGAGGGTATTCAAAGTTTGGCCCGGCCGAACTTACTGCTTTTTAACTTATTTACATATCAGATTGCATCCGAACTTTCGGGTCGAATAACTAGGTAACCTGATATTTTCTCCCACGAAAAAATATTTTTGCCGTAGTCAGGCTAAATATACCAAGCTGTGATAAAAATTTCAGGTCAATTCGAATAGCCCCTATACTCAACTTAAGCCTTGTTTTTTCTTCTGGGGATTATCACAGCAAACGGTTATAGGGTGTGTTATGAATGTTCTGACCAAAAACCGGACACAATCCCCAATTTTGCATGGGTATTATGCATGACCTCCCGCTCCTGGGAGTAGAAGAAGTAGAAATAGATTCACACTCGCATTCGCATTGATTCTGTTCCCACTCTAATTTTTCAAATAGGAGTGACCCGGGATAGCTGGCACACAATTCAAAAGTGGAAGGAGTAGACTTCGTAAAAAGCTCCCACTCTTCGAGCAATTCTGCTCGAAAATCTGTGCCCTGATTTTATTTATTTCCGTAGTCAGGCTAAATATACCAAGCTGTGAAAAAAATTTCAGGTCAATCCGAATAGCCCCTATACTCAACTTAAGCCTTGTTTTTTCTTCTGGCGGTTATCACAGCAAACGGTTATAGGGTGTGCTATGAATGTTCTGACGAAAAACCGGACACAATCTCAAATTTTGCATGGGTATTATGCACGGGCACCCGCTCCTGGGAGTAGAAGAAGTAGAAATAGATTCACACTACCCTCTCTTCGCATTGATTCTGTTCCCACTCTATTTTTTTTAAATAGGAGTGACTCGGAATAGCTGGCACACAAATTAAAAGAGTAAGGAGAAGACTTCGTAAAAAACTCCCACTCTTCAAGAAATTCTGCTCGAAAATCTGGGCTCTGATTTTATTTATTTTCGTACTCAGGCTAAAAATACCAACCTGTGATAAAAATTTCAGGTCAATCCGAATAGCCCTTATACTCAACTTAAGCCTTGTTTTTTTTTTTCCTGGGGATTATCACAGCAAACGGTTATAGGGTGTGCTATGAATGTTCTGAACAAAAACTGAACACAATCCCAAATTTTGCATGGGTATTATGCACGGACACCCGCACCTGGGAGTAGAAGAAGTAGATTCACACTACCCTCTCTTCGGAGGGTTCCCACTCTAATTTTTCAAAGAGGAGAGGAGTAAACTTTGTGAAAAACTCCCACTCTTCGAGCAATTCTGCTCGAAAATCTGTGCTCTGATTTTATTTATTTCCGTAGTCAGGCTAAAAATACCAACCTGTGATAAAAAATTCAGGTCAATCCGAATAACCCCTATATTCGACTTAAGCCATGTTTTTTCTTCTGGGGATTATCACAGCAAACGGTTATAGGGTGTGTTATGAATGTTCTGACCAAAAACCGGACACAAATCCAAATTTTGCATGGGTATTATGCAAGGACACCCGCTCTAGGGAGCAGAAGAGATAGAAGTAGATTCAAACTACCCTCTCTTCGCATTGATTCTGTTCCCACTCTAATTTTTCAAATAGGAGTGACTCGGGATAGCTGCCACACAATTTAAAAGAGTAAGGAGTAGACTACGTAAAAAACTCCCACACTTCCAGAAATTCTTCTCGAAGATCTGTCCTCTGATTTTATTTATTCGCGGCGAAAACATGGAAACTGTATGAGTCAAATAATTTATTCTTCTGCTTTACCAATTTTTTGAAAATAATGGGTTACATACTCTGTAAGAATGTGGCTAAAGATAGGCATATACCCTCAGCCATTTGGCTAAAGAGGTTATACATGGTCAGATAAAAAACTGCAACAAAGTCAGACGCCATAATTTCTACAATTTTTTTTTTAAATTTTATTGAATGAAAGCAAAAAAATGTCGGAAATAGCATCAAATTTTAGAATAAGTTTAGATTTGTTCAAATTGGTCACCTTTGGCACGAATTATGGCCTTCAAACGGCCAATGAAACCGCCGTCACACGCTGCCCGAATGTTGCTCTGCGGTATTTTGGCCCATTCGACAGTGATCTACACTTTGGTACTTTTTAGTGCCAACCTTGCTTTCTAAAATTCTCCAGACAAAATAGTCCAACGGTTTGGTATCCGGAGATTTAGGTGGCCATTGTGCGCTGGAAATGAAGCGAGGAACCTCATTTTGTAACCAATCCTGAGTGGCGCGTTTTGAGTGCGATGTTGCTGAGTCCTTTTGGAATGTCCAAGATCTGCAGCCAAAATGCTTGCGTGCCCAAGGCTTTAATACACCCTCCAGAATATTTTCGCGATAATAATCGTCATTTATTCTGATGCCACGGAGAGCGACCATTGGCTCTTATGACGGCCCACACCATCCACCGGGTGCACATTTTCAGCTGACCTCTTTGGCAAGTAAACACGATCAGTTTGTTTAGAAACTGCTGGACAAGGAATTTTCTCAGCGGTGACGGAAAAAACCAAGTTCGGCAGGTCACCACCTTCGGCCAAGTGAAGCAACTATTTAGCTCTTTTGAGTCTATTTTCTTTCAGTTGCGGTGTAAGTTCTTGCACTTTTAGGAATTTCAATGGCTTTACTCCGAGCTCATTTTTCAATATCTGCCGAATGGAATATTGTGAAATGTTCAGCTCACGAGCCATTTTTCGGCCACTGCGACGCGGTTTTCGATCAAATCGCTTCTTTACTTTTCGAACCATTTCTGCTGATGTTGCTATTTTCTTCCGTCCGCTTCCTTAACGCCAGGCTACGCTACCAGTGTCACGGTAACCAGCGATGAAACGAGACACAAAAGATCTATTCACATTTAAATGCTGAAGTGCCTTAACGATAGCCACTTGCGGGTTTCCAGCGAAATATAGATATATATATCATATTTATTTAGAACCGATACGAAATGGACAATATTAGCCCATTCCTTCGGAACCTATTCCATAAGTCAATAATTTGAATAATCATAATTGAATAATCATAATTGAATATATTTAAATAATCGAACATTGACTTGGGGACCTCTCAACACTGGCTCGTACGGCAGCAATATTCTCGGCCGATCGCCTTGGTCGACTTTTATATGGCCTCTTCGGATTAGAAAGAGCCTTACCAGTCGAAAATTTTTCGTATAAACGCTTAATGGTGTTCTTAGAAGGCGCACTTCTCACATTTTTTAATGTTTTAAAATCACGTTGAGTTTTCACAATTGACTTCTTGTAAATTTCAACTATTTCAGAGCGCTCGCGTTGCGTGTATTGGTTCATGGTAAAAATCTGCTCGGACTGACGCTTCAAACGCGGTATGTCATTAAGCGATGTGACATCTCTGTCAAAAGTTATGGCGTTGCCAGATGGGTCCGTCGAATATGGGCAACCCTGTACATAAGTCAGCAAAACCGAGTGATACTGTTTTGACTTGTTTTATCAGTATTAGATATTTTGAAATTTTCTGAGAAAAAAAAGATCACATATCTCATGTAGTCAATATAGTTCAAATCGGGCGCTTTAGTTCAGATGATAAGTTAATAATATATTCCCACTCCTTCTGTATCTCCACCATAAGGGTCAACATTTCAGAATGTAAGTCAAAACATATTTAAATAAACTGACATATGCGGAGGATATACATCTGTCGACAAAATAGACTGATACTTTTTAACATGTTTTCATACTTATTTAATCGAAAAACACTGCCTTCCTAATAATTTTCGAGTTCTATCTTCTTTTCTGTGCTGGTTATATTTTCAATAGGAACGACATGGCATGAAACACCATAATACGAAAATGTAAACAGAGATCACTCTACCCCGTCCCCTTCCTCCCCTCGCTCCCACAAAACCCCTCTAACTTTATATTTTCATTTGAAATGCGATCGCTTGGAGATGATGAATTGCAGTTTAAACGAATCAAAACTGCGCTTTAATTGTTGCAGTTTTAGGCGACACCAACGGATCTCTCCAATTACCTGACACTTTGGTTGGTATTGACAAATGGAAGCTCAAATATCGTTGGGGATACCTACAGACATACATACAGATGTGAACGTACGTGCAAAATTCATAAACAAAACTAAAAACGAAGATAACGAAGTCGTCGTGTGAACGACGTGAACTGATTTCTTTGGTCAGCGGGTGAAGGGACTCACCTAACCCAAGAAGTATGAAGGAGAGAGGGAGGGGGTCTGCGATCAACCTATTTTTGGTATTACGTTTATTTGTGTCATTTGAAAGCAAACGGCATCGAACACAACAAAGCTGCTGAATATTTGTTGTACTATAGCCCCACGATGTTGGGTGAATCATTTGTTTGAAAGCCACCAAAAATCTCTCAGCAGAGTCGTCAAAAAATGTGAAATGGTAAACAAAGCTGAAAACGCGTCAACCGTCACGTTGACCTTCTGCAGAGACAACAGCATCGACTTGGACTTGGACCGAGACTGAGAGGAGTTTTTGTTGTGCGATGTTTATATTTCTGTTTATTTACATTTTTTTTTGGGTTTGTTTGGATGGTGGGTGGTTCGAGGCTTTAATTTTTGTTTAATTGATACTGAAGTTCATTTTTAATTATATTTACCCACAAAAGTTGGGGTATTAAGAGATATGAAATAATGGGGGGGGGGTGCGAAAGAGGGGTAGGTAAATATTGACAGGCGGTTTACCCTACATATGCAATATGTAGGTAAGGTCAAGTCTAAAATAATTTCAATAACCTATACATACAGTGTTTCGCCAAAAGAGGTAGAACCCATTAAGACCAACAAATACCAATTCCTAGACAAATCCGCGAAGAAATGTGGCAAAAACCATTAAAATGTCGAATATCGGGAGGTACTGTTATGGATCCGTTATGACCTACAAATACCAATTTTCAGACAAATCCGTGAAAAAAATGTGTCAAAAATCATCAAAATACCGATTATTGGGAGGTACTGTTATATGGGGACTATACCAAAACGTGGACCTATACATACAATGTTTCGCCACACGAACTGGGATCCGTTATGACCTAAAACTACCAATTTTCAGAGAAATTCGTGAAAAAATGTGTCAAAAATCATGAAAATATCAAATATCGGGAGGTATTGTTATATGGGGACTATACCAAAACATGGACCGATATATCATATATCATTTTCAATACCAACCATCCTAGGCACAATATAAATTATTCTGCTAAATTTTGACGCTCTACGTCAAATAATGTGGCCTGTATCGTGATTTGAATAGACAGACGGACAGACTGACGGACAGACAGACAGACGGACATCGTTAAATCGACTTAGAATTTTACGCTGATTATGAAAATACATACATTATGGAGTCTACTACGAATATTTAGGGATGTTACAAACGGAATGACAAAGTTAATATACCCACCCTCCTTTCCAAGGTGGAGGGTTTAAAAATATTCTTAATCGATACGTCACCAAAGAAAACAAATCTCTATCTGCACTTACTTCGGGCCAGCCGCGATTATATTTCGACATTTTCCAAAAAATAAAATCCGTTAAAAAAATATGTTATAATCTTAAAAATACCGAATATTGTCGTTATATTAAGGATCTATACGAAGACGTGAACCTGCATATGCAACTTTTGTCATAAGTCAAATACGAAACATGAAAAAAATCAGGTGAATAATGTAGCTAAAATCATCAAATTACAGAATATAGGCAGTTACCTTTTTATGGAGGCTATACGAAGCATACGCAATTTTTTCTCATAGGCTGTAGTACCCATTTCGAATTCGAAATACGAAATATGAAACAACTTCAGTGAATAATGTCTCTAAAATCGTCAAAATATCGAATATCGGGGGTATTGTTTTAAGTGGGTTATACGACTATGGATATTTTTCTTCCAGGAGGTAAAGTGCTTAGAGAGAACTTCTAGTATGGATTTTTAGACAATTCCATTAAAATAGGGAGGGGAGGTAGTATAGTTATATGGAGAGATAACGATATCCTGGAACTATATTGACAATACTCTTCCAGGGGGAAAAGTACTCAGAAGGAACTCCTTTTGCGGATTTTAAGACAATTTCATTGAAAAATTTGGCTACAATCATCACAATACCGAATATCGGGGGTACCGTTATATAAGGACTATACGATATCGTGAACCGATATAGCGCATCTTCGAACATAACCTGCCGGCAGACAAAAGATAGATCTCTGAAAAATTTTAGCTTCCTATCTTAATTCGTTTTAACTATAGCGTGATTACAACAGACAGACGGACAGGGCTAAATCGTCTTAGAATTTCACGCTGATCAAGAATATATATACTTTGTTGGGTCTAAAATTATTATTTCGAATGACGAACTTAATATACCCTCTATACTATGTATGGTTCAGGGTATAAAAATCTACGACCCACAGTTGGTCCTTAACATTTATTTTTTGAAAAATCCAAGATTGTAGGACTGAAGTCATTCGAAAATATTCTCAAAACTTCCTTAAAAATATTCTAAAAAGTTCAAAACTTTAGTTTTTTCTTAAATCCAGGATTACAACGCTGTTGTTCCATGAAATGTATTCTTTAAGCATCCGCTATTATTCCACTGTTGGTCCTTGGAGACATGTTTTTTAGAAATCCCGCAATTATTGACCTGTTGATTCTTAAAAATGTATTCGTAAAATATATATTATAATTGCTATGATGGTTCTCCAAAAGTTATTCTTTAAAATTCCACAATTATTAGTCTGATGACCCTTGAAAATATTCTCTAAAAATCCTTGATTATTGCTTTGTTGGTACTTCAACAATTATTCTTTAGAAATTCCCAATAATAGTTCTGTTGGTATCTGTAAAACTATTCTCCTAAAATCCACAATTATTGCCTTGTTCGTCCCTGGAAAATATTATTTAAAAATCCACGAATACCACTCTGTTGGTCTATAAAAAATATTCTCAAGATTTCCTTCAATAGTCGTCGTCTCTAAGAATTAAAGTCCCTCAAAAGTATTCCTAAGAAGTATCTCAAAACTGTTCTTAAAATATTCTTAAAGAGTGATTTAAAAATATTTTCAAAGAGCAATTCAAAAAAAAATTCTTTAAAAATTCCTAAAAATTTTTAAATGTAACAAGTTAAAAAGCAGTAAGTTCCGCCGGGCTGAACATTAAATACCCTCTACCACTTGGAACGAATTTGGAAATTTTCAAAAAATAAAATCCTTAAAATATTCTGTTAAAATTTTAAAAATACCGAATATAGCCGTTATATTGGGGTCTATACGACGTGGAGCCACTACCATATTCAAATTCGAAACTTGAAATGAACGGTGAATAATGTAGCTAAAATCATCAAAATATCGTATATAGGGAGGTACCGTTACATCGGAGCTGTGCGAAGACCTGGACCAGAATGGACAATTTTCCGTCACAGGCTATAGCATCCATTACGGACGTCAAATACGACATCTCAAACAATTTCTGTGGGTATTGTACCTAAACTCGTCAAGCACTCGGAGGTACTGATATATGGGGCATATACGAAGACCTAGACCTGCATAGACAATTTTCTGTCACAGACTGTAGTTTCCATTACGAACTCTAAATAGGTAATTTGAAATAATTCCGTGGAATAATGACGCAAAAATCATCAAAATACCTTATTTTGGAAGGTACCGTTATAGGGGGGCTATACGAAGACGTGGACCTGCACAGACAATTTTCTGTCTTAAGCTGTAGTATACATTTCGAATTTCAAATACCAAATTTGAAACAATGCCGGTGAATAATGTCGCTAAAATTATCAAAATACCGAATATTGGGAGGTACCGTTATATGGGAGCTATACAAAAAGTGGACCTGCACAAATAATTTTCTGTCATAGGCAGTAGTATTCATTTCGAACTTCAAATACCAAACTTGAAACAATTCCAGTGAATAATGTCGCTAAAATCATAAAAATACCGAATTTCGGGAGGTATCGTCATATGGGGGGCTATAAGAAAACGTGGAACTACATGGCCCATTTGCGAATTTAACCTCCCTACTGGAAAATTAAACACGTGTGAAAAATTTTAGCCTTCTATCTCAATTCGTTCGAAAAATAGCGTGATTACAACAGACGGACAGGGCTAAATCGACTTAGAATTTTACGCAGATCAAGAATATATATACTTTGTTGGGTCTGACATGAGTATTTCGAAGAGTTACAAACGGAACGACAAAGTTAATATACCCTCCATAGTATGGTGGAAGGTATAAAAATAATATTTAAACATCCACCATTTATTGCCCAGTTGGCTCTGGAGAAAATATTCGTAAAAATTCTCGATGATTGCTATGATGATCCCTCAAAAAATATTCCTTAAAATTCCGCAATTGTTGCTCTGTTGGTACTTTGAAAAATATACCACAGAGGTCCACAACTATTATCCTGGTGATATTCTCTAAGATTCTACGATTACCGCTTTTTTGGTCCTTCAACAAATATTCCTTAGAAATTCACGATAATTGTCCTATTTGGTACCTGCATAATTACGCTCCCCTAAAATTCACGATTATTGCTTTGTTCGTTCCTGAAAGGTATTCTTTAAAAATCCTCGAATACCACTCTCTTGGTCCTTGAAAAAAATATTCTCCAACAATCCAAAATTATTACCCTCTTGGTCCTTAAAAAAAATATTCCCTAAAAATCCATGATTGATGTTCTGCTAGGCTTTGAAAACCATGCCCTAAAAAATCCATGATAATTATTTGTTAGTCCGTGAAAAGATATTCTTAAAAAATCCGCAATTATTGCTTTATTGGTGATTGAAAATAAGATCTTTAAGGATACCCGATTATTTCACTATTGATCCTTAAAATATTTATTAAAAATCCCCGAATATCGCCTCATATGTCCTTAAAAAGATATTATTTAAATTTTTCCGATAGCTAGTCTGTTGATCCTTCAACAGAAAATGTTATAAAAATTTACGAATATTGCTCTGGTGATCCTTGAAAATAATTTTTTTCCCGTACCATTTTTTCCTGTAACATTTTTTGTTTATTATTTTTTAAATCACCGCGAATAGCTCTGTTGGTCCTTAAAAAAATATTCCCTAAAAATCCATGATTGATGTTCTGCCTAGTCTTTGAAAACCATGCCCTAAAAAATCCATGATAATTGTTTTGTTAGTCCTCCAAAAAAATATTCTTAAAAAATCCGCAATTATTGCTCTATTGGTGATTGAAAATAAGATCTTTAAGGATACCCGATTACATCACTGTTGATCCTTGAAAAAAATATTCATTAAAAATCCCCGAATATCGCCTTATATACCCTTAAAAAAATATTATTTAAAATTTCCCGATAGCTAGTCTGTTGGTCCTTCAAAGGAAAATGCTATAAAAATTTACGAATATTGCTCTGGTGATCCTTGAAAATTAATTTTTTTCGGGGCCGGAAATCTCTTGAAAATATCCTTTAAAATTTTTTTATTTATTATTATTTTTCTTAAATCATTGCTAATAGCTCTGTTGGTCCTTGAAAAAAATATTCTTCAACAATCCAATATTATTACTCTGTTGGTCCTTAAAAAAATATTCCCTAAAAATCCATGATTGATGTCCTGCCTAGTCTTTGAAAACCATGCCGTAAAAAATCCATGATAATTGTTTTGTTAGTCCTTGAAAATATATTCTTTAATAATTCACAATTATTGCTCTATTGGTGACTGAAAATAAGATCTTTAAGGATACCCGATTACTTCACTATTGATCCTTAAAAATATATTCATTAAAAATCCCCGAATATCGCCTCATATGTCCTTAAAAAGATATTATTTAAAATTTCCCGATAACTAGTCTGTTGGTCCTTCAAAAAAAAAAAAAAAAATTCTATAAAATTTTACGAATATTGCTTTGGTGATTCTTGAAATCTAATTTTTTTCGGCGCCGGATATCTTTTGAAAAATATCCTTTAACATTTTTTGTTTATTATTTTTTTTTAAATCAGTGCTAATAGCTCTGTTGGTCCTTGAAAAAATATTCATAAAATTCTAATTGTGACTTACATGCAAATAAAATCTGTTTACACCTTCCATGCTGGTGCTTTCCATTTCCGGTCTTTTTGTTGGCAGATGATGACATATCCAGAGGTGATAATGACATTTTCAATGTGAATTCTTTATTTTTTTTTCGTTTGAAACTTGTTTCTAATTGTTGACACACATTCATTCACTCTCAATAAATATTTCAAAATTAATTAATTTCTATTATTTTTTAAAATTTTATTTACTTATTTTCACAGAACTTTTCCCGCCATACGATGAAAAATCGAAAATTTTATTCAAATCTGAAATTGTTTCCTTTTTTGCCGAAATGCGACGCAACGCAACGTTTCCGATAATGATTTGCAAGTCAACTGAATCAGTAGTCAATCAGCGGCAACAAAAGGGACAGACGCACGCAGGAATGTCATCATCAGTCACCCACTCAACTACAATGGTTGGTTGGTTGGTATCTCTGGTGAAAATTCACATACGCACACACAGTCATACATACATATGTACGTTCTCATTGCTAGGCATTCAGGCAATCGCCCATTGGAAGGTAAACTCAGAGTCCAGAGCAACGGCTGATAAAATGCAAAGGAGTTGACAAAAACAAAACAGTTGTTGCTGTCATTGTTGTTGTAATTTTGTCATTGAATTTATATGATCTTTGAAATAAGCAGCAAAATACAAAAAAAAAACGGAAATAGAATGGGAGCTGAGGGGTGTTAGCAGCGACCATCAGTCATTCAATGTTGGAGAGATAGCATTGCCTGCCGAACCGAGTAAATGGCAAACATTTAGGAAATTTTGGCTCTGATAGAGGAGTTGTTGTTATTCACAATAACATTAAATCAATTATCATTGACCAACAACACCAGCAACAACAATAGATGGAAATTGAATTAAAATCGGGAGATGATACAGTGGCGAGAAAATGCAGGAAGTTCAGGTAAGAGAATTTTAATTTTGTATCTATAAAGGAAGTCTTCTATCAACATAAGAGGCTTTCTATCCATGGAAGTCCTTTAAGGGCTCTCCTATCGCATAAAAATGATTTTCAGAAGACCATTAAAACTCTTCTGCTGGCCTAGAAGAAGTTTTTTAGATCTTCTATATACATAAACACTACAAAAGGCCTTCTACCCTTAGAAGGTCTGTAAGAGGTCATTTTAACCATAGTAAACCTGTAAGACGTCTTCGGCCCTTAGAAGACCTTTAAGAGGTCTTTTGTTCCCAGGAAAATGGTAGACTTTCCTGACTTCAAATAAATCAATATAAAACCTTCAAGAGTTTCAAGAAGACCCTTAAGTGGTATTTTGTCCCAGCTTGGCTTCTGGTCCTGTAATATTTTCAAAAGATCTCATGTCCCTAATATACATTTAAGGGCGACAAAATCATTTTTATACCCTCAGCCATGTGGCTAGAGAAGGTATATATAATTTAATACGGTCAAAACGTGCCTAGTCGAAATAATGGTTTTAGACCCTAGGTCTCTTTGGACCAAATCCGTTTTAGGACATTTGGGGTCGATCCAGTGATGTCCGTCCGTCTGTCTGTCTGGCTGGCTAGTGTGCATGATAACTCTCGAAGGGTGTATCCGAATTGATCTTTTGTGTCTCGTACCATCGCTCGTTACCGTGATACTGGTAGCTTAGCCCGACGTCAAGGAAGTGGAGAAGAAAACAGCAACATCAGCAGAAATGGTTCGAAAAGTAATGAAGCGACTTGATCGAAGCGAAACCCGAGTCGCAATGGCCGAAAAATGGCTCGTGAGCTGAACATATCGCAATATTCCATTCGGCAAATATTGAAAAATAAGCTCGGGGTAAAGCCATTGAAATTCCAAAAAGTGCAAGAACTTAAGAGCTAAAGAGTTGCTTCCCTTGGCCGAAAATAGCGAAAACATTCGATGAGAAAACATTCGTTGTCCAGCAGTTTGTAAACAAACGAACAGAATGATCGTGTTTACTTGCCAAAGAGGTCAGCTGAAAATGTGCACCTTCGGTTCGGTTCTGCCACTAGAACTCAAGCGCCGGCTTGAGTGATGGTGTGGACCACCATAACAGTCGATGGTCGCTCTCCGCTCGTATTAATCAGAATAAATGCCAAATATTATCGCGAAAATATTCTGAAGGGTGTATTAAAGCCTTGGGCAAGCAACATTTTGGCCGCAGACCTTGGACTTTTCAACAGGACTCAGAACCATCGCTCTCAGCACGCACCACCCAAGAATGGTTACAAAATGAGGTTCCTCGCTTCATTTCCAGTGCACAATGGCCACCAAAATCTCCGTATACCAATCTGTTGGACTATTATGTCTGGAGTATTTTGGAAGGCAAGGTTGGCACTAAAAAATACCAAAGTGTCGATCATCTGAGGCAAACGCTTCGCCGGGAATGGGCCAAAATACCGCAGAGCAACATTCGGGCAGCGTATGACGGTTTCATTAGCCGTTTGAAGGCCATAATTCGTACCAAAGTTGACCAATTCGAACAAATCTAAATTTATTCTAAAATTTGATGTTATTTGATGACATTTTTCTGCTTTCATTTAAAAAAAATTAAAAAAAATCAAAAATCCGTTTGACAAGACTATCTAGAAAAAGTCGTAACTCACCCCCTTTACAAAGAGTGCTCCCATACAAAATGGTAAAATTCCAGCTTTTATCGGCTGATGAATAACTATATTCTAGCACTTCGTACACTTTAGTACTTTTCATACCAATCCAAAAATTTGCCCTCAACTCGTCCAAGATGCTATTGTCAAGGCATTGTCAAGCTCCTTCAAATTAATTGATAGCATCCTAATATACAACGTTTCGAAAGTGCCACCGTATCTCAAAGTCTGCAGGAATTTAAATCCGTGCAATTGGAAAAATATTCGAAAAAGTGCTAAAATTCAAGAAATTCGAAATTGGATATGAGCGTCGCGGGTGCGTCACCTCTCGAGAGGGTTATTTTATGTTGCAAAGCTTCTATAACTGTATTTCCAGAAATCGGTATTTTTATTGTTTAATTAAATATTTCACCGGAAATGTTTCAAATTTGGAATTTGCTCACCTAGAGGCAGCTTATATTTTCCCTTGAAATCCCACAATTATTTTCATTTACATCCACTGTCCTCGGCTCACCTCAACGCTTGTTGGGTGTGTGTCTGCGTGCGTGGGAGTAAAGACCTTTGTCAATACAAAATATCCTCGGCCATTTGTTTGCTTGAACGTTTATAATACATTGGCTTTTACGGCTTGACATATACGTCATTGGCGTTTATCATCATAGCCGAGAGGTGATATTGGCCGATCATATCTCATATTTTTTTGTGGTTCATTCACAGGTTGCTTGTAGCTTCTCATTGGTTACGTATTTCGGTGTTGGAAAATATATAAAACAAATACAACAACAGTTTAACGAACAAAACAACGCATTTATGGATCAATAATCTAGTTGAAGTTCATTCATTTCACAGTGTTTGGAGAAGAGAGTCTCCCACATGTTTTGTCTCTAGGTTGAACGTTCAATGCTCTCCCTGGGCAGATTTTTCTTCATTGAGTTTACAATCTGTTTTCCAGATATCTAAAGTTTCACAATTCGGGTGTATGTTTTGATGTAGAATATTGTGATGTGATTGCAGATAAATAATTGAACAAGGAACCCTCAAAAAAAAAAAAAAACCTACAGATCAATTACGCAAAAATGTATATTGGCAAATTTTGAGGTAATTGATCTCTAGGTTATTCTACTGCAATTATTACTCAATTTATTTATCGGCATGGTTATCTTACAATTCATAAATATACCCGGAAAATGTTCGTTACAGGATATTATGAAATCGTTTTTATTATTTCTGGTCTTTATCGGGCAAATAAAATTTAACAATCCTTTGCAGGCAACAGAGGTCAATGGCTGTATTTGGAGGTTGTAATTTAAGGAAGGCTTGGACTTATTGGGAAAATGAGAGAAATCACCTTTTGAAAAAAAGATGTTACCTTCATAGAACTTATATACATATTTAGGTTTATTTGTTCAGTAAAATAGCGATGACAAAGGTGAGGTATAACCATGTTTCTACTATCAACCATTTTGATATTTCATTGATATCCGTCGGTGGATAGAGGGCTTATAGACAGTAAGTCTATAGCTTGGCGATGGCTCTTCTATAGCCCATCGATTGATCGTCTACAGTCCATCGACAGCTTAGCAATGGTTCGTTAATAGATTAACTCATCGATGGCTTATAATAACACGTCAATAGCCCGTCCATAGCTTGGTGATAGCTAATTGGTCGATAGCTTATCTGTAGATCATTTATATATAGCTTACCGATAGCTCGAATATGGCTCATTTACTTACCCATATTTCAATAAAAAAAATTGTGTTAGTTTCAAATAGAATTCTGATGGAATTTTCCACATTTATTTGGCCCAAGGACGAACCTTATTAAAATTGGTGAAAACCGGTCCAAATTTGGATATAGTTCCCATTAATATCTTAGTCCGATTTAATTTTTATTGTGAGTCATATGTGTACTATTTGTCCAAATAGGATGTATTTCGGTATTTCATCCCATTTGATATTTAAATTCCCCAAAGCCGTAATATGCGCTCCAAATTATGGATATTCGGGAAAAGATATGAAATATACAGCTCATAATCTATTGGACAAATTATATCGACATCGGTTCAAATTTGAATATATCTTTAGCTGATTTCACGATTATTGTCCACCCAAATGATGTAGATTTCGGCACATACGACCGAATTCAGCCTAAATATGTAATATCAGCCCGAAATGGATTGATTTTTGCGCACACAACCGGATTTTTTAACTTGGAGAATTTGGTTCCTATACATCTATATAAAGAGTAGTGAAATAAATGACTGATTCACCAACGGTCAGATTAAACGCCTAAGGCTAGAATTTTAAAATCTTTCATGTGGATCAATGTTGGTGAGTAGATGTGAGATAAGACTGGGTTTTGGACTAGAAGTGTACTAAAAGTAAATTTTGTAACTTTTGTTTTTTTTTTTTACGAATTTGACATTTTTTTTAAATGTGTACTATTTCTAACAGCTGAACTAAATGATACTAAATTCGGTACAATTTGATTTTGGTTGAACGAATTAATCTTGAAATTTAAAATGTTGTTGTTGGGGTCTCAGCGGTTGGGTAGGACTAAGATAAAGAGATTGGTTTGGAAATGTGTTTAGAAAGCGTACGAAATGTTTTAAATAGCACTAAATTTGGTATTGCATGAACGGATACTTCTTGAAATCTGAAATTTGGCGTTAGGTTGAGATTTGTAGGTGGTTCCTGAAATACGAACTAAATAGTACTAAATTTTGTATTTGTGCAAGGGACTGAGTTGGAAGTCTAAAATTTGGCATAAGGATCATCTTTTCGTACGGTTTGGTTAATACACGGACATATGTACTAAAAAGTACGAAAAGTACTAAATAATATTAACTTCGGTATTTGGGGAAGGTTTGAAGAGAAAGTCTTTGGTGTTGTGTAGGTTGTAGACAAACTAAAGGGCTTTCCCAAATTCTAACAATACGTGTACCATAAGTACTAAAATGCACTAAATTTGTTACGATTTTGAATTAACAATTTCGAAATTTAGTAAGAAAATCAATTTTAGGAAATCTGATTAATGTAAAGTGGTGGTTTTGAAAATGTGTACTAAGTGTAAAAGCTGTACTAAGTGATACTATATTTGGTATAAATACGTTTCGGGTGGACGGAATAAGCTTGTACTTTGAAATGTTGGTTTTGGGGTCCCTGTTGGTGGTAGGTTTGTGATAATGATTTGGTTTTGAGAAAGTGTACTACAAGTACCTGAAAAGTACTAAATAATACTATATTGTACAATTTTGTATTGGGTGAACATATATTGCTTGAAATCTGAAATTTGGTATTAGGGTCCACTGCTCATGTGTAGCCTGGAAATATGGAGGTGGTTTTGGATAGGTGTACTATAATTGTACAAATAGTATTAAATAGTTCTAAATTTGGTATTGGGTGAATGAATATAGCTGAAATCCTGGAATTTAATTTTTAGATAACTATTGGTACCTGAGGTCGAGATTTGGGGGTGGGTTTGGATAATTTTGCACTTATTTGGGTATTCGCTGATAAATAGGGTGGGGATTCCCAAATTTGATGTTGTGGTCTCTGTTGGTATCTGGAATTAAGATAAAGAGGTGAGTTTGCAAATGCTATTATTGTCCGAAAAGAAGTAAATAGTACTAAATTTGGTATTGGTTTGAAACTGAGCTGAAATCCTGAAATTTGATATAGATGTCACTGTTGTCGTTTGTGGTTAAGATGTGGTTTTGTTTTTTTTTTTTTTTTGTTTTTTTTTTTTTTTGGTGCTTTTGGAATAATTGTACGAAAAGTACTAAATGCTACTAAATTCGGTATTAGGCGAAGGGATAGGGCTGGAATCCTCAAATTCGATATTACGCTCTCTATTATTAGTTGGAATTGACATATAGAAGTGGTTCCAGAAATGTGTACCATAATTATTCTTAAAGCACTAAGTGGTAGATAATGTAGATTATTGTTTTTGTCTACGATGGAGGGATTAATATTGTATTGGATATGCGTTCTAAATGAGTTCAACCAAATCCAAATTATACAAAATTTAGTACCATTTAGTACAGATAGTAGTACATTCTAGTACATATAAGCACTAATTTCCAAAAGTTACTACAGATCTCAATCCGTCACTCTGACAGTAATTTTATTTCTAATTTTCAGGACACCAGGTCTATTGGTTCATCCAAATCTAAATGTACCAAATTTAGTTTCATTTAGTACACTTAACAACATCAGTCGAATAGAAAATTTATTTCCGAATTTCAGTATTCCAACTCTATTGGTTTCCCCAAAATTTTAATTGTACCAAATTTAGTACACATAATTACGAAACTACCTAAATTCCTCTGTTCTAGAATGCAATAGTAATCTTATTTCTAAATTTCAGGATTCCAGCTTCATTCCTTCCTTCAAATTCAAATTGTATTAAATTTAGTACAGTTTAGTACTTTTCGTATACATGAGTAGACACTTCCAAAACTACTCCCTTACATTACCTCTACTCCTCAATCTTAATTCCCATTTGAAATTTCAAGTTTTTAGCTCTAACCATTCACTTGATACGAAATGGTACCAAATGTAGTATATTTAAGTACTTTTCGTACATTTTCCAAAATTTCCGAATTTCCAAAAAGTCTTTGGTACATCTATCATAAACTCCATGAGTGTCCCCTTTGCCAAATTAAAGAGTTTTAGCTCTATTGTTTCCTTTAATACAAAGGGTACCATATTCAGTACTTTTCGTTATAGTACGAATTTCCAAAAACTCAGCCTTATATGACCCCTTCGGACCAAGAGCGACCATCACCCCAAATTTCAAGATTTTAGCTTCAGCCGCTTTGTCTGGGAGTTGATGTTTACCATAGATTGGAACAATCGATTTTCCCAGTTTTTTTCTCACCCATCATCTTTTAGACATTTTTTTGCAACTTTATACCAAAGTTCATATTTTGTCTGTGATGCTCAATACTTATTTATTTACAATATCCAATATATTCCATGTCATTTTTACTAATTACATTATTTTCTATTTTTTTCCTCTCTACAAATTTAGACGTTGGATGTTTATAGCATTGGAAGTGTGGGTGTGTGTGTGAGTTAACATCATTACTCACTCAATTAGCGTTGTTGGGCTGCAGTAGCGGCATTTCATGATAACACTTAGATGCTAATGTAAATGACGTCAGAGCGAGAGACTAAAATAAACTTCGGGGAAATGGTAATAGCTTGACCGCTATAAATAATTGACTGATGTTTAAACATTATTGGCATTAGAGTTAAAATGTCATTGACCTTGGCTCTGATATGCTAGATAAAATTTTTACTTTAGAAAAAGGATAAAAAACAGGTTAAAAAGTATCAGTAGATTTTGCCGACAAATGTATACCCTCAGCCAGTGTTCGATTATTTAAATATATTTTGACTTCTATTAATTGTTGACCCTCGGACCGAAATACATATGATAAAAATATTGCGATGTGACAGGTCTGGACTATATTGAGATACGAGATACAGGGTGAGATAAAAAAAACTGTAACAAAGTCAGACGGCATTTTTTTAATATTATTGAAAAAAAGCAAAACATGTCGGAAGTAGCATCAAATTTTAGAATAAGTTTAGATTTGTTCGAATTGGTCAGCTTTGGCAGGAATTATGGCCTTTAAACGGCCAATTAAACCGTCACACGCTGCCCGAATGTTGTTCTGCGGTATTTTGGCCAATTCCAGGCGAAGCACTTGCTTGGGGTGATCGACACTTTGGTATTTTTTAGTGTCAACCTTGCTTTCCAAAATACTTCAGACACAATAGTCCAAAGGATTCGTATCCGGAGATTTTGGTGACCATTGTGCGCTAGACATGAAGCGAGGAACCTCATTTTGTAACCATTCTTGGGTGGCGTGTGCTGAGTGCGATGGTGCTGAGTCCTGTTGGAATGTCCAAGGTCTGCGGCCAAAATGTTTGCGTGCCCAAGGCTTTAATACACCCTCCAGAATATTTTCGCGATAATATTCGGCATTTATTCTGATGCCAAAGTCGATTAATATGAGCGGAGAGCGATTATCGGCTGTTATGGCGGCCCACACCATCACCATTTTTCAATATTTGTCTAATGGAATATTGCGATATGTTCAGCTCACGAGCCAGAACAGCTGTCGCACGAGTGGCTTTGAAATGACAGCATTCTGAAGTTGGTTGCAGTTTTTTCATCTCACCCTGTATAACAAGTTATAAAGAATCGCTGATCTGTTTCGCAAATTATAACAGATAAAGGTATTGAAAATTGTAACCCTTTGTGCACGCAGAAAAATATATGTTAGAAATATGTTTGGATCCAAACATATATTTGTTTGGGACTGGTTGCAAACAAATATATTTTTGGATGCAAACATAATTTGTTTCGGTGCAAACAAATATTTGTTTGCAACATTTTGTAACATAACTCAATTTTATTTGTTGGGTACCAACATATTTTATATGTTAGAACATATTTTTTTATGGGTGCGGAGAGGATTTTTTTCAAAGAGCTAAACAACAGAGCTCTCGATTACTTTTGAATTGGTGTTATAGGTGACTTAAAAGAAGACAGGAGGGTGAGAAGTCTGTTTTTGCGTTGATGATGTGTTGGCTTGGTTGGCCGCACAACAAAGCAGAACCGAAACATTTTTTGCTCTCTTCCAAATATAACTGTAAATAGAAGTTGTATGTATGCATGAACATTAGTAAGAAGTAACGTCTCAGCAACAACTAGAAAATACACACCGCACAACAACAACAACGAAAAAACTTTTTGCATGTTTTTTCGTTGCTGTTGTGCGGTGTGAATTTTCTAGTTGTTGCTGAGACGTTACTTCTTACTAATGTTCATGCATACATACATACATTCGTTTTTCGCATTAACACCGACATATATACAGAGGAGTCAATTTTTTTGTGTGTTGTTGTTGTAACGTTTTCTTTCTCAAGTAGGCATTTTTTGGTGCATGGACAATAAAAAAGAAATAAACGTCTCAGCAACAGTTTCCATCCCTCTTGCCGCGCACACACCACACATAGTTCCATCAGCAATCGGCAGTGTTTGCTTGGTGAGAACAAAAGAGCGTAACATTGGCGCGTATCTCAACTTGAGTGTCTCAACTTGAGACACGCGCCAATGTTACGCTCTTTTGCTCTCACCAAGCAAACACTGTCGATCGCTGCTGTAACTACCCAGTAAACAATTTTTTCCGACTGCTCTGATTTTAGATTTTTTTCCGAAATTTCTGACGTTTTTTTCAGAAATTTCTGATAGAAATTGGTCCGATTTTCTAAACGTTTTTTTTTAGAATTTCTGCACATTTTCCTGTGTTTTTAAGCGAAAAAAACTCGAAAAATGTACAAACGGAGAGAGTAGATTGTCTATTGCTCTGGCATATTCTCTCCCACATGTAAACGGATGGTGGTGGTTTGACACATTCTCTCCCATAGTAGTTGTTGTTGTGATCATTCATTTCAAGATCTCAACAACAACAAAGCGCAAAGCAAAAATGCTATTTGTTATTGTTATTGTGAACTGTTAGATTTTCCGTTGTAAAAATGTGCGTTTTGTTGTTGTTGTGAATCAGCCTCTTTCTCTTTCGTTCCCAAAAAAATATGATGGAAAAAAATTGCAAAAACAACTACATACCGGTTTTCTGTGTGCACTGCTTTTTATTTTTAGTTCTTGTTTAGCAGTTGAAACAGAAACGTGCTACTGTATGTTATGTTCCTAATAAAAATAATATTTATAATGTAAATGTATTATAGATGTAATATTTAAACTACATTTTTACGAAACCCGAAATAAATTGTTTGTTTTTGAAATAAATATGTGTTTTTTTTTTCATTTTTAAGTGGTGTGACGATTTTTTTCGATATTTCTTCCGAATTCTGAACGATTTCTTTCAGAAAATCGGAACTTTCTCCCGAATTCTGAGCGTTTTTTTTTCAGAAAATCTTAATTTTATTCCGAATTTTCTTTCGAATTCTGACCGATTTCTTTTAGAAAATCTGAATATTCCGCCGAATTTCCAGACGAATTCTGCCCGATTTCTTTCAGAAATTCGGAGTTGTCCTCCGAATCTTTTCCGAAAATCTAATTTTTTCTCCTATTTTTTCAAGAATTTTCACCGAATTCGGACCGAATTCGTCCAGAAAATCTAATATTTTTTCAGATTTTTTTCAGAAAATCTTTCCGAATTCGGTGACCACGTCCATACAACTTTCGTACCGAAATCGGAAGGAATTCGGAATCAGAATCGGACATTTTTTCAGAGATTCTGACAGAAATCGGACCGAATTCGGCAAAAATTGTTTACTGGGTATGTGTGGTGTGTGCGCGGCAAGAGGGATGGAAACTGTTGCTGAGACGTTTATTTCTTTTCTATTGTCCATGCACCAAAAAATGCCACCAACAACACACAAAGAGCTGTTTGGATGTTTTTTTGTTGCTGAGACGTTCCCAGTAAACAATTTTTGCCGAATTCGGTCCGATTTCTGTCAGAATCTCTGAAAAAATGTCCGATTCTGATTCCGAATTCCTTCCGATTTCGGTACGAAAGTTGTATGGACGTGGTCACCGAATTCGGAAAGATTTTCTGAAAAAAATCTGAAAAAATATTAGATTTTCTGGACGAATTCGGTCCGAATTCGGTGAAAATTCTTGAAAAAATAGGAGAAAAAATTAGATTTTCGGAAAAGATTCGGAGGACAACTCCGAATTTCTGAAAGAAATCGGGCAGAATTCGTCTGGAAATTCGGCGGAATATTCAGATTTTCTAAAAGAAATCGGTCAGAATTCGAAAGAAAATTCGGAATAAAATTAAGATTTTCTGAAAAAAAAACGCTCAGAATTCGGGAGAAAGTTCCGATTTTCTGAAAGAAATCGTTCAGAATTCGGAAGAAATATCGAAAAAATCGTCACACCACTTAAAAATGAAAAAAAAACACATATTTATTTCAAAAACAAACAATTTATTTCGGGTTTCGTAAAAATGTAGTTTAAATATTACATCTATAATACATTTACATTATAAATATTATTTTTATTAGGAACATAACATACAGTAGCACGTTTCTGTTTCAACTGCTAAACAAGAACTAAAAATAAAAAGCAGTGCACACAGAAAACCGGTATGTAGTTGTTTTTGCAATTTTTTTCCATCATATTTTTTTGGGAACGAAAGAGAAAGAGGCTGATTCACAACAACAACAAAACGCACATTTTTACAACGGAAAATCTAACAGTTCACAATAACAATAACAAATAGCATTTTTGCTTTGCGCTTTGTTGTTGTTGAGATCTTGAAATGAATGATCACAACAACAACTACTATGGGAGAGAATGTGTCAAACCACCACCATCCGTTTACATGTGGGAGAGAATATGCCAGAGCAATAGACAATCTACTCTCTCCGTTTGTACATTTTTCGAGTTTTTTTCGCTTAAAAACACAGGAAAATGTGCAGAAATTCTAAAAAAAAACGTTTAGAAAATCGGACCAATTTCTATCAGAAATTTCTGAAAAAAACGTCAGAAATTTCGGAAAAAAATCTAAAATCAGAGCAGTCGGAAAAAATTGTTTACTGGGGTTGCTTCTTACTAATGTTCATGCATACATACATACATGCGTTTTTCGCATACACACCGATTTGCTTGATGAGAACAAAAGAGCGTAACATTTGCGCGTGTCTCATGTTGGCATTCTGGTTGTGTTCTTTTTTTATTCTTTTTATTTGTTTTGTGCCTTCGCGTCGTGTCACAAGTGTTGTAATAAATGTTGATACCAACTGTTTTGTGGGAAGACAAATTATTTGTCGAAGCGCCGGAGCCTTTAAATCTACAAAGCTTTATAAAAGCAGCCAAATTAGAGTTAAAAATTGATGCCTCAAGAAAAATAACAGCCTTAGTGTTTGGTGCAACCATTAAAGAAGACCAGTTTGAAAAAGTAATTCATCAATATATGTCAACACCTACTTTTCATATTGAGTTGCAATTTGGAGGTAAGTACACTGGATTTACAGCCTGTTTCTTTATGTCGGAACAAAAAAAATTTCGTTTCAAAATAAAGAAACAGGCTGTTAATATTTTTTTCTTTTTTTAAATAATATATTTCTTTTTTTAAATAATATATTTAATTTTCATTTAGACTCCGTTCGATCAGTGGCATCAGCATCGACAGTTAGTGGCACTCTATCGGAGTGTGAATCCGTAGGTGGTTTTGGGGATCTTACCCCAAAAACAAATGTTATTTCAACTTTAAAGACTGACATAGAGTCCATCAAGTCAATTCCGGCTGTCAACAAAATATGGAGAATTTTTATTGCCGAAAAACGCCTGCAAAATAAAGATAGGGTGAATATTTCGAAGGCCCTTATTGACGAATGTCTAAAAGAAGACCCTAACAGATTGTAAGTATGCATATTGATTTTAATCAGTTTTATTATTATTTTTTTTAGTATTTGCAAAAGTTTTATATTTTTTTGCTTTTATTATTTTTTAATACTTCAATAATTATTGTTATTTATTTATTAAAAAAAATATCTTTCAGACTTAAACGTGAAGATTTTGAAGTTCTGGCCGAATCGATTGTCCACATTTTTTATACCGAATTAGCTTCTGCATACTTCCTCCCCTCGGAGAAAGGCTGTATTGCTAGAGGAAAGTTGTGGAGTGCGTACAATAACAAAAGGACATCTTTACGTTCTGATGGAATAATAAGTCGAAGGCCTCGCAAGGACCTTAAGCGTAAAGCAAATGTGTCTCTCCCATGTAAGTTATTGGTTTATAGGCTACACCACTATGTGGTAAAGGATATTAGTAATTTATAACACCTTGAAATTAAAAATGATTTTTTTTTCAGCTGAAGCAGAAAGTATTGAGTACCTTACTGAGAATACCTCGGATTTATCTACAATTATTTTAAAGTGGCAGGAAACTCATGCTTATCGCCGAAACGAATTAAAAGGAAATATTTCCACATTTGAATATATCTCAAAGTACCCTGTGCTACAGGGTAACAATGGAATCAAGCTAACCACTTTGGACGTGAAATTATTGTATTCAGCAACAGAACCTGTTGAAAATTGGTTGATGATATATTCAAATGTTTTGAATCACGCACGTACTCTTCGGGACAAAGCAGTCTGCAACTTACTTACGAAAATCGATACATCCACTGAAGAACGTAAGTGTTAAAATTATAAAGCATTAATTAGTAAAACAAATATTTTATTTGGATCACGTCATAAATACAATATTTATTTTTTAGGATTGAGAGCACAATTGACCCTTCTTTTAATACCATACATCTTACCACACAGTGGAAAAAGACACGAAACGCATGAAAAGAAAGGTAGAGCCACTAAATTTGAAATTCAGGAGCGTTTTATTAAGGAATATGAGGTAAGCTATTTTAAAATATGTTAATATACAAATATTTATTACCCAAAATAATCAAATTTTATTTTAATTTACAGTCAATTGTGCAATTGAAAGAGGATTCTATTACGGACTTACAAATTAGATTTGTAAAATTTGGCCATGACATCACTTATGCGCAGTTTAACATCGCAGGTTTCATCTATAAATGCACTGATCTACTTGAAGCTTTAAATATAGGATTCATGTATATTATGGCTTTAGATGTTGCATACCCACCACTGTGCAAACACGTATGGGAATTTATCCAATTATCCATTTTCAACATTAAACTGCCAAACGAAAAGGTAGCTATTATTGAAACCATAATCAAAGACTTATTTTAATAATTTTGTATTTGTATTGTCTTTTATTCATTATTATATTCTTGATTTATTTTAATTTAAAGATCATTTTAAGTTACTTTACGATGACAGTATTAACTTGCCACCTTTGCAAAGCAAATTGTGATATTCTTAAAGATCTCATAAAACACTATAGGAAAAAACACAGAAGTTGCAAATTTTTTGAATGTCTGGTTTGTAGTCGCAAATTCACCAATATAGAATCATTTAGATCCCATTTGAGAAAACATTTATGTGTTGAACTTAGAGAAAGATCAGATGAACATCAGCCTGTAGTTAGTCAAGAACTAGATATTCATCATATTTCAAACGAATATTTACAAGAATACTCAGAGCCTGTGGATAATGAAGATTTTGAATCTAGCACTTTATTGTCTCTAAAAATAGAACAGATTCGAATGGAATTTCTGAAAGTATTTATTAAAATATACAGTCATAAGACAATTTCACGGAATTCAGCAATAACAAATTCTAAGCAAATAGTGCTGTTTTACAAAAAATACCTTCAGAAAATTCATTTGCAGTTACAGCTTTCAAAATGGGACGACAATGAAAAGAAAACGGAATTAATTTTATCTGTGTGTAATTTAATACAAGCAAGCCAACTAAATTCAGAATACAAAATTATATCAGAACTAAAACGTAGTAAATTATTTTTCGATATTGAATATCATAATATACAAGATGAAATTAATGAATGTATGGACATGGATAATTCAGTTGTTTTAAAAAAAATTAATTATACTGTAGGGATATTTCCTTTAAAAATATTTTTTGGCGTTCTTTTCAATTCTACCCCTTTTCTTCGCGACATTATTTTATATTACCAAAATTTGTTGACACACCAAAATAATGGCACCATAAAAAACTATGTTCAAAGTAATCACTGGAAAAAAATAATATCTAAATATCCAACATCGAAAGAAATATTTTATTTACCTTTGTTTATTTTCAGTGATGACTTTGAACCGAATAATGCTCTAGCTTCGCACGCTGGCATCCAAAAAATTTGTGGTGTGTATGTAAAATTCGCGTGTATGCCAGACCATATGGCTTCGAAATTACAAAATATTTTTACAGGAATGCTTCTCTTTAGTGAAGACAGGAAACAATTTGGAAATTCCCGTGTATTCACACCATTCATAAAATATCTGAACATCCTAGAGAGTGAGGGAATAATTTTAGATTCAGAAATAGAAGGATATAAGGTCGTAAAAATTGTTTCTGTTTTGGTTCTAGGCGATAATTTGGGGTTGAATACTGTTCTCGGATTTTCAGAAAGTTTTCAAAGCAATTTTTTTTGTAGATTTTGCAAAATGAAACGTTGCGATACGCAGACATCTTGTGAAGAAAAACCAAGTTTGTTGCGAAATGACATTAATTATGCTGATGATGTAGAGACATCAGACGCTAGACAGACAGGTATAAAAGAAACATGCGTTTGGAATAAATTAGAACATTTTAATGTACTTAACAACTTTGCCATTGATGTCATGCATGATTTGCTAGAGGGTGTTTGCCATTACGATTTGATATTCATTTTAAATTCATTTATTACAAAATATAAGTTTTTTACTTTAGAACAGTTAAATTATCGCATTTTGGTATTTAATTATGGTCCTAACTGTAAGAATAAGCCACCCATTTTAAATAGTGATGCTCTTCTGAAATTTAAGTTTAAAATGTCTGCATCTGAAATGAAAACATTTTCTTCTAATCTATCTTTAATAATAGGCGACTTAGTCCCAGATTGCGAAGAATGGCACTTGTATTTACTGCTAAGAGAAATTTTAAACATATGTTGTAACTCTGACGTTTTACAAATTAAGTCAAACGTAATACTAACAAACTCGATAACTGAGCACCACAGATTATATTTGAAACTCTCAAATTCAACATTGAAACCTAAATATCATAATTTGACTCACTATGGACGAATTATGGACGAAGTTGGTCCGCTAAAACACTTGTCATCAATTCGATTCGAAGCGTTCCACCAGCCTTTCAAAAACTGTGCAACTTCCACCAATTCTAGAGTTAATTTAATAAAAACATTATTCACAAAATATCAGCTTAACATCGCCAATACTATATTAAACTTTGAAGAGTTTTATACTAACAAAGTTGAAGGAGAGAGAGTTGTAGAATGCGACATAGAAAGTATTGTAAAGAAATTTCATTTACAAAATCCTATTTCAATTATAAACAATCTAACTATTAATGGCATTTACTATAAAAACAAAATGGTTGTACATATCGGATATAGTGAAGACCAGTTGCCGGAATTCGGCCTTATTTTGCATATTTGTAAAGAACCACAACCAATTTTTTGTCTGCAAAGAATATTGAATCATGGATTTGATTCCCATTTTTATGGATTTCGAGTAGAACTCGACGATTTTTTTTTCACACATCCAGTCGATTTATTGTACACAAATGACACATTTTATATATGTTCAAATTTTGAAAATAATTTATTTATAAATTGCCTTTAAAACATATGCTTATAATATGTATATGTTTTTTAATTTTATATTATATATTATAATATGTATGAATTTATTTTATGTTAAATAAAATGTGAATATCAAAAATTGATTTTAAAACTAGTTTGCATTATGGTTGAATTATATCTGCAGTAAGTATACAAATGGACCCAATCATAAATTTATGTTTGCACCCCAATATATATTATGTTTGGACCCAAACATAAATTATATCTAGGTCCAAACACAACTTATGTTTGGACCCAAACATAAGTTCGTTTCCAGTCAAACATACATTATGTTTGGATCTAAACATATATTATGTTTGGACCCAAACATAAATTATATTTAGATCCAAACACAACTTATGGTTGGACCGAAACATAAGTTTGTTTCCAGCCAAACATACATTATGTTTGGATCTAAACATAATTAATGTTTGGGTCCAAACATAAATTATGTTTGCACCCGAACATTAATTATGTTTGGACCCAAACATTAATTATGTTTGGACCCAAACATTAATTATGTTTGGACCCAAACATTAATTATGTTTGGACCCAAACATTAATTATGTTTGGACCCAAACATTAATTATGTTTGGACCCAAACATAATTTGTTTGCAGCACCCAAACATATGTTATGTTTGGGAATGTTTGCAAACATATATTTGTTTGCTGCAAAATATGTTTGGGACATATGTTAGAGAGGCTTATATTTTTTTGCGTGTGGGTGGGGTATCAGAAATGGTTCGCAGATATTTAGCATCTCCGAAACAGATGTTGTGTTAGCAAAAATGTTTGTATGTGTGAAATTTAAAGATAGTTGGATGCTTATTTCGCATCCTTAGAGGGTTTAGTTTTTCAAAATCTTGAACCCTATGTGGGAGAGGTACCAAAAGAAATGATCCGATCTCTACCATCTTTATAACATATCTTGTGTTGACGGAAATATTGAGATGGATGAAGTCTGAATGAAATCGGACTTTAATTTCGCATTTTATGAGCTTCAGGGATATTTAAAATTGTTTTACCCTTTTGTGGGGGAGCTACCAGAAAGAGTGGACCGATATATCCCATCTTCTTAGCACAATTCGTTTTAGTAGAAATAATGGGATGTGTGAAATATGAAGAGATTCGGACCCTTATTTCAGATTTTACAATCCTTTTTTGTTATTCAACATTTTGACCCTTTTTGGGGGAGGTACCAGAACGAATGGTCCAATCTCTACCATCTTCATATCGGATCTTGTGTTGATCGAAATATCGAGATATGCTAAGTCTGACTCTAGACTAGGATGTTAATTTGGCGTTTTATGAGCTTCATAAATATTCAAAATTTTGACCCTTTGTGGGGGAGTTACCAAAAGGAGTGGACCGATATATCCCCTATTCACCGTATATTATGCGTTAGTAGAAATAATGGGATATATGAAATATGAAGAAGAACTGGATTCTTATTTCGGATTTTATAATCGTTTTGTTCATTCAAAGCCATTTGTGGAGGAGGTACCAGAAGAAAATGTCCGATCTCTACCATCTTTATAACAGATCTCGTTTTGATAGAAATATTGAGATTTACCAAGTCTGAATGAAATCGGTCGTTAATTTCGCATTTTATGAGCTTCATGAATATTCAAAATTTTTTGACTCTTTGTGGGGGAGCTACCAGAAAGAGTGGACCGATATATCCCATCTTCTCAGTAGAATTTGTTTTATAATCCTTTTTTGTTATTAAAAATTTTGACCCTTTTTGGGGGTGGTACCAGAAGGAGTGGTCCGATCTCTACCATCTTCATATCGGATCTTGTGTTGATGGAAATATTGAAATATGCCAAGTCTGAATTCTAGAGTCGGATGTTAATTTCGCGTTTTATGGGCTTCATGGGAATTCAAAATTTTGACCCTTTGTGGGGAAGGTACCATAAGGAGTGGACCGATATATTCCATCTTCACACCAAACCTTGGGTTAATAAAAATATTGGCATGTGTGTAATTTGAAGACAATCGGACTCCTACATCACATTTTATAAGAGTTGTAATTATTCCAAATTTTGGCCCTTTGTGGGAGAGGTACTTGATGGAGGGGACCGATATTGTCCATTTTCGCACCTGACCTAGCACTAATGCAAATATTGGGATTTGCAAAGTTGGAGCAAAATCAGATTATCCTTTCTCTCTCTCTGTGCAGTAAAATATATTCTTAGAAAATTTAGGCGTTATGTGGGAGAGGTACAAGAAGGAGTTAACCGATATTGCCCATCTCCGAACTCGATCTAAGTTTGACAATAATATTACGATATACCAAGTTTGGATCAAATCGCATACTCCCTTCGAGAGTTATTGTACGCACCAGCCAGCCAGACGGACGGATGGACATCGCTAAATCGTCTTCAAATGTCCTGAAACAGATTTGGTCCAAAGAGACATAGGGTCTAAAATAGTAATTTCGACTAGGCACGTTTTGGCCGTATCAAATGATATATATCCTCTGCAGCCAAATGGCTGAGGGTATACAAAGGTTGAATACGATTTATATGTGGTACAAAAATAAAATCTGAAAACTGGAGATTTAGGTATTGGCTACTAAACTTTTATGGACTATATTCTTTGGATATACCGTAAAGATTCAAAAATCTCACCAAAATAAAATGCAGTAAATGAAACTGAAGAAATTTTTATCTCAAACAGTCAAATGTTTATAAAATAATACGAAAATGTTATAGAATCTGAAATCTAAAAATAGCTTATATTAGTTATAAGATTTAAGGTCATCCCATGGCCATGGACATACTTATGTGAATAGAACTTAGTTGGCTGTTTACTCTATGAACTATATATTCCTCGGAAGTAATTACAAAAAATCATCCAAAATTTTTATGGCTCCTCATCGAAAATTCCCAACTTATCCAAACGCTTCAGGGCATATTTAATGGTCTCCATGGTGCGAGGATTCGAACTAAACATCACCTTGACCTTTTTGCGGGCAAACTCCTTATCGGCCAATGCCTCCAGACTAATATCAGCCGAATCCTCTTTGCTCAAGGCGACCATGGGCAGGAAGGAGTACAACGAAAAGAAGCCATATAGTTCACGTGAAGTTATTTCATCCTGGATCTCCTTCAACGATGGAATTCTCTCATAATTCATTTCTCTCAAAGCCTCATGGAATGTCTCGTAATAGGTTTCGATGAGAAATTCCCGGCGATACTTAAGAACCGGCAGTTGGACACTGCTGTTCAAGAAGAAGTTTATATCACAGCCAGGACTGCCAAAGAAACTATTTTGGAAGTCGACCTAAAATGAAAATTAAAATTAGAACTTAAATTCAAAATTTAAAAAAAATATTTAAAGCTTACAAATACCGCATCCTCTGGTGTATTGCAATTATCCGCCTTATATTTATACATAAAATTATTAACCCACAAATCACCATGATTCAAAACTGTAATTTCCCCCGGCCTTGGCCGACCTGACTTTACCAAATTCTCGGTGATATTATCACAATAGTTGTGTAACTTTTTGCTGATTTCCTCGTAACCCTTCCACGTGGCCACCATATCGGCCAAGGTCCTTACATGAAGACTCATGTAATCGGTGAAACGTTCACTGCTCCTAACATAGGTCTCATCCAACATGCCAGCCTTGAAGTGTTCTTTCAGTGAAGGATTCTATGGCGAAAGGAGGGAAAATTATTTTTTTATTTTCAGAGTTGAGAGACAGTTTTACTTTTTCCAGCAAAACCATTGATGAGGCATGAAACTTAGCCAACTTCCTTAGAATAACAACACAGTGTTCCTCATCGAGTCCTTTTTGCCGACTAGCCAGTCTGTATCCGTATTGAGTGAGATCATCGAAGACAATGGTTTGCATCGGCTCGCCGGTTGTGTAAAAGCATCTGAAAACAGAGAAAAAAATGTAAAGTTTGATCTAAGATAGCAATTGTCGGTGATTTTCAAAATCAAACAGAACAATAATAGTCGACTTTTAAAGAGTATGTTTTCAAGGACATAAAGAGAAGAAATATATGATTTTTACAGAAAATTTTTTGGTGGACAAACAGGGAAATATCAGAAAATAATCATGGATTTTTGCAGAAGAACAATAGAACAATTATTTTTGAAGAACAATACAACAATTATTGTAAATTTTTAAAGGATATTTTTTTCAAGGACCAACAGGAAATATTCGTGAATTTTTGAAGAACATAACAATTTTTATAGAAAATTGTGGATTTTAAAAACAAAACGAATTAAAATTGAAAAAAATCGCATGCGATAAAAAATATGAAAAAAATAATAAAATGTCACAAAATCTATATGAACATAATTATTGATACCTTTTTTTGCGATTTTTTTAGATTTTATTCCTTTATGTCAAGAGGGCATTCTGAATTGACAAAATTTGCCAAAATCGGTTCAGCCATTCTTGAGATATAAGCATTCTAGCTAACATCCCCTTCCTTTGTATATACACATTGTATAGATTTCGGTATATATAACCGATATATTTACTATCGGCATCTACGTAACGTTCAGAATTGACCTGTTCGTCTATTTATGATTTCGCCGGGATTAAAAATATTCGCGGTTTAATGGAAATTTTGACTTTTATTTAACACAAATGTTGTGGCCTATTTAACCCATTAAATATTACCCGATGACCATCAAAATTGGAAGGCTTCTGCCCAGCCCTAAGCTCTAGCGCCATGCTAACATCCACGTCGATTGGTCTACAATTGCGACCTGTAGAGCAACTGCAAAATCAGGATTTTTTTCAGTTTTTGGTCCATTTCAATCCCTAAATATTATGCGATTATCTCCAAAAGAAATAGGGTTATATTCTGACCCTAGCCCCACCCCCCATTCTAAATTTCGGGCCATAATTGCGACCTGTAGAGTGATTACAAATTAACATGGACAGACGGACAGGCGGACGGACGGACATACATAGCTAGATCGACTCAGCTCGGCGAGATAGGAAGATCCATATATACTTTCCTATGTGGGAAAACAATATTTCGAGGTGTTACATAATTTTTGGCCCAATCAAACTTATAATACCCCCAACACATAGTGTTGTAGGGTATAAATATTGTTTTGACATTTTTAAAAAATATTTTTGAACTCAACTCCATATACCAACGGAGATCTTAAAATGAAATTTGAGGATTCCTGCCCTATCACTTCACCCAATGCAAAATTTGGTACCATTTAGTACTTTCCGTACAAATATAGGGCGAATTTCCAAACCACCGCCAAATCTCTACCACAAATGCCAACAGTGACCTTAATATCAAATTTCAGGATTTCCGCTCCTTACAGGGTGGTATGAACTGGTACTCCGCAGCAGAAAGAAAATTGACTCAAAAGAGCTAAAGAGTTGTTTCGCTTGGCCGAAAGTTGTGAACTGCGGAATTTGGTTTTCTCCGATGAGAAAAAAATCGTTGTCCTGCAGTTTATAAACAAACAAAATGATCGTGTTTACTTTTCAAAGAGGTCAGCTGAAAATGTGCACCTTCGGTTGGCCACCAGAACTCAAGCGCCGGGCATGGTGATGGCGTGGGCCGCCATAACAGCTGATGGTCGCTCTCCGCTCGTATTAATCGACCGTGACATCAGAATAAATGCCTAATATTATAGCGAAAATATTCTGGAGGGTGTATTAAAGCGTTGGGCACGCAAACATTTTGGCGCAGACCTTGGACATTCCAACAGGACTTAGCATGCGCCACCCAAGAATGTCTCCTCGCATCATTTCCGGCGCACAATGGCCACCGAAATCTCCGGATACCAATCCTTTGGACTATTGTGTCTGGAGTATTTTGGAAAGCAAGGTTGATACTAAAAAATACCAAAGTGTTGATCACCTCAAGCAAGCGCTTCCCCTGGAATGGACCAAAATACCGCACATCAACATTCGGACAGTCTTTTGTCTGCCGATATTTTGATGATTAAAGTCAAATTGTTCAACAGAATTGGCTGAATATCCACAAAAGGAGTTCCTTCTGAGTACTTTATCCCCTGGAAGAGAAAATTCTACATAGGTCCACAATATCGTATAGCCCACATTCAACGGTACCCCCCTACATTCGATATTTTGACGTTTTAGGCACATTATTCACCAGAGTTATTTCAAATTTCGTATTTAGAATTCTTAATGGGTACTACTGCCTATGACAAAAAATTAGCGTATGCACTCCCACGCTTTCGTATAGCCTCCATATAACAGTACAATATTCGGTATTATGATGACAACAATATTCGCTATTATGGTGTTTTTAGAGATATTATTCGCCGGAGTTGTTTCAAATTTCGTATTTAGATTTCTTAGTGGGAACTACAGTTTATGCAAAAAAATTGTCTATGCAGGTGTAGATCTTCGTATAGGTCCAATATATCAGCACCTCCCTATGTTCGGTATTTCGACGATTTTAGGTACAATATTTACCGATTTTTTTTTTTTAATTTTGCATTTGAAGTTCCTAATAGGTACTCCAGCCTGTGCGGGGTCCAGGTCTTCGTATAGACCCCATATATCAGTACCTCTCTATTTTGGCTACATTATTCACCGTATTTTTTCATGATTCGTATTTGAATATTGTAATGGCTTATGACCAAAGTTTTCCACGCAGGTCCACGTCTTCGTATAGATTCCAATATAACGCCTATTTTGAAGATTTTAACAGAATCTTTAACGGATTTTATTTTAATACTTTTTTTTTGAATATTTCCAGATTCGATTTAGCCATGTCCGTCTGTCTGTCTGTTATAATCACGCTATCTTTGGAACAAATTGAGGTAGAAGGCTACAATTTTGCACACATGTATATTTTTCCAGTAGGCAGGTTAAGTTCGTGAATGGGCCATGTAGGTCCAAGTTATCATATAGCCCCCATATAACGGAACCTCCCGATATTCGGTATTTTGATGATTTTAGCGATATTATTAACCGGAATTGTTGCCAATTTGGCATTTGAAGTTCGTAATGGATACTACCTAAGACAGAAAATTATCTGTACAGGTCCACGTCTTCGTATAGCCCCCATATAACGGTACCCCCGATATTCGGTATTTTGATGATTTTAACGACATTATTTACCGGGATTGTTTCAAATTTCGCATGTGAAGGTCGTAATGGATACTTCAGCCCATGCCAGAAAATTGTCTGTGCAGGTTCACGCCTTCGTATAGCCCCCATAAACGGTACCCCCTATATTCGGTATTTTTATGTTTTTAGCTACATTATAAACATATTTTTTTTAAGTTTCGCATTTAAATATTGTAATAACTTATGACAAAAGTTGCCTATGCAGGTCTACGTCGTCGTATAAGCATTCGGTATTTTTAAGATTTTAACAGAATTTTAAACGAATTTTATTTTTTTTTTTTGGAAATTGCCAAATTTGTACCAAATGGTGTTAAAAGTTCGGCCCGGCCGAACTTACAGCTTTTTTACATCCTGCCTCCCACTACTTTACAAGCTGACCATTGCAGTGATAAATTGTTAAATATTGTTTAGGTAACAATTTTTCCCCCTTCTACTCACTTGGCTCCAAACTTAGTGCCCTGCCCCATCAGCATTTCCAGTTTATCCAGCACTTCGAAATAGAATATCTTCTCCCTCAAATATACAGCCAAATCCTCCAGGAATTGTGTAGCCGGTGTTATGTCTATACTTTTGACAATCAGCGCCAGCTCCTCATCCAACTGACGTTTGCTGCAACGATACAATGCCTTGGCGCGATAGATTTTGCTGCAATAATTCTCGCCGCCGCCACTGGGCTCCCCAAATTCGATTTTCTTGATATCCACACAGCTATCGCGAAGACCCACCTCCAGGGCGGCCTTGAAGAAATCCTCGTTCAAATACGATGGCAAATTGTTGGAGTTTTCAAAGATCATGGTTCGATTTTTATTATTTTTTTAATTTGAAAGGGGGTAACTGCTAAAATTATATATTTTATCCTTGATTCCTTGGTTTTCCTCTTCTAATTTTTGTGATTTTAGTCCTGATAATATCCGTTTAAAATTACACTTTGTGATATTCCGCTGAATATTTTAACCGTTGTAGTTATAATTTTACTATAAAAGTTTCTAAGGAATGAAAATGCTTTTTATACCAACTATTAGTCTGTTTGTTGGTCTGAAGTATCTGTTAGATAGCAAATTGAAAGAAGCGACACAAGGTTTAGATTTTTTTACACCTGTTATCAGATCTAGTTTGTTCCATTAGTTCCTTTGTGAGCTGTGTTCTTTGTTTTCTCCCATTTGTTGAAAATGAGATATGCCTAGAGTGGGCCACATTGGCTAGACTCTTGACCACCGGAAAACTCAGTTATAATAAGTTAAGTGCCCGTTTTTCTGCTTCAAGATAATGTAATCGTTTTTTTTTTTTCATAAAAAGTGTTTTATTTATTGCCTTTATTGTTACGGTAAAGTCCTTAGCGATAAAATTGTTTGCACTTTGTTGCTGTCCAACATTTATTTGCCCAAACGTCTCAAGACATTTGCGACTCGACTAGACTATCCGGGTATTTTATTTTTATGTACATACAAGTTTATTCTAGAAGGAAATACACTTAAAAAAAATTATTCCGATTCTCTTGTATTCAAATCAAAATTTCCTAGGATCCAAAATAATTTAAGGTAAAATCTGTAAAGGTCTCAACATTGTTTTATATATTTTGTGATGGAACCTCAGAAGTATTGACAGATTTTCAGTTTGTACTCCAAATACCTTAATAAAAACTAGACCATCACTTGAAATAAACTAATTTTTAAAATCGAGTGGATTCTAGAGTTCGAATTCTCAGAACCTCTAGTACCATAATTGTTATTAACTGATTGCCGATTTTATTGTCTGTCGAACATAACAGACAATTTGTCTGAAGGTTTGTTTTGTCTAAAATAATGTGTGATAAGAAAATATTTATAATAATTTTATACCCTCCACCATACTATAGAGGATATATTAAGTTCGTCATTCCGTTTGTAACTCCTCGATATATTCGTAATAGACCATACAAAGTATTATATTCTGGATCAGCGTAAAATTCTAAGACGATCTAGCGATGCCCGTCTGTCTGTCAGTTGTAATCACACAATATTTCATAGTTTATCAGTAGGCAGGTTGAGTTCGTAAATGGGCCATGTCGGTCCACGTTTTCACACAGCCCCCCATATAATGGTATCTCCCGATATTCGGTATTTTCATTATTTTAGCGACATTATTTACCGGAATTATTTCAAATTTCATATTTAAAGTTCGGAATGGGTACTACAGTTCATGACAAACATGCAGGTCCACGTCTTCGTATTTTCATAATTTTTGCGACATTATTCACAGGTAACAAATTTCGTATTTAAATTTCGTAATGGGTTAACGTTTTCGTGACCCGTATAACGGTACCTACCGATATTCGAAATTTTAATGATTTTAGCGACATTATTCACTGGAACTGTTTCAAATTTCGCATTAAAAGTTAGTAAGGAGTACTATAGACTATGGCAAATAATTCTGTTAACACAGGTCCACGTCTTCGTATAGTTTCCATATAACGGTTTTCATTTAGGTGATAATTTTCAGATTTTTTTGAAATTTTTAAGTTCCTTCCAAATGGTGGAGGGTATTATAAGTTCGGCCCGGCCAAAATTAGCTTTTTTACATATTTTTTAACATTAAACCGCAAAGGGCACAGGTTACACATCATTATTTTTTTTTTTTTTAAATTTTCGAAATAATGTTTCTTAAAATCCCTACATTTTATAGCCCTCAGGCGAGCCAAAAAAATTGAATTTTTGGTTATTTTTCAAGAAAATTTTAAAAATCAATTTAAATTCCCTTATATGGTCTTTTGGCCTTTTTAAAAAGATTCAATATTTTGGGAGTTATGGCCATTTTTAAAAAAAGGCTATTTTTTTAAATTTTAAATAACTCCAATCAAAACAATGCTAGAAAGCCCGAAATGTCAATATTTGAGGAGCTATAGGCATTTAAAAATATGATATTTTTATACCCTCTGCCACATAGCTACAGAGGGTGTATATCATTTGAAACTCCCAAAGGGAGTGTCCGATTTGGTTCAAACTTGATACATCGTAATTATCAAACTTAGATCGAGATTGGTTCCCCCTTCCCCCCATAAAAGGTCAACATTTTCAAAGGAAATAATTTGCCTTAGAGAACGAGAATAATTTCACACATCCCATTATTTCTACTAAAACTAAATTTGGTGTGAAATTTTGTTTTAGTAAAAATAATGATGTGTGTGAAATTTTAAGAGTATTACATGCTCAGTTCGCGCCTTATGATCGTTTGGTTATTCAAAATTGTGATCCTTTGCAGGGGAGACACCAGACGAAGTGGGCCGATATCTACCATCTTTACAGCAGATCTTGTGTTACCGGAAATATTGGGATGTGTGTAATTTAAAGACAAAACCTTTGTGGGGGAGGCACATGATGGTGTGGTCCAATTTTGTCCATTTTCACACCCCAGCCTAGCACTTGCTAAAATATTAGGATTTGAAAAGTTTAAACAAAAAATCGGATGATCGACCGAGAATTTCCACTCGCGAACATATTTCACTTCCGAGTAAAGACAAGCAAATCTGCACTCCGATTTTGAAAGGTCAATCGCCGACACCAAAACGGATGCCACAGTCCTTTGTAGGGACTAGTCTCTTGGCGATGTTGGTGGCGTTTAGTATAGACAGATTCTAGATTCCCATTTGTGTTTTGAGAATTAGAAATAGAGAGCGAATGCAGCTCCAACTCTAAAATGAAAATGGAATTCTCGCTCTTATTCCAGTGAAACCGAAAAATTCAGTTTTGCTCGACTTCAAGCGAGTTTCCCTCCTTACTGGAATTCTAGCTAAATCTCTTTGGATGAAATGTATTTTAGGACATGTGGAGTCGATCTAGACATGCCTTTTATTCTATTCGCAGGATAACTATCGAAAAAAGTATCCAATCTTCTCCAAATATAGTACGAGATGAACAATATAGGTCCACTGCTTTTGGAGCTTATGTATCGGTCAATTTTTACAGGAACAACCCCCCCCCCCCAAAAAAAAAAAAAAAAAGTTAAATGCTATTTCAGATGAGCAGTATCGGCCCACTCCATCAAGTACTTCCCCCACAAAGTGTCAAAATGTGATTGTGTGTTTGATAAAATATAAAATAAGGGCCCGATTGTCTTCAAGTTTTGCACATTCCTATACTTTTATTAACACAAGACCTGTTATGAATGTAGAATATATCGGTACACTCCTTCTAGTACCTCGTTCGTATAAAGCGAAATAAGCATGCGATTTTTATTTTCAAACTAGGTACATCTCAATATTTCTATCAACACAAAAACAGACATGAAGATAGAATATATAGCTTCAAAATAAGCTGCCGATTCATTTTAAACCTCAAACAAGGTCTGATGTGAAAATGGTAGATATCGGTTCACTCTTTCTAGTACCTCCCCCACAAAGGGTCTAGATTGTGTATAATTATTAGTCTTATAAAATGTGAAGTAAGAATCCGATTGTCTTCAAATTTCCCACATGACAATATTTTTATTAATCCAAAATCTGGTGTGAAGTTGGAATCTATCGGTCCACTCCTTCTAATACCTCTCCCACAAAAGGTAGATATTTTCAAAAAATATATATTTTCTGCACTCTTTCTGTGCAGTCCTATTTCGCTCCAACTTTGCAAATCCTAATATTTTCATCAGTGCTATTTCAGGTGCGAAAAATTACAAAATCGGTGCACTACATGAAGTAGCTCCCCTACAAAGGTAAAATTTTTGCATAATTATGAGTCTTGTACAATGTGATATAAGTGTCCGATTGTCTGCAAATTACACACATCACAATATTTTTATTAATCCAAAATCAGGTGTGAAGTTGGAATCTATCGGTCCACTCCTTCTGGTATCTCCCCCCACAAAGGGTTAAAATTTTGAATATTCATGAATCTCATAAAACGCGAAATTTATATCCGATTCCATTCAGAGTTGGTACATCTTAATATTTCCATCAACACAAGGTCTGTTATAAAGATGGTAGAGATCGTACCATTTGTTCTGGTACCTCCCCTACATTACGGATTTTGAAAAACAAAACGCTCAATCTCTTCAATTTTCACACACACAGCACAAGATCTGTTGTGAAGACGATATATGTCTGCGAACTCCTTCTAGTACCTCACTCACAAAGGGTCAACACTTATATCCGCCATAACTTGCGAAACAAATCAGAGATTCTTTACAACTAAATATTTCTCTCAACCAGAAACCTGAGGGGAATAAGGAATTTTAGATTTCGCATAAAATTGGATATAAATGTTCGATTTTCTTGTAATTTTGCCCACACCAATATTTTTATCTGTATTAGATGGAGTATGAAAATGGAATACTTCGGTTGACTATATCTGATCTCATATAAAGTGAAGGAAATAGTCGGTATAGTCCAAACTTGGCACGTCGCAATATTTATATCATTTTTATTTAGGTCCAATACGAAATGGACAATATTGGCCCATTCCATCGGAACCTACGCCATAGAAGGTCAACAATTTGAATAATCATAACAGAAGTCAAAATATATTTAAATAATAGAACATTGACTGATACTTTTTTCGATAAAAACAAGTTAAAAAGTATCAGTCGGTATTGCCGCCAGAGATATACCCTCAGCCTATGTTCGATTATCTAAATATATTTTGACTAGTGTTAAGGTTATTCAAACGTTTGACCCTCTATGGAGCAGATCCCGAAGGAATGGGCCAATATTACCCATTTCCTATCGGACCCAAAATATGATATAAAAATTTCGTCAGATGTGCCAAGTCTAAATGGAATCGGAAGTTAATTTGGCGATTTATGAGCTTCATGGGTACTCAAAATTTCAATATTTTGTGGGGGAGGTACTTGATGGAGTGGACCGATATTGTCCATTTTCACACCTGTCCTAGCACTGACGCAAATATTAGGATTCGCAAAGTCGGAGCAAATTCGGATTAGCCTTTCTCTTTCTGTGCAAAAAATTTGTTTTTTTTTTTTAAATTTCGACCTTTTGTGGGGGAGGTACCAGAAGGAGTGGGCCGATATTGTTCATCTTAACACAAGACCTTGGGGTAATATAAATATTGGAATGTGTGAAATTTGAAGATAATCGGACTCTTACATAACATTTTATGAGAGTTGTAATTATTAAAAATTTTGACCATTTGTGGGGGAGGTACTTGATGGAGTGGACCGATATTGTCCATTTCCACACCTGCCCTAGCACTGACGCAAATATTAGGATTTGCAAAGTTGGAGCAAATTCGGATTATCCTTTCTCTTTCTGTGCAAAGAATATATTTTTTGAAAATTTCGACCTTTTGTGGGGGAGGTACCAGAAGGAGTGGACCGATATTGTTCATCTTAACACCAGACCTTGGGGTAATATAAATATTGGAATGTGTGAAATTTGAAGACAATCGGACTCTTACATAATATTTTATGAGAGTTGTAATTATTCAAAATTTTGACCATTTGTGGGGGAGGTACTTGATGGAGTGGACCGATATTGCCCATTTTCACACCTGCCCTAGCACTGACGCAAATATTAGGATTTGCAAAGTTGGAGCAAATTCGGATCATCCTTTCTCTTTCTGTGCAAAGAATATATTTTTTGAAAATTTCGACCTTTTGTGGGGGAGGTTCCAGAAGGAGTGGACCGATATTGTTCATCTTAACACCAGACCTTGGGGTAATATAAATATTGGAATGTGTGAAATTTGAAGACAATCGGACTCTTACATAATATTTTATGAGAGTTGTAATTATTCAAAATTTTGACCATTTGTGGGGGAGGTACTTGATGGAGTGGACCGATATTGCCCATTTTCACACCTGCCCTAGCACTGACGCAAATATTAGGATTTGCAAAGTTGGAGCAAATTCGGATCATCCTTTCTCTTTCTGTGCAAAGACTATATTTTTTGAAAATTTCGACCTTTTGTGGGGGAGGTACCAGAAGGAGTGGACCGATATTGCCCATCTTCGAACTCGATCTAAGTTTGACAAAAATATTACGTTGTAGCCAATTTGGACCAAATCTGATACTCCCTTGGAGAGTTATCGTGCGCACCAGCCAGACAGACAGACAGACAGACGGACGGACGGACGGACGGGCGGACATCGCTAGATCGACTTCAAATGTTCTGAAACGGATTTGGTCCAAAGAGACCTAGGGTCTAAAACCGTTATTTCGACTAGGCACGTTTTGGCCGTATCAAATGATATATACCCTCTGTAGCCATATGTCTGAGGGTATAAAAATGTCATTTTCAGTCCCGTCAATTGTTAGCTATGGCATTTTTTTAACATATTTTGCACCTAAAAAGTGTGAAATTTGAAATGCTCAACAGCTCTCGGATAAATATTTTAAATCTGAAATTCAACTCTAAAGTCAACATTTTTTCTGAAACAACAAAACTGGAGCACACTTAAAAAAAACCTATTAGAAATTAGGTCGACACTTCAAATAAACTAGTTTAGTTTATAGATCATTAGAAACTTCTAATTAAACATACATAATTAAAAAAAATGTATTGACTGGTTATTACATCCAGACTCTTCTGTTCGAACAATTGCAGTCGCACTCAAGAGTCCAACAATTAATTAAACATTCTACCCCACTTCTAAACCAATATTTATTGAATCGTCTAAACGATGTCACACTTATTGACACTTTTGTTGTATCTGAAGAACGTGGCTTATCTGTCTGCCTCTCGTATTTGCCGTCGACTTTATTGTAGGTCTTTACAGACACTTTGTCTGAAGGCTTAGAGACGAAAGGCACAAAAGAATGTAACCTTTCCTTGCTCGTGTCTTAAGCGTTTCGTCTGGCAATTAAAAACAATTCTGATAACAGCAATTATTGTTTTGTTTTGATTGTTTTTTCCTAACACAATCTAGTTTTTGTTAACCATGGGCAGTTCTGGACTATTCGTCGCGAAGTGGCCACACTTTTGTTATCAACTTTACAATTTAAGTAGTTTTATTTTATAAAGAGAATATGAAGGAAGAGGTATGTTTCAGGTTACATTTTTTGCAGAAATCCTTAACCTCAGGTTATTTAGATGGAAAAATTAAAATGTCCAGAAGTGGAACCCTATAAACAATTTTGACAGGATATACCTTAACCAAAGTCTTGAAATATATTGTTGTTCTAGATATTAATGAAATATAAATAATAACATATGCTGACAATGAGGATGTTCTTTCCAATTTTATTTTTTCTGGGATATATTTTGTTCAATTTTTTTATATGATCCCCTTATTACACTGTGCAACACAAAAAATAATTACAAGAAAAATCGAAGAGCTTTTAAAAGTGGAGCTGAAAAAGACAAATAACAAAGCAGCTAAGTTCGGCAGGGACGAATCTTTAGAACCGTCTACCATTTTGAAGGAAATTTCCGAAAAATTCCGTCCAAATATACCGCTCAAAGGAAAACCTTTACATAGTGGCTTTTAAATGTCGCTTATATTATCAAAATTAAAACAAATACAGATATGTGGGCTATATGACAATAATATTTGCGAACTATAAATATAAAATTTGAAACAATTCCGGTGGATAATTAAAATACCGAATATCGGAGGGTACCGTTAAATACCAATTTTGTCAATTTTTATTTATTTGTGATATCAAAATTTTGCACTTGAAAGTTACGGATTTTTGTCGGTAACTCAAAAAATGAGTTAGAAAATGAAGACCACTTCTTGACCACAACCGGTCAAATTTTTGAATAATAACCTCTCATAAAATGCAAAATAAGCTTCTTCAAATTTCACATATCCACCTACCCCAGAACGGGTCAAAATTTTGTAATAAGTATATCTCTCATAAAATACGAAATAATCATCAGATTCTTTATATATTTCACTTATCCCAATAGTTTTACTACACAAGTTCTGGCGTGAAAATTTTAGATATCAGTCTAACTCTTCTGGTACCTCTCCCACAAACGTTCGCAAATGATAAAACGTCGATACTCGTGTCTTATATTTTTAGCCCTATTTTAATAATTTACTCAGTTTTCGCTAAAATTTTGAAAAAATTGAATTTTAGCGAACAGAGCGAGATTCCCTAGAATTCATATTATATGAACTCAAGCTCATAAAGTAGTTAATATGAACAACATGCTTTCGCGTAAACCAACGTACAAAGACGAATCTTATAAATTTTTTGGATCTGTATTTTACTCGATTTAATAAGCACTTCGATTTAGTATCACATTTTGACACTATGTATACCACTGTTGGTGTTTGGGGTTCAAATATGGTAATATGTGCTATAGCTGTTCGAAAAGTACTAAGGGGTACTATTGTTGGGTAAATAGATAGAGTATAAACACACAATTCTGATATTTGAATTTAGAAAAACTAATGGTATCTTTTTGGAATATGTAAATTAGGAAATGTGTACGCTAGGATTAAGATATAAAACGGATTTGCAAATGAGTACTAAAATTATACGAAAAGTACTAAATACTATACTAAATTTTGCTATTGATTGAATGTATTTAGCTGTAGTCCCGAAATTTAATATTAAGGTCTCTGTTGGTATCAAGGGTAGAGATATGGCGGTGGTTTGGTAAATGTGTACTATAATTATTCTAAAAGTACTAAATGGTAATAATTTTGGTAATATTACAAATAACAATACGCAGATTATGTTAATCAGAGATATCAACCCTCATGCAAGTTAGAAAGGGGCTTTTTGGGTCATTTTTTTTTCAATACAGTTTAAAGTCTACCTTTCGTAGCATTTGTATAAGCTGAGATTGATGATATTTTTCTATGGTACATATTCAGTATTTCGTTTGTTCAGAGACTTACAGTGAATTTTGATGTAGAATATTTCTTCCTCTGGTACTTCCCCAAAAAATTAAATATTAAGGGATATTTTTTACTTGGAATGGAAATGTGTTTAATTAACAGTAAAAAAGCAAAAAACATAATTTTCACTAGTAATTTTCTTAAAAACTATTAAACCTAGATGTATGGTTTATTTTGAAGTTTATAATGAAATTATGTGTAGAATATTTAACACTTTCTCACATTTTATCTTATTTTCATGTATCAACTCAAAAAAAAAAAGACGAGGGAAAAATTGATCAAAAAATTACGAATTTTTTTAGCAACATTGATGGAAATATTTTTTTATATGTAATGGAAATAGAAATTAACAATAAAAAAATGTAAACATATAACTTCCACTTTTAATACATGCATATTTCGATTAAAACTTTCCTAAAAACTATTATACCTACATAGATTGTTTATTCTGAGACATATAGTGAATTTTTATGCAGAATATTTCCTCTTTTAACACTTTCTGTGTAAAAATAAGTTGTATGCTACATTCATGCATCAACTCACAAGAAACCCGAAGAAAAGTCCATGTTAAGCACGACATATTTTTTTTGTCAATATTGTACCAGATATTTCCTTGATATATAATGGGAATAGAAATTTTTTTTCTATGGTGACTCATAGTGAAATTTGATGAAGAATATTTTTGTCTTTGACATTGTTTTTCTAAAATGATGTTTTGTGGCAGAATTTTGCATAAACCCACCAATTTGACTCAAATTAGAAATATATACAATTACCAGTCGAAAACGATCCACTTTTAATACATGCATATTTGGAATATAATTTTCTTAAAAAACTGTTATCCCCACACATATTGCTTATTCTGAGACTTATAGTGAAATTAGGTGTAGAATATTTCCTCTTCTGCCACTTTTTGTCTAAAATGAAGTTAAATGTTACTTTCATGCGTCAACTCGTAAAAAAAAAACAAAGAAAAATCCAGGCAAAATATAGGATTTTTTTTTGCTTTTTTCAATGTTGTAGCAGATATTTTCTTGATATATAATGAAAATAGAGATTTCGTTTCTTAGGCGACTTATAGTAAGATTTAATGAAGAATATTTTTGTCTTTGATATTATTTTTCTAAAATGACAATTTGTATGAGAGTTTGGCATGAACCCACTCATATGACTCAAATTAGAAATGTATAAAATTAGCAGTAAAAAACGGTCCACTTTTAATACATGCATATTTCGAATATAATTTTCTTATAACAACTGTTATCCCTACACATATTGCTTATTCTGAGACTCATAGTGAAATTAGGTGTAGAATATTTTCTCTTCTGTCACTTTTTGTCTAAAATCAAGTTAAATGTTAGTTTCATGGATCAACTCAAATCCCTAAAAAATCCATGCAAAAATATGTAAGGCTTTTTTATGGCAAAATTGAAAGAAATATTTTCTTAATATATAATGAAAATAGAGATTTCGTTACTTTAGCGACTTATAGTGAAATCTGATGAAGAATATTTTTGTCTCTGACATTTTTTTTTTCTAAAATGTTGCTTTGTGGCAGAATTTTGCATAAACCCACCCATATGACTCAAATTAGAAATGTATAAAATTACCAATAAAAACGGTCCACTTTTCATACATGTATATTTCAAATATAATTTTTTTAAAAACTATTTGTCCTATATAGATTGTTTATTCTGAGACTTATAGTGAAATTAGGTGTAGAATATTTCCTCTTCTGTCACTTTTTGTCTAAAATGAAGTTTAATGTTAGTTTCATGGATCAACTCAAATCCCTAAAAAATCCATGCAAAAATAGGTAATATTTTCACTTTTTTAGGGCACAATTGAAAGAAATATTTTCTTAATATATAATGAAAATAGAGATTTCGTTACTTTAGCGACTTATAGTGAAATCTGATGAAGAATATTTTTGTCTCTGACATTTTTTTTTTCTAAAATGTTGCTTTGTGGCAGAATTTTGCATAAACCCACCCATATGACTCAAATTAGAAATGTATAAAATTACCAATAAAAACGGTCCACTTTTCATACATGTATATTTCAAATATAATTTTTTTAAAAACTATTTGTCCTATATAGATTGTTTATTCTGAGACTTATAGTGAAATTAGGTGTAGAATATTTCCTCTTCTGTCACTTTTTGTCTAAAATGAAGTTTAATGTTAGTTTCATGGATCAACTCAAATCCCTAAAAAATCCATGCAAAAATAGGTAATATTTTCACTTTTTTAGGGCACAATTGAAAGAAATATTTTCTTAATATATAATGAAAATAGAGATTTCGTTACTTTAGCGACTTATAGTGAAATCTGATGAAGAATATTTTTGTCTCTGACATTTTTTTTTTCTAAAATGTTGCTTTGTGGCAGAATTTTGCATAAACCCACCCATATGACTCAAATTAGAAATGTATAAAATTACCAATAAAAAACGGTCCACTTTTCATACATGTATATTTCAAATATAATTTTTTTAAAAACTATTTGTCCTATATAGATTGTTTATTCTGAGACTTATAGTGAAATTAGGTGTAGAATATTTCCTCTTCTGTCACTTTTTGTCTAAAATGAAGTTTAATGTTAGTTTCATGGATCAACTCAAATCCCTAAAAAATCCATGCAAAAATAGGTAATATTTTCACTTTTTTAGGGCACAATTGAAAGAAATATTTTCTTAATATATAATGAAAATAGAGATTTCGTTACTTTAGCGACTTATAGTGAAATCTGATGAAGAATATTTTTGTCTCTGACATTTTTTTTTTCTAAAATGTTGCTTTGTGGCAGAATTTTGCATAAACCCACCCATATGACTCAAATTAGAAATGTATAAAATTACCAATAAAAAACGGTCCACTTTTCATACATGTATATTTCAAATATATTTTTTTTAAAAACTATTTGTCCTATATAGATTGTTTATTCTGAGACTTATAGTGAAATTAGGTGTAGAATATTTCCTCTTCTGTCACTTTTTGTCTAAAATGAAGTTTAATGTTAGTTTCATGGATCAACTCAAATCCCTAAAAAATCCATGCAAAAATAGGTAATATTTTCACTTTTTTAGGGCACAATTGAAAGAAATATTTTCTTAATATATAATGAAAATAGAGATTTCGTTACTTTAGCGACTTATAGTGAAATCTGATGAAGAATATTTTTGTCTCTGACATTTTTTTTCTAAAATGTTGCTTTGTGGCAGAATTTTGCATAAACCCACCCATATGACTCAAATTAGAAATGTATAAAATTACCAATAAAAAACGGTCCACTTTTAATACATGCATATTTCACATATATAATTTTCTTAAAAAACTGTTATCCTCACACATATTGCTTATTCTGAGACTTATACTGAAATTAGGTGTAGAATATTTCCTCTTCTGTCACTTTTTGCCTAAAATGAAGTTAAATGTTGCTTTCATGCATCATCTCGAAAAAAGTTTTCGGTCCAAAAAAAATAGGTAATATTTTTAGATTTTCGGCAAAATTGAAGCAGATATTTTCTTGATATAAAATTAAAAAATAAATTTCTCTTCTTTGGCGACTGATTGCGAAATTTGACGGAGAATATTTTTATCTTTGACATAATTTTTCTAAAACGATGTGTTGTAGGAGAATTTTATAAATTTTACAGATCGGTTTTTAATTTATATAAATTTCTGGCGTTAATGTAAGATCTAGACTCTTGGCGGCTTCTACAACCTATAGAAGAATTTTATGACAAATAATTTTGTAGAATATTTCTATGAGCCCCTTTAATGGGAGTTTTTAATCATATTTAAAAAAGGAGACCAAAAAGTCCCCTTTGTTGACGCGATTGAGAGTTAACAGTTTGGACCAAAATTATCCTTATTTTTTATCCTTATTAATTATCCTTATCAATAATGTTACCGAAGAAACTAAAATGAAAGGATTTAACAGAACCATTCAAATTTTTGGATACTTTGCAATGCAAATTGTAGTTCTACTTCCATAATCTACAAAGTTTTTCCCTGTAAATATTTTTTGTTGCACAGTGACATTAAAAAAGTTACATATTCTTCTGTACGTCCTTAAATTTGGATAAATAAAATTTCGCATTCACTGTTCATTTGGCAATCAATCCACACTTCTAATGTTCTATTCGAAACAACCAAAATAGTTGTGTGACCAACCAACCCAACAGACAGCGAACCAAACATTAAATCAAACATTCTGTCCTCAACGTTTTCTCAACACACAATTTGTTGTAACAAAACGTTCAAATATTTAACGCCACGATTTACATGGGTCAATGGCCATTTAAAGAGTTTTGGAGGTGTACGACGACGAATGGCGGCGACAAAATAAAAATAAATGGGCAGAAGGCCAGATGTGGCAAATTGTCTTGACTGAATTAGAATCGAAATATTTTCAAAAAAAAAAAAAAAAAAAAAAAAACAAAAAAACAAAAAGACAAAAAGACAACATGTAGATACATTTACAATACACATACAATTTCCATATTATTTTACAATACATTTGAGTACATTCATTGTGTATGTTTGTGTGCTTGTAATGATAATGTGCGAACATATTACAGCTCAACAATGTCGCGCCATTTACACAGGTAAATATTTAAAATTCTAAGCAAAACGCTATCGGAAGAATACTTCCTTTTTTGTTCGGTAGCTCTTCATTGACAGCAGAATGAAATAAATTGTAGTCAGATTTGTTCATTTGCTTTACGTGTTCCAATTGTTGGCATTTTTTTTTTTTTTTGGAATGGCATGAATTTGTGTTTTACAGATCATTACCCAAAAAAAATCATTTGCAAGTCGAGATGAGATTTTCACACATCGACATGTGTCATTGAAAATTTGTGATTTATGATGCCACCTTTGATTTAAGTGGAAATTTTAATAGAACAGTGTTGGCATGTTTGTTCGGCATACCGTAGTATTTTGCTGTTACAAAATAGTTAGGCTTAAACCCGAAGGAAATGTTTATAAAGGGGTAAGACAGGGAATACCTAGGTTTCGGTAAGAGCCACCAATCCCCATCAGTTCCCTTGCTTTTTGCCTGGGATATTCTCCACAGAAGTTATTTTAAAATAACTACTATGACTATTTTTTTACACAAGAGACAAGATCGTAAGCCCAATAGAAATTTTAAGAAAAAAAAACTACTTTCTGTATAACAAAATCCCACTTTTTTAATAATTGCAGGAAAAATCAAGCAGATAATAAAAGTCAAGCTAAAAATAGAAGACACGTGTATCGGCGTCTTAAAAGTTTACATCGAAAATTAACAAAAAAAGAGACAAGTTCCCCTCTCTTCCACACATTTAAAAATGTTCGGATTAAGATTCCTTGGAATCCGTTCATTTTAGGTATATGGTGACTTTGGCAATATTATAGATAACAATACGAAGTTTATTTTCGCCAGAAGTTTTAACCCACAAGCGAGTCAACAAAGGGGTCTTTTTGGTCCTGTTTTTTCAAGATATGGTTAAAAACTCCCTTTAAATGTGGTATTTTTGATTCTCTTTCGAAAACATGGTATAAAATTCCCTTTTAACGTGATCGTAGCCTTTCAAAATACTCTACAAATTTAGTTGTCACAAAATTCTACTACAGGTCCCAGAATACTTAAAAAGTGTAAATCTTACCTAAACGCCGAAAATCGTACAGGGTTGCCCATATTCGACGGACCTTTGGGCCTTTTGGCCCATTCCAATCGACGAGGCTTGTCCGCAGGCAACATTCTTTGCGTCAATTGAATTTTGTACGGGAACAAATGCAAATCAATGCGAATAATCCGTTGTAAAGTGGACCGAGCCATGCCCAACTGCTGAGAACGGCGTTTTTGGGATGTTCTTGGGGACCTCTCAACATTGGCTCGTACGGCAGCGATGTTCTCGACCGATCGCCTTGGTCGACTTTTATATGGCCTCTTCGGATTTGAAAGAGCCTTACCAGTCGAAAATTTTTCGTATAAACGCTTAATGGTGTTCTTAGAAGGCGCACTTCTCACATTTTTTAATGTTTTAAAAGCACGTTGAGTTTTCACAATTGACTTCTATTTCAGAGCGCTCGCGTGGCGTGTATTGGTTCATGGTAAAAATCTGCTTGGACTGACGCTTCAAACGCGGTATGTCATTAAGCGATGTGACATCTCTGTCAAAAGTTATGGCGTTGCCAGATGGGTCCGTCGAATATGGACAACCCTGTATTAAATTTTATGTGAATTCACAAATTTCATAATCATCCCAGATTTCTGGTTGAGATAAATATTTAGATATTGCAAGTTGTAAAGAATACCTGACTTACTTCGTTGATTTAGTGAAAATAATGGGATGTGTGAAATATGAAGAGAACCGGATGTTTATTTCGAATTTTATAATAGTTTTGGTTATTCAAAACTTGGGAGGTATCAGAAGGAATGGTACGATTTCTACCATCTTCATATTAGATCTTGTGCTGATAGAAATATTGAGATGTGCAATGTCTGAATGAAATCGGATGTTAATTACGCGTTTTATAAGATTCATGGATATCTACAATTTGGGCCTTTTGGGGAGGTACCAGAAGGAATGGACCGATATGTTCCATTTTCACACCAGACCTTGGGTTTAATATGATATTGTGATGTGTGCAATTTGAAGAGAACCGGAAGCTTATTTTGGATTTTATAATTTTTTTGGTTATTCAAAACCTTGACCCTTTGTGGGGGAGGTACCAGAAGGAATGGTCCGATCTCTACCATCTTTATAGCAGATCTTGTGTTGATGGAAATATTGAGATGTACCAAGTCTGAATGAAACCGGGAGTTTATTTCGTGTTTTATAAGCTTCGGGAGTATTAAAAATTTTGACCCTTTGTGGGGCAGGTACCAGAAGGAGAGGACCAATATATTTCATCTTTAAACCAGAACTTGGGCTAATGAAAATATTTTAAATGTGCGTAGTTTGAAGACAATCGGACATTTATATCACATTGTACAAGGCTCATAATTATGGAAAAATTTAACCCTTTGTGGGGGAGGATGGAGTGCGTCGATATTGTAATTTTTCACACCAGACCTAGCACTGATGAAAATATTAGAAATTGCAAATTTGGAGAAAACTCGAATTATTGCCGAAAAAAAAAATATATATATATTTTTTTTTTTTTTTTTTTTTGAATATTTCGACCTTTTGTGGGGGAGCTACCAGAAGGAGTGTACCGATATATTCCATCTTTACACCAGACCTTGGGTTTTTAAAAATATTGCGATGTATGAAATGTGAAGAGAATCGGACTCTTTTATCACATTTTATAAAAGTTGTAATTATTGGCAATTTTGACCCTTTGCGGGGTAGGTACATGATGGAGTGGACCGATATTGTTCATTTTCTCACCTGGCCTAGCATTGACGCTAATATTTGAGAAGTTGGAACGAAATCGGATTACCTTTCCTCTTCATGTGCAGAAATTATATTTTTTGAAAATTCCGACCTTTTATGGGAGTGGTACTAGAAGGAGTGGACCGATATATTCCATATGAACTCCAGCTCTTGCGGTTATAAAAGTACTGGGATGGGGGAAATTTGAAGGCAATCGGATTCTTACTTCACATTTTATAAGACTAATAATTATTCACAATTTAGACCCTTTGTGGGGTAGGTACTTGATGGAGTGTACAGATATTATCCATTTTTGCACCTGGCCTAGAACTGAGGCAAATATTAGAATTTGCAAAGTTGGAGAAAAATCGGATTATCCTTTCTTGTTTTGTGCAGAAAATATATTTTTTGAAAAATTCGAACAAGGAGTGGACCGATATTGCCCATCTCCGAACTCGATCTAAGTTTGTCAAAAATATTACGATATACAAAGTTAGGACCAAATCGTATTCACCCTTCGAGAGTAACGGACGCACGGACATCGCTAGATCGACTACAAATGTTCTGAAACGGATTTGGTCCCAAGAAACCTAGGGTCTAAAACCGTTATTTCGACTTGGCACGTTTTGTCCCTATCAAATGTTATATACCCTCTCCAGCCATATTTGCTGAGGGTATAAATATACAAAGTTATATCGTCCTAAAAAATATGTTTAAAATCCACGATTATTGCTCTGTTGATGTTTCGAAAGGTATACTTTTTTTACGAACGTTCCCAACGTCACTCTTTCCCACCCCAACCGACTGTGGGGGCGACCTACCCTTAACTTAGGGATCGCGTACTCACCATGATCCGAACCATGGTAGAAAATTAGTAGGTATTGCAATTCCAGCTGCAGAAAATATTTCCTCAGCCGGGTTTGTTCAGCCGGTATTCTCTGCACATTTTGAGAACAAATTAGTAAGAAGTTGTTTAGTTTTTTGAAATCGATGCTGGCCTCTGAGGGAGTACAATTGTTGAGTCTGAATGTATTTGAAGAAATATTCCTTAAAAATCCACAATTATGTATCTGTTGGTTCTCCAAAATAATATCCTGTTATAATTCATTATTGGTTCTTGAAAAAATATTCTTAAGAAAATTACGACTATAGCTCTGTTGGTTCTTCGAAATATATATTTTTTTTTAAAATCCATGATTATTGTTCTTTCAGAAAATATTCTTTAAAATCCGGATATCCGATATCATTCCGATACTTAAATAAATATGAAATAGTCATTTCAAAAACGGAAGTAATTCAATACCCATTTAATTTAAAAATGAACATAATTGTCGTTCAAATAATTCATAGACGTAAAGCTTAAAAAAGCTCCAACAATTTACCATAGGTTAGTTTAGTTGGTAGTGGCCCAACATTCAAATTCATTAGAATTCCTAAAACGTTTATAGTTTAAGCATATTGTTTTCTGTACGAAAAATTATGATAGAGCCCTTTTAATAAATATCGGCTGGGCGTTATACGCCAATGTTGAAAACGTACAAAGTACGTGCAGAACGTTCAAAAGCAACAACATATGTTTCTGCCACTACAAGTCAGGCTTGATTGTGCTTTTACGTTTTTTTGAGAGATAAGAGCCAAAATAGTAACAACATTTGCTGTCAAAAAGACTTCCTGACTGACGTCACATTTATATCTTCCAGCTAATTAGTTGACAAGCATTAAAGCTATTATTTCGAATCGTGTCTGAGATTTAAAATAGATATTCGGATGTGCTGCTCGATGTTTTATTGTGTGCCCTACGCTACTACTACGTGGGAGGGGTATTAAATTTTTTTGCTTAGTTCCGACATTTTGTAAAATTTAGGTAAATTGAGCAGAGGGCGATCTATGAACTTACTTCTGGGTTAGATGTAAGTACGCGTGACGAATCGGAGACTTCTGGTCAATAGTTTACACCCTGGATGCGATGTTGTTCAATATTTTGCCAGAATAGTGGGAAGATATTTATGCTAAGGCAGGTAGAAGGTTCAAATATATATTTTGAGGGACCATCAAGGTAATAATCCTGAATTTTTGAAGAAATATTTCTAAAGGATTTTAAATTATATAAAAAACTTGCTGCATTTTTAATACCCTCAAATATATGGCTACTGAGGGTATACAGGGTGAGATAAAAACGGCAACAAAGTTAAATACCTTAACTTTTATACCCTACACCCACCACAAGGTGGTCAGGGTATAATGTCTTTGTGCATTTGTTTGTAACAGGCAAAAGGAAACGAGATAGACCCATAGTTCCTTTTGATGATCTGCATAGAATCACATTCTGAGTCGATTTATGCATGTCCGTCCGTCTGTCCGTCTGTCCATGTATTTTTGTAAACATAGTACAGTTCGCATTTATTGTCCTATCCAGATGAAATCATTTGTTTGGCCCAAGGACGAACCCTATTGATATTGGAGATAATCGGTCAAAATTTAGATTTAGCTCCCATATATATCTTCCGATTCGATTTGCCTTTTATTGTGCACCAATCGTGTAATATCAGGCCGAATGGTATGGAATTTTGCACATACAACCAGATTTGGTCTGAAAATAAGTATGCCATATTTGATCGAAATCGGTTCAGATATAGCTATAGCTCCAATATATATTGTTCATCCGATTTGTAATTTTTGACCTCCGCAGCCGTAATATGCACTCTGTAACAACAATATTTTGGGAAATATATCAAATGCAGCTCAGAAATATCTTTGCCAAATTTTATCGAGATCGGTTCAGAATTGGGTATAGCTCCCATATATAACTTCGTCCAATTTACCTTTGATTGTGCACCAAACGTCTAATATTTGACCAAATGGGATGGAATTTTGCACATATAACCAAATTAGATCTGAAAATAAGTATGACAAATTTGATCGAAATCGGTTCAGATATAGCTATAGCTCCCATATATACTGTTCATCCGATTTGTTATATTTGTTACCCACAGCCATAATATGCACTCCGTACCAACGATATTCAGGGAAATATATCAAATACAGCTCAGAAATATCTTTGCCAAATTTTATCGAGATCGTTTCCGATTTGGATATAGCTCCCATATATATCTTTATCTGATTTCAAATTATTTTTGCACCAAATGGGCAATACAAGTCCGGAGCTCTACTAAATTAGCAAAGTGGTGTAGGGTAAAGTCGGACGGGGCCGACTTTAAGACTTTCTTTACTGGTTACATTTGTTTTTGACATTTTATTGAATGAAAACAAAAAATGTCGGAAATAGCATCAAATTTTAGACTAAGTTTAGATTTGTTCGAATTGCTCACCTTTGGCACGAATTATGGCCTTCAAACGGCCAATGAAACCGCCGTCACACGCTGCCCGAATGTAGCTCTGCGGTATTTTGGCCCATTCCCGTTTGAGGTGATCGACATTTTGGTATTTTTTAGTACCAACCTTGCTTTCCAAAATACTCCAGACACAATATTCCAACGAATTGGTAGGCGGAGATTTTGTAAATGAAGCGAGAAACCTCATTTTGTAACCATTCTTGGGTGGTGCATGCTGGTTGCGATGGTGCTGAGTCCTGTTGGAATGTCCAAGGTCTGCGATCAAAATGTTTGGTTGCCCAAGGCTTTAATACACCCTCCAGAATATTTTCGCGATAATATTCGGCATTTATTCTGATGTCACGGTCGATTAATACGAGCGGAAAGCGACCATCGGCTATTATGGCGGCCCACACCATCACCATGGCCAACGCTTGAGTTCTGGTGACCAACGGAGCTGACCACTTTGGAAATTTGTTTGTTTACAAACTGCTGGACAACGATTTTTTTCGCATCGGAGAAAACCAGTTCACTACTTTCGGCCAAGCGAAGCAACTCCTTAGCCCTTTTGGGTCTATTTTCTTTCTGTTGCTGTGTAAGTTCTTGCACTTTTTGGAATTTCAATGGCTTTATCCCGAGCTCATTTTTCAATATTTGCCGAATGGAATATTGCTATATGTTCAGCACACGAGCCAATTTTCGCCCACTGCGACGCGGGTTTTGATCAAGTCGCTTCATTACTTTTCGAACGATTTCTGCTGATGTTACTGTTTTCTTTCCGCCACTTCCTTGACGTCGGGCTACGCTACCAGTATCACGGTAACGAGCGATAGTACGAGACACAAACGATTTATTCACATTTAAATGCTGGAGTGCTCTAACGATAGCCACTTGTGGTTTTCCAGCTAAATATAAAGAGATCACACTATCACGCTTGAATTCCATCACGAATAACTTTTTTTCTGCAATATTCTCACCAAAGTTCCTTTGGTCGCTTGTAAACACTCTGGAATAATTTTAACAGCTGTCGGACGAGTGGCTTAGAAATGACAGCAGTCTGAAGTTGGTTGCAGTTTTTTCATCCCACCCTGTATATGGCTCATATCGATCATCTTCGAACTTGACCTGCCTGTAGACAAAAGCAACTCTATGCAAAATTTTACATTCCTATCACATGCGGACGGATGGGCGAGCATGGCTAAGTCGACTTAGAATTTTCCGCTGATGAAGAATATAATTTATTTTTTTTTTTTGGGTCTGAAATGATGATTTCGATGAATTACAAACGGAAAGACAAACTCAATATACCCAGCATGCTAGGTATGGTGGAGGGTATAAAAACATGGCGTTATTCACGTTCCGAATTCTATCCGCAAATCCTTATCGCTTTTCCATAACCGGAATCGAAACACATTATTGCAACATGGTTCGAGTGACACATAAGAAAACATTCTAATGTCATGTCAAGAATTTTAGTCGCGCTACACAAACCGAATTTGGTACGAAAACAGGCACGCCGAAGAATCCACCACTGGCCATAAAAGAAGGCGTCGAAAATGACAAATCTCTGTCAGACCTCAATTCAATTTGTCCACTTTTTGAGTTCCCCCAAAAAAAAAAGACGACGACAATATTTATGAGCATTCGGAGATGTGATGGTCGACTATTTGGTCATTCGATGTGGCAGGCAGTCATGCCTTGTCGCTTGTTCGGGTTGTAACACTCTACTACTCACTTCATACGTGTTGCCAATTTTGGTTAATTTACATTGTTGGGCAAATTAAATTTGGTCAAAAACATGTATACCCAACAGCAGCAGTGGTAGCGACAATTGCAGAATTGACGATGGCGGCGGTAAATGATTTTTGTAGTTGTTGTCGATTTTGTTGCTGTGGCATGCCACACTCGTATGGTATGGGAATGCGTTTTTGGCCAACAGCTCTTTTAAGACATTTGACATAGACACCGAATAGATTTGAGTTGAATATTTTTTTTTTTTGTCGTGTTGAGCTGTTTTGGGGTCATATCAGACCCCGGAATGGAAACTGAATTCGTAAAATCATGTTATAATTTATTTACAAGGCCTTGGGGAATATTAGAAACAGTCAAATAGTAGGTAATGGACCGAAACGAGGTGGGATAAAAATGCTTAGGCCATAAAGATAAACTGACTCACTGGGGGAATTGAAATTAAGTTTTGAAAATATTTAAAAACCATGAATGCTATGAAAATTCTTGATAAAAACCAGTAAAGAAAGTCCTAAAGTCGGGCGGGGCCGATTTTATGATACCCTGCACCACTTGGCTAATTAAGTTGATTAAAAATTTTTATGGAAGAATTCAATCATACACGCTATGATTATAATTATAATTTAAAGTTCAAGGACTAAATATGCCGAAGCATTTGTATCTTTTAAATTCGGACTTGTATTGCCCATTTGGTGCACAATTAATTTGAAATCGGATAAAGATATATATGAAAACTATATCCAAATCTGAACCGATCTCGATAAAATTTGGCAAAGATATTTCTGAGCTGTATTTGATATATTTCCCTGAATATCGTTGTTACGGAGTGCATATTACGGCTGTGGGTAACAAATATAACAAATCGGATGAACAATATATATGGGAGCTATAGCTATATCTGAACCAATCTTCACCAATTTTGACATACTAGCTTCTAGACTTAATTCGGTCGTAAGTGCCAAAATCCATCCCATTTGGACAAATATTAGACGTTTCGGACGAAGTTATATATGGGAGCTATATCCAAATCTGAACCGATCTCGATAAAATTTAGCAAAGATATTTCTGAGCTGCAATTGATATATTTCCCTGAATATCGTTGTTACGAAGTGCATATTACGGCTGTGGGTAACAAATGTAACAAATCGGATGAATAATATATATGGAAGCTATAGCTATATCTGAACCGATCTTCACCAAATTTAACATACTAACTTCTAGACTCAATTCGGTCGTAAGTGCCAAATTTCATCCCATTTGGACAAATATTAGACGTTTGGTGCACAATCAAAGGTAAATCGGACGAAGTTATATATGGGAGCTATATCCAAATCTGAACCGATCTCCATAAAATTTAGCAACTGTACTTGTGAGCTGTATTTGATATATTTCACCAAATATTGTTGTTACAGAGTGCATATTACGGCTGCAGAGCACAAAAATAACAAATCGGATGAACAATATATATGGGAGCTATAGCTATATCTGAATCGATTTCGATCAAATTTGGCATACTTATTTTCAGGCCTAATTTGGTTGTATGTGCAAAATTCCATACTATTCGGGCTGATATTACACGTTTGGTGCACAATAAAAGGCAAATCGGACGAAGTTATATATGGGAGCTATATCCAAATCTGAACCGATCTCGATAAAATTTAGCAAATGTATTTCTGAGCTGTATTTGATATATTTCCCCAAATATTGTTGTTACAGAGTACAAACGTTGTTGCTACGGAGGACAAAAATAACAAATCGGATGAACAATATATATGGGAGCTATAGCTATATCTGAACCGATTTCGATAAAATTTGGCATACTTATTTTCAGGCCTAATTTGGTTGTATGTGCAAAGTTCCATACTATTCGGGCTGATATTACACGTTTGGTGCACAATAAAAGGCAAATCGGAGGAAGATATATATGGGAGCTATATCTAAATTTTTAACGATTATCTCCAATTTCAATAGGGTTCGTCCTTGGGCCAAACAAATGTTGTTTGCAAAATTTCATCTCAATCGGATAATAAATGCGACCTGCATTTTGTTCACAAGAATACATGGACAGACGGACGGACGGACAGACGTACTGACATGCATAAATCAACTCAGAAAGTGATTCTATGCAGATCATCAAAAGGAACTATGGGTCTATCTCGTTTCCTTTTGCCTGTTACAAACAAATGCACAAAGACATAATACCCTGACCACCTTGTGGTGTAGGGTATAATTAATACAAAATCCGCGATTATTGCTCCTGTGGTCCTAGAAGAAAAATCCTTAAAAAATCAACGATTCCGTTGGGCCTTCGTAAAATAAAATAGAAATTTTCAGGTGAGGGTCACTCTTCATTCGAAGGTCTCAGATAAAGCAGGGTTTTGGGAAATTCGTACTAGAACGATATGACGATATGATATGGTACCCTTTGTGATTTACGAATCAGTAGAGCTAGAACTCTTAAATTTGGAATGAGGGTCACCAATGGAGTGAGTGATGGATGTACCAAAGAGATTTTGGAAATACGCACTATAAGTGTACGAAAAGTACTAAAATGTACTACTTTTGGTACTATTTCGGAATCAAGGTTGAGGAAGTTGTTTTGGAAGTGTGTACTCATGTAAATTTCGTACAATTTGAATTTGGAGGAACGTATGGAGCTGGAATCCTGTAATTTGAAATTAATATTGCTGGCGGAGTGTAGGATTGGGATATGGAAGAAGTTTACGACATTTTTGCTTATGTGCACGAAAAATGCTAAATGGTACTAAATTTGGTACAATTTCGATTTGGGTGAACCGATAGAGCTGGAATTCTGAAATTTGGAATTAGGATTGCTGTGGGAGTATTAGATTGGGGTATATAGGAAGTTATGGAAATTTGTACTAAATTGTACTAATTTTGGTACAATTTATTTATTTTGGAGAACTGGTAGAATTGGAATCCTGAAATTCGGTAAACAAATTTAATTAGATTGTATGAAGCAGGTTGTTATGGAAATTTGTACTTATGTGTACTAGATGTTACTAAATTTTGTACACTTTGGACTTGGATGAACCAGTAGAGAGAGGTATCCTGAAATTCGGAATTAAGTTTTCTGATGGAGTGTAGAGTTTGGGTATGTAGAACCATTGGAAATTCGTACTTATGGTACTAAATTTGGTACAATTTGAATTTTGGGACAACGAATAGTATTGGAATCCTAAAATTGGAAAAAAATTTACTATTGCATTGTAGGACTGAGGTGTGTAGGTAAATTTGGGAAATTCCCACTTATGTGTACTAAATGGTACTAAATTTGGTACTATTTAAATTATGGGAGAACCAGTAGGTTTGGAATCTTGAAATTTGCAAATAAGATTTCTATTGGATTGTAGAATGTAGTTAGTTATGCAAATTTGTACTTATGTGTACTGAATAGTACTCAATTTGGTATAACTTGGAATTGTGGTGAACCGATAGAACTGGAATCCTGAAATTTGGATATACTATTGCAATTGCATTGTAGGATTGAGGTATGTAGAAAGTTTTGGAAATTTGTACCTATGTGTACTAAATGGTACTAAATTTTGGTACTATTTAAATTTTGTTAGAACCGGTAGGTTTGGAATCCTGAAATTTGGAAATAATACCTCTACAGGGTGAGATGAAAAAACTGCAACCACCTTCAGACTGCAGTCATTTCCAAACCACTCGTCCGACAGCTATTAAAAATATTCCAGTGACAGGTCATTATATTGTTTACAAGCGTACAAAAGCATTGTGGTGAGAGTTTTCCGGAAAAAAAAACTTATTCATGATGGAATTCAAGCGTGATAGTGTGGTTTCTTTATATTTGGCTGGAAAACCACAAGTGGCTATCGTTAGGGCACTCCAGGATTTAAATGTGAATAAATCGTTGGAGTCTCATACCATCGCTCGTTACCGACTACGTGATACTGGTAGCGTAGCCCGACCTCAATGAAGTGGACGGAAGAAAACAGCAACATCAGCAGAAATGGTTCGAAAAGTAAAAAAAGCGACTTGATCGAAACCCGCGACGCAGTAGTCGAAAATGGCTCGGGCGATGAACATATCGCAATATTCTATTCGGAAAATATTGAAAAATGAGCTCGGGGTAAAGCCATTAAAATTCCAAAAAGTGCAAGAACTTACACCGCAACAGAAAGAAAATAGACTCAAAAGAGCTAAAGAGTTGCTTCGCTTGGCAAAGTGGGAAAGTGGTGAGCTGCCGAATTTTGTTTTCTCCGATGAGAAAACATTCGTTGTCCAGCAGTTTGTAAACAAACAAAATGAACGGGTTGTCCTTGCCAAAGAGGTCAGTTGAAAATGTGCATCTTCGGTTGGCCACCAGAACTAAAGCGCCAGCCGGCCATGGTGATGATGGTGTGGGCCGCCATAACAGCCGATGGTCGTTCTCCGCTCGTATTAATCGACCGTGGCGTCAGAATAAATGCCGAATATTATCGCAAAAATATTCTGGAGGGTGTATTAAAGCCTTGGGCACGCAAACATTTTGGACGCAGATCTTGGACATTCCAACAGGACTCCGCACCATCGCACTCAGCACGCGCCACCCAAGAATGGTTACAAAATGAGGTTCTTCGCTTCATTTCCAGCGCACAATGGCCACTAAAATCTCCGGATACCAATCCTTTGGACTATTGTGTCTGGAGTATTTTGGAAAGCAAGGTAGGCACAAAAAAATAGCAAAGTGTGGATCACCTCAAGCAAGCGCTACACCGGGAATTGGCCAAAATACCGCAGAGCAACATTCGGACAGCGTGTGACGGCGGTTTCATTGGCCGTTTGAAGGTCATAATTCGTGTCAAAGGTGACCAATTCGAAAAAATCTAAAATTTATTTTAAAAAAATTAAAAAAAAAATGTAAAAATGTTGGCGTAAAGTGCTCGCAAGGAACTCCTTGTGTAGAATTTCAGACAATTCCATAGAAAAATGTGGCTAAAATCATCAAAATACCGAATATCGGGGGTACCTTTATATGGAGGCTATACGATATCGTGGACCGATGTAACCCATCTTCGAACTTGACCTACCTGCAGACAAAAGACAGATCTGTGCAAGTTCGTATTATTGGCAATTTGATTTTAAGGTGGACTGGTATTCCTTAAAAATCCACGATCGTTGCTCTGTTGGTCCTTTGAAAAACGTTCTTTAAAAATCAAGAATTATTCCCCTGTTGATCCCTCAAAAAATATTTTTTGAAAATCCTCTATTATTGCATTAAAAATATTTTTAAAAATCCCAGAGATATACTCTGTGGGTCCTCCGAAATAAATGCCCTTCGAAAATCCACGATTGTTTTTCATCCCTCCATCCTAATTAAAAATTACCCCCAGGGACAATTACCAACCGAAAATGGTTTCCATTTCTCAAACTGCTGCAATTGTCACGCAAGTGTTGCATACAATTTATTGCACCTCCCCCTACTGTCCATATGTCCAAAATATTGATTTGGTATTGAACATTTGCCTGCAACCATTCAACATTTTTTTCTTTAATTTGAAAATTATTTGTAGCCAATAAGTTTGCTCAAGTGCATACTTTTATTTGAGTGAATAAAAAACAAAGTTAATGAAACCATTTTTTGTTCTCGATCTCGCCCACATTTGTCTTTTTTATTGGTTCTGGCGGTTATTAATGGCTTGGCAAATATTTGAGAAGTGTTTTTTGTTATTTTTTTGGCTGAACTGCATTTTTTAACCAAATATTGCAGACATCTGGTGTTTGGCGGAAATTCCAACAAACATTTTCAAGTAGAGAATAAAAAAGAATAAAAAATGAATTTGAATTTGTGCACATACGCCAACAAATTAATTGATAAACATTGTTCGGAAAACAGATAATGGATGTAAATAATGCAACATTTTTTTTTTTTTGAAGTGGTGGCTGAATTCTATGGAATACTTATATAATTTATGTTTGCAAATAAAAAATGATCATCTGTTTTTACCAAAGGCATTTTTTACACCTTTTTGAAGCAATAATTTCAAAATTGTTTTTTTTTTTAAGGACATAAAAAGCAAATGCTTTAGATTTTTACAAAAAAAATCAATAAATAAGGAAATAAAATAAAAAATAAATAAAAATTAAAACATATTTAAGGACCATTAGTTTAATACACGTGGATTTTTAAAGAGTTTTTTCGATATTTTTATGAAAAATCACAGCAAAAAATCGAGATTTTTTAAAAAACTATTTTATTAAAGGACCAACAAGGAAAAAATCTTGGATTTTTGAATAAAATTTTAAGACGGACCGCAGAGCAATATTCCTGGATTATAAGAATACATTTTAACAACAAAAAATCTATAATTTTGTTTTGTTTTTTTTTTTTAATAAATACATTTTCAGTTATTTTACAGAAAGTGTTTTAAGGACCATCAGATTAATAAACGTGTACTTTTAAAGATTATTATTAAAAATTTTAATGAATATTTTTCAAAGCATTAATACAGGCTCTGTTCCAGAATCTGTAAGAATCAACTAATTGGAAAAATCCGTTATCGGTAGTAAAAAATGCTTACATAAAAAAGACCAATTGATAGTAAAAACCGACAAACAAGACAATAATCGTGGTTTATAAAATTAAAGTTTTTCTTTTTTGTTGTTGCAAAATGGTCAGGCTTAATCCCTTTATTGTTGTTTTTATAAAAACAACGTTTGTTTATTAGTGAAGGACTATGGTAATGTTTACCTGGGGGTAAGTTTGCGCCGTCCTCCACTAATAAACAAACGTTGTTTTCATAAAAACAACAATATTTGCAACAACAAAATACTATGGTATATCGAAAAAAACAAGCCAAAACTGTTTTTCTTTTTTAATAAATACATTTTTTGTAATCATTTGGCCGTACAAAATGTTTATGTGCGACATCTGTTGTGAAAATGTAGTGATACAAATATAACAGGTCGTTTTTACAAAATTTACACAACAATGAGCGTCGTATTTACACCATTGGTGAGTAACAATGTTGCCCCATCGTATTGATGAAATGAAAACATAAGATGTAGATAGTTCCATGGTATAATGATATCAAGGTAGGGCTTTGATACCATATGATTTAATTTTTTTTATTTTCTTGGCTTAATATGTCATCTTTATTTGTTTATGTATGTGTTTTCTTTTCAATAACAAAAAAATTGTTCAGAAAATATTCAATTTCGAGTGTTTTCCAAATGTTTATTTCAACAAAATCTAGAGTTTTTGTAGCGAAATTATCCTTTAGATATATATACTACATGATTTTGAAAAGAAGTGTTGACCTTTCATTCAGTTATCGCGGTTTTCAATTATTTATTCAAAATAAATGCAACAAGTTGTTTAATTTTTTATTGTTTTGATACTAATTCTGACATTACAAGCCAAACAGGTAGACCTCTTTACTTGCAATTTTTCCAAAGTTGACCTACCTTCTCTTCATTGTACCATGGATAGTTCCAATTAATAACAAGTAAAATAGTATCAGTCGGTTTTGCCGACAGACGTATACAAGCCAAACAGGTAGACCTCTTTACTTGCAATTTTTCCAAAGTTGACCTACCTTCTCTTCATTGTACCATGGATAGTTCCAATTAATAACAAGTAAAATAGTATCAGTCGGTTTTGCCAACCTTGAGTTATGATTATTCAAACTGTTGACCCTTTATGGGGAAGGTTCCGAAGCAGTTGGCCAATATTGATCAATCCGTATCTGGCCCATATCTTATATAAATATATAAACGTGCCAGATTTGGACCATATCGACTACTTCCTATACTTTAGATGAGATATTTGCAAATTTTGAGAAAATGTGGAAATATAGGTGAGGTACCAGATATAGCGGACCGAAATATTCCACTTCATCTAATAAAGTTTAAAATATTGGTATGTGCAAAATTTGAAGGTAATCGAACATTTATATCCAATTTTATGCGAAATCATATATTTCGATAAATAACATATTCATATCAGATTTTTGGTTAAAATCAAAAATTAGACATGGAAAATTGTATAGAATCGCCGAATTGGTTCTCAAATTATGACAGATACAAGTATTGGATATTGTGATCCTTTGTGGGTGAGGTACCAGAAGGGGTTGGCAAATATATCATCTTCACCATAGATTTTGTTCTAACATATAAAAGTATTAGAGATTGTGACCCTTTGAAGGGGTTGGTAGATCTTGCGTGAGCAAGAATATTTGGATTTGTGAAATTCGAAAGGAGTTGGATGCTTATTATGCTTATTATGTTTAATGAGCTTCATGAATATTCAACCCTTTGTGGGAGAGGTACAAGAAGGAGTGGACTGCTATATTCCATCTTCATACCAGACATTGGGTTAATAAAAATATTGTGATGTGAGTAATTTGAAAACAATCGGACACTTACATCACATTTTGTAAGAGTTATAATTATTCAAAATTTTGACCCTTTGTTGTGGAGGTACTTGATGCAGTGGACTGATATCGTGCATTTTCTCACCTGAGCTAGCACTGATGCAAATATTAGGATTTGCAAAGTTGGAGCAAAATCGGATGTTGCTTTCTTTTTCTGTGCAGTAAAATATTTTTCATATCATAAAACATATGATCTTCGCCTTAACAAGGCCTTAACAAGGTAAAACTCAAAATATTTTTTTTTTTTTTTTAACATTTTGACCTTTTGTGGGGGAGTACCAAAAGAAGTCGGCCGATATTGCCCATCTCCGAACTCGATGTAATTTTGAAAATAATATTACGATGTATAAAGTTTGAACCAAATTGGATACTACCTTCAGGAGTTATCGTGGGTACCAGCTACTCCATAGAGGGGCAACAATTTGAATAATCATAACAGAAGTCAAATATATATTTAAATAATCGATAATTTGCTGAGGGTATACATCTGTCGGCTAAACCGGCTAATACTTTTTATTTAATATTTTTCTATTCCATTAAATTGTTTATTATTAATTATTTCTCAATTGCAAGTACCACAAACCATTAATACAACTGGGAATATGGCAACTCTGTGATTTGCCGGTTTCATTGCCTTTGTTTTGATAAATTTTCGTCCCCCCTCACAGCCCCAACAACAATCAATCATCTGTTTTTTGTTTTCTTTTTCGCGCTGCCACTCAAGAAACTCAAGAAAAAAAAATAATTTCTAAATTTCTTTTATTTGTTGTTTGCATTGCGTGGAATGACAGGAATGCTGTGTAAGACCAGCTGGGTGAAGAGACGACGCGTGTGCCAAAGCAGAGGAAAAATCTTTAGAATAATTAATACAATTTGTTTGTTGATGTATCAAAAGTGGCCAAGACAATGGCTGCCAACGAAATGAGCAAAGGTAAGGCCAACAGCCTATGAAATATTATTTATATGCATTGTAATTTTATATAATTGTTTGCCATTCTTTTGGTTCATTGCAAACAGTTCCTAGTCTGCTGGGCAGACGACCACAGAAAATCATAGAAAATCAATTGTTTCGTCGCCAAAGAAGCCTTAAACTGAGTGCGAGGGCAGCAACATTGGATCAGGGCGATGATGGTGACGATACTGGAAACGATAAGGTAAGGGCGTCACAAGATAAGAAGTGGGTGTATGAATGATTGTGTTTGTTCTTGATTTGAGAAATGCATAGAAATTGGATAAATGTTAGAGAAAATAATGAAATCTTTGTGCCACGTAATTGAGTGAAGTCGCCAGAGGCTGCGCCAAATTTGGTTCAAATGTTTATTCGTGGCAAAATAAAATAAATCTGTTTTGTGATCTTAGTGACTTTGTGGTTTTGAGCGAACCCCGCAAATAGAAGTGGGACATCGCAGTCGTAAAATACAAAAAAAAAAAAAAAATAAATAAATAAATAAATAAAGTTGATCGCAAATGTAACTGAAGTGAATATGAAAGCAAACTTCTGTTCACGATGAAAGAGACTTGAAAACTTGAAATTTTATAAGGATCGACCTAATGGATTGAGAAACCAAATATACTGCAGACTAGTTTAATGTGAGTGCTATCATGGTACAATGAATTCAAGGTAGGGCAGAACTACCATATGATTTAAATTTTTTTATTTTTCTGGCTTAATATGCCAACTTAATTTGCTTATGTGTGTGTCTTCTTTTCAATAATAAAAAATTGTTCAGAAAATATTCAAATTCGGGTGTTTTCAAAATGCTTATTGCAACGAATGCATCGACAAAATCTACAGTTTTTGTCGCGAAATAAACCATAAGAGATATATAGAACATTATATTGAAAAGAAATTTTGACCATTCATTCAGTTTTCGCGGTTTTAAAGTATTTATTCAAAATCAGTGCAACAAGTTGTTTGCTTTTTTATTGTTTTGATAGTAATTCTGACATTACAAGCCAAACAGGTAGACCTCTATACTTGCAATTTTTTCAAAGTTGACCTACCTTCTCTTCATTGTACAATGAGTGCTATGAAGGAAGGAAGGATCTCTTTCAGAACTGTCAACAGTTTAGCAACCTACTGGGATACCCTCGGGATCTAAAGATACTTTTGTAGCCGATTTTTTATTATGCTGTCAATTTAAATCACACATCATCCCGATATCAAAAGAACAAAACTATACAGGTTTGCTGTCCTGCTGGATGGTACTCTTTGTATACATTTTCTTGTGATATTGCAAAGACAAAACTTTCGAATCTTCTTTCATATTACTGCAAATTGTTCGAACGCTATCGGCTATATTGGGTGACGGTAAGATTGCTTTAACAGTCCTGTTGTCAAGAGAGAGAGCTGACAAGAAGGCCTGGTTGAACTCTTATAATCAGCTGTGGTATGTGGTCAACTATGCCGCCCCGTGTGGTCTGCGATTACAAGGGCTACAAACTGGAAGAACATCCAAACCTGAGAGAAAGCTGCCCTTAGAACTGCGAGAAGGTACCCTCTCGCCTAATAACACCAGAAGGCGAATTAGGATGCGAAGGTCCTTCCCATACGTCAGCACAAACATATGCTTTCGTGTCAGGAAGGACATAAATCATCTACAGAGGGAAGTCCAACGCTATAAGAGAGAGCCACTAGATCAAGAAGCCTATCGCCTCATAACACCAGGAGTCGAATTAGGACGCGAAGGTCCTTCCCATATGTCAGCACAGACATATGCTTTCGTGTCAGGAAGGACATAAATTATCTACAGAGGGAAGTCCAACGCTATAAGAGAGAGCCACTTGATCAAGAAGCCTATCAGGCAGGTCTGAGTAGCATTCATACTAATGCAGTCACAGATGCCATTAACAATTACAGTACGAATGCCGTACTCTTAGCTCACCTCCCATCTCAGAAGAACGTTGTGTGCCTATACACACCAGGTTAGTTTTGTCGTAATTACGTGCAGGATGGTGTAGTAATTTCAATTCGTATTGTCCACGAATTGATAATGCTGTGTGAAACGTGTACTCGTATTCGCTACAGCCTCTTTAATTGCTCTGCCAAACCTATCCCATTCACTGCAGAAGATCATTGGTTACAGCCCGCGAAAGTTGCCCAATTTTTGAACCCGGAGTTAGAAGCGGATTAGCAGAAATCAAACAAAAGATGTAAAGCCGTTAGAACAGCAAACAGAACATTAATTATTAATTCTTAAGGACTATTTTGCAAAGGGTCAACAGAGCAATAATTGTGAATTTTGAAAGAATATTTTTCGATGGACGAACAGAGCAATAATCGTAGATTTTTAAAGAATATTTTCCAAACACCACCAGAGCCATAATTGTGGATTTTTAATGAATAACTTAATGAAAGACCAACAGAGCATTATTTATCGAATATTTTTCGAAGGACCAGTAGTGTAATAATCGTGGATTTGTAAACAATATTATTTGAAGGATCTACAGGGCCAGCAGAACAAGTATCGCGGATTTTTTAAAAATATTTTTTCGAAGGACCAACAGAGGAATAATTGGGAATTTTTAAGAAATATATTTTTTTTAAAACTTCGACAGAGCAATATTTGTGGTTTTTATAGGATGCTTTTTTATGTACCAACATAACATTAATAATAACATTTTTAAAGAACCAATCAAACATTCGCTAAACTAAAAGGACAAACGAAAATTGAAGTTAGATTTAAAAATGTCTGCAAATTTATTTAACATAAGACCAAAAATGACTTCCGACACTTAGAGTAATTTTCGGCCCCCCGAAATTTGGCTTTAAAACAATTGAAATGCACTTTATTAGCTTCAAAAATATAGTATTTTTGGATCATTGCAAATTAATTCATTATTTCTTTTCTTTTATGCAGACTTATGTTGTACTGATATTTGGTGAAAAAGCCAAACTTACCCACTGTGAAGATGTTCGCAAAATTATACATCAATATGATATTAAGACGACTCTGGAAGTCATTAGCAAAGAGGAAAAGTATTTGTATTTGACTGCATCCACAGATACCCTGTTGCGTTTGGCCGATGAGGCAGAGTTGACGAAGATGACAACCACAGGGAGTATGCAGAAATTTAATTATCACTCAGTATCGGATTTCTTGCTGCCCGGCATGACTGTGGATGATATTGTAAGATTCTGTGAAGCTCCGGTGCTCATCAAAGATGTTGTAAAACCTCAATTGCTGCCATATATACGTAATGGTATTGTTGAGGAATTATTTCCACTGCATGATATTGTAAGTTTCATTTTTTTTTTTTTTTTTTTTGTAATTGGATTTGAATTAATTATACATTTCATATTCACCTCATTTAGGAATATTTGGAGAAATTTGGCTTTGATTGGCGCAGACGTTCTCTGCCCATAGAACATATACGCAATTATTTCGGCTCGAGTATTGGTCTTTATTTTGCCTTTACCGAATTCTATACCAAGGCACTGATTTGGCCGGCTTTATTTGGTATCTGCCAGTATTTATGGAGTATTAACCTATCAGCTGTTATTGGTTTCTATGTTATATGGTCAACGGTAGGTTATAAACAACCTCTCCTATTGAATATTTTTCAAACTTAATCCTCTTTTAGATTTTCCAAGAATTGTGGAAACGTCGTTGTGCCGGCTTAGCCTATCGTTGGGGTACCATTGAAATGTCTAGTCTGGATAAACCGCGCACAAGCTACAAGGGAAAAGAGAAAGTAGATCCCATAACCGGAAAATTGACCCGTCATTATCCCATGCGTTATACATACATACAAATGTATTGCATATCATATCCGGTGGTGTTGCTATGCGTTGTAGCTGCAGCCTATTTTGCCCTATATCAATTTCAAATTGAAGCTGAAGTTTTGGCTGATTTTGGTCCTGATTCTTGGCTGTTATATATTCCTGTTATTGTTCAATCAATATTGATTGCCATATTCTCTTGGGCATATGAAAAATTGGCAACCTTTCTTACGGAATTGGAAAATCATCGTACCCGTTTGCAATACGAAAGACATCGTGTTAATAAATGGATGATTTTTGAAATTGTGAATAATTTCTTTTCGCTGTTCTATATTGCGTTTATAATACAGGATTTGAAACAGCTAAATTATCAATTGATGATGCAGTTGCTGATATTCCAAGTAAGTTCAAAGATCTTTTCTTTTTAATTAAATCTTTTTCTTTTAATTAAACAAATGTCCCTTTCAGATTGTATGCATTGCCCAAGAGGTGGGTATTCCCTTGTTGGCTGTTATTAAACAAAAATTTGCCAAATTAATGCACAAAGAACTGGATGAAGATAAACTGTCGTTGGTCAGTGATGTATCACGTTATGAACAATGTTTCTTTGAAGCCGGGTTGGATCAATATCAATCCACCTATGAAGATTATTTGCAAATGTGCATACAATTTGGCTATGTGGTATTATTTGCTGCCGTTGCTCCTTTTGCCGCTCTGGGAGCTTTAATTAATAATGTCTTTGCCATGCACATTGATTTGTTTAAGGTAAGTTGGATAAAATGTACGGAATATTGTAAAAATGTCGTGGATTTGAATTTGTTATCCCCCTTAGCTTTGCAACATATTTAAAAGACCATTTGCACGACGCACAAAAAATATTGGAGCCTGGCAATCTGCTTTCGAACTACTCTCTGTTATGGCAATTTTGAGTAATTGTGGCCTTCTGTATCTGTTACCAAATGTCAGGTAAGTCCAAGAAATGTACATATTTTACATAAACTCATTGGGAGATTTTATATATCGCATTCAAATCATTCCATACAAAAATTGGAAAACATCATTTAATGTCGATTAAAATCAGGAATCAAATAGAAACACATTATAAAAATCACTTCTATACAAAATCCATTTATGTGCATGATATTTTAATTCCCCACATTCAAATAAGCCAAATACTCTTCAGAAGCTAAGGGTTATGATTTATGCGTTTATGTGAGTTAAGTAAATCTTAAAAACATATTTTATATATTGCATATTTCTTATAATTTTCCCATAAGACCCGTAATATTGTGTCTATTCACTTTATTAGTGGCTAAATCTTTGAAAAAAAAACTATAGATTTTATATTTTTCTTATAATTTTCCCCATAAGACCACCTAATATTGTGTCTATTAAGCCACGTTTTAGTGGCTCTTCATTGAAATTTTAGCTGATAAAGAGCAGAAGCGGTCTCTCGACATAGTGATGCAGAATTCGATTTTCCTGGCCAAAAGCCAATTTTGCCATCACATATGTTTAGAAGGTAGATTGGATAGATCTCAATATTTGAAGATATGGACACATTTTTAAACCACGGATTCCTCAAGTAATATAAAGCAACATATCGAGTTTCAAAGCTTAAACTTCGGTCTGAGAATCCAAAACTATTTAGTGGTTTTAATCTACAAACCGAGCATTTTCATATCTACTTGGGAATATCCAATACCTCAGATTGGCTGTTGTTCAGTTTGATTTTAAGACAATTTGCACCGGCAAAATTTGAATTTCTGGGCTAAAGTGGTACCTCCCATTATCGGGATTTTGGCATTTTTGGACATATGTTTTGATCGATTTTTTTTAAATTTGGCATTTTATGTTTATCATTGGAAGAACTTTTTCCGTTTGTTTTTGTTTTTACCCCTCAATATAATGGTACCTTCCGATATTCGGCATTTTGATTACTTCGACTACATTTTTAACAGAAGTATTTCATATTCTGTATTTGATGTTCGCAATATATACCAACAAATTGTTTAAAATTCGGAATTTATTTGGTTCGTAATGGGCAGAACTCAAGTTTCGGTAATGGCTTATGACAAACAACGTATAGACCCCAATATAGCGGCTATATTCGTTATCTTTAAAATTTTAAGAGAATTTTTTAAGGATTTTATTTTTTGAAATTTTCCAAAATCGTTCCAAATGGTGGAGAGTATTCAAAGTTTGGCCCGGCCGAACTTACTGCTTTTTTACTTGTTTTTTTTTTATTTACGATTATTTCCCTGATGACTACTGAAAAAAATATCCTTAAAGAATCCACGATTATTGCTCTGATGATTTGTTGAAGAATATTCGTTCCATTGAACATTTTTTTTTATCAAATATTCCTCCATTGAAAAAAAATAAATCCACGATTATTGATCTGATTATTATTGAAGAAAAAAAAAAACATTTTTTTTTTAAATCTATGGTTATTGCTCTGTTGGTTCTTTAAAAAATACTCTTTAAAAACAATCGGTTATTTTGCTGGCGGTTCTTAAAAAAATATTTTTATATATTTTTTATAAATCCACGATTATTGCTCTGTTTCCTCGAAAAAATATTGTTTAAAAATCCGCAATTATTAAAAAAACACAATTATTGTTCTTGTGAAGATTAAATCCCCAAGATTATTTCTCTGCTGGTCCTTGAAAACTTTTTTAATCCACTTTGATGACCATTAAAAAACATTAAAAAAACACGGTGACTATTGAAAAAATGTATAAAATGACTTTTGAAAAATTTTTTTAATCCACAACCATTCAGTTTTGTATTTCGATTCAAATTGCAGTAAGAATATTTTCTTTTGCTTTAAAATGTTAGATAAAAATGTAAAAATAAAAAATATGTCTTCCAAATTTTTCCAAGGCTTTTTTTCTTCTCTGCATTAAAAAATATTTAAAAAAAACCGTGCGGAGAAAAATTCCTCTTGTTCCGTCTTTAATCCAGGCCTTTGAAAATTTCCTTCAAAGTCCTAACATTATGTTACGACAAACATTTATCGTTTTCATTAGTTTTATTTCGATTAACTTTATCACCTGCAAGCCATTCATCATTAATTTCCATTTCAAAATTCATACAAATTTCCATTTCATTCTAATGTTTCTGCATCGATCATTCCCTCATCATTTTCACAACACTTAATAATTTTTCAATTCCCCCTTTTTAGAGCCTTCGTTGTCCAACATTTTCCCTCCATGCCCAATTTGTCGTTTGTCCTTTTCGAACATTTGCTGTTGGGTCTAAAATTTGTGATACACAAAGCCATCCATGAGAGGCCACGATGGGTGCGCATTGCCCTGATGAAGGGTGACTATGAGTCGAGTCAGGCCTACAAAAATATTAGGTACGTTTAAATAAAATATTAAGTAAGAATAGAATTAAAAAATATTTTTTTGTCCTTTTTGCAGGAAATTTAATAGCACCAAAAAAGTTGATTAACGTTTTTTCTACTCCACCAAATCGTATTCGATTTGCTGTCCCAACAGAATCTTGTTCTCAAACGAAGATCGAATCTCCACTTGTCACAGATCACACAGATTTTTGAAATATGTCCAGTGTTTGTGTTGTTTATAACTCCCAATAGTAATGTACTAATTTATTGAAAACCGGTCGACAATGGTTCTAAAGACTAGATGAAGTTTTGTAAATTTTTAATATCAAAATGTATATATACATACATGGGACCAGTTTCTTGTTCTATGAAAATATGAAATGAAAAATATTTCCCTTATAAAAGTTTTAAATTCACATTTTCATAGAACACAATTGAGACCACGGCCTATATAAGGTCGTCCATTAAGCCCATCTGACAATTAACAATTTTCTGTCAAAACACATAATTGTGATTTGAAATCCAAAGAGAATCAAAACGCAATAGTACCAAAACTACTAATTTTATTGGCAAATTGTTTCCAAAAGTAGTCTTCTTGGCCGACCTTATATAGGCCTTGTTTACATACATATAAATTATACATTGATATAATTGATATGAATTGTGCCATGTATGTAAGGAAAAGTATACTCCTCATAACCACTGCTCGACTGTGTGCCAAAAAAGTGATACCAACTAAGTTGCCTATAACATATGCCTTATAACATTATTAATCACACAAAAAGAAGATACGTAAATAATTACACAGACTTGATTTATTTGTTGTCAACTTAACGATATAAATATATTTATATATTTTTGTATATAAAATAACTTAAATAATATTGCCTTTTTTCTTAGTTTAAATTACAATTTATAAAAACAAATGCAATCTTTTCCTAGAATAGATTCGTTGGAAAGATTTGAATTTGGAGTTGAGACCTTGGATGTGTTTATTTTTCCGATGTATATTACCGATATCCCTTGTAATGCCTAAACGCCAAGTATCCATCAATGGCGTGCAAAATTCCACCGGCATAGCCCATGTACTGTAAATAGTTAAAGGAGAATATTTTGTTTTTGAATAATGTTATTTTAAAGTTCTAAAGATTTAACTTACATAGGCTGCTGTCATTGCCGGATATGCCCAAAATCCGGGTTTTATTAAAAATTGTGGATGTAACCAAACTACACAAGCAAATCCCATATAGCTGGCTGCACTGAAGTACATGCTGCAAGCTATGACATTGAAAAGTACCTCCTGGAAAGACAAACAAGTATTGAATGAAATCAAAAGGAATAGGTTTTTAGAGAGATCAGTCGGTTTTGCCGACAGATGGTATACATCTTATCCCAACCATGAGTTATGATCATTCTAACTGTTGACCCTTTGTGGGGGAGTTTCAGAAGCAGTTGGTCAATATTGTCCAATTCGTATCTGACCTAAGTCTGATATAAATATTACAACGTGCCATATTTGGACTATATCGTCTACTTCCTGTGAGATACAGGGTGAAATAAAAATACTGCAACAAAGTCAAACGCCATAATTTTTACATTTTTTTTTTAAATTTTATTGAATGAAAGCAAAAAATGTCGGAAATAGCTTCAATTTGTGAATAAGTTTAAATTTATTGGAATTGGTCACCTTTGGCACGAGTTATGGCCTTCAAACGGCCAATGAAACCGTCACACGCTGCCCGAATGTTTCTCTGCAGTATTTTGGCCCATTCCCGGCGAAGCGCTTGCTTGAGATGATCGGCACTTTGGTATTTTTAGTGCCAACCTTGGTTTCCAAATACTCCAGACACAATAGCCCAACGGATTGGTATCCGGAAATGTTGGTGGTAATTGTGCGCTGGAAATGAAGCGAAGAACCTAATATTGTAATCATTCTTCGGTGGCGCGTGCGATGGAGCTGAGTCCTGTTAGAATGTCCAAGGTCTGCGGCCAAAATGTTTGCGTGCCCAAGGCTTTTATACACCCTCCAGAATATTTTCGCGATAATGTTCGGCATTTATTCTTATGCCACGGTCGATTAATACGAGCGGAGAGCGACCATCCGCTGTTATGGCGGCCCACACCATTACCATGCACATTTTCAGTTGACCTCTTTGGCAAGTAAACACGATCATTTTGTTTGTTTACAAACTACTGGACAAGGAATGTTTTCTTTTCGGAGAAAACCGAATTCGGCAGTTTACCTCTTTCGGCTAAGCGAAGCACTCTTTAGCTCTTTTGAGTCAATTTCCTTTCAGTAAGTTCTTGCACTTTTTGGAATTTCAATGGCTTTACCCCGAGCTCATTTTTCAATATTTGCCGAATGGTATATTGCGATATGTTCAGCTCACGATCCATTTTTCTGCCACTGCGACGCGGGTTTCGATCAAGTGGCTTCTTTAGTTTTCGAACCATGATGATGTTGCTGTTTTCTCCCGTCCACTTCCTTGACGTCGGGCTACGCTATCAGTATCACGGTAACGAGCGATGGTTCGAGACACAAACGATTTGTTCACATTTAAATGCTGGAGTGCTCTAACGATTGCCACTTGTGGTTTTCCAGCCAAATATAAAGAAATCGCTTAAATTCCATTACGAGTAACTTTTTCTCTGGAAGATACTCACCAAAATGCTTTTGTACACTTGTAAACAATATAATAAGCTGTCACTGGAATAATTTTAACAACTGTCGGACTAGTGGCTTTGAAATGACAGTAGTCTGAAGTTGGTTGCAGTTTTTTCATCTTACCCTGTATATAAACTGATCTGGACTATACATCTTCCGGAAAAAGCGACTAATAACTTTTTTCTTATAATGAAATTAAAAATATTCCTCTGATGACCCCTGAAAACTAAAATCCATGAATATTACTACCTTGACCATTAAAAAACATTTTTTTAAATCCCTCAATTATTCCTTGAAATGAAACATTCTTTAAAAATTCACAATTGTTGCTCTGTTTTCCCTTTAAAAAATATTTTTTTAAAATCTCAGATTTTTGCTCCGTTCCACGATTAATCCATGATTACTCCTCTGTTGGTCCTTGAAAATCCTTCTTTAAAACCCCGAATTATTGCTTAGTTGGTCCTTAGAATTTGTCGAAAAATATTCTTTAAAAATCCTCCATTTTTTTAAAAGCCATCATTATTGCTCTGTAGGTCCTTACAAAAATATTCTTTCAGAATCCATGATCATTTGTCTGCTGGTACTTTGAAACACATTATTTAAAAATCCGTGATTATTGCTTTGTTGATCCTTGAAAGATATTTTTCAAAAATCGTTGCTTATTGTTCTGTTGGTCCGTTAAAAAATATTCTTCAAAATCGACGATTTTTACTCTGTGTCCTTCGAAAAATGGTCTTTAACAAGTAAAAAAAACATTAAGTTCAGCCGGGCCGAACTTTTAATACCCTTCACCTTAGGGTAAGGGAAACATTAGAACCCATTATGACCCACAAATACCAATTTTAAGACATATTCGTGGGAAAATGTGGCAAAAATCATCAAAATACCGAATATCGGGAGGTACCATTATATGGGGGCTATACCAAATAGTGAACCTATACATGCAATGTTTCGTCGCCGGAGCTAGAACCCATTATGACCAACAAATACCAATTTTCATCATGATCATCATCAAAATACCAAAAATCGGTAGGTACCGTTATATGGGGGCTATACAAGCGGACATCGTTAAATCGACTTAGAATTCCATGCTGATTATGAATATATATACATTATGGGATGTTACAAACGGAATGGCAAATTTATTATACCCTCCTTTCAAGGTGGAGGGTATAAAAATCCACAATTATATTTCTGTTGGTCCATAAAAAACATGCTTTAAAAATTCTCACTTATTGCTCTGTTATTGACCTGTTTTTTCTTTGAGACATTTTTGAGATTTTTTTCTTTAAAAATATTCCTATTAAAATTTATGAACATTTAATATTTTTGAAACTTACAAACAACGATTGCCTTATTAATCCATACGATTTATCCGAAAAACAATAGCAGGCCAATAAAATCGCCGTCGTTGTAAAACAATACGATGTGGTTGTTAGAAATCCCGTCAGTGCTTGACCAATTGAGTCAGCTGCTGGTATACCATATTTAATGAGCAGACCCTCGCACAGCGATGCCAAGCCTAATTGAACGATTTTCAAAAGACCCGCCCGTGAAGTTATAAAACCGAAATGTATGCAGGTGCACACGCGGCAGCAACAAATTTTAATGCCAAAATTCTGGCTCATGCCACGAACACCAAATGATGCCATTTAATGTTTTTGTTTTTAATAATAAAAAAAAAATTAATTTCCAATAAATTTATAGCAAAATCTTTTTTGTTTGGTACCCGGGACGATCCTTTGTTTCCGAAGCCTTAGCTACAACTGATCTCCCTATAGATGCTGGGGAGATGTCATCTCAAAAACAATGAAGCAACTCCAATGAGATTTTTCTTTCTTTTAAAAATAGACACATCTTCCGTTTGTTGTTTATTTTTTTTGAAGATCTTCATCGGGAAAAAATTAAGACCCCCTTTGGCAACTCAAGTGTGTGCGTTCGTTTGTGTGTGTGTGTGTGTGTGTGCGTGAACATGACCTAAACTCATAGATCTCAGCGTAAACACACACGTGTGTTAAAAATGCATGCCTAGCTTATCAGTTTATGGGACAGGCAGGATATTCTGCTCAATATAGATTTGGATTTTTTTTTGTGTTCAAACATATGGTGTTTGGTTTTATTGATGTCCAGAGTACACTGAGAGAAAATACTGAAGGTTATCCCATTATGTGTCTTTTCCTCAACCTATTGGTAAACTCATCAACATTTTAAACAAGTAAGCAAAGGCTATACAACACTACAATATGGTGGAAACCACCTTATGTTCAAATTAATTTTAGAATATTTCGATTTTGAAATAATGTCATAGAGCCCTGCTGTGTTGTTATGTATTCGAAAAAAATTCGAAGTCGTGGTCCATTTTACAGCTAAATATGATCTAATGGTCACCCAAAATGCTCGACGTCTTCCCTGTAAGTAACTCTCTCCTCGTGTAGAGCGACTGCAAAATCAGGAAAATGTTTTTTTTGGTCCACTACATTTTCATAGGCTTTAATTCTAACCCTAACGCTACTCCATGCAAACTTTCGTGAGGATCGACTGAGAGACTTAGCTTTATGGGGAAGGTAGCAAAAGAATGGCCCTATCTCTAGCATCTTTATAACAGATCTTGGGTTGATGGAAATATTGAGATGTACCAAGTCTGGAATGGAATCGGATGTTAACTTCGCTTTTTATGAGCTTCATGGATATTCAAAAGTTTTAACTTTTGTGGGGGAGGTACCAGAAGGAGTGGACCGATATAACTCATCTTCACAACAGATCATGTATTAGTAGAAATAATGGGATGTGTGGAATACGACGAGGATGCCTAATTCAGATTTTATGATCGTTTTGGTCATTCAAAATGTTGACCATTTGTAGGAGAGTTACCAGATGGAATGGTCCGATCTCTACCATATTTAAAACAGATGTGGCAAGTCCAAATGGAAACGGATGTCAATTTCGGGTTTCACGAGCTTCATGGATATTCAAAATTATTAACCTTTGTGGGGAGTAACCAAAAGGAGTGGAATGATATATTCTATCTTCGCACCATACCTTGGATTAATAAAAGTATTGTGATTACATTACATTTTATAAGAGTTATAATTATTCAACATTTTGATACCTGGTGGGGTACTTGATGGAGTTGACCGATATTGTCCATTTTCGCAGCTGACCTAGTGCTGATGCAAATATTAGGATTCGAAAAGTTGGAGAAAAATCAGATTATCGTTTCTCTTTCTGTGTAGAAAAAAAATATTTTTTTTGAAAATTTCGACCTTTTGTAGGGGGAGGTACCAGAAGGAGAAGACCGATTCCGGTAAAGATTTGGACATAGCTCCCATATATATCTTTAGCCGATTTCGTGTTAATAATGCACCAAATGGGCAATATCAGTACAAAAGTCCTAAATATTGGTACATCCGACCGAATTCAGTGTAGAAGCAAGTACTTCGAATTGGGAGAAAATCGGATCAGCTCCCATATAAAGGTTTCATCCGATTTCGTGTTTAACTCCCCCACATTCGTAATATGCACCCAGCAAAAATAATGTTTGGTATCAGATATCAAAGACAGTCCAGAAATATCTCTGTCAAATTGTATCAAGATCCCATATATATATCTTCGACCGGTTAATTATGCACCAAATGGCCAATATAAGTCCAAATGACCTGAATTTTGGCACATCCCACCGAATTCAGTCTAGTAGCAAGAACATTAAATTTGGAGAAAATCGGTTCAGACATGGCTATAGCTACCATATATAGGTTTCATCCGATTTGGTGTTTAAGTCACCCACATTCGTAAGAATGTTTGGTATCAGACATCAGATACAGCCCAAAAATACCTCTGTCAAATTGTATCGAGATAGGTTCAGATTTGCATATAGTTCCCATATATATATTTAACCGATTTTCGGGTTGTGCACCAAATGGCCAATATAAGTCCAAATAACCAGAATTTTGGCACATCCAACCGAATTCAGTCAAGAAGCAAGTACATGAAATTAAGTCCTCCACATTTGGTACCCGTTATCTTATAGAGTTCGCAAATACCTTTGCCAAATGTTATCGAGATCGGCTTAGATTTGGACATAGCTCCTAAAATCCTTAATCTGAATTGAGGTTTATGGTGCAAATAAACCGCTAACTTCAGCCTAAACGGAGTGAATTCCAGCACGTACGTTTCCATTTTGTGGAACTCGGCTCCGATATATATTTTTTTAGTCGGCCCCGCCCCACTTTTGACCTCTCCTTACTGGTTATGTATATAAAAAATAAGCCCATTTTACTCCAGCATTCCTTTAAATAATCTTTTCCCCATATGTACCCATATAATTGCAAGGTTAAAAGTTCATTAAAACTTTCACGTAATTCCAGCGAAATCGGAAATGGGGGAAGACGACAGATTAAGATGCCTATAGAGTAATTAAAATAATTTCATTAACAACTCGTGCTGTTTTTAATTTTTATTTTTATTTAATTCCAAACTAATGCCCTAAGACGCCTGCCCAACAAGGCATTCCCTCCATTACCTTCTTCCACTCTCCTCTCCAACCCTCTTGCAATTTCGTGTAATGTCTGTCACAAACAATTAATTTCATTACAATTGATTTGGATTTTGATAAAAATTAAGACTTAAATAATTGATTTTCACACCGCCGCTGACGGCTGAGAGAATTTTGTGAAACAATTAATTTGTAGTTGTTTTATTTTTTCAGAATTTCTTAATTGGTATTACGTTTGGGGGGCCAGATATGTGGATGTCGTCGTTGTAGTTCTTTTGTTTTTTTTTTGTTGTTGTCTATTATCGCGATAATTGAGAGAAACTTTCCACATGATTTTCAGATAAATTAGCTTCGCAAATAGATAAAATTATTTGACCTACACGAATATTGAATACCGAAAGCGATTGCTCGATGGGATTCTTCCATAATCGAAATTGTGCAATATTTTCATAATTGATCGCATTCAATTGTTTGTTATGATGGTATTTTAGTAATAATTGGATTCTTATGTCGTAAAAGAGATCGAAAGGGAACTCGAATACTAAACCTTATCTGGAATGTTTAGATGATATTTTAAATTATCTTTTATTTTGAAAGTTATGGCACACGAAAGGTATTTTGCGATAACTTTTTTTCCCGAGAGTAAAGCTATAAGGCCATAATCTAGGCTTTTTTCATGTAGGGGGATTCGATCTAATTTTGGCACAAACCATGATCCAATTGGAAATATACAGCTCAAAATATTGGATTTTTTTACCCTACCCTAAGGGTATTATGTCTTTGTGCATTTGTTTGTAACATGAAGCAGGAAGCGAGATAGACCCAGAGTTGCTTTTGAGGATCTTCATAGAACCACTTTCTGAGTCGATTTATGCATGACAGTCCGTTCGCCCGTCTGAAAAGAAATTTTCCAAACAATATTTGTTTGGCCCAAGGACGAGCCCAAGGACGTGAGAATCGGATGTGAATAAATCTTTCGTGTCTCGTAACATCGCTCGTTACCTGGTAGCGTACCCCGACGTCAAGGGAGTGGACGGAAGAAAACAGCAACATCAGCAGAAATGGTTCGAAAAATAAAGAACCGACTTGATCGTAACCCGCGTCGCAGTGGTCAAAAAATGGCTCTTAAGCTGAACGTATCGCAATATTCCATTCGGCAAATATTTAAAAATGAGGTCGGGTACAGCCATTGAAATTCCAAAAAGTGCAAGAACTTACACCGCAACCTAAAGAAAATAGACTCCAAAAAGCTAAAGAGTTGCTTCGCTTGGTCGTGGTGAAGTGATGAACTGCCGAATTTGGGTTTCTCCGATGAGAAAACATTCGTTATCCATCAGTTTGTAAACAAACAAAATGATTGTGTTTACATGCCAAAGAGGTCAGCTGAAAATGTGCACCTTCGGTTGGCCACCAGAACTCAAGCGCCGACCATGGTGATGGTGTGGGCCACCACAACAGCCGATGGTCGCTCTCCGCTCGTATTAATCGACCGTGGCATCAGAATAAATGTCGAATATTATCGCGAAAATATTCTAGATGGTGTCTTAAAGATTTGTATTAAAGCAATTTTGGCTGCAGACCTTGACATTCCAACAGGACTCAGTACCATTCCACCCAGCATGCGACAGTTACAGTACACAATGGTCACCAAAATCTCCGGATACCAATCCGTTGGACTATTGTGTCTGGAGTATTTTGGAAAGCAAGGTTGGCATTAAAAAATAACAAAGTGTCGATCACCTCAAGCAAGAGCTTCGCCGGGAATGGGCCAAAATACCGCAGAGCAACATTCGGGTAGCGTGTGACGATTTCATTGGCAGTTTGAAGGCTATAATTCGTGCCAAAGGTGACCAATTCGAACAAATCTAAACTTTTTCTTAAATTTGATGTTATGTCCGACATTTTTTGCGTTCACTCAAAAAAAAAAATTTAAAAAATATAGAAGTTATGGCGTTTGACTTTGTTGCAGTTTTTTTTATCTCACCCTGTATATATTTTTTAAAAACAAAATTTAATTTTTTTTTGGGAAACATATCTGTAAAGTATTTGGATTTTTATACAGTTTTTGAAGTTCATCATAACTTTTCCTACCACAAAGAAAAAAAATGATGAGCCTTTTTTTGATTGGACTCAGTTGGAATACTTGCATCGCAGTTTTACCACAAAATATTAGATAATTTGTATTATTTTCGATAAATTTCATCATACTACTATTAATATTAATTTTATTCTTCGTTTAAGTCGTATTCAATTTTTCTTAGTTATATTAAATTCACTACCCTAAGCTAAAGACATCTTTAGTTATACAATTGATTTGTAAGCCTTGTCATTGCCAACATCAATCGGATATTTGAACAATGTGTTTTCAAAATAAAAAACATAAAACTCTGTACAATGCATGAAATCTTTACTGAGTTAATAGTAGGGTCCATTACACTACGTTTATATATAAATGGGTTAACCGACTGGATTTGGATTAAAATTGTCATATCCATTACTTATACTTCAAATAAATCCTCTCAAAGTAGGTTAACCCTACAAAAAGTTCTAACGTAAACATGGCATTAAATTTAATTCTTGAATATTATTTCATGCAAATATTGCCGGCGACTGCGTCTTAAATGGTACATCCACTTAGCCCGCCTCAAAACTTTAAACTCGTTCCCACAGTTCGTGTTAGCGCTTTTTAGTACTCAAAATACGTACTAAATTTTCCGACTTTCAAGGTTTTATATATTATTTAAGCTTTTACTTTTTCGGAAAGAATTACGGGCAAATTTTTTCCTTTTACACCAAAAAGTGTTCAGAATCTCTCATTTTGAAGTTCACCAAGGAAGATTTTGCTAAAACCATTGCACAATGGACCCACATCCAATTTTTCTTTTCAAAACTATTTCAACGTCTCCATATCTCAACCTCAGATACCAATATGAAATTTCAGGAATTTCCCCACTATCAAATTTAGTACACATTTCCGAAACCATCTCCAATCTTCACCACAGACACCAAAAGTGACATCTAAATCAAATTTCATGGTACCATTTAACACTTTTTGTACAATTTCAAAACACAATTCCAAAAACCACCTCAATACCTGAATTTCAGGGATTCCAGTTCTATCCCTTCACCCAATACCCAATTTTTTTGATACACTTAGTAATTTTCGAACAACTTAGTACATATTTCTGAAACCACCTCCCAACTTAATCACAAACACCAACATTGACATCTATATTAAATTTCAAGATTTTAGCTCTATTGCTTCACCCAATGCCAGTTTTAACACTATTTTGTAGTTTTCGTATAATTATAGCATACATTTCCAAAATCAGCTCCATACCTCAATTTCATATACCAACAGAGACTTCAATATAATATTTGAAAATTCCATCCTTATCCGCTGACCCAATACCAAATATCGTACCACTTAGTAATTTTTTGTACAAATATAGGACACATTTCCAAACCATCACCAAATCTCAAAAACAGATACCATCAGTAATCTATAATATCTATATAATAATCTACCAACACCAAATTTAGTACCATTTAGCACTTTCGCACAATTATAGTACACTTTTCCGAAACCACATCCATATGCCCAGACTATAAATTTACGGCGACCTTAATAATAAATTACACATTTCAAGCACATTTCTTGCAATATCAAATTGTACCAAATATGATACTATTTAGTACTTTTCGTGCTCTTGTAGTACATATTTCCAAAGCCACATCTTTATCACAAACCTACCCAGTTTCAAAATTCCAGCTTCATCCGTTCACCCCAAACCAAAGTATTCTAAATTTAGTACCATTTAGTACAATTCACACACGTTGTACACATTTCCAAAACCATTTTCATGTATCAAACGTACTTTCCAACCTTAATTGTTAAACCAAAATGTCAAGTTTTTAGCTTTATCCCTTCACGTAATACCAATTGGTACAATTTTAGAAGTTTAGAACCATTTAAAATTCCAAAAAATTCTTTGGTACATCTGTCCTGCTCCATGTCATTCCTAATTTCAGAATTCTAGCTCATTTCGTTGGTCCAAAAACAAGTATTCAATTATTAGTATTTTTCATACCCTTTTAGTAAAACCCGCATACGGAACAAGACTGATCCTTGTGCAAATGTCAAGGCTCTAACTTTAGACGTTTCGTCTTGGCGTTGGTTCTCAGTCAGTCAGTCAGCCAGTTATTTCACTGGTCTTTTATGTATACATCATTCGGTAAAACCGACTGATACTTTTTAAATTTTTTTAAATATAGTGCATTTTTGAAATATATTTTTTAACAATCGCGTATGTATTAAACAATGTTTTTCAAGCAGCTATTTGGCTGCAGAGGGTATATATCATATGATACGGCAAACACGTGCCTCTTGGAATAAATAGGTGCCTTTGTACCAATTCCTTCAGGACCTTTGGAGTCGATCTAGAAACGTCCGTCCGACTGTCTGGCTGGCTGGTGCGCACGAAGGGAGTATCCGAATTGATCCAAACTTGGTACATCGTAATACTATTATCAAACTTAGATGGGCAAAATCGGTTCACTCCTTCTGGTACCTTCCCCACAAAATGTAAACATTTTCAAAGAAAATAATTTACTGCACAGAAAGGGAAAAAAGATAATCCGATTTTGACCCAAATTTGCATATCCTAATAGTTGCATCAGTGCTAGGTCAAGTGTGAAAATGGACAATATCGGTCCACTCTATCAAGTACCTACCCCACAAATGGTCAAAATTTGAAATAATTATAACTCTATTAAAACGTGATGTAAAAGTCCGATTGTCTTCAAAGTACGCACATCACAATATTTTTATAAACCCAAGGTCTGGTGTAAAGATGGGATATATCTGTCCACTGCTTCCGGTACCTCCCCCACAAAGGGTAAATATGCTAAATATTTATATCTTTCCTAAAATGTATCAACACTATTTTTCAGACTTGATTCTCATATCAAATTTCAAGGTTCCTTCTCTGTCCGTTTATATAATTCCAGATGCTACTAAATTTAGTGCGTTTTAGTACTTCTGGTACACATATTCCTAAAATTTCGATAAACACTTTAGTTTGTTTATCCTACGCAACATCAAGGACTCTCACTCCAATATTCAGATTTCTTGCTCTATTTCTTCCCCAAGTACCAAAGTTAATACTATTTAGTAATTTCCGTACTTTTTAGTAGGCATTTCCAAGTTGCCCGTCATATATCAACCAAATCGCACAAAAGATGACCCTAATTCCAAATTTTAGACCTTCAACTCAATTCCTTACCCAAAATACCAAATTTAGTGCCATTTAATACCTTTCATACATCTACGGTACATATTTCCAATACCACCTTAATATCTCAATACTACACACCAATTCCCAAACACCAAAATTCGGAAATCTAACTATATCTACGATTAATACTAAATTTTGCAAACCCAATTTCAGGCTTCCAACTCCACCGGTTTACCCAAAATTTAAATTGTACCAAATTTAGTGTCATTTAGTACACAAAAGTACGAATTTCCAAAATCACCTATGCCATAGTAATCTTAGTTCCAAATTTCAGGATTCCAACTCTATTGGTTCACCCAAATTCAAATTGTACCAAATTTAGTACAATTTAGTACCGTTCCTGTACATAAGTACAAATTTATACCCCAATCGATACCTCAATCCTACACTCTGCAAGTAATGTTAATTTCAAATGTAAGGAGTCCAACTCCATCCGTTTCTCCAAATTCAAATTGTACCAAATTTAGTACAGTTTAGTACTTTTCGTATTAATGAGTACACCCTTAACTACCTCCTTACATCAACCCTACTCCTCAACCTTCATTCCCATTCCAAATTTCAAGTTTTTAGCTCTAACGGTTAACTTCATACGAAATCGCACCAAATGTAGTACATTTTAGTACCTTACGTACACTTATGGTGCGAATTTCCAAACTCCCTTTGGTAAATCCATCACTCACTCAATTAGTGACCCTTATTCCATATTTAAGAGTTCTTGCTCTACTGGTTCGTCAAATACAAAAGGTATCATATTTAGTACCTTTTAGTACTTTCGTACCGTCCTACTGCAAATTTTTCGAAAACCCAGCCTTTTTTGACCCCTTCGGACCAAGAGTGACCCTCACCCAAAATTTCAAAATTCTAGATTCAGGGACTGATCTCTTTCTTTTTGGGGGTCTTAGTTTAAAGCTCTTAATTCGGTGACCTCAAATGAGGTGGAATTTTGTATATGTTCTGCATTGACCAGGCTACAGGAATACGACTGTGATAACAGTTCTGTGGCAAGAGTTCTGCATCGACAGCTGATATCCCAATGCATTCATCTTGTTCTACATTTTCATTAAAAGTCCGCATACCGCATCGAACTATTCGATGCAACCAACCAACTTTGTTTTTCCAACCCAACAACGTTAAGTGACCAATTACAAAGTTGTTGCTGCTGTTGTTGTTTTCGTTGTGTTATCAAACTCTCACGAATCTGTTTTAAAATTCTTAAATTATAAAACGGTAGAATTATTTATTAAGCTACAAAATAAAAAATTATAAAATGTTATTACGCGATCGACGATGATCGACATGTGAGTGAGTCGGCGGCGACGAGTTCGTTCACAACGTTTGCCAATTAACATTGTGAATTAAACAAAAAACAAATACACAATACAAATTACGTTAGAACCGATGTGTGTGATTATAAATTACTACTATTACGTTATTACTATTACAACAATTGGCGATGTTGTTGTTATTATTTTTAGCGAGCGGTGCCTATCACGTTTTTCTGAGTTTGATGAAATAGTTTGGTTGGAACATCTTCTTATTTTTAATAATTGGTGGTGTTTAATTTGATTTAAATTGGAACTATCGGGAATTTGTAAAGCATTCATAAATTAGGGAAATTCTGGATGATTTTGTTGATTCATCTGAGCTTAATTAAGAAAATAATAGACGTTAGAGAAGGGTTTATTCAGGGAGTCTATTTAGATGAGATGAAGGAACGAAAAAGTCTATTTAAACGATCCTGGGGAGCTGCATAGACATGCTGAACCCTAGGTATGTTTTTTAGACGGGCTGAAGTTAAAGGCAGCTGTAAAGAAAAGATAGCAGTAAGAGAGTCGATATAGAGGGGCGTAAAAGCCAGGAAGACGAGAATGCCTTGGAACCTTCTACAAACGCGCTGAAGCCCAGGCAGGCTGCCTAAAACAACTGAAACCCAGACGACGAGCCGGCGGCTAGTGAAGTCTCTATAGGCAAGCTGGAGGCCAGGGAGTCCGTATAGGCGAGCTGGAGGCCAGGGAGTCTCTATAGGCGAGCTGGAGGCCAGAGAGTCTCTATAAGTGAGCTGGAGTCCAGAGAGTCTCTATAGGCGAGCTGGAGACCAGGGAGTCTCAATAGGCGAACTGGAGACGAGGGAGTTTCTATAGGCGAGCTGGAGACGAGGGAGTTTCTATAGGCGAGCTGGAGACGAGGGAGTTTCTATAGGCGAGCTGGAGTCCAGAGAGTCTCTATAGGCGAGCTGGAGTCCAGAGAGTCTCTATAGGCGAGCTGGAGGCCAGGGAGTCTCTTTAGGCAAGCTGGAGGCCAGGGAGTCTCTTTAGGCGAGCTGGAGGCCAGGGAGTCTCTATAGGCGAGCTGGAGGCCAGGGAGTCTCTATAGGCGAGCTGGAGGCCAGGGAGTCTCTATAGGCGAGCTGGAGGCCAGGGAGTCTCTATAGGCGAGCTGGATGCCAGGGAGTCTCTATAGGCGATCTGGATGCCAGGGAGACCCAGGCAGTCTCTATAGACGATTTGCAGCCCAGGGAGTCTCTTTAGTCGAACTGAAGAGCTGGGGTGTCACTACAGACGAGCTGAAGTTTATGGAGTTTATATAAACGAGTTGACAGCCAGGAAGTCTCTATAGGCGAGCTGGGGGCCAGGGAGTCTACATAAATGAGTTAGAGGCTAGGGAGTCTCTATAGGCGAGCTGGAGGCCAGGGAGTCTCTATAGATAAGTTAGAGAGTCTTTGTATAGGTGAGCTGGAGGCCAGGGAGAGTCTATAGTTGAGCTGAGGTCTATGGAAGTTATATAAATGAGTCGACGGCCAGGGCGTCTGTAAATGCGAGCTGGAGGCCAGGGGAGTCACTATAGGCGGGCTGGAGGTCAGGAAGTCTCTATAGGCGAGCTTAGATGAGTTAGAGGCCAGGGAGTTTCTATAGACGAGTTGAAGGCCAGAGAGTGTCTATAGATGAGTTGCAGCCCAGGGAGTGTCTATAGACGAGTTGCAGCCCAGGGAGTCTCTTTAGTCGAACTGAAGGCCTGGGGAGTCACTATAGATGAAGTGAAGTCCTGGGGAGTCACTATAGATGAAGTGAAGTCCTGGGGAGTCACTATTGACGAGCTGAAGCCTATGGAAGTTTTAAAGAAAAGCCGGCGACCAGAGAATCGATGAAGAAGACAACTTCAGATAGTCGATGTAGAGTTGACGGCCCCTCTCTATAGACAAGCCAAGGCCAAGCGATGAAGGGAGTCTCTTCATAAATACTGGAGTCTCTATAGACGAGCTGGAGCTGAGGGAGGCAGGGAGTCTCTATAGACTCCCAGAAGGGAGCCTTTATAGACTTCCAGAAGATAGTCGTTATGGACTCCCAGAAGAGAGTCGTTATAGACTTTCAAAAGAGCGTCGTTATAGACTCCCAACATGGAATCTTTATAGACTCCCTTAAGGGAGTCGTTATAGATTCTCAGAAGGCAGTCGTTATAGACTCTAAGGAGGAAGTCCCAGAAAGGGGATCTTTATAGCCTTGAAAGACTTCCAGAAGGTACTCTTTATATAATCCCAGAAGAGTCGTTATAGACTCCCAGAAGGGAGTCTTTATGGACTCCCAGAAGGGAGTCTTTATAGACTCCCAGAAGGGAATCTTTATAGACTCCCACAAAAGCGTCATTACAGACTCTCTGAGTGAGAAAGTTGTTATAAAATCTAAGAGAGGAGTTTTCATAGTCACCTTAGAGACATTTTCTTCTTGCTTGAATTTTGTCCTCTCTTTCCTGTGATCTCAGGAATGTCCCATTCTCCATCTAGCATTTTTTATAAATTCCATTACAAAAAAGCGTTTATTCAAACTGCGTCACACTTTTATGGCAATTTCGATTCATTCAAGAAAATCTAAATTTCAATCGCCTCTCATCCATATGTAACAGGTCCGCGATTAGTGTCATAATAAGCCATAATTATTTCAATTGATTTACAGTTAAAAAACTTGCAACGAATCTTCTAGTCAATCAAATAACGAAACGGCGACGAGCCATAACATTTGAATAGAATTGCAATTTGTTGGCGAACACGACATGTTTATGACGAAAATACGTCAGTAGTTTGAAAATCGGTTTTTAGGCTTAAAGGCCTATTTCCGCTTACGACGACAACAGCAGATATTGCGCATCACTAGGCCAGTAGTGGCAACAACAACAACGAAAATATCATGTTATCATCTCGGTATTGCATTACGTTATGGATGAATGGTTTTATTTGGAAATAGATATCGTGAAAACTAATTTTCATTTTCCGCCATAGTAGAACTTGCAGGTCTTCGTAGGGGAAATGCTCTGAAATGAAGAGTATTTGAATAAAATTCGAAAATTTTTGGCTGGTATTACCTTTCTTCGGGCGCCACAAATACTAAACAGAACACCGAATTTAGGAGATGAACTATTCCAGCTATTATGCTTGGCAATGTCACACTCTTAACAATGGATATGGCATCATTGCCACAGTCCTCAATGGCATAAATATAGAAAATGGACCAGATTTGTAAAATACCCACCACCAAGTTATAGGCAATGGTCTGTAAATGGAGAAGGTTTGAATAGAAACCAAAATTTTATTTTGGGACAGCGCCGTCTTACCCCTTGATCGGAACCAAAAGTACATGTCTTGATGAACATTGCCACACCAATACATGTGAGAAATGCAATATCTGGTACCACAGATAGCATTATGAGTTGTAGATGTGACCCTACTTTATCGGTTATTTCCCAGCCAGCAATGCAATGGGAATCGAACTGGCTATAAAGCGTTTTGATGTCCCAAATTTTTAAAATCTGAAATTTGAAATAATTGTTTTTGTAGATATCTTCAAATGAAATTTAACTTACAATAGCTGTCATGAAGAATACCAAACTGATCGCCTTGGTCACAATAAGCGGCAGTGAAGGCCATTTGAGGGGCATTTAAAAGAAGTGCTAGATTTGATTATATATTTTTAATTTTATATTTTGAGTCAAAATGTCAATGAGAATTTAAATAAAAAGTAAAAAAATCGAAAACCAAGTTTAGTGATCGGAGAAAATCGATTTTTATGTTTATGGCATAAATCGACGAGTTGAAAGTCAGGGAGTCTCTATAGACCAGTTGAATGTCAGGAAGTATCAATAAAAGCCCTGGAGGCCAAGCAGTCTCTATAGACGGGCTGGAGGCCAGAGAGTCTCTATAGACGAGCTGGAGGCCAGAGAGTCTCTACAGACGAGCTGAAGGCCAGGGAGTCTCTATAGACGAGCTGGAGGCCAGGGAGTCTCTATAGACGAGCTGGAGGCCAGGGAGTCTCTATAGACGAGCTGGAGGCCAGGGAGTCTCTATAGACGAGCTAGAGGCCAGGGAGTCTCTATAGACGAGCTGGAGGCCAGGGAGTCTCAATAGACGAGCTGGAGGCCAGGGAGTCTGTACAGACGAGCTGTTGGCCAGGGAGTCTCTATAGACGAGCTGGAGGCCAGGGAGTCTCTATAGACGAGCTGGAGGCCAGGGAGTCTCTATAGACGAGCTGGAGGCCAGGGAGTATGTTTATGGCAAAATCGGCAAGTTGGAAGTCAGGGAGTCTCTATCGACCAGTTGAATGTCAGGAAGTATCAATAAAAGCCCTGGAGGCCAAGCAGTCTCTATAGACGGGCTGGAGGCCAGAGAGTCTCTATAGACGAGCTGGAGGCCAGAGAGTCTCTACAGACGAGCTGAAGGCCAGGGAGTCTCTATAGACGAGCTAGAGGCCAGGGAGTATGTTTATGGCAAAATCGGCAAGTTGGAAGTCAGGGAGTCTCTATCGACCAGTTGAATGTCAGGAAGTATCAATAAAAGCCCTGGAGGCCAAGCAGTCTCTATAGACGGGCTGGAGACCAGAGAGTCTCTATAGACGAGCTGGAGGCCAGAGAGTCTCTACAGACGAGCTGAAGGCCAAGCAGTCTCTATAGACGGGCTGGAGGCCAGAGAGTCTCTATAGACGAGCAGCTGGAGGCAAGGGAGTCTCTATAGACGAGCAGCTGGAGGCCAGGGAGTCTCTATAGACGAGCAGCTGGAGGCCAGGGAGTCTCTATAGACGAGCTGGAGGCCAGGGAGTCTCTATAGACGAGCAGCTGGAGGCCAGGGAGTCTCTATAGACGAGCTGGAGGCCCGAGAGTCTCTATAGACGAGCTGGAGGCCAGAGAGTCTCTATAGACGAGCTGGAGGCCAGAGAGTCTCTATAGACGAGCTGGAGGCCGGAGAGTCTCTATAGACGAGCTGGAGGCCGGAGAGTCTCTATAGACGAGCTGGACGCCAGAGAGTCTCTATAGACGAGCTGTAGGCCAGAGAGTCTCTATAGACGAGCTGTAGGCCAGAGAGTCTCTATAGACGAGCTGGAGGCCAAGCAGTCTCTACAGACGAGCTGGAGGCCAAGCAGTCTCTACAGACGAGCTGGAGGCCAGCTAGTCTTTATAGACGAACTGGAGGCCAGCCAGTCTTTATAGACGAGCTGGATGCCAGCTAGTCTCTATAGACGAGCTGGAGGCCAGCTAGTCTTTATAGACGAACTGGAGGCCAGCCAGTCTTTATAGACGAGCTGGATGCCAGCTAGTCTCTATAGACGAGCTGGATGCCAGCTAGTCTCTATAGACAAGCTGGATGCCAGCTAGTCTTTATAGACGAGCTGGATGCCAGCTAGTCTTTATAGACGAGCTGGATGCCAGCTAGTCTTTATAGACGAGCTGGATGCCAGCTAGTCTCTATAGACGAGCTGGAGGCCGGATAGTCTCTATAGGCGAGCTGGAGGCCGGAGAGTCTCTATAGACGAGCTGTTGGCCAGGGAGTCTCTATAGACGAGCTGTTGGCCAGGGAGTCTCTATAGACGAGCTGGAGGCCAAGCAGTCTCTACAGACGAGCTGGAGGCCAGCTAGTCTTTATAGACGAACTGGAGGCCAGCCAGTCTTTATAGACAAGCTGGATGCCAGCTAGTCTTTATAGACGAGCTGGATGCCAGCTAGTCTCTATAGACGAGCTGGAGGCCGGATAGTCTCTATAGACGAGCTGGAGGCCGGATAGTCTCTATAGACGAGCTGGTGGCCAGAGAGTCTCTATAGACGAGCTGGAGGCCAGCTGGTCTCTATAGACGAGCTGGAGGCCAGCTGGTCTCTATAGACGAGCTGGAGGCCAGCTGGTCTCTATAGACGAGCTGGAGGCCAGCTGGTCTCTATAGACGAGCTGATGGCCCAGCTAGTCTCTATAGACGAGCTGATGGCCCAGCTAGTCTCTATAGACGAGCTGATGGCCCAGCTAGTCTCTATAGACGAGCTGATGGCCCAGCTAGTCTCTATAGACGAGCTGATGGCCCAGCTAGTCTCTATAGACGAGCTGATGGCCCAGCTAGTCTCTATAGACGAGCTGATGGCCCAGCTAGTCTCTATAGACGAGCTGATGGCCCAGCTAGTCTCTATAGACGAGCTGATGGCCCAGCTAGTCTCTATAGACGAGCTGATGGCCCAGCTAGTCTCTATAGACGAGCTGATGGCCCAGCTAGTCTCTATAGACGAGCTGATGGCCCAGCTAGTCTCTATAGACGAGCTGATGGCCCAGCTAGTCTCTATAGACGAGCTGATGGCCCAGCTAGGCTCTATAGACGAGCTGATGGCCCAGCTAGTCTCTATAGACGAGCTGATGGCCCAGCTAGTCTCTATAGACGAGCTGATGGCCCAGCTAGTCTCTATAGACGAGCTGATGGTCCAGCTAGTCTCTATAGACGAGCTGATGGCCCAGCTAGTCTCTATAGACTAGCTGATGGCCCAGCTGATCCCTGTAGACGAGCTGGTGGCCCAGCTGGTCTCTATAGACGAGCTGGAGGCCCAGCTGGTCTCTATAGACGAGCTGGAGGCCCAGCTGGTCCCTGTAGACGAGCTGTTGGCCCAGCTGGTCCCTGTAGACGAGCTGGAGGCCCAGCTGGTCCCTGTAGACGAGCTGGAGGCCCAGCTTGTCTCTAGAGAAGAGCTGGTGAAAGAGGAGGCTAGCTAGAAATTTTGTATTTTTGATTTTAAAATACTGTCCTATTTTTTTCAAAAAAAAAAAAAAGGAAAAGAACAAATCCAATACCAATTCAAAATGAATTGAATAGCGGTTTCGCTTCAACGGCAATTGCGCCGTTTCAGTGGGCCATCAAGCGAATAAACTTCAAATAAAATAATTTAGTCGAGATGTTGTTGTTACAGCTACAGCATTAGCTATGGCAGCGGTTTGGAAAAACAGCAGTTAGATATTACAAAATATTCCAATGGAGATGCAATCGCCACACACACACTACCTAACAAATTAATTACAACATCGCAATGTAATAATATCCAACGATAGCATCGGCGATTTCGATTGTTGTTGTTGCTGATTTTGCCGGTCGTATTGGCGTTTTGCCGCTTCACTATTATTTGCACAGTGTGGTGTGAGCGATGGTTTCTATTGTTTACAGATCGAGTAATTTGTCGATTGGTTCTAAGTTTGGAATTTTCATAAATGAATTGAAAAAATCAATCTTAAAATATTGATTGTTATTCGAACGGTCAATAATCTTTGCAATTTCATAATGGCAACAATAACTACTTTTTTATGATCATTGAAATCAAATTAAATATAGAAATCGAAACAGAAGCGACGCCATGCAATGATGCATTCAAAAACATCCACATCATCGTCAGACGTGTTAATTTTATTCATCAAAAAAAAAAATTGAAATGAATATTCAAAAAACTATTATTATTACAACATATGATGGGCAATGGCGCATATGATCTTCATAATTATGATGAAGATGATCATCATCATGTTTGGTATCGTCATGATGATCATAATCACGATTATCATGGCTTAACAGCTATTTCTTTGGCTATTGTTTCGTTTCGAGTTTTGGCTTTGCATAAATAACTCTTTGGTATGCGCGAAGCGACGCTAAGCGATTATCACAGTTTGATTTTACTCGCTCGCTCACTCACGATTTATGCACGTGACAATGACATTTAATATTTACAAAAAAAAACGACAACGACAACTTGTTCGATTAGTTGTTGTATTTTATCGCTGGGTGTAGATCTGCAGTTAAATGGAATTTTCGACGATTCATCACCTTTTAGATAAAACAAGTAAAAAACCAGATAAGTTCGGCTCTCCACCACGAAGATGGAAGTTGTAAAAAAATCAAAATTTCAGGTTTTATATTTGTATGGGGCCTTTAAAGCCAATTATCTGCCAGAGAAGAATCTATGCTAAAATTTTGACCTATATGTCGGAAATAGTATCAAATTTTAAAATAAGTTTAGATTTCTTCGAATTGGTCACTTTTGGCACGAATTATAGCCTTCAAACGGCCAATGGCCAAACCAAACGCTGCCCGAATGTTGATCTGCGGTATTTTAGCCCATTTCCGGCGAAGCGCTTGCTTAAGGTGATCGACACTTTGGTATTTTTTATTGCCAATCTTGCTTTCCAAAATACTCCAGACACAATAGTCCAACGGATTGGTATCCGGAGATTTTGGTGGCCATTGTGTGTTGGAAATGAAGCGAGAAACCTAATTCTGTAACCATCCTTGGTGCTGAGTCCTGTTGGAATGTCCAAGGTCTGCGGCCAAAATGCTTGCGTGGTCAAGGCTTTAATACACCCTCCAGAATATTTTTTTGCGATAATATTCGAGCGTTATGGCGGCCCACACCATCACCATGGCCGGTGTTTGAGTTCTGGTGGCCAACTGTAAATGCACATTTTCAATTGGCCTCTTTTGCCCATATTCGACGGACCCATCTGGCAACGCCATAACTTTTGACAGAGATGTCACATCGCTTAATGACATACCGCGTTTGAAGCGTCAGTCCAAGCAGATTTTTACCATGAACCAATACATGCCACGCGAGCGCTCTGAAATAGTTGAAATTTACATTCAACAGAAGAAGTCATTTGTGAAAACTCAACGTGCTTTTAAAAATATTAAAAAATGTGAGAAGTGCGCCTTCTAAGAATACCATTAAGCGTTTATACGAAAAATTTTCGACTGGTAAGGCTCTTTCTAATCCGAAGAGGCCATATAAAAGTCGACCAAGGCGATCGGCCGAGAATATCGCTGCAGTACGAGCCAGTGTTGAGAGGTCCCCAAAAACATCCCAAAAACGCCGTTCTCAGCAGTTGGGCATGGCTCGGTCCACTTTTCAACGGATTATTCGCATTGATTTGCATTTGTTCCCGTACAAAATTCAATTGACGCAATGAATGTTGCCTGCGGACAAGCCTCGTCGATTGGAATGGGCCCAAAGGTCCGTCGAATATGGGCAACCCTGTAAACACGATTATTTTGTTTGTTTACAAACTGCTGGACAACGAATGTTTTCTCATCGGATAAAACCAAATTCTGCAGTTCATCACTTTCGGCCAAGCGCAGCAACTCTTTAGCTCTTTTAAGCCTATTTTATTTCTATTGTGGTGTAAGTTCTTACACTTTTTGGAATTTCAATGGCTTTACCCTGTGAATATGAGCTCATTTTTCAATATTTGCCGAATGGAATATTGCCATTTTTCGGCCACTGCAACACGGGTTTCGAACAAGTCGCTTCTTTACTTTTCGAACCATTTCTGCTGATGTTGGTGTTTTCTTCCTTCCACTTCCTTGGCGTCGGGCTACGCTACCAGTATCACGGTAACGAGCGATGGTACGAGACAAAAAGGATTTATTCGTATTTAAATGCTGGAGTGCTCTAACGATAGCCACTTGTGGTTTTCCAGCCAAATATAAAAAAATCAAACTACGACGCTTTTCTGGAAAATTCTCACCAAAATGCTTTTGTACGCTTGTAAACAATATAATGAGCTGTCACTGGAATAATTTTAATAGCTGACGGTCGAGTGACTTAGAAATTATAGCAGTTTGAAGTTGGTTGCAGCCTGTATGCATTTACTTCTTCTAGGGCCTATGGTTAATTTTTATGACAAATAATTTTGTAGAAGAATTTGACTGACTAGCTCTACTTTCATAATCTGCTTTTAATTATTTTTTTTTTGCTGCACAGTGTTATCTTCTCGGCTGTCTCGTAATTATTTTTTGGGTCGCACAGTATTTTTTTAATTTCGGTACACCCTTTTACACCTGTCTTCCGCCGATACATGTTGTAATAAAAAAAATGTTCATAATTTGTTTATTCTAAAATAAATTTTAAAAGATTTCGAATCAAACTTCCCGTCATACCGCGCAGATGATAAAAATGATTCACCCATCGCAAAATCACTTTCATTTTATACACTCAAGGAAAAACGCATAAAATGCAATTCATTATGTTTTCCTCTGTAGGCAAGTGGGTTTTCCCCATTGAAAGCAAATAAGAGAATGGAAAAACGAATTTATTAACCCCCAATTTGTTACACGGGGCCAGAATTTCAAAGAGTAGTGAAAACCTGACTAACTAACTGAGAATCAACGTCCTGACGAAACGGCTGAACCTAGAATCTTGAAATTTTGCACGAGGGTCAGTCTGTGTAATAAAGCTGGGTTTTTGGAAATTCGTACTAAAAGGGTACGAAAAGTACTATTACGAAAAATTTAATACTTTGTATTGGACAAACGGAAAGAGCTAGAAATTGAAATGAAATTTGGAATGAGAGTCACCGACGGAGTGCAAGATTTAATACTAAACTTCTAAAAGGGTACGGATAGAGCTAAACAATTATTTTTTATATGAGAATCAAGGTTGGAATGTAATTTTAATATATGAAGGTGGTGGCTGGAGTCCTAAAAATTTGATATTGAGATCGCGGTCGGTATCTGAAATTATGATATGGAGCTGGTTTTGGAAATATGTACTATAATTTTACGAAAAGTACATCATTTGGTATTGGGTTAACAAATTGTGCTTGAAATCGGAAATTTGGTATGTGAGGCGCTGCTCGTATCGTAGCGTGGACATATGAAAGGCGTATCGGAAATGTGTACTATAATTGTACGACAAGTACTTAATGGTACTAAATTTGGTGTTGGATGAAGGGTGAGATATAGACTAATGGAATCTGTGTTTGATGTTTGACGAAAAGTACCAAATGGTACTAAACTTGATATTTTGGGGGAAGGAAGAGAGCTCAAATCCTGAAATTTGATGTAGATGTCATAGTTGGTGTCTATGGTTAAGATATGAAGATGGTTTTGAACTGTGTACTATAATTGTGCGAAAGTGGAACTTCATTGGGTATTTAGTGAATTTATAGAGCTGGAATCCCGGAATTTAATAGTGAGGTATCTCTTGGTATCTGGGGTTCTGATATTGTTTGCATGGTTCTGCATAGGCGTATTATAATTGTTCGAAAAGTACTAAATGGTACTAATTTTAAATCACTGATGGCGTCTAGCATGGAGAGATGTCGATTATTTTGGGTTACAAAGTTTGGTATTGGGTGAAGGGATAGAGATGAAATACTGAAATTTTATATTGAGGTAATTTTTTTAGATTTTAAGATGTCCTATTGTTTCCGAAAATGAAAAACAACTTAGAAAAAATCTAACACAACTGTTGGAATGTATGTAAAATATTACGATAGTCTTTTTACTGACACACTAGCGGGCACTTGAGATTTTCAGCAAAACTCCCTAAACGTATCTAAAAAGGTAGCGTATGTAAAAGGAGGGTGCGTATGTAAAAACGAACTCGGCAAGAGTAGAATCTGCTCGAAAACGAGCAAAGCATACTCACAAGAGTTAAAGCGTTCGAATTCGAATAGGAAACTCGCTCGATAAGAATATTTCCCAACCTAAATTGTATTAGTTTTTACCCATATTTTCAGACGGGTTCTCCAAATTGTGGTATTTTAGGTTCACATTTTGATATAGGCCATATATAAAGGTACATCCTTTTTTGGACTATTTCATGATTCCTGGCTACATTTTTCGATTAATTTTGCTCAGGGGGTAAATTATATCTTTCTTTTTAAATGTAGGTAAATGTTTCGGTGTAGTGTCCTCCTACTTAGTTTTTATAATGCCAGGCAAGCAAATATATCTACACTTTCTTAAATAGCACAGCATTATCAATACTTTTATACCTTCAGCCATAATGCTAGAGAGGGTATATAACATTAGATACGTTTAAAACGTGTCTAGTCGAAATAACGGTTTTAGTCCCTAGGTAACTTTGGACCAAATCCGTTTCAAGACATTTGGAGTCGATTTAGCGATGGCTGGCTGTCTGTTTCGCACGATAACAGTCGAAGGGAGTGTCCGAATTGATCTAAACTTGGTACATCGTAATTTAAAAGTCAAACCTAGATCGAGATCGGAGATGGGTAATATCGGTTCACTCCTTCTGATACCTCCCCCACAAAAGGTTGAAATTTTCAAAAAATATATATACTGCACAGAAAGAGAAAGGATGATCCGATTTTGCTCCAACTTTGCAAAACCCAATACTTGCGATACGTCAGGTGCGAAAATGGACAATATCAAGTACCTCCATCAAGTACCTCCCCCACAAAGGGTCAAAATTTCCAATAATAACAACTCTTCTAAAATGTGATGTAAGAGTCCGATTGTCTTAAAATATTTTTATTAACCCAAAGTCTGGTGTGAAGATGAGATATATCGGTCCACTCCGTGTGTAGATTCCATTCACACTTGGTACATCTCAATATTTCTATCAACACAAGATCTGTTAGAGAGATGGTAGAGATCGAAACATTTCTTCTGGTGCCTCCCCCACAGAGGGTCAAAGTTTTGAATAACCAAAATGTTTATAAAATCCGAAATAAGCATCAGGTTCTCTTTATTTTTCACACATCCCATTATTTCTACTAACACAAGATTTGCTGTGAAGATGGGATATATCGGTCTACTCCTTCTGGTACCTCCCCCACAAAAGGTCGAAATTTTTAATATCCATTAAGCTTATAAAATTAACATCCGATTTCATTTAGACTTGTCACATCTGAGTATTTCTATTAATATAGGATTTGTAATAAATATTGTAGAGATCGGACCATTCCTTATGGTACCTCCCCCACAAAGGGTCAAAGTTTTGAATAACCAAAACGTTTATAAAATCCGAAATAAGCATAAGGTTATCTTTATATTTCACACATACAAACATTTTTGCTAACACAAGATCTGTGGTGAGGATGCTATAAATCTGCGATCCCCTTCTGTTACCTCCCCCACAAGGGGTCACAATTTTCAATACTTTTGTCGGTCATAAATTGCGAAACCACTTAGCGATTCTTTACAACTTGCTATATCTAAATATATGTCCCTCAACCAGACACCTGAGATGAATATGGAATTTATGATTTAACATAAATTTGGCCATACCAATATTTTTATCGGCATTAGATGAAGCATGAAAATGGAATACTTCGGTCGACTATATCTGATGCCTCAGCACATTTTAATATTTTCTAAAATTATCACATATCTCATATAAAGTGAAGGAGGTAGTCGTTATGGTTCAAACCTGGCATATTTATTTAGGTCCGATACGAAATAGACAATATTGGCCCATTCTTTCAAAACCCACTCCATAGAGGGTCAAGAGTTTGAATAACCAAACCAGTCAAAATATTTTTCAATAATCGAACATTGGCTGAGGATACACATCTGTCGGCAAACCCGACCGGTACTTTTTTACTTATTTTTATTTTTTGGTGTAGTGTCCTTCTCCTTAGTTTTTATAACTTCAGACAAGCAAATAAATCTTCAATAAATAAATAAATAAATCTTCTCAAATAGCACAGCATTATCACAACTTTTTGAACAGCCCTCGTTAAAAAATCACCCGCCACATGCCAAAATTTTTTCGTTGAATTATTAGTTCAATAAAATAAATATCGAAAGTCCCCAAGTGACTCTTTCAACAAGTTTTGGGTTTAATGAAAAATCATTCAAATTAAGAAGAAAACAACAAAACAAATCGAAAAAACGAGAGTGAAAAAAACGAACAAAAATTCTGAAAAAAAAAACACAGCATCATTTCGAATTGCCAATGAGAATTTAGTACATTTTTTATTTCGGCAAAATAAGATGTTCCGAGATATGGTTTATCAAAACGTATTCCCCAAGAAAAGAAGAGAGAAAAATAAAACAATATTTTCCTAAAAAAAAATAAAACCAAACAAAAATCACAAAAATAAGAATTCAAAAAAAAAAATTAATTAATAAAAAAATCTCAACATTGCATAAAAATCACAACAGTGTAAACAGTAATTTGTAAAAAAAGTAAAATGTTAATGAAACTAAAATATTCAAAATCTATTTAAAGATCAGGAGGAATATATAATGTGCGTCTTGTGTGTTTTGTGTACAGTGTTAAAATAAACAAATACAAAGACGAGTGTTGACCAAAAATAACAACAACAACAAAAAGAAGAGAAAACAAAAGCACAAACAAAATAAATAAATAAATTTTCAATAAAATTCACCCACCGCTCACACACACACACATATATATGTATGTATGTTTGAACGTGAAACGCAATTTGCCATTCACTTTGAAAACAAAAATCAATATCCCAAAAAAAAATTTACCACAGACTCAAACCGAACCAATAATTCTATTTCCAACTTCTTAATACCGCGTTGTCTTAATTAGATCGTTAAATTTATCGCCAAAACGTGAGAAGAGTTTCTTTTGTTTTTTTTTTTTTTTGGGCGCAGACATTCCGCCACCCACAGCTCAACAACAGCCGGAGACGACGAGAATGTGTTAAATTTGCAATAACAAATTGTCACAGAAAAGAGAACCATCCGAGCAGACCACCAACCAACACCACCTGCCACCTCCGCCAACGTCATATTTTACATAAATAAATATTCATGAGGACCCTCAACTAGGTATTGATGGATTTACTATTCTTTGTCGCAATTTTGAATTCAAATTTTGAATATTTTTTTTTTTTTTTTTGGTTGAGTATTTCAAGTGAAATTCAGAAACGAGACTTGGCGTTATTTTATTGTGCGTGCGTGTGTACATTCCGGTTTTCTAAGTTATGCACCATTTTTCGAGTCGGTGCTTTGAATTCCATTCGACGCGTGTGGAAAATGAATAAAATTGTTTTGGAACTAACTGTTTTGCGAAGAAAAAAAATATTTATTCATAAAATATTTTAAAAAAAATAAAATATTTGTTTTGCTGTTCTTAGTCAGCGAAGTTACTAACCGGTAGTGTTGTATAATTCGCACCGATGCATATTGAGGAGGTGCGAATTGAAAATGAAACAAATGCAAGCTGAAACTTTTTTTCTACCCTCCTTATTTTTAGAAAACTTAATTTAGACCTCAAAATCGGGGGATTCTCAGAAATCAGTACCATTATTGTCAATTTCTCCAAGATTACCTTCTGTCCATTATGAATGAATTTCCAATAAGAGGTATTTTGTGATATTCTGAAATATGTCACTTTTTTATTTTAAATAAATTATCGGATGTTTATGCTGTGAATGATAAAAAATAACAAGTTAAAAAGCAGTAAGTTCTGCCGGGCCGAAGTTTGAATATCCTCCACCATTTGGAACGAATTTAAAAATTTTCAAAAAATAAAATCCTCAAAAAATTCTGTTAAAATTTTAAAAGTACCGAATATAGCCGTTATATCGGGGTCTATACGACGTGGACCTACATAGGCATTGTTTGCCATTAGCCATTGCCGTATTCAAATTCGAAACTTGAAATAAACGGTGAATAATGTAGCTAATATCATCAAAATATCGTATATAAGGAATATAGGGAGGTACTGATATATGGGGCCTATACGAAGACCTGAGCCTGCATAGGCAATTTTCTGTCACAGACTGATATTCCCATTAAGAACTCTAAATAAGTAATTTGAAACAATTCCGGTGAATAATGACGCTAAAATCACCAAAATACCGAATTTTGAGAGGTACCGTTATATGGGGGCTATACGAAGACGTGGACCTGCCCATATAATTTTCTGTCATAGGCTGTAGTATCCATTTCGAACTTCAAATACCAAAGTTGAAACAATTCCGGTGAATAATGTCGCTAAAATCATCAACATACCGAATATCGGGAAATACCGTTATATAGGGGCTATATGAAAACGTGGACCTACATGGCCTATTTGCAAACTTAATCTGCCTACTGGAAAAATAAACACGTGTGCAAAATTTTAGCCTTCTATCTCAATTCGTTCGAAAGATAACGTGATTACAACAGACAGACGGACAGACAGACAGACAGACAGACAGACAGACGGACGTCGCTAAATCGACTTAGAATTTTACGCTGATCAAGAATATATATACTTTGTTGGGTCTGACATGAGTATTTCGAGGAGTTACAAACGGAATGACAAAGTTAATATACCCTCCATGGTATGGTGGAGGGTATAAAAAGGGCACCTAATTTTGGCCAGGCCCTTCACCATTTAAAAGGAACTTTAAAAATATAAACAACAGGGGTTGAAAAATGCTGCCAACATTTTAAAAATTTCGTATAACTTTCCTTAAAATATATATACGGAACTATAAGAAAACGTGGACCATCATAACCAATTATCTGCCAGTGAGGGCGATGCCTATTGCGAACTTTAAATACCAAGTTTGAGATAATTCTGTTAAAAATTGTAGATAAAACCATTAAAACGCCGAATATTGGGAGATACCGTTATATTGGGTGGGGGCTATGCAAAGACGTGGATCTGCACATACAATTTTCTGTCATAGGAGTACAAATTGCGAACTTCGAATTCCAAGGTATAAGTAATTTCGGTGTATAGTGTAGCTAAAATCATCAAAATCCCGAATTACGTTATAAGGGTGTTAAACGAAGACGAAATGGTATCGCTTGCGAACTCCAAATGACAAATTGGATACAATTTCCAGAAAAAAATGTGATATAAATCATTAAAATAGGGAATAGCTAGGGGTACATTTATACGGGGACAATAAGGGATGTGGAGTCGGACAATATTCCTCATAAGCATACATGCAATATTTTGTGGTGTATTACAAATCTTTAGAGATGTAGGAGGAGTAGAATCTGTGGCCAAAAACATATAACCATCGAAATTTTGACCCTCTGTGTGAAGTGCTAGAAGGAGTGGTTCCATCTTCACCCCAAACCTTTTTTAATAGAAATATTGGGATGTCCGAAATTGGCAATATCGGCCCATTCCATCAAGTACCTCGCCTATAAAGGTTCAAAATTAAAAATAATTATAACACCTATAAAAAGTGATGTAAGAGTCCGATTGTCTTCAAATTGCACACATTACTATATTTTTATTAACAAAAGATCGGGCGTGAAGATGAAATATAGCGGTTCACTTCTTCTGGTACCTCCCCCATAAAGGGTCAACATTTTGGATATCCATGAAGCTCATAAAACACGAATTTAGCATTCGATTCCATTCAGACTTCGTACATCTCAATATTTCCATCAACACAAGATCTGTTATAAAAATGGTACAGATCGGACCATTTCTTCTGGTACCTCTCCTCTCTGGGTTGAGATTTTGAAAAACAGAACGTTCAAAGAAAACAAGTTGGGCATCCAACTCTATTCAAATTTCACACACACAAACATTTTTGCCAACACCAGATCTGTTGTGAAGATGATATATATCTGCCAACCGCTCCTGGTACCTCACCCATAAAGAATCACAATTTTCAATACTTTTATCTGTCATAACTTGCGAAAAAAGTCAGCGATTCTTTACAACTTGTTATATCTAAATATTTCTCTCAACCTCTCCTGAAATGAATATGGAATTTATGATTTCGCATAAAATTGTGTGTATTCATGTGAATACACGTCTGGCCGAATTCAGTCTAGAAGCAAGTACATCAAATTTGAAGAAAATCGGTTCAGATATAGCTATAGCTCCCGTATATATGTTTCGTCCGATTTGGGGTTTTAAGTCCCTCACATGCGTGATATACACCCCAGAAGAATAATATTTGGTACCGGACATCAGATACTGCTCTAAAATACCTCTGTCAAATTTTATCGAGATCGGTTCAGATTAGGATATAGCTCTTTATATATCCTAATCTGAATCCGATATCAGGTTTATTGTCAACCAAATGGCTAATATCAGCCCAATGGCAATTTCAGTTATAAACCAGTACTTTAAATTTCGTGTAAATCGGTTCAGATACAGCTATATCTAACATATATATGTTTTGTCCTATTTGGGGTTTAAAGTCCCTCACAAGGGTAATATGCATTCCCCAAAAATGACTTTTGGTACCAAATATCAGATACAGCTCCGAAAAACGTGTATCAAATTTTGTGAAGATCTGTTCAGATTTGGATATACCTTCCATATATATTCCTCAAGCGATTTCGGGTTAATTGTGCACCAAATGGCCAATATCAGTCCAAATCACCTGAATTTTGGCATAACCGACCGAATTTAAACTAGAAGCAAGTACATCAAATTTGAAGAAAATCGGTTCAGGCATAACTACCAGATATCTTATAGAGCTTCGAAATTCCTTTGCCAAATTTTATCCAGACCGGCTAAGATTTGGATATAGCTCCCATATATATCCTTAATCCAATTTCAAGTTTATTGTGCAAATAATGACTAATATCAGCCCAAATTGAGTGAATTTCGGGACGTACGTTTCCATTTTGTGCAACTCGGCTCCGATATATATTTTTTGAATATAATCCTTCTCCAAGTGATATCATGCACTCTATAGCAAACTATAACTGCTCTAAAGCCAAACGTTGATAGGTGACATGATCTACTTGAAATAAATTCTTTAGTTACGGGAGTAGAACTCCCGTTGTGGTGTAGGGTATCATATAGTCGGCCACGACCGACTTTTGACTTTTCCTTACAATTTGGTTTTTTTGATTTTGCAAATGAATTACTATATAATTGGAAAATTTAAATGAATAATAATATTAATATGCTTAATGGATTTCCACATGCTTTGTAATTTCCAATTCAATATTATTTGACGGAATGGACGGAATGGTTTTTTATAGTACCTTTGTTAGACCAGCTATTATTACTTTCTATTTATACCCTACAACACTATGTGTTGGGGGTATTATAAGTTTGATTGGGCCAAAAATAATGTAACACCACGAAATAATGGTTTCCCACATAGGAAAGTATATATGGATCTTCCTATCTCGCCGAGCTGAGTCGATCTAGCTATGTATGTCCGTCTGTCCATGTTAATTTGTAATCACTCTACAGGTCGCAATTATGGCCCGATCTTCACGAAATTTAGAATGGAGGTGGGGTTGAAATGGACCAAAAACTGAAAAATTTCATGATTTTGCAGTTGCCCTACAGGTCGCAATTATAGACCAATCAAAGCGAAATTTAGTATGGGGCTAGAGCTTAGGGCTGGATGCGATTTTTTCAAATTAACTTATAATACTTTGTAATATTTTTTCACCTTACAACACAGGTTGGGGATATTATATAAGTACTGCAAATATCTTCCGATCCTCACGAAAATTTTCACAAGGGTAGGGTTGGGCTCAGAAGGGCTAGGCCTTTTGTTTTCAAAGATGTCCGCAATATATTAAGGGTTGAAATGGACCAACAACCAAAAAGAGGGGCTTCTTGCTTTTGGAGATGATTGCAAAATATTTAGGGGTTCAGGCATAATTATTGGGCAAATGTCCCTAGTCAAAATCCTAATTTCAGAAGCAAAATCTTTCAATATGAAGTTGGACATAAGGGGGCTTCTAACATATTGTAGTGTTGTAGGGTATAACATAGTCGGCCGCGCACGACTATAGCCTTTGCTTACTTGTTTATTTTGCAAATGAATTACTATTTAAATTAGAAAATTTAAATGAATAATAATATTAATTAAGCATATATTTCCACATGTTTTGTACTTTCCAATTCAATATTATTTGACGGAATGGACCTGTTTTTTTATAGTGCCTTTGTTAGATCAGCTATTATTACTTTCTATTTTTAATTTTTTTATTACAAAAAAGTAACAATATATTTGACTATTAGCACATTAACTAAAAACTGTGAAAGTAATTTATAACTTGCTCCTGCTTTTTTGCTACTCACCCGAAATTGGGTAATATACTCACACAATTATAATATCCGCAACACTATAACTTATTTGCCACAAACGAAAAAAAAATGCAATTAAGTGTTAATTGGAACACAACAAATTTTGTGTGAAATCTCAATTAACCCAAAACATTTGAGTGAAACATTTGAAATGAAAAATTCGGAAATAAACACAACACACATGTTTCCTCTTCCGATGCAGTTTACGTTTACGCTTTTATAACAAATTCTTGGAATGTATGTAACATTGATCTGAACAATTTTGTTAAACCAACAGATGCCGTTATTGCATGTCATAAATCTCAGTCGGCTGTTGTTTTTTTTTTTTTCGTTACTGCATTTTCAATAAAAACTATTAAATCCGCTTGTTAGCCGCCTCAAATTGGTGAGTAATGAATAAGTCGGAATATTAAAAAAAAAAGATGAACAACAAAATTGAATGTAAACGCCTCATAGTAATTGAGACGATTGCATGTCATTGCAAATTGTTGCACGAGTTTTTTAACCCGAACTGAGGATGAGTGAGGATGCCTCACTCATGGCTGTAGTGAACAATGAACGTAAAATTTATTCGAAACGATGCTTTTGTGGTTAGGAAATTCCAAGTAAAACAAAAAAATTAAAAATAAATAAAAAATATCCATAAATAACCCTCCATTCATTCAAAAGTCGTGAGTTATGACCGACAATGAGCATTTTTTTAACTCTGTTGCTGGGCGGTGTTGACTCTTTTTTGGGGGAAATGGGAATGTGGTGATAAAATAGTTAAATGTTGATCCGTTAGAGAGTACCTGTAGATCTTCTCTAGGAAGATCTGTAGATCTTCTCTAGAAAGATCTGTAGATCTTCCACAGAAGTTCTGCAGATCTTTCATAGAACATCTTTAGATTTTCCATTAAAAATCTGTTGTACTTCCATAGAAGATCTGTAGAAATTCTCTTTGAAGATCTGTAGATATTCTCTCTGAAGATCTTCAAAAAGAAGATCTGATGATCTGTAGATATTCTCATAGAAGATCAGAATATTTTCTCATAGAAGATCAGAATATTTTCTTTTAGAATCTTCTAATATAAGATCTGTAGATCTTCTCACAGAAGACCAGTTTATCTTCTCACAGAAAATCGGTATATCTTCTCATAGAAGATCAAAATATCTTCCCACAGAAGATTGGTAGATCTTCTCATAGAAGATCAGTAGATATTCATAAAGAAGATCGTGTAGATCTTCTTATAGAAGATCGGTAGATCTTCTCATAGAATATCAGTAGATCTGTAGATCTCCTTCTTGGAGGTCTCTAGATCTTATCCTAGAAAATCCTTAGATCTTCTCATAGAAGATCGTGAAGATCTTCTCATAGAAGATCGTGAAGATCTTCTCATAGAAGATCGTGTAAATCTTCTGATAGAAGATCAGTAGATCTTCATAAAGAAGATCTGTAGATCTTCTCATAGAAGATCGGTAGATCTTCTCATAGAAGATTGGTAGATCTTCTCATAGAAGATCGGTAGATCTTCTCATAGAAGATCGGTAGATCTTCTTATAGAAGATCGGTAGACCTTCTCATAAAAGATCAGTAGATCTTCTCATAGAAGATCTGCAGATCTTCTCATAGAAGATCTGTAGATCTTCTCATAGAAGATCGGTAGGTCTTCTCATAGAAGATCGGTAGGTCTTCTCTCAGAAGATCTGTAGTTCTTCTCACAGAAGATCTGTAGTTCTTCTCACAAAAGATCTGTAGTTCTTCTTAAAGAAGATCTGTAGTTCTTCTTAAAGAAGATCAGTAGATCTTCTAGAAATTCTCTAGTTTTTCTCCTAGAAATTCTCTAGTTTTTCTCCTAGAAAATCGGTAGCTCTTCTCATAGAAGATTGGTAGATCATAGAAAATTTGCAGATCTTATATTAGATTTAAATTTTTCTTGGAATCTTCGAGACAGTAATTTTTTCCAGAAACAAATAAGTTCTCTGCACAGATATAAAAAATTGAACAGAAAAAAAAACACAAAAATAAATGTCAGAACAAGTTTTCAACAATTGAAAAATCTGCAGCACTTAACTTGCAACTTGTTGTCTGAGGTCAATAACTTGGTTTCAAGCGTTTAGATCACAAAATCTCAAGCAACAATAAAAACCCCCAAAACACCTGAGAGATTTCTAAACAATATCTTGTTGTGGCATTGATTTACTCGCGTTTTCTATTGTCAATGTCAAGCGCAAAAGCCAAACGCAAAAAAGGTGTTCTATTTATCCGACATTCTGTGAATCAATTAACAAATACCCCTGACAAACAAAAAAAAACTCAAATCTTTTGCAATTTCAGATTAATTTTGTTTTGTTACGATTTTGATTTTTTTTAATTAATTATTATGGCTAATAATGTTTCAAATAACTTAATGCAAAAAAAGTTGTTATTTGATTTGTTCGATTTGCCTTCTGGGGAAAAAGTTAATTTTGTTATCGGAATTGTTGTTTTCAAGAGAAATGAACAGCAGCATTTCGTTGGGTTACAACCACTTGATTTGTTAGATGACGTTGTTGTATTTTTGCTACTGTTGTTGCTGCTGTTGTTGTTTTTCTACAAAATATTGTCATTTACAATTAAGCCATAAATTTAGGCTTCTGTGCAATTTCAAATCAACGAAATTGAAACGATAATGTTTTAATTATTTAACGACAAGTGTTTAACAACGACATCAACAACACACACCAGTCTCATCTAGGGGCACCGTGTCTTGAAACAGAGAAAAATATTAAAAAAAAACAAGGTAAAAAGTAGCAGTCGGTTTTGCCGACAGATGTATACCCTCAGCCAAATGATTATCGAAATATATTTTGACTTCTGTTAGGATTATTCAAAAAGATGACCCTCTATGGAGTAGGTTCCGAAGAAAGGGGTCAATATTGTCAATTTCGTATTGGCTCCTAAAAAAATATGTTATAAATATTGCGACCTGCTAGGCTTGGATTCCTTTAGTTACTTCCTATTTTTATAATTTTTAGAAAATGTCAAAATGTGCGTGAGTTACCAGATTAAGTCGACCGAAGCATTCCATTTTCATACTTCATCGAATATAGGTAAAAATATTGGTATGGGCAAAATTACACGAAAATCGAACAGTTATATCCAATTTTATACGAAATCATAAATTCCATATTCATCTCAGGTTTCTGGTTGTAAAGAATCGCCGACTTGTTTTGCAAGTTATGACAGATAGAAGTATTGAAAGTTGTGACCCTTTGTGGGTCAGGTACTAGAAGCTATACATCATCTTCACAACAGATCTCGTATAAGCAAAAATGTTTGTAGGTGTGAAATCTGAAGAGAGTTGGATGCATACTTCGCTTTCTTTGAGCGTTTTGTTTTTCAAAATCTTGAACCCTATGTGGGGGAGGTACCAGAAGAAATGGTCCAATCTCTACCATCTCTATAACAGATCTTGCGTTGATAGAAATATTCAGGTTGTGCCAAGTCTGAATAAAATCAGATGCTTATTTCGTGTTTTATTAGCTTCGTGAATATTCAAAATTTTGACCTTTGTGGCTGAGGTGCCAGAAAGAGTGAACCGATATAGTCCATCTTCACACTAGACCTTGGGTTAATGAAAATATTGTGATGTGTGTAATTTGAAGACAATCGGACTCTTACTTCACATTTTATAAAAGTTATAATTATTCAAAATTTTGACGCATTGTGTGGGAGGTACCAGAAGGAGAGAACCGACGTATCCCATCTTCACGCTAGATCTTGTGTTAGTACAAATAATAGGATGTGTGAATTATGAAGAGAACCGGATGCTTATTTCAGATTTTATGATCGTTTTGGTTATTCAAAACGTTGACCCTTTGTTTGGGAGGTACCAGAAGGAATGGTCCGACCTCTACCAACTTTATTACAGATCTTACTTTGATGTCAATATTGATACGTTCCAAGTCTGAATGGAATCGGATGGTAATTTCGCATTTAATGAGCTTCATGAATTTTCAAAATTTTGACCCTTTGTGTGGGAGGTACCAGAAGGATAGGCCGATGTATCCCAACTTCACACAAGTTCTTTTGTAATTTGAAATATTGGCATATATGACATTTTAAGAGAATCGGGAGCATACTTCGCATTCCATGAAATATATAATTGTTCAAAATGTTGACCCGCTGTGTAGGAGGTACCAGAACGGGTGGTCCTATATAAATCATCTTCATACTAGATCTTGTGTTGGTAAAAATATTGAGATGGCCGAAAATTGAAAACAATGGAATCCTTATTTCAGATTTTATAGTAGTTATTATTATTCAATATTTTGACACTGTGTGGGGGAGGTACTTGATGGAGTCGACCGATATAGTCCATTTTCTCACCTGACCTAGCTCTGATGCAAATATTTGGATATGCAAACTTGGAGCAAAATCGGATTATCCTTTCTCTTTCTGTGTAGTAAAATATTTTTTGAAAATGTTGACATTTTGTGGGGGAGATACCAGAAGGAGTGGACGGATATTGTCCATATCCGAACTCGATGTAAGTTTGAGAATAATATTATGATGTACCAAGTTTGGATTGAATCTGATACTACCTTTGAGAGTAAACGTGCGTACCAGACAGACAGAGAGACGGACACCGGATTTGGTCCAAAGAGACCTAGGATCTAAAACTGTTATTTCGATCAGCCACATTTTGGCCGTATCAAATGATATACAGGGTGAGATGACAAAAACTGCAACCAACTTTAGACTGCTGCCATTTCTAAACCACTCGTCCGACAGCTGTTAAAATTATTCCACTGACAGCTCATTAAATTGTTTACAAACATGATGCAAAAGCATTTTGGTGAGAATTTCCCAGAAAAAAACTTAAAAAAAAAAAACGTGGCTATCGTTAGAGCACTCCAGCATTTAAATGTGAATAAATCTTTTATGTCTCGTACCATCGCTCGTTACCGTGATACTGGTAGCGTAGGACGACGTCAAGGAAGTGGACGGAAGAAATCAGCAACATCAGCAGAAATGGTTTGAAAAGTAAAGAAGCGACTTGATCGAAACCCGCGTCGCAGTGGCCGAAAAATGGCTAGTGAGCTAAACATATCGCAATTATTGAAAAATAATTCGACAAATATTGAAAAATAAGCTCGGGGTAAAAACATTGAAATTCTAAAAAGTGCAAAAACTTAGACCGCAACAAAAAGAAAATAGACTCAAAAGAGCTTAGAAAGTGGCGATCTGCCGAATTTGGTTTCCTCCGATGAGAAAACATTCGTTGTCCAGCAGTTTGTAAACAAACAAAATGATCGTGTTTACTTGCCAAATAGTTCAGGTGAAAATGTGCACCTCCGGTTGGACGCCAGAACTCAAGCGCCGCCAGGGTGATCGTATGGGCCGCCATAACAGCCGATGGTCGCTCTCCGCTCGTATTAATCGACCGTGGCACCAGAATAAATGGCGATAATATTCTGGAGGGTGTATTAAAGACTTGGGTACGCAAACATTTTGGTCGCAGACTTTAGACATTCCAACAGGACGCAGGACCATCGAACTCAGCACGCGCCACCCAAGAATGGTTACAAAATGAGAGTCCTCGCTTCATATCCAGCACACAATGGCCACCAAAATCTCCGAATACCAATCCGTTGGACTATTGTGTCTGGAGTATTTTGGAAAGCAAGGTTGGCACTAAAAAATACCAAAGTGTCGATCACCTCAAGCAAACGCTTTAGCCGGGAATTGACCAAAATACCGCAGAGCAACATTCGGGCAGCATGTAACGGTTTCATTGGCCGTTTGAAGACCATAATTCGTGCCAAATCTAAACTTATTTTAAAATTTGATGCTAATTCCGACATTTTTTGCTTTCATTCAAAAAAAAAAAAAAATAAATAAATAAAAAAAATGTAAAAATTATGACGTTTGAGTTTGTTGCAGTTTTTTTATTTCACCTTGTACATTTAAATAATCGAACATTGACTGAGGTTATACATCTGTCGGCAAAAGCGACTGACACTTTTTTACTTGTTTTCTAATAATTTAGTAAAAATTGTGAAACTTCGTATTATTCAAATGCTCAAATTGATGGTTGACTTTTCAAACAGAGGCGACTGTAATTTGACAATTAGAAATCCTTTAATAGTGGTTGAAATGTTGGAAAAGCTCTCATATACCAGATGCCCCCGGTTATATATATTTTAAATGCCACAATCACAATTTTCAACGGAATGGGATGTAATTAAATATTTTTTATAGGATTTGGCATATGATCCAAACTCCGTATTTCAGGGATTTTAAGACAAGTGATTTGACAAATTTTAGCCTGGTCTATGGTATTTGAAGTTTGGTCTGCTCGACTATGTGTTATGCCTACATTTAAACACTTTTAGTTTAATATGACCCATGAATATGTGATGACGTTTAAAAGATCTTTAAAATATGCAACATAAATCCATTTTTAGCTTGCGTCTGCCAAAAATATTCTTTTTTTTTTCAATATTATATATACATAGAAAAATATACCGAAAAAGAGAATTAGTTAATTCGGAATATTTAATCAACCTACTAATACAAATATTCAAAAAAGCCAGTTATGTATCAGAACAGAACCTCATTCATATTTATATATAAAAAATGGAACTTGTTTTAAAAAATAACTTATTTTATCCCTTTATAGAAATATCAAAGTTAAAGTTTCAGTTTTCAAATTCTCTTTGGCAATATTTTTCTACTGTTGCTTTAATTTGGTTACTTCTTTTTGCAAAATGTTTAAGTTCGCAAAAATCTAAAATAAAATGGAACCAAGCTTTATCATTGGCCTCAGTCTGCCATCAGCATCATATTTTTTAATTATAGCATCTTTTTTTCCATCCACGAATCAGAGCAGTGTCTTTAAATATTCTCAGACGTTTAAGAAAGCGAGACGACGACTTCTTGAGACCTTTGTATTCCTTTGCCTCGATTAGATTAAATTCTCGCTATTTTAATTCATAAAAAACTAATTCGATGACAATTAAAATTAATTTATGACCGCGGGCTGGCAAGTAGTGCGGCATATCACAAAGTTGGACATTTTAGAAAAAATATTTTTTAAACTGTTTATTGTTGTTTTCTTTTTTAAATCTGTTTATACAAAAAAAAAAAAAAAACGAGAATGCCAAGTGGCGTCAGGAGGAAATTAGATCTGGTGTTGCTGTTAGTTTTAATGAAATTTGCAATGAATGTGTTTTATTTTTTTTTTTTGGTTTTAATTTTGATTTAGGATTTTTGAATGCAAGTAATAAATTGTAAATCTACACAGTGCCTGATAATTTCCAATGAAAATATGGAAAATTCAAAGAACTAAATAAAGTATTAGAGGAGGCAATTAAAAATATGATCACCATTCTTCTGTGTGAACATCGATGTTTTTCATATTTTTTAGGTTGAAACTTAAAATTATTATTTATGTTTTGCGATAAAGAGAGGTCGACACAAGTAGTGCTGAAAAATGTTCACAAATTTGTATCTCAAACAAGTTAAAAAGTATAAGTCGAATAGCCGATGGATGTGTACCCTCAGCCAATGTTCGATAATTTAAATATATTTTGACTTCTGTTATGGTTATTTAAATTGTTGACCCTTTATGGAGTAGGTTCGAAGGAATGGACCAACATTGTTCATTTCGTATTGGGCCCAAATAAATATGATATAAATATTGCGACGTGCCAGGTTTGGATTAAATCGACTACTTCCTTCACTTTATATGAAACTAGCTGGCCCGGTCCGCGTTGCCGGCCCGTAGTTTTAGTCTTTAATGCAAATTTTGCATAGCATAATATTTCACAAATCTATCTCATAAAGGTGAACAAATTTTATTATAAATATTGATTCGACTAAATAGAAATAAATAACTATGGAAGGAGGGCAAAATAATTTCTAAATAGTCAAAGTTAATTACGCTTTTACACCCATTACCATAGCACCTCAAATTGCGCATTAGAGTCCCCAAAAAGTCTTTGTTCTTGTTCATGGTAAAATTCAATAACGATTAAACAATACCCGCGTTGTTATCCGCCAATCGGTAAACATCACTATAGATCGGCGGGCCTGGGGACTATATGGTGACTGTACCAAAATATTTACGTATGTTGACATTTTTCTGTAAGATGGTTCTCTACTCACAAAGTAACCTAAATACGTGGCCAAGACCACGGTCACAGCTGTCAGGTCAGGGATACATTTATATAAGGGTTATACCAAAACGTGGCCCAACCAATATTCTCTTGGGGGTTACAAATTCAATAGAAAACAACATTTTTTTTCTGACCACCAATTAGATGTGAAAGTGGACTTGGGAATACGCCAATGTGGGGACTTTACTTAAATAAATTCCTATGTGGCAATTATCTGTATGATGGTTCCCTACCCCAGAGTAGCATAAATACAACCTTTAGCCAAGTCAATTAATGAATGTGGTCAAGACCAAAATGGGCCCTACTCTGAAAATTTCAAACTTTATGCGAAGAGGTTCTCTGCCTCCTTAGAAACAAAAATGCCAAATAATGGCTAAAATATTAAAAAAGTGACCAAGACACCAAAAATAGCTTAAATCATACGATGGTTATATAAATATGAAATCGGGTTGTCCCTTATCCGTGAGTTATGATCGATATCATGACCTATCTTGAATGTTTGGGAAGAATTTCTGGAAGGATAGAAATCTTTATCTTACTAAAAGTCCCATTCGCTCTACTATTTTCCACCATTTATATTTGGTATTTTTCTGATTGTACATTGGACGGATTATTGTGACAGGAAAGAAGTAGTTCCACGCTTTGAAATGATCCCCATTAGGCTTTTTCGGCAATTTTTTTTGTTCAAATGTGTTCGCATCTTCCAGCTGAACCACGATGTCGGCCCTGGAGTTGAAAGGTAGATGTCAGTTGACATCGTATTTCCTACTTATTTAATTTTTTGGTGAAAATTTGTATATAGTGAAAAATTATTCTTTATTTTGTTTATTTTGAATTCAATTAGATAATACAAATTGAAAAAAAAATTGACAAAAGAAGAATAACACATTGAAAAAATCTTCAACTTGTTCGCTGATTTTTTTACAGCAAATGTTTAAAGATCCTTATATAGTTTGTCAATAGAATGTACTTCTATTTTAAAATTCGATTCCATTAATTTATTTCGACATCATCTATTCCGTTTCGCCACCACATAATTCGGTACTACACTTCCATGTAACCCGTCATCAATTTCAGTTCTCAAGAAATCAAGTCAATTAAATAAATTGATATTATGATATTCGAATTCAAAAATAAAATATAAAAAACACTACAAATGTACATTAGAAAAAAGTAAGTCAAAATGGAAAAAAATCATGCAAAATAAAACATTACTATTGTACATTTCAAAAGTCAAAATGAAAATGTTAAAATATCACATTTTTACGCGATTTTTTTGGATATTATCCTTTTCGGAGAGGAGAAAATTCCGAATTTGTTTGAATCGTTAAAATCAGTCCAGCGGTTCTTAAGTTATAAGCGTAGTAACTAACACAACTTTCTTTTATATATATAGAAGATATGTGATAATTGATGACTTGTTTCGCAAGTTATGACAGATACAAGTATTGCAGATTGTGACCCTTTGTGGGTGAGGTACCAGAAGGAGTGGACCGATATATCCCATCTTCGCAGAAGATCTTGGGTTAGTAGAAATAATTGGATGTTCGAAATATTAAGAGAACCTGATGTTTATTTTGGATTTAAAATTCGTTTTCGTCATTCAAAATTTTGATTTTGAAATTTTGTGGGGAGTTATCAGAAGAAATAATCCGACCTCTACCATCTTTATAACATATCTTGTGTTGACAGAAATATAGAAGTGTACAAAGTTTGAATCGGATGTTAATTTCGCGTTTTATGAGCTTTATATGTATTTCAAATTTTGACCCTATGGGGGAGGTATCAGAAAGAGTGGACCGATCCCATCCCATCCTAACAGCAGATCTTGTGTTAGTAGAAATAATGGAATGTGTGAAATGTAAAGAGAGCCGGATACTTATTTCGGCTGTTAGGATCGGTTTGGTTATTCAAAACATTGACCCTTTGTCGGGGAGATACCAGAAAAAATAGTCCGATCTCTAGCATCATTATAACAGACCATTTGCTGATAGAAATATTGAGATGTGCCAAGTCTGAATGGAGTTGATTCGGAATCGGATTCTTAAATCACATTTTATAAGAGTTAAAATTATTCAAAATTTTGACCCTTTGTGGGGGAGGTACCTGATGGAGTGGACCGATACTGTGCATTTTCGTACCTTACCTAACCCTGACACAAATATTCGAATTTGAAAAGTTGGAGCAAAATCGGATTATCGTTTCTCTTTCTGTGCACAAAATATATATTTTTTGAAAATTTCCATCTTTTGTGAGGGAAGTACCAGAAGGACTGGTCCGATGTTGCCGATGTAAGTTTGTCAAAAATATTATAATGATACCCCCTTCGAGAGTTATCGTGCGCACCAGACAGAAAGACGGGCGTACGGACGGACATCGCTAGATCGACTACAAATGTTCTCAAACGGATTTGGTCCACAGAGACCTAGGGTCTAAAACCGTTATTTCGATGAGGCCCGTTTTGGCTGTATCAAATGATATATACCCTCCGTATAAAAATATTTCTTTTAATGACGTTCCAGACAAAAACCGTGGACTTAAAAAATATATGTTTAGCTAGTCGTGGATTTTTTAAAGAAAAATATTTTAGATCTTCGAAAATCTTGGATATCTTTCAAGGACTTCATACAAAAAACCGTGCGTTAATTTTTTTTTTTGAAAAGAACTTTGACAGGAGAAAAACGTGGAATTTTTCACAATTTTTTAAAGAACAATCTTTCTTTGTATGTCATATCCTCTGGTAGATTTTCGTAGATTTACAGAAGTAAAGCCTAATTATTTTTAAAATCGTTATTTTTCATAACAAGTTCAAAGATGGACTTCCTGAGGTTCAAAGGTGGGCTAATCCGTTCGTCATCTTCTTCTGATCTCTTACTGATAATAAACATTTGAAAAAATCTGAAATGTCTTTTATACTTTTTATGAAATTTTTATGAAAGTGTTCAAAATTGGATTCTTTGTTCCACTTTATTTGGTAACTCCCCCATTTACAATTTTTAAATCTATTTTTTTTTATTATTTTGCACACTTTTAATTTTTTTTTTTCAAATTTCGATCAATTTCTAGGATTGACTAAAACAGTCCACTCCTTCAAAGAACATTTTCTAAAACCAAATATTTAAATATTTTTAAATAATCTATAAAATATCCAGAACTTTCATGTAATTTTTCCACTGACCTTTGGACTCTGTAATAAGGTTTCGGAATTACATTCTGTAACTAAATCCACTAAATACCCCAACTAATTATTTGAGATACATCTTCAAAACAGAATAGAATGCAGCAACGCTTATGCGCTGTAGCAGCCTGCCGCCACCAACCAACTAGCTTATACAAGCTTAGCTTCAAATAAAGATGCTTAAATAAGCATTGACATTGTCATTCATAAAATACCGGTAACAATAGAAACATCTTTAGCGGAGCTATAGCAGACAAAACTCGGGTGTCAAAGACCATATCAACAACAACTACTACAACAACAGTCGACAATAAACAAGTTCAGCTCACGTTTTAAGTGACAAAAGACAGGCTGTCTGCTCTGAACTAACAAAAGATCAAAAGAAAATAATCTGCATAAATTCATCACAGCAGCTATTCAGCCACCCATCCATTAGCGTTGTGTATATCGCCGCAGATTAAAAAGTGTGAGATTTTTTGGGTGGATTTTTCCTTTGCGAAAATTTTCCTATTGTCGAGGTAATTTGTTTTGAAAGATTTTAAATTTTGTTTTCATTCTTGGGGTTTTGAATAAAAGATAAGTTTAAAGTGTGCAAAAAATATTGAAGCAATTATTCTATTAATTCATTAGTTTTAGAGTTTTTTTTTTCATTTTTTTGCAAAAAAAAAAACAAAACAAAAATATTTGAAAAAAATGAAAAAAAGTAATCTTTATAAAATAACCTAGACGGAATACAAAAGAATCACAAAAAAAAAACTTCCAACCAAGAACCAAGCACAGCGCAATCTATGACTGCTACGGCCTTCCGATAACGTTTCAAATGTACCAAAACGTCGACGTTCCGTCCGAAGTATTTTTCTACGCCGATGTGTACGCTCGCCACCATGTCGTGTAGATCGTCAATGTTTTGCTGCATTCGTCTAGACTAGACAACGTTTACATACCTGTCGGCGTAGCAGTCAGGCATTGTTCGCTTCGCAAAATCGCGAATTCCATTCGTAGTTAACTGAGCATTCAACGGCACCACTTTTCAACTTCATGTTGCCACTGCGAACACAGGCAGAGTCATTGAATTTTAGTAGTTTTTTAAAAGATTTTCAAAATCGGTTTGAAATTTCAGTCGCTTTTTTGTTGGCCAGAGTTAAAGATCGTTATTTTGCGAATAAAATAACTAAACAAAAGAAAAGTTGTGAAATTTTCAAAAGTGTTTAAAAGGAGTAGAAAATATTAAAGGAATTGAGATAGAAAATATAGAAACATTTAATAAAAAAAATTGAAAGTGTTAAAAACAACTATATAAAAAACTGTCAAGGAGGTAAAAAAAAAAATTATTATAAATAATAAAATAATATTTAGTGAAAGAATTGAAAATAAAAAAAAAAGCACAAGAAATCAAAAAAAGAAAAATAATGCTAAAAATGTACAAACTCATTAACAAAATTAACTTAAATTAAATAGTGAATAAAAATTATGTTAATTTTCGTCTCGAAAGAGAAATTAACAAAAATTACATAAAAAATTAAAAATTACAAATTTGGAAAAAAATATTTTTTAATAAAATTTTATATATTAACAAATTAAAGACAATTAACAATTGAACCAAAAATGCAATTATTTTAAAATATTTTTTAAATTATGTGTAAAATATATTTATTTTAAAGTTGAAGCAATTTTCAATAATTTTTTATAAAAATAAATTACATAAAAAATTAAAAATTACAAATTTGGAAAAAAATATTTTACAGTATTTTTTAATAAAATTTGATATATAATCAAATTTAAGACAATTAACAATTGACCCAAAAATGCAATTATTTGAAAATATTTTTTAAATTACGTGTAATATATATTTATTTTAAAGTTGAAGCAATTTTCAATTATTTTTTATAAAAATTGTTAAAAAAAACACATCTAAAAACAAATTAAAATTTATCACAGAATCAGCCACAAAATTTAACGTTTAAAACAAAACCAAATAAGCATTAAAGACAATAAATAAAGTCGTTAAAGACTGTAAAAAAATTTAAAAAAACCAAAAATTTTTTAAGTATCAACAAAAAAAAATATTGCCGAAGGTAAAACTTTTAAAGATCAAATAAAAATATTATTTTTATGTGTAAAAATTGAAATATATTTTTTAGACTAAATAAAAAATAAATACAAAAAAATTTTTTTTTAGAAAAAAAAATTTAAAAATCAAATAAAATGACGTTTTTATTCAAACAAACTAAAATCATAATTGGAATATAAATAAACCAATGAATAAATAAAAAATGAATAATAAGTTTATAAATAATTGTGTGTATTAATTATAATTATAGATTAATAAACTGACCAAAAATTAGTAAATAAAAAATAAATAAACACAAAAATTGTTTAATAAATAAAAATATATAAATCAAAAAAATTATATTTTTCTATAAGCAAATTGGAAAAAATATAAAAAACAAATTACAAAAAAAAAAATAAATAAATAATAATTCAGAAAACAAAACAATTCAAACAAACTAAAATCATAATTGGAATATAATTAAATAAATCAATGAATAATAAAAAATGAATAATAAGTTTAGAAATAATTGTATGTATTAATATAATTCAAATTGATAAATTGACAAAAAATTAATGAATATATAATAAGTAAACGAAAACAAAAACATATAACAACGAAAAAATGTTTAATAAATAAAAAAATATATAAGGACGTGTTTTTTTTTTAAATCAAAAAAGGCTATTTTTCTTAAAATTGGAACATATTTGAAAAATGAATTACAAAATATAAATAAATAATATTTTTTCAAAATACATATTTTTCGACTAATAGAAAGTAATAAATAAAAAATATATATTTTTAGAAAACAAATAAAGTGACGTTTTAGTTCAAATCACAATTGGAAAGTAAATAAAAAATTAATAATAAATTCATAAATAAATGTATGTGTTAATTAAAATTCTAAATTAATTAATAAATTAATAGATTGACAAAAAAAATATTGAATAAAAAATAAATGAAAAAAAATGTTTATGGAATGAAAATAAAAATAAAAAGGGTTTGTTCTTTTAAAAGTAAATAAAAAAGTTACATTTATTAAAGCAAATTGGAGAATTTTTGAAAAATAAATTACAAAATAAGTAAAATAATATAAAATAAAAATAGTTAAATAAATAACTAAATTTATAAATACTAATATAAATAAAACAATTAATTTAGTTAATATTGAAATGAATATTTCGAAATGAATCAGAAATTAACAAAAAAACAAGTAAGCAAAGGCTACAGTCGAGCGGGGCCGACCGTTGAATACCCTACAACACTATAATAAACGATACAGTTTATATAGGCGAGATACTCGAAAGAATTCCACAAGATATTGTGACAAATAATAAAAGAAAATCATCAAGTTTCGTTCTCTAATTTTCGGATAATAGCAACTTAAACTAATTTGCTCATTTCCAATTTATTGGTAGATGTTGCACTTAAATGGTCTTCCTAGATCTGGAACCAATATTTCCCAAAGACCTATAATTTCTTAGAAGTGGCAAAATATTAACATTTATTATTGGTTTTTGACTGAAACGCATCTATATGAGATACAGACATTTGACTATATTCGTTAACGAAATAGTCAGAAGTGCGTCTTTCCTGTATTTGTGAATTCTCCAAAAAGTCACTGGAATGGACATTTTCGTATTTTGTCTACAAAAGTTGGCAAACTATCTCACACATTGAATATTTTTGGATGGTCATCCAAAACTGCTTGACTTTTGCAATGTCCGGTAACCCCCTTTCAAATGTGCGTGATGATCGGGCGATAATTACGACCTGCCTACAATTTTGCAGTTTTTCGGTCCATTTCAACCCCTAAATATATGGGGATCATCTCCAAAAAGAGTAGGCTTCTGTTCTGACCCTCATCTTATCCCCATGCAAAATTTCGTAAGGATCGGGTCATAAATGCGATCTGTATATGATATCCTGATATCCTAACTACTTAGTTTTGTTAGCTGTAGAAATATTACCAAATGTTTAATTCAAAATTAAAATATGCCAAAAATATAACAAAATTGAAAAAATATGAGAATATTTTACAAAATCAATATTTTCATCTTTAGAGAGATATTTTTATGCGATTTTTTCAGACGTTTTTTCTTTCCTGCCAAGAGGCCATTCTGAATTAATGAGAACTGTCGAAATCAGTTCAGCCGTTCTCGACATATATGAGATCTTTCAAGCATATCTTCTTTGATAGACATATATGTCGCACATATTTTGCTATATATCCGATTTGTTGGATGTTAACATCAATGTAAAAATCAGAAGTAACCCTGTTATGGCTTTGTGATTTCGCCGGGATTTAAAATATTCGCGGTTTAATGAAAAATTTCGAATTTTTTCAATACAAAAGATATGGTCTATTTTACCCGCTAAATATAATCCGATGACCACCCAAATTGGTAGGCTTCTTCCCCGCCCTAAACTCTAGCTACATGCGAAATTCCGCGTCGATTGGTCTATAATTGCGACCTGTATAGCTACTGCAAAATCCGACATTTTTTCAGTATTTGGTCCATTTCAACCCCTAAACATTTGGCGATCATCTCCAAAAGAAATAGGGTTCTATTCTGACATTAACCCCACCTACATTTTAAATTTCGTGAAGATCGGGCCATAATTGCGACCTGTAGAGTGATTACAAATTAACATGGACAGACGGACAGACGGACGGACGGACATACATAGCTAGATCGACTCAGCTCGGCGAGATAGGAAGATCCATATATACTTTCCTATGTGGGAAACCAATATTTCGTGGTGTTACATAATTTTTGGCCCAATCAAACTTATAATACCCCCAACACATAGTGTTGTAGGGTATAATAAATAAATACAATTTTGAAAATTCCAATAAAAATAAAATGTCGTTAGGAAGACGTAGTTTTAAAAATTGAAAATGAAATTATATTTTTTTTCAAGCATATTTAAAACAAAAATTAGGAAATCATAAAAAAACAATAAATAGAATAAAAAAATTAATAATTGAAAAAGAAAAATAAATAAATAAAATCTTAAAACGTGTTAATAAAAATCAAATATCGTAAAACGGACTATTTTTTAAAAATTAAATTAATATTTTTAAAAATTAAATAAAAAGTAATTTTTGTTAAAAACAAATTTAAATAATTATTTGAAAATAAAACAAAAATACTAGTATTTAAGTAGACTAATACAATATTAATTAATACATAATTTATTAAATCGAATATATCTTTTTAGCCAAATAAAAAACAAAACAAAATTAAAAATGTATAAAAATCTTGTAAAATTTTCAACAAAAATATGAAAAAAAACTTTTTTATTATCACATAAAAACATAGTTACTAATAAGTAAATTAAAACAAATAAATTAAGAAAAATTCGCAATTTTTTAGCAAATCAATGAGAATTTTATAAAATACTCAAAACTATAATTAAAAAGATTAAACAATTGACACAATAAAAATATAGTATTAAAATATTATCAACTAACAAGTTACTTCGTCAGTGAAAAGTCCACCTTAAAATTTTAGATTCGTTCCAACAGTTCGTGTTTGGCCTTTTTGGTACTACAAAGGTACATTTGGTTCAGTTTGATAAAAAAATTGTAATAAAACTTCATACGTCGTACTAAATTTTCAGATTTTCAAGGTTTTATACATTCAAGTTTTTCCCTTTTCGCAAAATGTTTACATTTTACACCTAAAAGTCTTCAATATCTGTCATTTTGAAGTTCACCGAGAAGGTTATTGGTAAAACCATTGTAAAATGGACCCACATCCGAATTTTTCTGTTCAAAACTATTTAAGCGTTTCCATGTGTAAACCCTAGAAACCAACAGTGACGCTTAATATTATATTTCGGAATTTCAGCTCTATCTCTTTACCCCGAATGTATTTTATCCAATTCCCAGCGAAGCGCTTGGTTATCGACACTTTGGTACTTTTTAGTGCCAACCTTGCTTTCCAAAATACTCCAGACACAATAGCCCAACGGATTGGTATCCGGAGATTTTGGTGGCAATTGTGCGCTCGAAATGAAACGAGGAACCTTATTTTGTAACCATTCTTAGGTCTGCGGCCAAAATGTTTGCGTACCCAAGGTTTTAATACGCCCTCAAGAATATTTTCGCGATAATATTCGGCATATTTTCCGATGACACGGTCGACTAATACGGCCGGTGTTTGAGTTCTGGTGGCCAACCGAAGGTGCACAATTCAGCTGACCTATTTGGCAAGTAAACACGATCATTTTGTTTGCTTACAAACTGCTGGACAACGAATGTTTTCTCATCGGAGAAAACCAAATTCGGCAATTCACCACTTCACCACGGCCAAGCGAAGCAACTCTTTAGCTCTTTTGAGTCTATTTTCTTTATGTTGCGGTGTAAGTTCTGGCTCTTTTTGGAATTTCAATGGCTTTACCCTGAGCTTATTTTTCAATATTTGCCGAATGGAATATTGCGATATGTTCAGCTCACGAGCCATTTTTCGGCCACTGCGACGCGGGTTTCGATCAAGTCGTTTCTTTACTTTTCGAACCATTTCTGCTGATGTTGCTGTTTTCTTCCGTCCACCTCCTTGACGTTGGGTTACGCTACCAAACGATTTATTCTTATTTTAATGCTGAAATGCTCTAGCCATAGCCACTTGTGGTTTTCCAGCCAAATATAAAGAAATCACACTATCACGCTTGAATTCCATCACGAATAACTTTTTTTTCTGGAAAATTCTCACAAAAATGCTTTTGTACGCATGTAAGCAATAAATTGAGCTGTCACTGGAATAATTTTAACAGCTGTCGAACGAGTGGCTTAGAAATGACAGCTGTCTGAAGTTGGATGCAGTTCTTTCATCTCACCCTGTATACCCTCTCCCTTACAGAAAAATAATTTTTATTTAAATCCCATAAAAATTTTTTATTGTTTTCTAAAACACTTTCACTTTTATCTAAATCTGTTTTTATTGCAAAATTTTTATCTCAATTAAATTTATAACACGTTTCGAATAAACCAAAAACGTGAATTGAATAGAATTGAATACCTGTGACAATGACTAATGACGCGTGCTAATAAAAAAATTAAGAAGAATAAACTCGAAAAGCTTTTAGCCAACTATTAACTATAAAAATCCCCGCTCTCAAAAGTTGGAAAGCAAAAAAAAACGTTCAATAATTTAAGAACAAATTAACCGAAATTTAAAAAAACGATATTTTGGGAAACTATAAATAGACAATTCTTTCAAAAATTGAAGCTTCAAATAAATATCGCAAACGGGAGTCAAATATTTAACAGTCTGGTTACGTTTGGCGTCTAGAATTTTGTGTTGTTGTTGTTGCTAATTTACTGTTGTTAATTTCGAAATATTTGAGTAAACAAACGAGACAATAAAAACGAAGTCTTCTGAAGTATTGACTTGTCTACAATTAAAGAATCATTTAAGTGTGCTCTATAAAATCGTTAATTAATTAATTATTTTTGTGGCGCAGATTTTTGAGTGCACACCAAAACAAATATTGTGGCAATTGTGTGATAAACAAATGAAATACTTTTTTGAAGAAGTATTTTTAAGGAACTTTTGAAACCCAATAAGGGAAAGGGGATTCTGCCTTTAAAAAATAAAATCTCTAAAGAAATCGTTTATGTTTTGCAGTAAATAATATTAAAACAAGTCAAAAAGTATCAGCCAATGATTATTTAAATAAATTTTGATTTCTGTTATGATTATTCAAATTGTTGGCCAATATTGATCATTTCGTATCAGATCTAAATAAATCTTAAAGACGTGCCAGGTTTGGACTATATAATGGTTACTTCCTTCACTTTATCTGAGATATGTGATAATTTTTAAAAAATGTTAAAATCTCATATAAATTTTAACCAGATATATGTCTGTCCGTCTGTGGAAATCGCTCTTGCTTCCGAGCGAATGGAATTAGGTTGATAATATTTTACTCAAATGTGTGTTTTGTCTGCAGGAATTTTTGATTGAATTTTGAAGATTTTATCGACATTGTACAATGTACATAGTGATAGTTCGTAACGGGTACTTCTGTCTATGACAGAAAATTGTCTATACAAATCCAGGTCTTCGTATAGCTACAATATAACGTTGGCGACATTATTCACCGGAATTATTTGAAATTTCGCATTTGAAGTTCCTAATGGTTACTTCAATCTATGACAGAAAATTGTCTATGCAGGCCCAGGTCTCCGAATAGCCCCCATATATGGCTACCTCCCTATATTCTGTATTTTTATGATTTGAGCGGCAGTATTCACCAAAATTGTTTCACAATTCGTATTTGAAGTTCCTAATGGGTATTACAGGCTATGACAACAATTACGTATGTATGTGCAGGCCCTTTTATAGCTCCTAAATATCGGAATTTACTTTTTTTTAATTTCCAAATTTGTTCTAAAGTTCGGCCCGTCTGAACTTACAGCTTTTTCACTTGTTGTACTTCATCTAGCACAATTTTATGCGAAAACCTAAATTCCCTATTCAACACTGGTTTCTGGTTGAATCGCTGATTTGTTTCGCAAATTTTGACAGATCAAAGTATTGGAAATTGTGACCATTTGTGGGTGAGGAAACAGAAGACGTTCGGATATATTTATCATTGCCTTAGCAAAAATGTTTGTATGTGTTATCTTTGAAGAGAATTTGATGCTTATTTCGATGTTTTTGAACGTTTTGTTTTTCAAAATCTTGTACCTTTATTGGCGAGGTAATAAAAGGAATGGTCCGATCTCTACCATCTTTATAACATATCTTGTATTGATTGAAATATTGAGATGTACCAAGTCTGAATGGAATCGGATGTTAATTTCGGGTTTTAAGAATATTCATTGATATTCAAAATTTTGACCCTTTAAGGGAGAAGTACCAGAAGGAGTGGATCCACATATTCCATCTTCACAACATATCTTGTGTTAGAGGAAATAATGGGATATGTGAAATATGAATAGAACCGGTTGCTTAATTCGGATTTTATAACCGCTTTGGCTAAATGTTGATCCTTTGTGGGGGAAGTACCAGAAGGAATGGTCCGATGTTTGTCGTATTTATAACACATCTTGTGTTGTTGGAAATATTGAAATATGCCAAGTCCGAATGGAATCGGATTTTAATTTTGAGTTTTATGAGCTTCATGGATATTCAAAATGTTGACCCTTTGTGGGGAAGGTACCAGAAGGAGTGGTCCGATCTCTGCCATCGTTATAAAAGATTTTGTGCTTATGGAAATATTGAGATGTGACAAGTCTGCGTGGAATCGGATTAGGGGGGGTAGTAAATTGATGGAGTGAACCGATATAGTTCATTTTCGTACCTGATCTAGCTCTGATGCAAATATAAGAATTTGCAAAGTTGGAGAAAAATCGGATTATCTTTTCTGTTTGTGAGCAGTAAAATATTTCTTTTTTGAAAACTTTGACCTTTTGCGGGGGAGGTACCAGAAGGAGCGGACCGATTATCCCATTTTCACACCAGATCTTGGGTTAATTAAAATATTGTGATATGTGTAATTTGAATACAATCGGACTCTTACATTACAAATTATAATATTTATAATTATTAAATTTTTGAGGGGAGGTAACCTATGTTTTTTTATTTTTGCACCTGACCTATCACGGATGCAAATATTAGGATTGACAAAGTTGAAGCAAAATGGGAGTATCCTTTCCTATCCTTTTTTTTTTTTTTGAAAATTTCGACCTTTTGTAAGGGAGGTGCCCATCACCGAACTCCAGCTATGTTTGACAATAATATTACGATGTACCAAGTTTGGACCAAATCGAATACTCCCTTCGAGAGTTGTCGTACACTCCAGCCAGACATAGATACGGACGGAAGGACGGATATCGCTAGATCCTTTCCTTTCCTTTCCTATCCTTTTTTTTTTTTTTTGTTTTTTGAAAATTCCGACCTTTTGTAAGGGAGGTGCCCATCACCGAACTCCAGCTATGTTTGACAATAATATTACGATGTACCAAGTTTGGACCAAATCGGATACTCCCTTCGAGAGTTGTCGTACGCTCCAGCCAGACATAGATACGGACGGAAGGACGGACACCGCTAGATCGACTCCAAATGTCCTGAAACGGTTTTGGTCCAAAGAGACCTAGGGTCTAAAACCGTTTTTCGATGAGACACGTTTTGACCGTATCAAATGATATATACCCTATCTAGCCATATGGCTGAGGGTATGAAAACGAGAATCTCCAAAAAATCCTTTATGTTGGACAGCCAATAATATTCAAATAATATTGACTAACATTTTCCCTTCATAACCATAAAGTACCTATGACGTGGGAATTGCCAAAGGGCCTCCCCTATTTATGGCGTTTTTAGCAGAACTATGCAATTTGTTAATTTTTTATGATCACAAATCGGAATATAAATCAGTTAAAATTGCAGTCATTAGCTACTGACTGCCTGCCTGCAACCCAAAACGGTCATAAATAATTAATTGAGGAAAATATCTGAATAAAAGATGTGGCAATTAATTAATAAAAATTTAGCAACAATACGAATCGAATACGTATTCCATTCATTCATAGCCCAGCAGAGGGCAATAATTATAACAGTTTGTAAGAAGCAGGCGTTTAACACCACATTTACATATCGAAGAAATAAATCTATCTAGTTTATGGCATAATTGTTGCAAATGAATTATTTGACAGAAAAAATTAAAAAAGTATTACAATGAAATGTGTTGACCTAGTAGAAAATCGAGGGAAAATTATTGGAGGTATTGAAATACTAATATAAATTGTATTTTCAGGCTAATTTTTTGGGCATTTATACAGCCGTAACCATACACCAAAGGACGTCAATTTATATTTTGAGTTATATTTCGCAGCAATTAATATTGAGGTTTGAAATTGTGTAGAGAAGCTAGAATTACTCCAAGAATCTTTGGCTAAAAAATGGTTCAGTTTTTTGTTAGTCCCTGTGAAAGGAAATATTCCGATTTCAAGTATTTTTTTAAAATTTTAACCATATTTCGTAACAAATTTCGACAAATTTTCCTATTTAAAATGTTTAGTAAATAAAAAATAATAATGCAAAATTGATAATAATTAGTATCGGAAAATACGACCAAGACCCTATACAAAAATTTACCGAAAATATTTAGAATATATGATAAAAACGTAAAAATTTCTAGAAATCAGGATATAACCTTATGTAGAGACTATACCAAAAAAAAAATAAATAAATAAATAAATAGATCTGAACCCTTTTTAAACCAATGATTCTTGTACTAAAAAAAATTCCATTATAACATTTTAAGGCTATATATTATCAATTAGCAAGTGCCCGCTACATCGTCAGAGAAAAGTCCACCTTAAAATTGGGATTCGTTCCAACAACGTGTAAGGCCTTTTTATTACTCAAAATGCACATATATATCATTTATACAAAACCAGCACCATTTCTTAACCACAGACAACAACAGTGACATCCATATTTAATTTCAGGATTTTAACTCTATTCCTTCACCCAATACCAAATTTAGTACTATTTAGTACTTTTCGAACAAATATAGTGCACATATCCGAAACATCCTCCGTATCTCAATTTCAGATACCAATACAGACTTCAATATCAGAATTGAGTAATCCTCACCTGTCCCTTAATCTAATACCAAATTTAGTACCATTTAGTACTTTTCGTAAAAATCTCAAACATTGATACCTTCAGTAATCTAAATATTAAATTTCAGAATTTTATCTCTATTCCTTCCACCAATACCTAGTTTAATACTATTTTCTATTTTTCGGACAATTATAGTATCTCCATATCTCAACCTCAGATACCAGAAGTGGCCTTAATATCAAATTTCAGGATTTCAGCTCTTGTATTTCCTCCAGTACTAAGTTTAGTACCATTTATTACGAATTTCAGGATTTTAGCTCTATTCCTTTACCCAATACCAAAATTAGTACAATTTAGTACTTTTCGTACAATTATAGTACATAAATTCCTGTTACCAAAAGAGACATCAATATTAAATTTGAGGATTCCAGCATTATCACGTTACCCAATATCAAGTTAAGTACCATTTAGTACTTTTCGTACAAACGGGATCCCCATCAGTAATCTAAATAACAAATTTCAGAATCTAAGCTCTATCCCTTCAACCAATACCAAATTTAGTACCATTTAGTATTTTTCGTATAGTTACAGTACTCATTTCCAAAAATTTTACCAAATAAAGTACATTTCGTGCACTTGTAGTGCCCAATTACAAAACACCCCCCTTTATGACAGACCAACCAACAACGGGGAACCCCAATACAAAATTTTAAAATTCCAGCAACATTCGTTCACCCTAAACCAAGCTGTTCCAACCAACTTTTCACAACCAACTTCATATTTCAAACTTAATTTCCAACCTTGATTATTATATTAAATTTCATCCGTTCACATAATACCAAATGGGACCATTTAGAAGTTTAGTACCATTTTAGAATTTTTCGTAACCATAAAGTTCAAATTTCCAAAAATCCGTTGGTTCATCTATTCTGTGCTCCATCAGTGTCTCATATTGTCCAATACAAAGTATTAAATTTTTAGTACCTTTTATTACTTTCCGTATCCTTTTAGTATGAATTTCGTGCAAAATTTAATCAATTTTATCTTCAGCCGTTTCGTCGTACCTAGTTAGTTATTTTACTACTCTTTCAGATATTGACTTCGACTTTTTTATTGTTTTCTTTTTTTAAATTAAACCCCCGAATTGTATACTAGTCCCATAAATTTCAATTCAAACTTCTTCCATCAAAAATTATTTTAAATTTCTTGCCACTGTTTCCTCCATTGAAATGCTCTTCTTATCCCCCACTGTGCTGTTCGCAACAAGTGTAGCAACCAAATACATGTATGAACAATCTATCGATAGTTTGATAAGGCAGTCTCAACAATTATGGTCAGTCTGTCATAATAATGATGATGATCATCATCGCTCTGGACAACCACTGGAGGCGTGTAAACAACAGCAAAAAAACAAACACACCGAAAACAAGAGTGACTGACGGACTAAGTGATTTGAATTCGCAAATCTCGTGCTGCCGTAAAAACAACTTGGAACCAGTTTGCGGTCTATTTGATTGCATTAAGTGGATCATTGCAAACATTTCAGAAAAGGAAAAAACTAAATGAAACAGTAGGCATTGGCCTTTCATGAGAAACCCTACACGAAAAATTCGTACCAGAAAAATTCTCATTTTAAGATATAAGCCTTACTCTCCGTTTTTTTCAATGAAGTCATCAATTGCACCCTTGAAATATTCTTAGTAACTCCTCCATTGTAGCTACAATTCTAGACATAATGACTACCCTTTAAAATTTTCTGAAAAATATCGATGGTAGCCCTTGTGGAAATGCTCTCAGAAAACTTAAAACCGCTTCAATTCTTTAAAAAAACACGTCATTTTAGCTCTGATGATTCGTTCATAACATTATGTCAAAAATCCACGATTATAGTCTAGATGATTCCTTTAGGGATACATTATTATTTAAAAAATTATAAAAAAATCATATTTAAGAGGTCATCGATAGTAGCAGGGCTATACCTTGAAAATATTTTCAGAAATTTAAAAACTCTTGCTCGGATGCGTCTACATAGCTCCTATGGGTCTATGAATATTATGTGTTTCCTTTTTATACTCTCAGCCATATGGCTATCATTTGATACGGCCAAAACGTGCCTCTTCGAAATAATTAGGTAATTAGGTCTATTTGGACTAAATCCGATTCAGGACATCTAGCGATGTCCATCTGAGCTTCTGTCTGGCTGGCTGGTGCGCACGAAGGAAGTATCCGACTTGGTACATCGTAATATTATTATCAAATTTAGATCGAGTTCGGAGATGAGCACTATCGGTCCACTCCTTCTGGCATTTCCCCCACAAAATGTTAACATTTCAAAAAAAATAATTTACTGCTCAGAAATAGGAAAGATAATCCGATTTTGCTCCAAATTTGTAAATCCTTATGTATGCATCAGTGCTAGGTCATGTGCAAAAATGTACAATATCGGTCCACTAGACCCCCCCCCCAACAAGGGGTCAAAATTTTGATTAATTATAACTCTTATAAAATGTGATGTAAGAGTCCGATTGTCTTCAAATTACACACATCACAATATTTTTACTAGCCCAAGATCTGGTGTTAAGATGGAATATATATGTCCACTCCTTTTGGTACCTCCCCCACAAAAAGTCGAAATTTTGAATATCCATTAAGCTCATAAAACGCGAAATTAACATTCGATTCCATTTACACCTATCACATCTGAATATTTTTTATCAACACAGGATCTGTTATAAAAACGGTAGAGATCGGACCAGTCCTTCTGGTATCTCCCCCATCCAAGATTTTGAAAAAGAAAACACTCAAAGAAAGCGAAATAAGCATCCAAATCCATCCTTCCATCTCCTCAAATTTCCTACACACAAACATTGTTGCTAGCACAAAATCTGTTGTAAAGATGAAATCAGGGTGAGATAAAAAAAACTACAATAAAGACGAACGCCATAATTTTTACATTTTTTTAAATGTTATTGAATGAAAGCAAAAAATGTCGGAAATAAATTTAAGTTTAAATTTTTTCGAATTGGTCACCTTTGGAACGAATTATGACCTTCAAACGGCCAATGAAACCATTACACGCTGCCCAAATGTTCGTCTGCGGTATTTTCGCCCATTCCCCGCGAAGCCAACGTTGCTTTCCAAAATACTCCAGACACAATAGTCCAATCCGGAGATTTTGATGGTCATTGTGCGCTGGAAATGAAGCGAGGAACCTCATTTTGTAACAATTCTTGGGTGGCGCGTGCTGAGTCCTGTTGGAATGTCCAAAGTCTGCGGCCAAAATGTTTGCGTGCCCAAGGCTTTAATACACCCTCCAGAATATTTTCGCGATACTATTCGGCATTTATTCTAATGCCACGGTCGATTAATACGAGCGGAGAGCGATCATCGGCTGGCCGAACAACGAATGTTTTCTCATCGGAGACAAACAAATTCGGCATTTCACCACTTTGGGCGAAGCGATGCAACTCTTTAGCTCTTTTGAGTCTATTTTCTTTCTGCTGCGGTGTAAGTTCTTGCACTTTTTGGAATTTCAATGGCTTTACCCTGAGCTCATTTTTCAATATTTGCCGAATGGAATCTTGCGATATGTTCAGTTTACGAGCCATTTTTCGACCACTGCGACGCGGGTTTCGATCAAGTCGTTTCTTTACTTTTCGAACCATTTCTGCTGATGTTGACAAGCGATGGTACGAGACACAAAAGATTTATTCACATTTAAATGCTGGAGTGCTCTAACGATAGTCACTTGTGGTTTTCCAGCCAAATATAAAGAAATCACACTATCACGCTTGGATTCCATCACAAATAACTTTTTTTTTTTCGGGAAAATTCTCACCAAAATGCTTTTGTACAGTTGTAAGCAATTTTAACAGCTGTCGGACGAGTGGCTTAGAAATGACAGCAGTCTGAAGTTGGTTCCAGTTTTGTCTCACCTGTAGGTTCCGATATGTTTGTGTAATGGTGGCATTTTTCTTGCCATTTTTGAGCACGGCTTTATTCCGATTTTTATACTTTGTGCATTTGTTTGTAACAGGCAGAAGGAAACGAGATAGACCCATGATCTGCATAGAATCACATTCTGAGTCGATTTATGCATGTCCGTCCGTCCGTCTGTCCGTCTGTCCATGTATTTTTGTAAACAAAATACAGGTCGCATTTATTGCCCGATCCAGATGAAATTTTGCACAGATCATTTGTTTGGCCCAAGGACGAATCCTATTGAAATTGGAGTTAATCAGTCAAAATTTAGATATAGCTCCCATATATATCTTCGTCCGATTTGCCTTTTATTGTGCACCAAACGTGTAATATCAGTCCGAATTGTATGGAACTTTGCATATACACCCAAATTAGGCCTGAAAATATGTATGCCAAATTTGATCGAAATCGGTTTAGATATAGCTATAGCTCCCATATATATTGTTCATCCGATTTGTTATTTTTGTCCACCGCCGCCGTAATATGCACTATGCAACAACAATATTTGGGGAAATATATCAAATACAGCTCAGAAATACATTTGCTAAATTTTATCGAGATCGGTTCAGTTGGATATGGCTCCCATATATAACTTCGTCCGATTTACCTTTGATTGTGCACCAAACGTCTAATATTTGTCCAAATGGGATGGAATTTGGCACTTACTACCGAATTGAGTCTAGAAGCTAGCATGTCAAATTTGGTGAAGATCGGTTCAGATATAGCTATAGCTGCCATATATATTATTCATCCGATTTGTTATATTTGTTACCCACAACCGTAATATGCACTCCGTAACAACGATATTCATGGAAATATATCAAATACAGCTCAGAAATATCTTTGCAAAATTTTATCGAGATCGGTTCAGATTTGGATATAGCTCCCATATATATCTTTATCCGGTTTCAAATTAATTGTGCACCAAATGGGCAATACAATTCCGAATTTCAAAGATACAAATGATTCGGCATATTTAGTCCTTTGAAATTTAAATTATAATTATAATCATAGCGTGTATGATTGAATTCTCCCATAAAAACTTTTAATTGTTATGCGGAGCTCTACTAAATTAGCAAAGTGGTGTAGGGTATCATAAAGTCGGCCCGCCCGACTTTAAGACTTTTTTACTGGTTAATTGTTTATTTATTGATTGTGGGTACTTGAGTCCTCCCGCCTTGTTTATTTTACTTTCTTTTTCCGATTTTTGATAAGAATGCAATTTTGTTATGATTTCAAATGTTTGATTTCAACTTAAAAACAAATTAGAAAAAATAATAATAGGAACTACAGACAGGTACCTCTAACTGAGATTATTTGAGTGTAAATTGAGGCAGCAATAGGTGGGTTAGCAACGACATTTTTGTTATTATTGTTTTCGTATTTTTTTTAATAATATATATTTTTTGATGTATATAGTAATTGTATTGCTCTTATTTTTACTGGATGGTCCTTTGTTTTCCAGTATTTTTTTTTGTTTTTTTGAAAAACTTTGACAAACGATTGTATAAACACCTGCTGGGTGGGTA